>NW_021703770.1:22231369-22846656 GCF_005190385.1 Monodon monoceros | reverse complement strand
TTCTTTTTTTTTTTTTTTTTTTTTTTTTTTTTTGCGGTACATGGGCCTCTCACTGTTGTGGCCTCTCCCATTGTGGAGCACAGGCTCCGGACGCGCAGGCTCAGCGGCCATGGCTCACGGGCCTAGCCACTCCATGGCATGTGGGATCTTCCTGGACCGGGACACAAACCCACAACCCCTGCATCAGCAGGCGGACTCTCAACCACTGTGCCACCAGGGAAGCCCCCCTATTGTGTATTCTTGGCATCCTTTTTGAAGATCATTTGACCATAGATGTGTTGGTTTACTTCTGGGTCCTTGATCTGTTCCACTGGTTGATATTTCTATCTTCATGCTAGTACCATACTGTTTTGATTGCTGTAGTTACGTAATATATTTTAAAATCAGGAAATGTGAGGCCTACTGCTTTGCTTTTCTTTCTCATGCTTGTTTTAGCTATTTGGATCCTTTGTAGTTCCATATGAATTTTGAAAATTTTTTACTGTTTCTTTTAAAAAATGCCATTGGAATTTTGATACGGTTTGCATTGAATCTGTATATCACTTTAGGTAATATGAAAAGCATATGATTTTTTTTCATTATTTATTGAAAACTTTTAGGTCATAACTAAAATTTCTTCTCCCATACCACAACATTTTTTCTATGTCATGGTCTTCTCACATATTGAATAGCTCTTCCTCTGATCTTGAAGGAGGAAATTTCTTCTTTCTAATTTATACTGATACATTCATTATTTGTTGAATGTTCTTTTAGACAATAATCACTATTTAAGGCAACATCATAGAAAATGCAAAAACAATTTCCATAAGACACAGTATTCAATGCTTGTTAATTAAATTAATTGCAAAACCTAAATATCAGAAATTTTGCAGGTAGTGGGTCACCTGAGTGTTTTATTCTATCCTTATTCAATCAGAGAAATGATCTGTAGTGAAATATACTTGCAATATTCCTTGAATTTGTGTTATATGTATCATTATATAACCTGAAATATTTTTGCTATCAAGATACTTTTAAAAAAAATCAGAATCCATTACAGACTCTGCTTTCTGGGGAATACAGCCTGTGCCATTTTCCTCTTCAGTCACTTCTATGCCTAATCCTTTCTATACATTTTCAACAGAGCCATCCACCTAAAACAGAGCTAACCCTATGGAGAAATCTAAATAATGTCATTGGCATGCAATCTAAGCTATGATTTTTGTGTTATCTCTCAAATCATCCCCTGTAAGTGGCATTGAAATTTGTGCCTTTCCCACGTAATTTGCTCATCTTTTCTAGAATAAGCTTTAAATTATCTTACCTCCATTTCTTTTTTATATACTGTTTTCTTTAAATGAAGCTTATTCCCTTCATTCCTGCTTAGGCAAAAATTTCAGGTCCTTCAATATCAAGCTCAAGCCACTATAAACAGTGATGATCCCTCCTGAAATTTTTCTCTCATTTTTTCTAAATTCTACAATTATCACTTTAGTTTTCCACATGTATTTTATTGTTTTCTTTTATGGGGAGGAGAGTGTATATGATATATGACATATCTTCAGATGGATTGAGAGGTATAAAGAAACATCTGTTTTCTATATAAAGCCAGGGAGAACAACAGATGTAACAAAAATCATCAGAAATGTATTTAGCCATAAAAAATAGTTTTATATATTTTATTTTAAATTGTATGATCACCAGCCATTAATACAGTGTTTTGATTTAGGTCATGTCTATGTAATATTATTGCACTAGAGATAAGGATGTTTGAAATAGTTGTTGAAGAACTCGTTAAAATTTTCACCTAGTTTCATTTTTTAAGAAATCACTATTTTTATTATGTATTCTCTAAAATATGAATTTATTGAGACCTTCTTGTCTATGTGTCTCTTTAAATTTTAAAATGTAATTCATAGTTTCATTGAAAATACCAGTTTTTCAATGAGCCATATATTCTGAAGCTAGGCATCCTTATTTCACAATCTAACATGCCTTTTGTGCAAATTACCAACCTTATTAAGTCTGAGCTTCCTTATCTATTAAATGGGATAATAAGAGTACCTGTTTTAAAGATTAAACATGTTAACAACTGCAGATCTCTTTGAACAATATTTTAAGCATAGTGGATATTATTGATGTTAGCTCCTCTTTCTCCTTTTCTTCTTCCTCTTCTTTACTGCTATAATTATTATTTTAGGCCATGAAGCTCCATTACATAATTTAACTATTCCACTATCTTTGAATTAAAACATACAGATTTAAATAAACACCCTAAAAAATCCTATTACCAATTTGTCAGAGAGTTAAAAATGCCTACTGCCCAAATGTATCTAATATGCTAGCAGATGGATGCCTGTGAAATATAATTCCATAACTCTAGTTCAGGTTATCAATAAAAACACATTAAATTATTTTATTCTTTATAGAGTAGGAGGACAATTTTCATCTCAGAACATCACACAAATGTTAATGCTGGAGAGCTTGCCTTTCTTAAGGGAGAAAATGTAACTTGATATTGGTACATACATTTCCCATGTAGGTTTGTAGAGAATATGTAATCTTTATTTATTGGGTGAATGCATGCCAATTGGGTCAAAATTTTTAATTGTGTTGCTTAAATCTCTCTTACTCTTGCTAATATTTTTTCTGTATTTTTAATCTGCTACTAACTGTTGAAAATCTCTGTAATGTTCATTTGTCACTTCTATTTCAGTTTTTGTTCCATATATTTGGACAGTAAATTATTAAGTAAATATAGTTAAAATTATTATATGGTCCTGGTGAATTTACTTGTGTATCATTATGTAATGATCTTTAGATCCATCAATTTTCACCACATAAAGTCTTCTTTATCTGCCATTAGTATAGGTACATTCAGTTATTTATGTTAGTGTCTATACTTATAATTATTATAAGATTATAGTCAGGGTGGATTTCTTATAAGCAGTGATTAGTTTTTTGTTTTTTTTTTTTAGCTCATGTGACAGTCTTTACTTTTGGAGTATCTAATCTATTTAAACTTACTATATATGTATTTGTTTTCTGTTTGTTTTGCCTGACATTGGTTCTTTTACTTCCTCCTTTTGTTTTCTTTTATATTAATCAAGTGGGCCTTTTAATTGCATTTTTTCTCTCTATTAGCTTTCTAGTTGCATATTCTGTTAGCGGTAACCCTAGAGAGTAAAATGTGTATTCTGGATTATTAGGGTCAATTACAAATTAGTACTCATCATTTCCTGAACAAAGCAAGGATGTTAGAGAATTATAACTCTATCCCAGACCCTGATGTTTGTATTATTGTTTTTGTAGGCTTTAGTTATACATATAACGTAAGCAACCCAAAGACACTATTATCTTAATTACTCAGCATTCATTTAGATTTACCTACATATTTGCTTGTTTTATCATTTCAGACCCTTCATCTAGGTTTATTTTTCTTCTATCTGAAAAATTTTTTCCAGTATTTATTGTAATTTAGTTCTAGCAACAAATACTTTTTTTTTTTGCTTTTTAAAGGTTTTATCTATTTTTTATAATTGTTTTTGATGAAAGTTGTCCATTACAAGCTACTCCATCAGAGCCAGAGGTAGAAATTGCACTATGTTGCTTTTACTTTATTTCTTATCACTTATACTTTTTCATTTTCTGTCACACCAACCGGTCTCTCAGCCTTTTTTTTAACCAAAAAAATCTTTCATTCTAAAAATCTATGTCTGAACTGTATTTAAAAATCAACTAATAGAATTATTCAGGCAAAAACAATTTACAGTGAATTTGGTAGTTCAAGGCAATATTATTCACTGAGCATGGGCTAGGTACCAAACACTGTACTGAACATTAGGTTTTACAAAAAATTTATAACAGTGTTTCAACCCTTATTTGGCAAAATCAAATGGTAGAGCAGACATAAAAAATACTTTATAGATATTTATGGTAAGTACTATAACATGAGTCCTTGAAAAGCTATCTAAAATATAGACTCGTGGGAAAATAAAGATATATTCAAATTTGAGTTGATTTTTTAATGTATTAAACTTGTTGATGTTTCATTTTTATTCTAGTTTTGCTAGTATCAGGTAAAACATATCTTTTAGGTTTAAGGTAAAAGATGAGATTGTCCAAGGTATATTTTCTAAAGTGTATCAATCATACTGCCCCACTGGCATGTTGTAGACTGCCCTTACATTTCAAACTTTGTCACTCAGACCATTCTGCATATCCAAAATATTCATTCTTTCCTTCTTGATGGTAAGAAAGAAATGTGTAATTTTGCTTTCCTGAATTCATTGGACTGTTTTATACTGTAGCATCCATGTGTTGATTTGTCCATGTAGTTGGGAATTACCTAGGATATTCACCATTTTCTATAATAATAGAATTGCCAGACAGACTTGAGGAATAGCCAAAACATTTCTGGTTGCATTTGAAAGTTTCTAAAGTAAAAAAAAAAAAAAATCAAGAAGAAAAATGGGATAAATTAATCAGGATGGAAAGAACAGTTAGGGACAGATATGCCACTTGAAAATAGAAATAAGTGAGAGGAAAGCCTATCAATCTGGCAAATGAGATTATCTTAGACAAATATTATCAGATTGCATGTAAGCACTAGCCTGTAATGTCAAAGGGAAGAAATCAGTGGTCTCCAGTTGCTTCCTAACTTCAATACATGATTCTCTAATATATTTTCAACAGTGTAGAATTACTACTATAAATGAATATTCCAGTTGAAAATTATGAAAGTTGAATTATTTCTACAGCATCACCTGCAGACTTATAAAGAGTTCCTCAGGACATTATTGTAAATTTAAGGTCAAGAAAGAAACTACAATAAAATTGTAATATAAATGACTTTTAACTTGATCTGATTAATACAAAATATTGAAGGAAGAGGATAACGTTTAATTATCAAGCATTGTAGTCAAATAAGGTATCATGTTAAGATATATTAGTATTTCAAATTTAAACTTTCAGAAATTGTGGCTTTTATCAGACACTGACCACAGATTTCACATTCTACCTCTAATGATATATACACTATATCTTTTTCCCTTGGACTAAAAGAACATTTAAAAATAATAGTCCATTAATATGATGCTTTTCATTGTATTTTTCTGTTACTAATACCTTAATTTTCTTCTGATCTTTAGCCATTAAAATGGATATTAATTATAACTAACCATACCATATGAACCATATGTGCTCTAAACTTAATGTCTTTTGGCATAATCCCAATGCCTTTGAATAAACTAAAGGCTTCATAAAGCCCCATTCTCTCCCAACTATTTCATAGGTCTTCTGAATAAATTTTAAAATTGGTGTTATTTGTATTATTCCTTTTATGTTTTGTTTTTTTGTTTTTTTTGTTTTTTTGCGGTACGCGGGCCTCTCACTGTTGTGGCCTCTCCTGTTGTGGAGCACAGGCTCCGGACACACAGGCTCAGCAGCCATGGCTCACAGGCCCAGCCACTCCGTGGCATGTGGGATCTTCCTGGACTGGAGCACGAACCCATGTCCCCTGCATCGGCAGGCGGACTCTCAACCACTGCGCCACCAGGGAAGCCCTACATTATATTTAACTATCATTTGAGCATCAGACCAACAAAAAAGCACAGCAAGTATTGTGAAATATATACAAGAAAAATTAGCATTGGAAGATGTAGTTTCATACTCCAACAATTGGTGTTTATACATCCATGAGCAAACCAAATTGTCTTTCTCTCATTATTAAAATAAAAGATAATATTTTGACATCAATCACACAAAATTAGCTTTGTAATGAGCAAGAGAATAGGAATTAAAATAACTTTAGTAACTTGTTATCTTCTAGTAGAATAATAGTAATTAATTTTGCATAGCACTTTATAGTTTATAAAATTTTTATTATTTTGTCTTTGGATTGATCAATGGCTTTCACTCACTCTTGCTGTGGATAAATATTACACAATTTTGGTATGTCATTTATCTTCCTTGGACCGTACTTTCATAATTAACACTATATAAAATCATTTTATAAAAATTAAAAATAATGTATATAAAGTGTGCATCATAGATACAAGACTTAATACTTACTTAAGGCAACATAACATTTATTATTCTTACGGTCATTCACAAGTATTGATAAATATCAGAACAAGTGATAAGTCTATGAATCCAACGTATTTTAACATTACATTCAAGACATAGAAACTATGAAAGGTAAAATGATAATGGCTTTCAATGTAAACCTGAATAAAGATCTCTCAGAATTTCTTCTAAAGTACAATCTTTTTATGCCAACTAAAATAACTATAATGCAAATTGTAAACCCACTTTATTACATAAACACTGCAAGTTTTGAACATCAAAGTTCCCCTTAATAAATCTATATAAAATGTAATACACTTAATATGACAGTGTCTACTAAATATTATATTTGATGTGTAGGCTTGCTAGTAAATTCCAAAATTTGAATAGACAAAGATAATCACAAGATTAATAGATTTGGGATGCTTACCCAGTAAAGAATATTTCCTTAGAGGTCTCACAGAATATAGACCCACCATGGTGCACCCCATTTGGATTATTCAAAATAATTCTTTACTTACTGTTTACTTCTTATACTTTTATAAAGAAGAGAAATACCTAGTCTTGAGATTTGCTTCTATTTATTTTAAGCACTTCTCATGTAACAACTCATTTAATCCTCTCAACAGCCCTATGATGTAGCCCTGAACTTATCTCAATTTTCAGTTGAGGAAACAGGCACAGAAAAAAAAAAAGAGTAATTAAGAGTAAATGCCCAGATCATACCGCTATCAAGTGACAGAGCTGGGATTTGAACACAAACATTCTGGCTCCAGAATTTAAATTTCCACAAATATGCTATTTGCTTTTTTTTTTTTTAATAGCTTTTCACTTTTTGTAATTCCTTTACTATGCCAGTTAGATCACTGATCTTTCATTTTTGTTCCATCCTCTTCTCACTACCTACCCTTAGTTTTTACCTGGTAAGATTTGTTTTTTCATAATTTTCTATAATTTTTTCTTTGAAATTTTCTAAAATTTGAATAGTTATTTGACCCCTCTTTGTAGGCTAACTTTCTGAGTTTCCAACCCCCTTCTCCTTTTAATTTCTTCTCTGATAAGAAATATAACACACTTTTTTAGCCCATAAATGTAAGATGAATGGGCTTGAAAAAAATTCTAGGTTGGCTGTTCAAAAGGCACTTTCAGGGCAGGAATAAAGATGTAGACATAGAGAAAGGACTTGACGACACGGGGTGGGAGGGGGAAGCTGGGGTGAAGTGAGAGTAGCATCGACATATATACACTACCAAACGTAAAAATAGCTAGTGGGAAGCAGTAGCATAGCACAGGGAGATCAGCTTGGTGCTTTGCTATGACCTGGAGGGGTGGGATAGGAGGATGGGAGGGAGGCTCAAAAGGGAGGAGATATGGGGACATACGTATGCATATGGCTGATTCACTTCAGTGTACAACAGAAACTAACACAGTATTGTGAAGCAATTATACTCCAATAAAGATCTATTAAAAAAAAAAAACCTGAAGAATCAAAAAGCTCTTCTCATTCTTATGTTACAATTCAAAGGTGTGTTTCTGATTATGGAAAAGCTACCTGACAAGTACCAAGAAAACTAGATTTTCTTTTTAAATAAATGAAGCTCTGTGTATCTAACAACATAAAGTTACTATATGCAGGGCAAATACATTTTCAGAATGTATTTGCGTTATTTACACAGCTGTGATTTCTGATTTCTATATTTTTACCCTACCTTGTTAAAGTGAACTTTATACCATTCAGTCTAGAATTACTCTATTTCCTATCTCCAAACAAGTACTAAAGTAAGAAAATGACTATGAGGAATACACAAGATAATCACGACAAAGCAAAGAAATTATAAAATGATTTATAGTTATGTGACGATGAATATTGCTTTAATGAATCTCATGGTTTGCCATGATTAAGAATACAAATAGCTATTCTTTTTTTTTAACATCTTTATTGGAGTATAATTGCTTAACAATGTTGTGTTAGTTTCCGTCTATAACAAAGTGAATCAGCTATACGTATACATATATCCCCACATCCCCTGCCTCTTGCATCTTCCTCCCACCCTCCCTACCCCACCCCTCTAAGTGGTCACAAAGCACGGAGCTGATCTCCCTGTGCTATGTGGCTGCTTCCCACTACCTATCTATCTTACATTGGGTAGTGTATATATGTCAATGCCACTCTCTCACTTCATCCCAGCTTACCCTTCCCCCTCCCCGTGTCCTCAAGTCCACTCTCTACGTCTGGGTCTTTATTCCTGTCCCACCCCTAGGTTCTTCAGAACCTTTTTTTTTTTTTTTTTAGATTCCATATACATATGTTAACATACGGTATTTGTTTTTCTCTTTCTGCCTTACTTCACTCTATATGACAGATTCTAGGTCCATCCACCTCACTACAAATAACTCAATTTTGCTTCTTTTTTGGCTGAGAAATATTCCATTGTATATATGTGCCACATCTTCTTTATCCATTCATCTGTCAATGGACACGTAGGTTGCTTCCATGTCCTGACTATTGTAAATAGCGCTGCAATGAACATTGTGGTACATGTCTCTTTTTGAATTATGGTTTTCTCAGGGTACATGCCCAGTAGTGGGATTGCTGCGTATTATGGTAGTTCTATTTTTAGTTTTTAAAGGAACCTCCATACTATTCTCAGTAGTAGCTGTATCAATTGACATTCCTACCAACAGTGCAAGAGGGTTCCCTTTTCTCCACACCTCTCCAGCATTTATTGTTTGTAGACTTTTTGTTGATGGCCATTCTGACCTGTGTGAGGTGATACCTCATTGTAGTTTTGATTTGCGTTTCTCTAATGATTAGTGATGCTGAGCATCCTTTCATGTGTTTGTTGGAAACCTGTATATCTTCTTTGGAGAAATGTCTATTTAGATCTTCTGCCCATTTTTGGATTGGTTTGTTTGTTTTTTTGACATTGGGCTGCATGAGCTGCTTGTAAATTTTGCAGATTAATCCTTTGTCAGTTGCTTCATTTTCAAATATTTTCTCCCATTCTGAGGGTTTTCTTTTCGTCCTGTTTATGGTTTCCTTTGCTGTGCAAAAGCTTTTGATTTTCATTAGGTCCCACATTTATTCTTGTTTTTATTTCCATTTCTCTAGGAGGTGGGTAAAAAAAGGATCTTGCTGTAATTTATGTCAAAGAGTGTTCTTCTATGTTTTCCTCTAAAGAGTTTTATAGTGTCTGGCCTTACATTTAGGTCTTTACTCCATTATGAGTTTATTTTTGTGTATGGTTTTAGGAAGTGTTCTAATTTCATTCTTTTACATGTACTCATCCAGTTTTCCCAGCACCACTTATTGAAGAGGCTGTCTTTTCCCCATTGTATGTTCTTGCCTCCTTTATCAAAGACAAGGTGACCATATGTGCATGGGTTTATCTCTGGGCTTTCCGTCCTTTTCCATTGATCTATATTTCTGTTTTTGTGCCAGTACCATACTGTCTTGATTACTGTAGATTTGTAGTATAGTCTGAAGTCCGGGAGGCTGATTCCTCCAGCTCCGTTTTTCTTTCTCAAAATTGCTTTGGCTATTCGGGGTCTTTGCTGTTTCCCTACAAATTGTGAAATTTTTTGTTCTAGTTCTGTGAAAAATGCCATTGGTAGTTTCATAGGGATTGCATTGAATCTATAGGTTGCTTTGGGTAGTATAGTCATTTTCACAATGTTGATTCTTCCAATCCAAGAACATGATATATCTCTCCATCTGTTTGTATCATCTTTCATTTCTTTCATCAGTGTCTTATAGTTTTCTGCATACAGGTCTTGTGTCTCCTTAGGTAGCTTTATTCCTAGGTAGTTTTTTCTTTTGGTTTCAGTGGTAAATGGGAATGTTTCCTTAATTTCTCTTTCAGATTTTTCATCATTAGTGTATAGGAATGTAAGAGATTTCTGTGCATTAATTTTGTATCCAGCTACTTTATCAAATTCATTGATTAGCTCTAGTAGTTTTCTGGTAGCATCTTTAGGATTCTCTCTATATAGTATCAGGTCATCTGCAAACAGTGACAGCTTTACTTATTCTTTTCCGATTTGGATTTCTTTTATTTCTTTTTCTTCTCTGATTGCTGTGACTAAAACTTACAAAACTATGTTGAATAATAGTGGTGAGAGTGGGCATCCTTGTCTTGTTCCTGATTTTAGAGGAAATAGTTTCAGTTTTTCACCATTGAGAATGATGTTGGCTGTGGGTTTGTCATATATGGCCTTCATTATGTTGAGGTAAGTTCCCTCTGTGCCTACTTTCTGCAGATTTTTTATCATAAATGGGTGTTGAATTTTGTCGAAATCTTTCTCTGCATCTATTGAGATGATCATATGGTTTTTCTCATTCAGTTTGTTAATATGGTGTATCACATTCATTGATTTGTATATATTGTGGAATCCTTGCATTCCTGGGATAAATCCCACTTGATCATGGTGTATGATCCTTTTAACATGCTGTTGGATTCTGTTTGCTAATATTTTGTTGAGGATTTTTGCATGTATGTTCACCAGTGATATTGGCCTGAAGTTTTCTTTCCTTGTGACATTTTTGTCTGGTTTTGGTATCAGGGTGAAGGTGGCCTTGTAGAATGAATTTGGGAGTGTTCCACCCTCTGCTATATTTTGGAAGAGTTTGAGAAGGATAGGTGTTAGCCCTTCTCTAAATGTTTGATAGAATTCGCCTGTGAATCCATCTTGTCCTGGGCTTTTGTTTGTTGGAAGATTTTTAATCACAGTTTCTATTTCCGTGCTTGTGAATGGTCTGTTTATATTTTCTGTTTCTTCCTGGTTCAGTCTCGGGAGGTTGTGCCTTTCTGAGAATTTGTTCATTTCTTCCAGGTTGTCCATTTTATTGTCATCAAGTTGCTTGTAGTAATCTCTCATGATCCTTTGTATATCTGCGGTGTCAGTTGCTACTTGTCCTTTTTCATTTCTAATTCTAATGATTTGAGTCTTCTCCCTTTTTTTCTTCATGAGTCTGGATAATGGTTTATCAATTATGTTTATCTTCTTAAACAACCAGCTTTTAGCTTTATTGATCTTTGCTATTGTTTCCTTCATTTCTTTTCCATTTATTTCTGATCTGGTCTTTATGATTTCTTTCCTTCTGCTAACTTTGGGGTTTTTCTGTTCTTCTTTTTCTAATTGCTTTGGGTGTAAGGTTAGGTTGTTTATTTTAGATTTTTCTTTTTTCTTGAGGAAGGAATGTATTGCTATAAACTTCCCTCTCAGACCTGCTTTTGCTGCATCTCATAGGTTTTGGGTCATCGTGTTTTTATTGTCATTTGTTTCTAGGTATTTTTTGATTTCCCCTTTGATTTCTTCAGTGATCTCTTGGTTATTTAGTAGTGTATTGCTTACCTCCATGTGTTTGTATTTTTCACAGTTTTTTTCCTGTAACTGATATCTAGTCTCATAGCATTGTGGTCAGAAAAGATACTTGATATGATTTCAAATTTTTAAAATTTACCAAGGCTTGATTTGTGATCCAATGTATGGTTTATCCTCGAGAATGTTCCATGAACACTTGAGAAGAAAGTGTATTCTGTTGTTTTTGGATGGAATGTCCTATAAATATCAATTTAGTCCATCTTGTTTAATGTGTCATTTAAAGGTTGTGTTTCTTTCTTTATTTTCATTTTGGATGATATGTCCATTTGTGAAAGTGGGGTGTTAAAAGTCCCCTACTATTACTGTGTTTAATTTCCTCTTTTATGGCTGTTAGCATTTACCTTATATATTGAGGTGCTCCTATGTTGGGTGCATAAATATTTACAATTGTTATTCTTCTTCTTGGATTGATCCCTTGATCATTATGTAGTGTCCTTCTTTGTCTCCTGTAATAGTCTTTGTTTTAAAGTCTATTTTGTCTGATATGAGAATTGCTACTCCAGGATTCTTTTGATTTCCATTTGCATGGAATATCTTTATCCATCCCCTCACTTTCAGTCAGTATGTGTCGCTAGGTCTGAAATGGGACTTTGGAAGAAAGCATATGTATGGTCTTGTTTTTGTATCCATTCATCCAATCTATGTCTTTTGGTTGAATTATTTAATCCATTTACTTTTAAGGTAACTATTGATATATATGTTCCTATTACCATTTTCTTAATTGTTTTGCATTTGTTTTTGTAGGTCGTTTCCTTCTCTTGTGTTTCCTGCCTAGAGAAGTTCCTTTACCCCTTGTTGTAAGGCTAGTTTGGTGGTGCTGAATTCTCTTCACTTTTGCTTATCTGTAAAGGTTTTAATTTATCTGATTGAATCTGAATGAGATCCTTGCTGGGTAGAGTAATCTTGGTTGTAATTTTTTCCCTTTCATCACTTTAAATATGTCCTGCCACTCCCTTCTGGCTTGCAGAGTTTCTGCTGAAAGATCAGCTGTTAACCTTATGGTGATTCCCTTATATGTTATTTGTTGCTTTTACCTTGCTGCTTCTAATATTTTTTCCTTGTATTTAGTTTTTGATAGTTTGATTAATATGTATCTTGCCATGTTTGTCTTTGGGTTTATCCTGTATGGTACTCTCTGTGCTTCCTGGACTTGATTGACTATTTCCTTTCCCATGTTAGGGGATTTTTCAACTATAATCTCTTCAAATATTTTCTCAGACCGTTTCTTTTTCTCTTCTTCTTCTGAAACCTCTTTAATTCGAATGTTGATGCATTTAATGTTGTCCCAGAGGTCTCTGAAACTGTCCGCAATTCTTTCCTTTCTTTTTTCTTTATTCTGCTCTATGTTATTTCCATCATTTTATCTTCCAGCTCACTTATCCATTCTTCTGCCTCAGTTTTTGTTATTGATTCCTTCTATAGTATTTTTAATTTCAGTAATTGTGTTGTTCATCACTGTTTGTTTTTTCTTTAGTTCTTCTAGATACTTGTTAAATGTTTCTTGTATTCTCTGTATTCTGTTTCTGAGATTTTGGAACATCTTTACTATCATTACTCTGAATTCTTTTTCAGGTACGTTGCCTATTTCATCTTCATTTATTTGGCGTTGTAGGTTTTTACCTTGCTCCTTAGTCTGTAACATATTTTTTCTCATTTCATTTGATTTTTTTTTTTTTTTTTTGATGAGTGGTGCTGTATTCCTGTCTTACTGGTTGTTTGGCCTGAGGCATCCAGCACTAGAGTTTGCAGGCAGTTGGATAGAGCTGGGTCTTGGTCCTGAGATGAGAACCTCCAGGTGGCCTCACTCTGATTGATATTCCTTGGTCACTGGGGGTTCCTCTTGTCCCCTTAGGTGTCCATGGTCCCCCACTGGTGCCCGCTAGGTGCCCTAGTTATGAGGAGATGCAAATTCCATGTCCTCCTAGTATGCCCTCTTGACCCCACCCCCCCAAATCGGTATACTTTTCTCTATTGTTTATAGAGAATTTACAACTTTGGGGTACCAGTGGAGAAATACCAAGACTTTGTGGTGTCTGACATTTAACTTGTTTTTCCATCATTTCTCCTTTATGACAAAATTGAGATACTCCAGGTGATGAAATTCTTCCAAGTTACTATATTTGGGGGTACCATGAATTCAGTCACCCTTCTCTTCATACTTTACAAAACTTAGAGGTGTCTTACAGTCCTCCAGACATGAGCTGCCTGTCATGTTTATTGCCTGAATACTTCTATTAAAAAAAATTCTTGCAAGAAAGTGCTGAGCTGGAAAGAGCAGAAAAAATATTTCTGTATCAGTAAAGTAACTGAAAGGCTTTCATGGTTGTATTTTCCAACTTCCTTTTGACACTTATTTCCTTCACTGCAGCAGCAATAATATGATTTTCCTTTTTTTTCTTCTTCTTATTGTTACCCTACACATCTTAACCTAGTGCTAATAATAGGTGTTCTGGTTATTATATCCTTCCACACCTCCGTGGGTCTTCCTTTAAGCATGGAGTCACTATTTGCTTTAGAAGGAATAGTACATTGAAAGGCATATAAAAGTGAAAATCAGGCTTTATGTGATTCCAAAGAGAGTGTTTATACCCCTTGGCACTCAGCAAACAAATCACAAAGATTTCTGAATTCCCTTGCCGCATTTCTCTCTTGTATGGTTTGAAAAGCAAAAGCGTGAGTGACAGCTAAGATGATATTACCGTTTGGGGGGACACAATTCTGCAGGTGACATAGTGTGGAGGAATAAAGGGAGGTGAAAGATAAGTTGTCTTGAACTGGTTTTCACACTATTCAAAGTGTATTTTAGTTTAACGCTAGTGACAGTCCAGCTCAAACCTGCTGACAGATGGCTGCTAGCAAGAAAATATATTTCAGACTTACAGTCAAGATACAAGCTTTCATGTTAATCAAAGACCATTTTTTTAAAAAACAGAGTATTTCAAAGAATGATGAAAATAAAGAGAAATAATATTTAGCACATATATTGTGCAAAGAATATCTGAGAGTTCAAAGCAGAGCTTCAGTTGGCAAAGGGCAGATAACTGAATTCCCTAGGTGTGAATACCTCCAAGAATAAAGTTAACCCTTAGGAAAAAGGGTTGGTGTTGGACTTGGGCATTGTATGGATAAGGAAGCCCACTGAAAATGGGAAAGGTGACCAGATGAGTATAACTGAGAAGGACAGTCACCTCTGATTCTCTAACCAGAAAACTAGAAAAGAAGGGTGAGAGTAATTTTAATATGCTATAACCACAGTATGCATTTAGTATACTATTGATATCTAGTCATTAGAGCTTCAAATGATCATTAATGAGATTAAAGGCCATTAGTTAATATGTGTACCTGATGGCTCTTTTAAAGGATTTAAAATGCATGATCTTTATCTGTAATTTTTATCATAGCACTTTGAGGTACCTACCACCGTTATCCTCATTTTACAGAAAAGGCAGTAGAAGCACAGGGAATTTATATAATTTATCAGTACTACACAGCTTTAATAAGTAGTGGACCATTGTATGAAACAGAGGCAGAGTGAACCCATGGCCCTTGCTCTTAAACATTTAGCGCAGCTTCCTAATTCAGCTGTGAAGTCATTCTGAATGCTAAGATATCTCTCTTTACCAGGACACACAGCTTTGGGAAGCAAAGGGTGAGGATGAAAAGAGATACCTTGACATCAGGAATAACAAAGTCAGCCCTGGAGATCAAGGGGACAGGTGTATGTGGCAGGAGGAGGAGTGGGAAGCTACATCCAGATTGTCCTCACATACAGTTAAAAAGGTTTTAGTCTTCTGAATACATAACATAACTGAGCCAAAAGAATTAGTCATGGAATGCTCAAGGGCACAGTTTATTTTGGGTTTTGCCTTGTTTCTTGTTTTTGCTTTGTTTTTGGTGGTGGTGGTGGTGGTGGTGATGGGGTGTGTGTGTGTGTGTGTGTGTTTCAGGGTTAAGTTTATTAAAATCTGTCCTCTTCAATTTTAGGCTTACATGTATCAGAGAATTTTCAGTGTGTTTATAAATTAAAGTGCATTCATTTAAAGGCCCTTAAATAAATAATATGCAATAGATTCTGTATAATTCTGCCTTCCTCAAATAAATACTTTTCTGTGTAAGTGTAAAATATATTTATTAACTTCAGATCTTAAATAATGTTCCTAGTTTACTCATATTTAATTTAAAATATAGGAAGCCAAGTTGGAATGATCATCATGAAAGGGTCAGAGGGAGGGGAAGAATTCTAGACTTCTCCAGCCCTTCTAAAATAAAACAATTACCAAAAACAGGGCTCCTCTGAGCCTCACAATTAAAATTTTTTGTCTGGAGTAGGAAGGATTTCTTAATGATCTCCCCAAATTAATGACTGTCCATCTTCCATCATTTATTTTATGTACTCCATCTATCAGCAACTAACATTGACCAGTGCTTGTATCAAAGGGACATATAAACCATTCCTTTCAATGTTTCTAATTGGAAAATACTAGATTATAAGAAGATTTTTCTCTCTGTGTGGGATGGTTATAAAATGTATGACTTGTAGCGAAAGAATTGCTAGTGCATGAAATTTTATCATCACTATTGGAACTGAAGAAAGTACAAGACATGGCCTAGATCCTTAATGCAATTATAGTGATACCTAAGCCATATGTCTCAGGCATATCTTATAGGCATATACAAAGAAAAAATTTTATATACCTATATTACATTATCATCCTGAAGAATAACCTGTATTACTATATGCACTTAAGTTGACATTATCTACTTCAAGGAAGATAATAGAGAAAAGAAAATATCTACTTTCAGAAGTGATCTACAAAATAGGTCAGTGCAAATGATGGAGTATGGTAGAAAGTCTACAAATAATTCCTCTCATCCCTTTATATTAATGGTACTTCAGCCATCAAGAAGTGAAATCTATATCTCCTTCTTGATCAGGGTAGGCTATATGAATTGATTTTTTTTACAACTGAATGCAGCTGAAGTCTGTTACAGTTCTGGGCCTAGTTCTTGAGAAGCCTCAGAGCTTCCAATTTCAGCCTTGGAGTCCTGGGCCACCACATTAGAAGTCTAAGTTCTTTCTGAAAAGAGACACAGCCTTTCCAGCCATCCCAGGAGAGATTCAGGACATGTGTGTAAAACCATTTTCGATGCTGCAGTCCCAGCTTGGGTCCTAGGTAAAGGGAGCCCAGACAACATCACATAGAAGAGGACCAACAGGTGGAGCCCAGACAGCCCAGAAAATGGTGAAAGATAATACATCATTATTGTTCTAAGCTACCAAAATTTGAGTATAGTCTCTTTTCCAGCATTAGATAACTGAAACATAAAGGAAACTAAGAGACAATAATTGAACCTAAAGAATTACCTTCAAACTCTCCATAGGGATTCCAGACCCTAAAATAAAGAGATTTCTCCAAAGGCAACATGATATGATATTTTACTATAAATTTGGAAGAACTATATTTAGAGAGAGAATAATTACTGTTCAAGTCAACTTAAGCAAGTCACTTAAATTCATTGAGAAGTGACATCCAATTGGATGCTAAGTATTAATCACTTTTTTAATGTGACTTAAAACTAGTCCCTTCTTTTCAACCTCACTTACAAGGTAAAGTCAGACCCTTCCAATTTCCCTTAAGGATTGCCAAAGAGCCCCTGTTCTCCCACCTTCTGTTTAACTCATTTCCAATTTATTTCTAATTCCTAATTTGCTGCTCTCTAAAATATAGATAAATTCATGTTACCTAATATTCTTCAATGACTTTCCATTATCTTAAGAATAAAGTCTATGTCTAGGGCATGACTTTCCAGCCCTCTAGGATCTGACTCTGTTTTTTTCCCCACCCTTGATTTATGCCAACCCTCTCCTCAAACCAGACTCCAGTCATATTAAGCCTCTTTGCCTTTGCCTCTACTGCTCCTCCCGAAATTTTCCTTTTCCCCTTAGATTTAATACCTATTAGTATGTATTAAAAACAAAAAAATACCCTTGGGGGACTTCCCTCGTGGTCCAGTGGTAAAGAATCTGCCTTCCAATGAAGGGGACGCTGGTTCAATCCCTGGTTGGGGAACTAAGATCCCACATACTGCAGGGCAACTAAACCTGTGCACTACAACTGCTGAGCTCACGTGCCTCAATGAGAGAGCCCGCGTGCTACAAACTACAGAACCCACGTGCCCGGGACCCCACGCACCACAACTACAGAGCCCACGCTCCCTGGAGCCCACGTGCCACAACTTAGAGAGAGAAATCCCACACACACAGCTAGAGAGAGGCCCACACGCCACAATGAAGAACCTGCGCCACAACAAAAAAGATCCCACATGTCTCAACGAAGATCTTGCATGCTGCAACTAAGACCCGATGCAACCAAAAAATAAAGAAGAAAAAAATATATACCCTTTGTCTGACAATGTCCTGCACTTAAGTCTGAACCATTTACCACACCTTTACCATAGCACTTGGCATGTATGCCCATCATAGCACTTACCATTAGTGTGCTTCCTAACTACTGGAGGATAGCTTTCAGATCTTTATCCCAGTACCCAGCTTAGTGCCAAGAATGCTAGCAAATATAGTACTTCTTGGATAAATGGGTGAATGATATATGAAATGGATAATGCTTGTGAAAATACTTGACAAAGTTAGAAGTACTTTGCAAATATTATTTTGATGATTTCTCCGTAATAGGTTGTAAAAATAGTCCCTAGAAAAATAAACTGAAACCCAGAAGAGTTAAATAAATAAAACTTGGGGCGTGGGGGAAGTGATTACACATGCATACAGCAGAGGTAGGCCTGAGGGTTGCCTGTAAAAGAAATATAAAAATAAAATATATTTATTTTATATATATTTGCCTCTAAAATGAATATAAAAATAACTTTACACTGTTGTTTAAAGACACTAGGAAATAATGAAAAGAAAAATAAATGTTAGGACTGGGAAGTGGTCTTTCTCCTTACCTTGCATTTGTTAAAAAATTAACTTATTTACAACTTGGTCATGGTAGTTTTAAAAATGATTGGGAAAATGGAGATAGAGTAAAAATAGATATATTGGAAGAATAATAATCATGTATTTAAATTAAACAATAGTTCATTTAGTCATAAAATTGAATTTACTTACCAACAGAATGAGAAAATGTTATGTTTCTTAAGCACCAGGCATTGTACTAAGCACTTTGTAGACGTTATCTAGCTTAATTCTTAGAAAAACTTAGGAGACAAGAATTAGCATCTTCCTTTCAAATGTGGAAATTTGGAATGGAAATGTGGGCTTTGCAGATTTAATTAAGGTAAAAATTTCAAGATGAGATCATCCTGCATTAGGTTGGGCGTTAAATCCAATGTCAGGTATCCTTATAAAAGACAGAAAAGAAGAAAACCCACAGAGACACAAGGGAGAAGGCCATGTAAAGAGGGAGGCAGTGATTAGAGTTATGCTGTCATAAACAAAGCAACACCTGGCATCACTGGAAGCTGGAAGAGGTGAGGGAGGATTCTCCCCTGGAGCCTTTGGAGGGAGCACAGCCCTGCCAGTGCCTTATTCAAAGTCTGGCCTTGAGAACTGTGCCAGAATATCTTTCTGTTGTTTTGAATTGCCAAGTGTGTGGTAATTTGTTACTGCAGCCCTAGGAAGCTAATTGAACACCTATTTCTCATCTCCGTACACCTGTCATGGGCAGTTCTGTGCCTCAGGCAAAGAAGCAGGTGACTTCCTTAGTTGTTTAGATTCAGCAGTTAGTGAAGGCTCTCTAACATTATACCAGGAGTATGCCCAGCAGGAGGGAACAGACAATACGAAGACTTGAAAGGACTTTAAAAAGAGTGTTTGCACCGCAGAAAGGAGACCAGTATGTCTGAAGTGCAATAGATGGTGGGGCACAGGAATCAGGTAGTTTGTGAGGAGGTAAAAAGTAGCCAGATCTTATAGGGCTTTGTACAACTTATCAAGGAATTTGGGTTCCATTCTTAGTTCAGTGAAGAGCCATAAACTGATTTCATATTTGGTGTGGAAAGATAAGGGAGACATGGGCAGAAGAATACTTGATCTCAATTTGCATTTTAAAGAGGTGATAATAAATACTGCCATATGGAGGACAAACTGGAAGCTAAAAGGGTAGGAAGGAGGCGAGGAAATAGGCTTTTACAATTGTCAAGGAGGGGTAACAGTGGGTTTTGACTAGTGACAATGATAATGGAGCCATGTCTTCTTTGAGGAATTTTGTGAAGGTACTTGACTTACTGAAGATATGAAGAAGGAAGGAAAGTTGAAAGATCAAATCTCTGCAATAATATACCACAGGACAAAGGAGGAGTACAAAAATGAGTAACTTGGAGAGGAGAGAATTAAGAAATGTTCCTCAGAGGAAGAGATTCTTGTATATATGAATGAGTGGCCTACTCCTAATTTTTTTTTTTATAAAACTGCGTATGAATGTGGGAAACAAGAGGCTGTAGGGAGAAGGGTAGATAAAAGATTTTTGTACTAAATGCTCCTCTAACAAGGCCATTTTGCAGTAGAGCTGTTCATATGCCTTTGACTATAAAGAACAGTAATTATATACAACACTGAAACACTAAATTATTCAATTGCCTTAAATTTGTTAACCTCACATTCTTTTACTGTGTGCCTGTTTTAGGTCCATCCTCTACATCAAGACATTTTTAGATTTGTTTTAAATCTGGCATTATTTTACCCAAAGTGAGCTTATTCAAAACGATTTCTACTTGATTCCCAGAAATATTTTCGCTTTTCTCACCAGTTCTACACAATGACCTTATAAGGGCCCTGTTAAAGTGAATTCACTCTTTAAACAAAGGTTTCTTATCAGTTTTTCACACTTGCTAGAGAGGACATTTTATTTTATTTTTCCAAATCAGGTAATGGTTCTCTCTATGAATAGTATTCTGTGATTTTGATTCTTAAGCTATTCTATTTAAAAAATCACTGGCTGGAGTATATTTTTAAAGAGTTATTTCATTTTTTAAAAGATATTGCATATTTTCTGCTTGTCTCAGTGACCTACTTTGCTTTTTCAAGCTCTCTAGTAACTTATGTCCCTTATCTCCCAGCTTTCTCATATTATCTGCTTTCTTTTTAGCAAAAGATTCTAGTTTGTTGTTATCTTTAATAAAGGAATACAAAGTTATAAATAGCCATAGGTTGTTCTTTGCACATGTATTTAAATTAATGTAACACCACTGGATATATATGAAAGGAGATGCCAAGTAAAATCAGAACACACCGTGTCAAAGAGAGATAAAATGTCTCTTGGACTTCTGCTATTTACATAATACTCTCATTCCTGGAGCATAAAATGATTTCAGTAGGGCCCTTTTAGTTTTACACTCCTGAATTTGAATGTCTGAATGAAAAACTGTAAAAAACAATTTTAAGTGAGTTAGAGGAAAGACATTGTTTCAGCAAGAATTTATTTACTCTTATCTAGGGGAACCTCCTTGAAGTTTAAAGGAAGAATGCCTAAGGCTTATAAAAGAGAGGACAAATCATAGAATTATTTTCTGGAAAAAGAAGTATAGAATAAGAATGGAACTAAGTTATGAAGTGTATGTATAAATTAATGAACGTTACAGAATGATCCTGTTAAACATGGATGTATTTTAAAAAAATCTCTTTTGGGGGGAGTGGTGGGGCTATTTACCACTGTAAATGGGCATCTTCAAGGTAATAGAGCACAGAAAAATCTTAATAGTCCCTATTTTACTCCCCAGTCCTAAGTATGTGCCTTCTCAAGTCCACTCCATCTCAATATATGTCAATACTATTCTCAAAGTTGCACAAGCAAAAACTTAACAAATTTCATGAAATGTGAGATTAGATGAAAAAAAGCAATATTTCAAAATTAATTAATATATCAAGTTATGTGTTATATGGTTTTAAATACATATGTAACATACAAAAAATATTATATTTAATCACATTCCACAATTCCATTTATATTCCTAAAAGTATATGTGGGTATATACAAATAAATTCACATTTCAAAAAAATACATATACAAAAAAAAAAAGACTTCTAACTTTAAAGGAAAAGTCAGAAAGATCAGAGCAATTCTCATTTTCTCAATTCCCCTCCAAGATTTCTTGAGAGAAAGTAAACACTCAGTAAAAATGTATTGAGTGAGTGAAATAAATGAGTGCTTTAATCAACAAATAAACTGCATATGACACTTATTCTCACTAAGAATATAATAGATATCAAAAAAGTGAAATGAAAGTCAATGTAAATCTTTTGTGTAAAGAGTACTAAGTTTGACTCTATTAAACATGTATAACAGAACCACTGATAGTATACATTATAATGCATAATACTTCTAAATCTAAATCATATCTTGTGAGGGAAAAGTTAATAACATCTACTCTATAGTTACCTAAATGATACTATTGTTTATTTCTCTGAACATTCTAAAATGCAACCACAAAGAAAATACTTATATGTTCCTTTAAGTAATATATGGGATCTATACCATAAAAATAATTTTTGAAATAAAATGTGAGTTATAAAGTCTCTACAGCTCATTTTTAAAAAGATTATTAATAAACACAGGCAAATATGAATCTAGACCAAATAGATATAAAAGCTAAACTGCTTGAAACTCCTGGAAACGAATATATATTCATATTTATTAATATATATATTTGCATATATATGTACATATATGTATGTTCTTATATGTGTAAATGCATGGGAAAATGTCTCAGTGAATGCATACTGAAAACAAAAAGCTGTGTTGTATTTACGTCAGTGCCAAAAGTGACTATTAGGGTATCTTATGTCATTTATTTATTACCAGAAGTTATTTAACAGCAAATGTAGTTTCTTTAATAATGCCTAATGTCATTCATATTTTAAATCCTGTAATAAATACTTACTTTGCATAATACTGCTTAGCTTTTTCAAAAATTCTGTGAGATAGTTATATTTTTCACCCTTGTTCCCAGGTGCAGAAACTGAAGTTTAGAGAATTAAATAACGTTCCTCTGATTACATTAAGTGGTAGAACTGGACATAGAATCAGGACATGCTCTAGACCATGGCTGTTCAATATGGAAGCCAGTAGCCACTTGTCTTTATTCAGCACTTGACATGTGACTAGTGTGAAAAAGGAAATGAATTTTTAATTTATTTAATTTGGATAAAATCAATTTATGTTTAAAAACCAAAGGACTGTAAAATAATTTTTTCATCGAACACAACTTTTTGTAGTGGTAGGAATGTACTTTAACTTGTAACATTGATTGCTTTTGATTTTCTTATTGGAGTTCAAATATCAAATGCCTGAGTTTTTTCTAGTACATCACATAAACTCCTCATGAGTCTAGTAAATGTCAATGGATGGGCAGTTTGTATGATGTTTTTAAGTATCAATGTAATACTTTAATGCATATATTTGAATAGTTTATACAGACAGCATGAATTATAGTGATGCCTATATAAATTATAAGTGGTAGTTGAGATACTTCTTATTAATTACAAAATAATGAAATTATTTTTCTAGTTTAAAAACAAGTGTAGGCAAATTTTTAAAATTTAAAACAAATTACGTAACAAACTACTTATGCAGAATCAAGTGGAAATGCAAAAGCTAGTACTGCAAACAGAATAGGTGGAGACAAAAAGAGAGGATTGGAAAGAGAAAAAGGAGAAGAGAGTGTGTGTATAAGACTGTTAGAAGGCATGTAGCAAATTTCCCAATGACTGGCAATGGCAATTTATTGCCACAGAGCAAAATAAGAGAAAAACTGTCTTAACAAATATGATAACAAAATTGATTACATTAAGAAACACTGTATTGTATACTTGAAGTTTGCTAAGAGGGTCAATATCTTAATTGTTCTCACACAGAAAAATAATGGCAACTATGTGAGGTGTGAGGTGATGAATATGTTAATTAGCTTGATTGTGGTAAACATTTCACAGTGCATCGGTATATCAGAACATCACATTGTTTGCCTTTATATACAATTTTTATTTGTCACTTATACCTCAACAAAGCTGAAAAAGTATATATGATAAAGTAGATTATATAAGAAGTACATTTCAGCAAATACATAGTGGTTTTGATCAAAGTTTCCTCTCAATAGTCAAAAAATGGGCTTCCCTGGTGGCGCAGTGGTTGAGAATCTCCCTGCCAATGCAGGGGACACGGGTTCAAGCCCTGGTCTGGGAAGATCCCACATGCCATGGAGCAACTAGGCCCGTGAGCAACTACTGAGCCTGCGCGCCTGGAGCCTGTGTTCCGCAACAAGAGAGGCCGCGGTAGTGAGAGGCCCGCACACCACGATGAAGAGTGGACCCCGCTTGCCACAACTAGAGAAAGCTCTTGCATAGAAACGAAGACCCAACACAGCCAAAAAAAAAAAAAAAAAAAGTCAAAAAATAATCTGTGAATTCAGTCAGCTGAAATCAGAATTAAATATCAAGAACTATTTTTTTTTTCAATGATTTTTAACAGGATCTAAGCTTGTAACTTTGGCCAGCTATGATTCTTGCACAAGATATTGATCAAGTAAATCAAATGTTGCATTGCATTTTTAGTTCTCAGCATCTTAACTAAATATCACCTTTGCTTAACTGGGAAACACGTGTCATGAATTTGTGCCTTAGCTCTCAGAGGTAGTCATTGGGTCCCAAGCAGATTTCAAGCTCTTTATCTGTAAAATACTCAAGATTCTCTGAAAATATTTCCAAAGTTGTAAGACAGTAAGTGGTGGGAGCGGGGTGTCTGAAAATATTTCCAAAGTTGTAAGACAGTAAGTGGGGGGGGGGGGGGGGGGGGGGGGGGGGGGTTGCTTGTCTACTAAAACACGAATTAAATATAACTTTTCTATAGAGTGCCTGAGAACCTGCTAGATCTCTTGAAGAGTGGGTAAGTGGGGGAGGATGTGGGCCCAGATCAGACTGACTGGTTCCTCTGGGAGTACGAGGCAGTGAAAGCCCAGTTCAGGCAGAACCGGCCATCAAGAGAGAGGGTAGGGGCTTCCCTGGTGGCGCAGTGGTTGGGAGTCTGCCTGCCAATGCAGGGGACACGGGTTTGTGCCCCGGTCCTGGAAGATCCCATATGCCGCGGAGCGGCTGGGCCCGTGAGCCATGGCCGCTGAACCTGTGCGTCCGGAGCCTGTGCTCCGCAACGGGAGAGGCCACAGCAGTGAGAGGCCCATGTACCGCAAAAAAAAAGAGAGAGGGTAGGAAGGAGATCATAGCAGATGGTCATCTAACCATTGGTAGTATCCAAATGAGAGAAAGCAGTGAGCCGTCTCTATGGGCTCTGCTTCTGATGCATAGTGGTTGTTGAAAGCAATGATTTGCCTTAAATTGTAAAGGTTATACGCTCAAAAAGAACTAAAAGTCTTTAGTTCCGTATTCTGTATTCTGCATTATACTGGGGCTCACTAGATGCACCTTAAGTTGGGAAAAATTGGGGAAGGATACATCCTACTAACATATGGGAAAAGAATTGGGACTTAGGATTCTGAAATCCAAAAGATGTACCTTCAAAATGACGTGAGCTAGCTTAGTCATACTCAATACTCTGTGGGAAATTCAGTTCCAAAGTCCAAACTAAAGGTACAAAGGAGATGTCTATGCAAAGGGTAAGTAGAGGGTTTTGTGACAACTTTTCTAGGTTTGCCTCAGGCCTAAAATCTGCTCCTAGGGATCAATTCTTTGTTGGCATTGTTTTTAAAAACTTTGATGAATATTTTGAAAGTTTTATTTTTATAATATGGATAATGCTTCTCAAGAAGTGTTTTGGGGATTCTAGGATAGTGAAGATGATGGTGGGATGGGGCAGAAATAACTAAAAATTTACAGAGGCCATCTGCTGTCAGTCCTAAAGTACCAGCTCTGGATTCAGACAGACCAGGGTTTATATCTCACTTTAGCGCCTTATAGCCACATGACTTTAAGCTTGTTCCTCGTCCTTTGTAATTCTATATTTTTTATATATAAAAATGGTGGTACAATAATAGTTTTTAATCTCATAATGATTTGTAGATAAATTAGGGCATCTGAAGGAATTTGTACAGTGCTTGCCCACATTGATTTATTTTGGTTATGACCACACGGTGGAATACTGTATGCATTTTGTGCTTGAAGTGATACATCAGTAATCACTAGGACACATGTTAAATTGACTAACTTGTAAACATTTATTGCCTAAATATCAAAGCACTGATAAGTGACTTTAGTCTAAATAAAATTTCCTTGTATAACCAGCAATGTGATGCTTCATGGACTCACAGAAACTAAAACTTATAAAATAAAATAAGGATATTTCAATATTATTTCATTAAAAATCATCTACTTTTTTTTTTTACAAGTAGTGGATGAATAATTTTAATTAAAACTGAGCATTTGTGGAATTTCTAAATTTCCTATATTTTGTTTTAGATGGCAGCCTTAACTAAAGATTGTATAGCAGTAACTGAAAAGCTCCATCAGCTGGCTTTTGATTTCACTGCAAATTCATTGTGATTCTGTCCTTTTCTAGTTTGATTCCCCTCCCCACAAGAGTTACTGAACATATAATTGCTCCTTTATTCATAGATTTTACTCTATGTTTAGAGTAAAATTTACTCTATGTTTAGAGTAAAATTTATTCATAGATTTTACTCTGTGTTTCAGTTATGTATTTAAAATTCAGTGCTCATATATTAATAAACAAAATGACTGTACCATGATTTAAACCTACATTTTGAACCCATGGCACTTTTGTAACTAGGCAGTAAAGTAGTGGAATCAATTATGTCAAAGGAAGAAGACCTTATGATATATAAATATCCCTAAATATTTTCACAAGTGTATTTTCCTAAAGTGTCTACTAAATACTTTATTATATTTGAATAATTCAGTTCTTTTGGTAGAAATAAAAATAATTTTCTATATAAAACCCACTTCATTGAAATCTCATGTTTTCAATAAATTGTCATAAAAATTAGGTAAGACAATCTACTTCTCTTCTATCATGTGGCTTTAAAATAATTCAAAACTAATGTAGTCTTAGCATAGTGGTTATTTAAAATTTGTATGTGTGAAACTGTAATTTTAAGCAATTGAGCATTTATAACATTTATAGGTAATGTATTCATTTATAAGCTCTGAAGCATAATTTATAATATAAATCATATAGACAGGAAACAGTGTCACTGATTTATTAGAAATAGGAAATACAGTTCTAATACAAGCTAATCATAATGCTTCATTGACCAATGTAAGCTGTGCTTAGTGTTATTTCTAATTTGACATACATATGTGTATTAAAGATAAGACTGATCTCAAAGGGGGATTGAAATATATTTTATTATATATATTTGTAAGTTATGACTGGCCACAACCCATATACATATAAATATCCAGAAAATTCTCTATCTTGCTAAAACATCCAGGAAAACAGAATGTATAGCTAAAAATTGAAAAGGATGTATTTGATGGTAAACTAGAATTGAACATAGAGTTCCAGTTGGTCAAATATTTTGATTCAGAAAAAATTCTTTAACAAAAACCATGGGATAGGAACCCTGCTAGGTTTGGGACATACAAAGATAAATAAAACACAACTCAATTTGACATCCTTATAGATCAGAGGGGCAAATATGATTTGATAATAGTAGCAATAGAAGTAGTTATTGAGTTATAATGGGCCACAGAGAAGAGGCAAAGAGGAAAATTGAAAATATTTCCCCTTCGGTAACCTCCATGATCAGAAGTGAGTATATTATACTTGCTCTTCAAATGATACTTTTAAGTATACTTTTTAGTAATAAATATTGTCTGTGTAGAAGTTGAGAACATTTCCCCTGCATTTAGAAAGTCACTATCCCTGGTGCTATGTGGGTAAGGAGAAATGACAGTGTGAAATATTACCACTTACTATTTTAATGAGAAATTGTAGCCCATGGCGAATTGTATAGGTAGGTAAAGCAGCTATCTCTCTTCACTCAATATTTTCACCCTTTTTCCCTTTCCCAAGTGTTGTGGGAGGGCACCTTTTGAGATTTTGCTCCATGTGGCATCTGTTTGTTCCATTAGTGTACCTACCATACCAGCCCTCTCTCAGTGCCCCCCACTGTGCTTTCTAAGAGAAGTGACTTAACCTGACTGATGTATTTAGAAGGAGAAAGTGAACAAGGCACAACAGCTTATCCCTCTGCATCTTCCTCTTGGGAGTTAGTTAGTCTACGCCTGTCTGCCACAAATTTAAAATGCAGTATTTGCCTCTGCAAGCCAGGAAGCCTGAAGTTTTGGTGGTGTTAACTTTGAATTCTAACCTTAAGGATATAGAGCTGTTGAATCCACTTTTCCTTGAAAACACTCCCAAACCAGGCAGAATATTGACTTATTTCCACCATATTCTGTACAGATAATTTATCTTGTGTTTAATCTTTTTTTCTAGTTTGTTTGCTTTTTGAAAAAATGTTATTGGAGTATAGTTGATTTACAATATTGTGTTAGTTTCAGGTGTACGGCAAAGTGATTCAGTTATACGTATACATATAGTCATTCTTCTTCAGATTCTTTTCCCATATAGGTTATTATTGAGTAGAGTTCCCTGTGCTTTACAGTAGGTCCTTGTTGGTTATCTAGTTACCTATAGTAATGTGTGTATGTTAATCCCAAGCTCCTAGCTTATCCCTTCCTTTGTTATGATTTCTATTAATTTGTAAAGTATTACTTCTAAGGTGTTAATTATTTTACAACCTAACAGTTTGTTTTGCATATTTGAACCACATATTTAAAAGAATTAGTAATCTGTATGATTAAATGCATATTTAAATACATAATTAACTTGTGTATGTAAATGCAAAAATAAGTTTAAAACTATTGGAAAACATACGTGAGATGTTTCATCATTACTATTTGGATGTGGGTGGACCATCGTCATTCAGGAGATTCAGTCAGTTTCAGGTTGACTTGAGTCTAAAGCTTGTCTTATCACTCACCACCTCTGTTACCATGCAAAAGGTCTTTCTAATTATGATTTCCCAACTGTGAATTGTTATTATTAATATAACCACCTCATATAATCACTATGAAGATTAAATAAGGATTTAGTAAAGATCAAGTGAGAAAATAGAAGCAAAAGATTTAGTCTTGGCATTCTAATGTATTTAGGTGTGGAATATCAGAATATATTGTGCCCATTAGTCAAAGAAAAGAGATAATCCACATCATGTTGGTCTTTTTTTATTTTTATTTTTTACTTGTTTGCTTTTGTTTTGTCACTTGACAAAACCTTTGTAGAGGTTGTTGTTTTTCCTAAGTATTAAGTTTTATCTTATTTTGTATTATTAGATATAAACCTCTATTTTTTATTCTTAAATCATGAACCTCGTGTATACTGAAAAGTTGGAGTTTTGTTAAAAGAGAAAATTCCATGTGTACAAAATAAGTATCAAAAATACTGTAGGGGCTTCCCTGGTGGCGCAGTGGTTGAGAGTCTGCCTGCCGACGCAGGGGACACGGGTTCGTGCCCCGGTCCAGGAAGATCCCACATGCCACGGAGCAGCTGGGCCCGTAAGCCATGACCTCTGAGCCTGCGCGTCCAGAGCCTGTGCTCCGCAACGGGAG
Organism: Monodon monoceros; assembly: GCF_005190385.1. NCBI lineage: Eukaryota > Metazoa > Chordata > Mammalia > Artiodactyla > Monodontidae > Monodon > Monodon monoceros. The sequence goes on along the minus strand of NW_021703770.1, from coordinate 22,817,633 downwards.
AGGCCACAACAGTGAGAGGCCCACGTACCAAAAAAAAAAAAAAAAATACTGTAAATTTACCTATTTAATACTTATAGCTTTATCTTTTTCTTTATTCAGAAAATCTAAATGACACGATAAAAAATTTCACCATGCAAAAATTTAAACTTTTTAATAGCAGTGTATAGCAGAATAACAGAAATGAAAGAAAGCAATGGAAAGAAAATATTTGTAATATATATTTCAAATGCAGGAATCCCTGATATAAAATTAAACTGTATAAACCAGTGAGAAATAAAAACAGCAAAAAAGTATAAAAATCTTAAAATTTTATAAAAAATATAAATTAAAAATAAACAGTTGAAGAGATTGATGGTTTTATTATTAATAAGATGCAAAATAAAATGAAATATAATTTTTAATATCAGGTAGGAAAACATAAGAATATATATATAGTCTAGGGACTTCCCTGGTGGTCCAGTGGTTAAGAATCCACCTTCCAATGCAGGGAGTGCAGGTTTAATCCCTGGTCGGGGAACTAAGATCCCACATGCTGCAGGGCAACTAAGACCATGCACAGCAGGTACTGAGACTGAGCACCACAACTAGAGGTCCTGCATGCCACAACTACAGAGCCCATGCGCTCTGGAGCCCACGCACCACAACAAAGACCTGACACAGCCCAAAAAGAAAAAGAATATATAGTCTAAACATATAGTGCCATTGAAGCTATGACAATATATACTATCATGCAGTGTGTTGGGATGTAATCAATAAGTATTTGAGAGTGAGAGAGTAATGAAAATTATCAGAAGTTCATTTTCTCTGTGCAATTCCACATCTAGGAATCTGAGGATAAAACTATCATGATTACAGCACTTAATTGTATACAGCTATATCTTGCAGCATTATTTATAATATCAATAATCTTAAAACAACATGTGTGACTTCATGGAGAAAGATAGTCAAACAAATTATAATGTAATCATATAGTAGAAAACAATACATCATTTTAAAATGATGAAATACTCATATGTCTGATCCAGAAATTGTTAAAGGGAAAAAAATCTATTTGTAGGAAAATTTGCAAAGCACAATTTCATATTTATAGAAAAATAATGTTAACAATAAAAATGATAAAAAGGAAAAGATTTTATAATACAGATGTATTTATCCATACGAAAGAAGAAATATGAAATGAGGAAACACTAGTTCTAATTGTAGGTGATGGCTGTATATTAAAGGTAAAGTTTGTGATGAAAGTGAAAGACAGGGACTATCGCTTCTTATTTTCTATCTTCTAAAATTAAAAATAATGGATAGAGGTTCCCTGGTGGTGCAGTGGTTGAGAGCCTGCCTGCCGATGCAGGGGACACGGGTTCGTGCCCTGGTCCGGGAGGGTCCCACATGCTGCGGAGCGGCTGGGCCCGTGAGCCATGGCCGCTGAGCCTGTGCGTCCAGAGCCTGTGCTCCACACGGGAGAGGCCACAGCAGTGAGAGGCCCGTGTACCGCAAAAAAAAATAAAAATAAAAAAAAAAAAAGGATAATATTTATTTTGTGTGGTGTATATATTTGAAAAAAAATTAAGGTGAAAACTTGTTTTATGAATGAATGCAAAAATAAACAATAAAAAAGCAACAGAATAGTTAAAAACCAAAGAACTTCGTAAAACCAATAGCCAAAGTTGCAGGCCATCTTTGGTAATGGGAAGAAATAAAATCCCCTACAGTCACTAACCACGATATCCTAGGCAATCTTCTACCCCATCACACTTCCAGAAAAGAATGGTCATTAACAATAGCAACAACAAAGGATGGGGGTAGTGATTCCTGAAACATAAATTAGTTACTGTAGAAAATGATTTTTACCTGAGCCACATATACTTTATAATTTTTCACAGCCTTACAAATGGAAGAAAGGGAGAATTTCTTCTCATTTCAAGGAACTCACTGCCATAATTTCCAAAGTGCTTGGCTAGAAAATAGAATTTTTAATTAAGGTAGTGTCTCCAGCACCCTACCACATATTCATTACTTTTTGTATATAACTGTGTCAGTATGAAAGGACTTTAGGTGGATCTTTTTCCTGAAGCTTTATATATGACTTGAAGCTTGGACTCATTTACCAGGGTTCTATAGGACACAGATACTGGATTGCCTTAAATACATCCCATCCCATTTGAGGAATGCCAGCTTCCAGAGGTTCCACTAGCCAAGACACCTGTAGTACTTTGGGGAAGGTATACTTCAATTGCATCTGCAGAGTGATTTTTACGTGCTTATGACTGCCAAAAATAAGTATACAAAAAGTGCAGGTGTAGTGGTGAATATCCATATCATTATGCTCTCTGATTCTAACTTCCCAACAGAAGGAGCCTACGTAATTGGAATCTGAACTGTTTTGCAGCTCTAATGCATAACCCCTCCACACAGAAATGACATTTTTGATTCATGAGATAGTAATTTTGTTCAATTGATCTTCATGCAGGGAAGCTAATTAAACTTTTATCTTATTCCAGTAGTACAGTATAAAAATAAATGTAATTGAAGTTTCTAAAATATTCACATATAAACTCCTCTCACCACTGAAGTCCTCTTCAGTGAACACCTTTAAGAGCCTAACAGAAAGATTTTATTACTGTTACCACTGCTATTATTATTATTGCCCCAGCAGCTCATGCTACCACAAAATAAATTTCATAGAATAGTCAAGAATTTTTTTCCAGTCACAACAGACTATTCTGTCAGTTATCCCATTAAATGGAATTGTAATGGAATTTATGTGTATAAATGTTTTCTGAATTGTGATTGACTTTTAAATATATATATATGAAAATTATAGCATCATTATCAACTAATATCTGTCATTTTCAGATATAATAATACTAGTATTGATAATTCAGTATGTGCCAGTTCTGTGCTCAAACTCTTACGTACTGGATCTTATATATTGCTTAAAACAGTCTTCCATCTTCCATTATAGATGCTGTTACAGTCTCTGCTTGCCAATTGTAAAACTGCAGTTCAGGAAAGTTTTGCAATCTGTAAAAGGAGTAGGTGGTATGTCAAGAATTTGAACCCAGATATGTCTAGATTTTGAGTCTGATTGCTTTACCATTAATTCACATTGAGTCTTACAACATTAATTAACAATTGTGACTCAGTATGATCTGGGTCACAATTCCTGCTTTACAGTCAAATTACACAAAATGATTTTTAGATGTAATAACACATCAAAATCTTCTTTTATTTCTGATTAATTGTTCACATGAGTCTTTGAGGATTTTGGATGCCAGTCCTCTAACAAATATGTATTTTGCAGATATTTTCTCCTGGTCCATTGCTTGCCTTGTTATTGGTTTAACCATGTCTTTCACAGAGTGTATTAGTTTCTGGCAGCTGCTGTAAAAATTACCACAAAACTGGTGGCTTAAAACATCAGAAATTTATTCTCTCCTATTTCTGGAGAGTGGAAGTCTGTAAATTTTACTGGGCTACAGAAATCAGCAAGACCGTATTCCCTCTGGAAGCTCTTCTAGCTTCCAATTTCTGGTGGGTGCCAGCATTCCTTTATGACTGGGCCATTCCAGTCTCTGCCTTCACCTTCATTCACTTCACCTTCTCCTGTGTCTAATCTCTCTCTGCCTCTTACTTATAATGATTGGATTTAGGGACCATCTGGATAATACAGCATGATCTCCCCATGTCAAGATTCTTAACTTAATCTGATCTACAATGACCCATTTAAAAAAATAATAAGGTAACATTTACAGGGTCCAAGGATTAGGACATGATATCTTTGGATGGACTTTATTCAGCTACTACACAGAGCAGAAGTTTTAATTTAATAATATCCAAGCTGTCAATACTTTTCTTTCACGGATCATGCTTTTGGGGTTGTGTCAAAAAACTCACCCACAAACCCAAGTTTACATAGATTTTCTCCTATGTGTTTTGTTCTTCTAGAAGTTTTATAGTGTTTTATTTTATGTCTATTGAGATCTATAATCCATTTTGAGCTAATTTTTAAAAAATCACTTCAGTAAGGTATGATTGACATGCTACAAAATGTACATATTTAATGTTTACAAACTGATGAGTTTGGAGATAAGTGCATATCTGTAAAACTATCACCACAATCTAAACATTTCAATCACCTTCAAAAGCTTTATCTTGTCCTCTTTATCTTTTATTGTGTGCATGGGTGTGTGTGTGTAAGAACACTTGGCATAAGATCTACCATCTTAACAAATTTTTAAGTATATAAATACTGTATTAATAACCGTAGGCTCATTCTGTACACTGGATCTCTAGGGTTTATTCATCTTGTATAGCTGAAACTTTGTAACCATTAACTAGTACCTCCCTTCCCCCCCCCACTTCCCCTCTCCCCCAGCCCCTGGCGGCAACCACTCTTCTACTCTCTGCCTCTATGAGTTTGACTATTTTAGTTTCCTCATATAAGTGAGATAATAACAGTATTTGTCTTTCTATGTCTTGTTTATTTCACTAAGTATAATGTCCTCTAGGTTCATCCATGTTGTTGCAAAAGGCAGAATTCCCTTCTTTTTAAGCCTCCTTCCCTTTTCTTTTTTCTTAGCTGCACCCAAATGATCTAGCCATCTGATTCCTTCAGTGTTTTGGATGAGATGCAACAGAGGTAAATTTCTCACGCAGTGCCCCCAAAAGCCAGGGAAGATGAAGGCTCCCTTCACTCTCTCTTTAACTTGAAGGCTGAGGGGCCCTTTGTCAGTGTTTCACTATGTCCCCTAAGGAAAGGGTGATGTGGGAAAAGCAAAATTGTTCTTCTTTCCCTTTTCACTGTGTCTTTTCTCAGTTCCTTGCTCCTCTAGCTTTAACCTTTCACCTGGAATCCAAGCTCTCCTAAAGTTATCTTCATCTGTAAATGGTTGTTAAAAAGGCATTTCTTTGGGCTGGTGGTGGGGCCAAGGGATAGAACCTCCTATTCCACTATCTTAGTAAAATTAATTAATTTTTGTGAAAGGTGTAAAGTCTGTGTCTAGGTTCCTTTTTCTTTTTTTTCCACATGTGGACATTCAATTGTCCCAGCACTATTTGTTACAACATCCATATGTATTTTATAAGACTTGTTCTGTACAATTTGACTTGCCTATTCTTATTAGAGTCAGCCTTAAAAAGAGCTATTACAGGCAATGGATAAAGTATGAGGACATGAATAGGAATGTACATAATATCAATCTGTGTATAGCTGAGGAAAGTCTTATCACCATACTATTTTAGCTTTGCATTTATATTCTACTAGTTGTTGCCTTCAATGGGAATCCTTAAGAAACAAATAGTTCTGAATGTGGAAATGTAATTCTAGCAGGGTAAACATATTCCACCAAAACATGTACTTCAAGTCCAACAAGTTCTAGCCTTCTGACAGGACTTCCACAGATGCAGTTTTCATGATGGATGCATAAAGGAAGGAAATGGAATATTTCAACAATATTAGTTATATTTGAAGTTTTTTTGCTACAATAATTTAAAAGTTTGAATAATTTTTCCTTACTGTTCTAAGTTTTCTAACACACATACAATGTCTTTTAAAATTGCTGGGTCTGGGAAATTTGGGAAATGAAAAAATAAAATGCAGAGCTTTGTCTGTGGCTGTGTTTCCTGTTCTGTGCTACAACTATATTCTGAAAAACAATGCATTAGTCTAGAAATATGCCATTACATGTTATATGGAAAAAGCTTCTAAGGTCAAATATTATTGAGAAACTTCAAAAAAAGTAAATAGGTTTTCTTACCAAAGATTTCTTAAAGCCTTTAATTGGTTACTCTGCTATGTGCATCTTAAAGTGAGAATTTATAGTATACCAGATTTCTCAAACTATCCTTGGAATCCTTTTTTTCATGGAACATCTATCAATATCTCTCGTGAAACCAGTGTTCTATAGGATAGATTTATGTGAAATATTGAACTACAACAGTGCCTAAGGCAAAGACCTGATGAGCTTTCCTTAAGGGAGTAAACAATGGTTTATGACTTTTCACAGTAGTTATAGTGAATATAAGCAAAAGGAAATTTTAGATAACTTGTTTTAACATGGAAGAAAAGAGCCATAAGAGTTGAAAACTAAGCTGCTATTAAGAATTCAAGAGTGTTAGACTCTAGATCTTTAGCTTTTGAGAAAGTTACTTTAAACCTAATTCATAGAGTAGCTATATTAAAATAATATATTTTCATAATTCAGGTGTAAAGTTAAATTCATTGTAGCTACAGTGAATCGAATTTGCAAATCAGTCAAAATAAGAAACACATAATCCTTTAGAGATAGAACTTTATATTTTTTCAATTTTACCTAATTCCAAGTAACTCCAGTGAGAATGTTTTGTAAGAAACTCACATAACTAAAACTAGTATGTTGAAATTCAGCATCACAAAAATTGTCTTGTATTTTGAAATTAAAAGAAAACTTTCATGCAGATTTTTTCATTCAATATTCATAAACCATCACTGGTAGATTTGTTTTCATTAGGGTGATTTTATGCAAGAAATAATGTTTACTGCCAGTAAGCAAAAGTCACACTTTAACTTTGGTTTTCTATGTGCAATATATGTGCCTTTGCACTGCTGCATACCTGCCCCACTCTCTATAGGTGAAGTTTATCAATAAGACAATGAGAGTGTTTTTCTTGTATGGCACTCAGTTTCAATGTGTCAAAATCAAAATTCCATCAGTCTACCTAATCTGTAATGTTAATACACACCACTTTTATTTTTGTTATAATAAACGACTTTTTTTTTTTTTTTTTTTGTGCGATACGCGGGCCTCTCACTGTTGTGGCCTCTCCCGTTGCGGAGCACAGGCTCCGGACGCGCAGGCTCAGCGGCCATGGCTCACGGGCCCAGCCGCTCCGCGGCATGTGGGATCTTCCTGGACCGGGGCACGAACCCGTGTCCCCTGCATCGGCAGGCGGACTCTCAACCACTGCGCCACCAGGGAAGTCCTAAACGACTTTTTTAAATGATTCAAAAACACCACACTATACATATTTTCTTTAGAACTTATAAAGTTTCCAGTTTAACCAATAGTTTTTTAATGTTAAGCCAAGAATACTTTTGCACATGCTGTACAATTTGTGTATTTACCATACCAGCTATTCCTGAGATTTCATCCATAATTTCTTCATAAAACAAGACAGAAGGAAGTATACTCTAGGATTTGATACCAAAACATATCAGTATCTCAGGCAATGGTGTCCTGCCTGTTGTCATTAATAAACCAGTTGTCCTAGCTCCTATTATTTTGTTTAGTATCATTTGCTTCTGTTTTGGTAGGTGACAGAATTGTGCAGCTTTGGCTTACTTTTCAGACCTCACCAAAGAGCTCTCAGACAAATTATATTCAGAGATATTCTTTATGAAGCAGAATAAGTCTGAAGGTGAGACATTGCTTGCTAAAATATAAAATTTCTAAATTTTGTCCCTATAAAGTACCTCAAGCCACCCCCCCCTAAATTTTCCTATTTCTGAAGAAAAATACCCTCAAATATTATGGGAAAAACAAAACCAAATACCTTACTAAGAACTATAGTTAGATTAAACTACTGTTTTATAAACTGGTTTTGGTCTATAGTGTATAATAGTATAATAAAGAGTGATCTCCTGTCTCCTACCCCCCTTAATAATTTAAAATACAAGGGTTTTTTTTCCCTTTTTGGCTCAGATCAAAATTGAAGAATCAATGATTTCTATGCATATTTACATGTATTCCTTGCATCTTTTTGAATTACGGTTTTCTCCAGGTATATGCCCAGGAGTGGGATTGCTGGGTCATATTATATTTCTATTTTTAGTCTTTTAAGGATCCTCCATACTGTTCTCCATAGTGGCTGTATCAATTGACATTCCTACCAACAGTGCAAGAGGGTTCCCTTTTCTCCACACCCTCTCCAGCATTTATTGTTTGTAGATTTTTTGATGATGGCCATTCTGACTGGTGTGAGGTGATACCTCATTGTAGTTTTGATTTGCATTTCTCTGATGATTAGTGATGTTGAGCATCCTTTCATGTATTTATTGGCCATCTGTATATCTTCTTTGGAGAAATGTCTATTTAGGTCTTCTGCCCATTTTTGGATTGGGTTGTTTGTTTTTTTGATATTGAGCTGCATGAGCTGCTTGTAAATTTTGGAGATTAAGCCTTTGTCAGTTGCTTCATTTGCAAATATTTTCTCCCATTCTGAGGGTTGTCTTTTCATCTTGTTTATGGTTTCCTTTGCTGTGCAAAAGCTTTTAAGTTTCATTAGGTCCCATTTATTTATTTTTGTTTTTAATTTCATTACTCTAGGAGGTGGGTCAAAAAAGATCTTGCTTCGATTTGTGTCAGAGTGTTCTGTCTATGTTTTCCTCTAAGAGTTTTATAGTGTCCGGCCTTACATTTAGGTCTTTAATCCATTATGAGTTTATTTTTGTGTGTGGTGTTAGGGCAACCTAAATGTCCATCAACAGAGGGATGGATAAAGAAGATGTGGTACATATATATAATAGAATATTATTAAGACATAAAAAGGAATGAAATTGTGCCATTTGCAGAGACGTGGATGGACCTAGAGTCTGTCATAAAGAGTGAAGTCAGAAAGAGAAAAACAAATATAATATTGCTTATATGTGGAATCTAGAAAAATGATATAGAGGAACTTATTTGCAAAGCAGAAATAGAGACACAGATGTAGAGAACAAACTTATAGATACCAAGGGGGGAAGGGGGAGTGGTGGGATGAACTGGGAGACTGGCATTGACATATATACACTACTATGTATAAAATAGATAACTAATGAGAACCTACTATATAGCACAGGGAACTGTACTCAGGGCTCTGTGGTGACCTAAACGGGAAGGAAATCCAAAAAAGACAGATGTATGTATATATATAGCTGATCCACCCTGCTGAACAGCAGAAACTAACACAACATTGTAATTAATAAAAATTAATTTAAAAAATGTCTTCCTTGTCTCCAAAATGATTTCTTGAGAAAACTAAACATTTGAGTGTCTAATATGTGTGTCTACACCTCTGGCAAAATTTGTTTGCTGATTTACAAGCTTTACAATATAGAAATAAAGTTAGAAGCTTTTAATAAACTCTCCTAAACATAATGTACTATATCTTAATATCTACTGTATCTTGGGATGATGTGTTAGCCATGAAAAATTATGCTTACACAATGATACTAGGAAGAACCAGAGTTATGTAAATCATTGGTGTTAAAACAAAGAGGTTCTCTTTTCTCCACAGTATTTAAATATACAACAAAACCTTATTTAGTGAAATTAGGTTATCCCCTTGAAGCGAAGGTGTTTTTCAAAAAAAGTTTTCCAAATATGTTGATATGAGCACTTTCTAAGGCTGAAGCTAAAGTATTCAAGATTAATGTTTGACTCCTTTAAATCAGATTAACAATTCACTTCCAGGGAAGAATTAGTCTTGTTAGTGTTTCCCTAAATTGGATGAAAGCTTACTAACCAGATAATAATAATTATTATAAAATAAATCATCTGCATTATCATATCTCCAACACACATCCCTGTTTAGAAACAACAGCACATTATCTATGTTTTCTTTGTTATTATTATTTCATTCAACATGTGTTCTGGTATACTACAGAATTTTTGCACATTTTTAAGTTTTTTTATGAAAATTTTGAGCCAACTATGAAGGTCATAAAATGAATCCCTATTATAATTTTGCCACATTTACTTTATCTTCTAAATAATATTTTGGTTATTTATAAGTTAGAGATTTCATTTATATTCTGTCCAAACCCAGATATTGATTTACAAAGTCTTGCATATAAATTTACCTATTATAACTTAAAACACAATTATGATTTCTCCAAGATTTTGAACCTCTCTTATAGAAATTAAAATAAATCTGAACACTTCATCATGGTTTAAAAAGACATTCCATAATCTCCTTCCTACTTATCTTTGTAACCTTATTTTATACTCCACACCCCTTTGCTCTCTATGTTCCTTACCCCTGGCCTCCTTTATATTTCTTAAGCAAACCAAAATCTTCCCATGCAGAACCTTTGCACTTGCTATTTCCTATGTCTGAGATACTCTATTTTCCTGACCATTGCATGACTTTCTTTTCATAATTCAAGTCTCAACCCAAACTAAATCTCCATAGAGTAGGCTTGCCTGGCCACCATATCTAAAGTGGTCACTGTATGAGCTCTATCACAGTCCCCTTTTATTTTTTCATGGTAATTACAGTCTAACTTATTTGTTATATCCATTTACATATTTATCATCAGTTTCCACCAATGAAATGGAAACACCATGGGTCTTAGTCCTTGTCACTACCTGTTGATTTGTTACTGCCTGGAAGTATCTGGTAGTGCTTAAATATAAGGTCAGTCTCAGGGGAAATGTCTCAGGTCCCAAAACAGGAGATTTTTGTTTACAAGAACAGAATAGATATGCTAGATCTCATCTTGGATAAACTTGGATTACTAGACACAGTATTGGCCTTTAACCCCAAAAGTTTCACATTTAGCAACATTAAGTGGTATTACAATGTGTATGTCTACATACATGTATGCCTTCTGTATATTAGCAGTTTTCTTTATAGTAAGTTTCCTTGTAGAAAGTGGATAGAGAGGTTCTTTAATATAAAAACCCCGATGTGTTACCTTTCCTTATACATCATAATATTTATCTGACTAAATGCTAAAATTTAAAACAAAATCCAATTTTTGAACATTTTAAAGTCTTTTATCTGTAGTTATAAGGCTGAAGAGGAATAACCCTGGCAAAGAAAATGAAGACCTCACCACACGCTGTCAGTACCCTTAGCCTTTGAAACTGTATTGTGAAGAACTGATTACATATTCTAATAATTGATTGATATTTAATTTTGTGTTTTAAAACTTTCTGTCAGTATACATCTTATCTAGATAGCATCTAGTCCTACTTTGTTTCTCCTTTAATCTTTATTTATCAGAGGTGTTCTTAAATGAGGGTAACATTTGATGGGGAAATGGACACAGATTGCTGGGATTGATGGAGAATCTTAGGGAATCACCTATAGAGAATCACCAAGGAATGGTGGGTGGTTTGGCTGTCCTCTGGGACAAACACATTCAATGAAGTGTAATTTAATGGAAAATGTCCCAGGAAAGTTATTCATAAATCGAACTTAATATGCTCAATGGTGGCAGATGAGGAAAACAAAAGAAAAATATTAATCATTTTCATTCTTGGGGCCAGTATTAGTATATTTATTATAGTTAATCTCCATTCATTACTATGTTTTACATGAGAATAATGATTCAGGTAGAAAATAATTTCACTCTTATTTTAGTCCATCTATGTGTACCAGTCCCAGAGAATCTGAGTGCTAGTAATAAATGGAGCTAAGACTAGGGTTTTTAAAAAAGTAAAATTAAATTTTGGGATCTAAATTCTCTGATGAATTCTTGCTATCCACATTTATTTTGAATTTGTTTTGAGTGCCTTCAGAAAGAAAGAAGTTTATCTCTGAAAAACATATCAGTGGATTCTTGACAAGAGGGAAAGACATCCCTGGCCATAAGAAAAGTGTTTTCAAACATAGAATAGTATAACAAACTACAGAGGCCAGTATTTGAACATGACTGTAACATACTCTTTTGACTCACCTTCCAGCCTTTTCTTCAAAAGCTAGGGTATAAATGTTCTTGTCAAGTTGTACTTAGGTGTTTGACTTTATCCTGTAGACAACTGTAGAATCAATGAAGTGTTACTAAAGCTTAAAAATGCATATTGTGAAAGATCATTATAGACCACTTATTAAATGCATGTATGAACTTTCTAAAAACATGATATTTTTTCATATAAAAGGGAATTCAAACTCCAGTTATAGCATCCAAAGCCATTTATACAAATGCATTTGTCCTACTTTTCTACACGCATTTCCCATTCTCTCTCTAGGCTATTTGTCCTTTCCTAAACATATTATATAGATTCATTTCTCAGTGATTTTACTCTGCTTCTCTGACAAGAAGTCTCTTCTATAAGTTCCATCCCTATTGAACCTTCTCATTCTATGAGCCCAACCTACAATGTTTGACCTTTTCCCATTAATTCTACTCCAGTTCTCTCATTAAAATCATCCTTTTTCTTTATATAAATATATATGTATATACTAACATATATATTTATACAGCTTTAAGGGGTTTGGCTTTATCTTGAAGTCAGCTGATATAAAGTTATTCTAAGATTAATAATGGATTATCTTTATTTCTGGGATATGTATCAAAATAATTTATGATAGGGGAAAAGCAATTACAGGTATAAATAAAACAGCTTGGCTCCTTGACATTGGTCTTGGCAATGATTGTTTTTGGATTGGACACCAAGAGCAAAGGCAACAAGAGGAAAGATAAACAAGTGAGGCTACATGAACTTAAAAGCTTTTGCACAACAAAGGAAACCATCAAGAAAATGAAAAGTCAACCTACAGAACGGAAAAAAAAATTTGCAAATTATATATCTAATAAGGAATAAATATCCAAAATATATAAATAATTCATATAACTCAATAGAAAAAAACCCAATCTGATTAAAATATGGGCAGAGGATCTAAATAGACATATTTCCATAGAAGACATGCAAGCGGCCAACAGGTACATGAAAATGTACTCAATATCAGTGATCATCAGGCAAATTCAAATCAAAACCACAATGAGATATCACCTCACACCTGTCAGAATGGCTATTGTCAAAAGACAGCAAATGAAAAATTTTGGCAAGGATGTGGATAAAAGGGAACTCTGGTATACTCTTGGTGCAACCACTATGGAAAACAGCATGGAAATTCCTCAAAAAATTAGAAGTAGAACTACCATATGATCCAGCAGTTCCACTCCTGGTTATATATCCAAAGGAAATGAAATCACTATCTCGAAGAGATATCTGCAGTCCCATGTTCATTGTACCATTGTTTACTAGCCAAGACATGGAAACAACTTGTGTCTATCAACATATGAATGAATAAAGGAAATGTGCACACACATACACACACACAATGAAATACTATTCAGCCATAAAAATGAGGAAATTCTGCTATGTACAACAACATGGATGGGCCTTGAGTGCATTATGCTAAGTGAAATAAGTCAGCTAGACAAAGACAAATATTGTGTGATCTCACTTATGTATGGAATCTAGAAAAATAAAATTTATAGGAAACAGGTTGGTGGTTGCCAGAGGCAAGGGGTGGGGAAGGGCAATATGAGTGATGTTGGTCAAAATGTACAAACTTCTATTTATAACATAAATAAGTTCTGGGGATGTAATGTACAGCATGGTAACTATAATTAGAAATACAGTGTTGTATATTTGAAAGTTGCTAAGAGAGTAGATCTTAAAAGTTCTCTTTGTTCGAAAAAAATTTGTAACCATGTGATGTAATGACTATTAACTAAACTTACATTTCACAATACATACATAAATCATCATGTACTTCTCAAATTTATATTCCATGTAATGCAAGTTTATTATAATTATTATTTGCTTTCACAATGCTTGGATGACAGGTGCCCTGAAACTCAGTGACAGTGTTCATAAGTTTAATGTGATTCAGTGGTATTAGAAGGTTGTCACATCAGAGAATAGGATGTAGGCAAAGAATCACAGATGAATTAAATAAGAATGATGAAGTAAAGCTGTAAGGAGGGAATAATGTCACTACTCAATTTGGAAAGGGAAATAAACATACTCAAAAATTCCAAAGAAATCAACAAAATTATTAAAGGATTGTGAAGTAGGCTCTAGGAGAAATGGTTGAGTCATTTGTCATTATTAGCTTATGGAGTAAAAAACAAAGAAGGAACTTAATACTTTTCACAGAAAAGTGCCCATATGGGAGTATTCCAATGAGAACAAAACTACAGTGAGTAGTATTTAAAAACAATAGAAAGGATTTTAGATTCATATGAGTATTAGGCAAAGATCCATACTAGTTAAATAAAATTAAGGTGAGTTCAAGGTGACTAAATCCATTGATTAGTTGTTCACTCAGGATTTGTGACTCTGCAAGGCCAAGTATAATTTTTTCCTGGTATTGCATGTATTTGGGAAGAGAATTTATTTTCTATGTAAGAGAATAGGATTGTTCCTCAAGGTATCTTGTAATTTTAATTCTATGGAGTATGTAAATGATATCATTTTGAATGTGTTCACATTAGCACACATATCTACAGTTAACAAACTTTGTTCTCTTAATATTCTTGGTAGTTACTGTGGTATTTTGGTAAACTTCTGCTTTGTTGGCCCCATGTAGTTTAGGTGTTTGAGGCTACAGGGGAGGAATACAAGGATTAATCTGTTAGTATCTTGGGCTTCAATATTCTAATACACAACATGGGTGGCAGAATCGGATGATCTTAATTTAGCATTCTACTAAATTTTTAATTTTTCATGAGTGATTTAAACCATGATTTTGATGCAAATGAAGCAGGCATGTAGCCAGTAGGGGGAGTCCTGATCTTATCCCCAGAATTATAGAAACTCTTAAATTTTTGCATGCAATTGTAAGAAATCTGGCTGCTTTATTCTACACCATCCTAAAAGCACGGGAAGAGTATATTTATGCCCAGTTTTTAAAAAGCATAAAGTGTAGCGGCATATTATTCTGTAAAATTTCTCTGATTATATAATAGAATTTTTTAACTGTTTAAAATTAGCATTTTCATTTGATCTTCATCAGGATTAGCTACTAGTCCCAACAGCTAATCTGAAGCAGAATCAAATCCTCTAATCTTTCAATAACAGTGAAGGAAAAGAATTTGGCTGGAATTAGACACACACTGATGGTATTCCTATATTCTGTGCCTTTATACATAACACCTCCTACAAATCTTTACTTAAAACTATTCAGGAAAAAATATTTGCCTGTGTTGATGTATTTGAAAAATTAATTTTCCTATTAATTTTGTAAAATAAATAACTTGTGATGCTATCTTTGATTTTATGGACACACAAAACCTTTTATTTGATAACTTTTTTATTATCAATACTATACATACCTTCTCCCAATATTTTTCAATTTCATAAATGGATTTAAATTTGCTTAATATGTGTGTATGTGAATGCCCACAGCCCAGTGCTTTCAGCTTTGTTATACATATTAATTGAAGAAATACAGATGTTTGTTATTAACTTTACTATTAATTTTGAAATATCCTCAACCTTTTTGTTTTATAAGCTTCCCTTAATAGTAATGACATGGCAAAACTTAAAAGGAACTTAGAATTCATCACTTTTAATTGATTCATTAATAAGATAAGAAAGTCCGGAGTATGCATTACTGACCTAAGGCACTACGTGAAGTTAGAACTACAACCATGTCTAGAACACCTGAGTCACATACCAATGGATGTCCACTATGACATATTGTTCCCATTAATCTATACCATCCCTTTTCGGAGAGTTGTCCACCTCAGGTTAATTAAATGCATAAAAAGGAAAAATGATATGATATTTCTGTAAATCCACAGTGGCGTCAACAATTTAACATTTAACTGAATACTTCTCTAAAATTCATATGTAATTAAATATTTTTTCTATTAGGAGGACTACCCCCCAAATAGTTCTCCCTCTCTCTGTATATGTCTGTATCAATATCAGTATCAACCCATATTTATATTTATATAATTTATATAAAAAGTACTTATGTACTTTATATAACACAGAAGAGTAATTCAAACTTAGTATATTCATCTACAAACACACATATTTGAAAAAATTTACTGTCTGATAAATACACTATGAAAGGCACCAGGCAAAGAATATGTGGAAATGTAAATAAAATTTAAAATAGCATTTTATAGTCCATAAAAAAATATATTGCCATATATTTCTTGCCCATTTTTAAAATATTATTTTGATGAGTGAAAGTTTGAATTTTTATTCAGACAATACTACTTCTACCCCCAGTCTCCCTGATGTTTTTCCTAGGTAATATTGGTGCTAAGAAATCCTGAGAAATAAAGCAGTTTGAATTTGCATCCTTCACCCACTACTCTGTTTGCCTTCTGTGGTTTTTCCTGCTTATTACCTTTTAAAATCCAAGTGTTTTTATTTTATTATCCTTGGACTTTTTCTAGTTAACTAGAAAAATGCTAGTTACTACTAATCTCTGTTAAGCAAATTAGCATTAAATGTTTTCAGATTAATATTATAGATCTCCTTCAAGATTTTATATTTTAAAAGAAAAAATGAAATCCCATGCAGTAATTCAAAGGGGTTGTCCTTCTTCCATACTAACATTCAATAAATGTGAATAAATTGGTCAAGGGTGGGAATTTCAGGCAAGTAGAAACTAGTAAAACATATATTTGGAACTGGACAACTTCACACTATTTTTCAAATTCAACAACTATAATACCCATTAATATATTAAGCCCAGCTGTGGAGGAATTGAGAGTATTTGAAAGTATTCTTAACAAAGCTCAGTAAGAGTTGGCGATGCTATCATTTAACTCTCATTCCAATACAACTACTTATTAAGTTCTTCTTTGTGCAGACTTCCATATGCTCTTTGTTGTTAAAGAGTAGGAAGTGTTCAGTAAAAGAAACACCATAATACAAAAGGAATTTAACATGAAGGTAGGATTAATGCTGCTTACATCCTTATTCATGCCTGGACAGTACCGTAAATGATTTCACATTTGGAAGACAGTGTTCTACAATATTGACATTAAAGCAAATTTTTTTTTCCTGAAATTTGTGACTATCTATTTTAACATCTATAAGAAAAGAATGGGGCCTTATGATTTAAAGTTTATCATAATCTTTGTATGGCTTTGCCTGACTTATAAGATCAAAATCTATACAATGGTGCAAAAAAGATGTCACCCTAAGGGTGGAATACCACTGAATACTGGATATAGATAACAGGCATTTTCCCTAAGGAAATTCTTATGTGCCTCATGAATCATTGCTAATATAACCCACAAAATAAAAAGTTGTAAACCAGAGAAGAAGCTTAATAACATATAATGGTACCCATGTTGCTGTCAGTCAGTTAGTTAATAAATATATATTAACATCTATATGCTAGTAGTTGCCAAGAATATATTTGCAAGATGGGAAATTCACTTTAAGCTTAGATTATAATCTGGAAGTTATCTACCACCCGCCCCCATGAAGGGAACAGGTAGAGTTCAAAGGCAGCCAATAGAAAATACTCCAAGATAGATTAAAAGCCAAAGACCATCTCACACATATATACCCACAAATGCCCAAGAACATTAGAAAACTATCAATAAATACTTTGCAAAAAGTATCAAAAGAAATAAACCTCCTTAGCTATAAAGCTGAGAGAGCATTAAAAAAAAAATGCTGTCCTGGGAACAACTACATAGAATATTTAGCAATTCGTATTAATGAGACTTAATTTTAAAAAATCTGCCAACATAAAATCAAAGTGCCTGATATAAGACTATAATGTGATAGAAATGGCTTACAGAAGATTTAGAAGAATGTGAAAATGAAATAAGAGCAAGCTACATTAATCATAACTAGGATAAGGGTCTTCATGAATTACTTAGGTGAAAGAAACTTAAAATTAGAAGTCATATATAATTGTTTTGTTTATGTTATTTTTTAAGAAGTCCAAAATTTAGGAACAAGGCAAAGGATGATTGTGTGTCCTTTTACTGTCATATCAGAGCATTGTCTAAGAGGCACACCCAAGGAGAATTTAATTATCTATGTGAATGTAATTTTTATTGATTCAATTATCAAAGGACTAAAGAACAGATTCTCTGAAATTATCTGTTAAATTGTTGATCTTGTCTGATAGCGAAAAAAATATTTTCTGTCTATTAGAAAAGGTAATCTCAGAGGTGATAGTTTTATTGCCCTGTAATACATTAGCCAGTTCTATACCTAACCTTGCAACCTTATTTCAACATTTTTTCTTTAACACCTATAAATTCTCAGCATCTTAAATCCTTTCTGAACCAGCTTAACCATTGTGCTGGTTTCCTCATTAAAGATTTAAATAAAATTTTGACACGTGTGTATTCTGTACTTGAATGGAAATGTATTTAACTTTTTGAAAATTTTACACTCAGTGTTTTGTACATTATTATATAGTGGGTTTTATTTAAGGTATACTGTCCAGTCATGTTTATCCAATCATTTGGTTTTCTTCACACAGCCCAAACTTCAAAGACCCTTAGAAATGTGACTATAATAATTGCTTTAGCTATGGTCCTAATAATGTTTGAAGTCTTACTCTTTTTACCATTATGAGAAGCTATATAAACAACACCTGATAAAAATGTTTTGTTGGGTAAGATGTAAATCTTACACTTTTTAAACATTTAAATTAATTTATATGGTATTATAGCCACATATTAATGTAAAAATGAGTATGCTTTTAAATTTATTGTACTGTACATAAACAAGCATTTAAACATTTAAAACTACTTTTAAAATCAAATGTATTTCCAAATATTAAAAAAAAAACCTATTTGCACTTTTAACATGTTTTAACTTTAACTCAAACTCATCATTTTAATAAGAAGATTCAATGACTTTCATAATTATGGACATTTATAAGTGTGTACATTTGGACATAGAAGATGAAATTTAATTATTTTTAAAGGCATAAGATGTATGCCCAAATGTAGGTTCCTGTAGAAATACAAAAATACTTTCGAATAGCCTTTGAAACATAACATTTACATGTTTGATTTGATATAAAAATGTATAATGCGTAAATAAATATATTTTCTTTAATATTAAGTACTAAAGAAACACATTTAATATTTGAACATATTTTTCTTATGGTAAGGTGAGTATTTAAAGGTAAATATATGACTTAAATTATTTTCTTAGTAATTAATATTTTGATTAAAGTGATAATAACAAATAGATACATTTTGTTCCAAATTTGTCACTCTAAGTACTCGCAAAGAGTGTGGGAAATATACAATATAATTGTACATGGCACATTCAGTTCTCCTATGATATTATATTTGGTTTTGCTATTTAAAGTAAAATATTATATAAGAAATCAAAATTTGAAACACCCATTGATATCAATTTTTAAAAATTCATATTAAATGAAAGTCTACCTTCATTAACATTGTTTGCTTTCTAAAATACAGAAAGAATAAATTATCTCAGCATGTACACAAATAAGACATTCCAGCTATGAAGCAATATCTGAATAACTGATTTGTCTATTTCTTACTACTTTTTAGGATATGTTGATAAGTCAAAAGTAAGATCTACAAAACAAACATTGCAATTTAAACTGAGTTTTCCTTTGGCTTTTGTGTGGCAGGTGTCTGAGAGCTGAGTTTTTAGTTCATTTGGAGTACGCTTTTATTCCAAATAAAGTATATATTTCAAATTTTCTACTTGAGTTTGTGATATATGATTTTTATAAAACATACAAAATATATATTTTTACAAAGGATGGAAACTCTATTATTTGGGAAAGCACAAGACTTGGAGTGGAACCATCTGCACTTCAGCCAAATTCTGCTGACTAGCTTTGAGATGTATACTGGGATTAAATCATTTTATGCGTAAAATAAAGCTTTCAACACAAAATTATTATAGAAAATTGTATTGAGTAATGATTTATCCACCAAAAGTTATTTATTCAATACTTTCAATCTTCCTTAGATGAAAAAGATTTTAAAACAGATATTTTGTAAAGAATAAACATGAGCATGCATGAAACCAAAGTGTGCATGTTTTTCTGAAAGATTTTCAAAATCATTTCATCTTCAAAATAATCATCTAAATTGAGATTGAAGTGGATAAACTACTCAGGGAATAAAATAGACAAACAAATAAGTAAATAAGTCTGATACAAAGACAGCATGCCTCTAAATTAATAACATAGAATTCTGTATGTTTTTCTGAAGAAGAAGATGACAAGATGATGATGATGATGGTGGCAGCAGCAGCAATAACTTGTATAGAAATGGTGTTCCCTACTTTTCTTCTTACAAAGGCTTTTATTCTTGCTATCATAAGTTTGCTAAGCCCAAAGAGTCATTTAAGAGCTTCCAAATATGTTGTAATGTGAAAATCCCAATTTATGAATTGGGAGATTAATTCCAGTTTTCATTCACATATTCAAAAATATGTATATATTGTCTTCTCCATGTCAGTCCTGTGCTGAGGTCAGTGAACAATCAAGAACCAAACTGACATTTTTCCCCCTCTGTTTGGAGTTATAGTCTAGTTGTGGAGGCAGATGTTAAATAAATAAACATCTAATTATACATTGTGATAAGTTATATGAATAAAAGTATAGTGTTTAATCCTGAGAGTATAAGGGTGGATAATAGTTTTAGATTGAATGGGCAAGGAAGGTGTCCCAGAATAAGAGATGTTTTGTTGAGATTTGTAGAGGGAGAAGAAGCCAGCTGTGTGTAGAGTCTAAAGAAGAGTTTTGCTTGCAGAAGAAACTCATATGGGAGTGTCCAGGTGCAAGAAAGTTTGATGTTTGAAAGCAGTAGTTGTAAACTAGGGGAAATATTGCCCTCCAAGGGGCATTTGGCAATGAATGGCTAGAAACATTTTTGGTTGTCACAACTGAGGGGTGTGTGTGTGTGAGGCTGATACTGGTATATAGTGAGTAGAGTCTAGAATGCTGCTAAAGGTCCTCCAAGGCCCGTGATAGCCCCTCAAAGGGCTTGAGCTTGAGAAACCCTGCTTTAAAAGAATTGAAAGAAAAAAATGTGCTCCAAGTCCCAGTGCTACAAGATGAAAGGAATTTTGGATTCCATTCTGTGCAAAACTGTGTATTATCATTAGGTTTTAAGTAATTCTATACCATTTATTTACATTTAAAAACTGTCACCTTGGGAAACTCTGGGCCAATGAAAAAGGATCTGTTTTTTCTCTGTGGAAGGAACATTAGAATATAGTCATAAGGGGAAAGGGAGGAAGTAAACTATAATGAACATAAACCCATTTGGGCAAACTATGCTAATCTTTTCTTTTACCTAGAATGAAAAAATATCAACCCTCAAATCCCCTCTTGGTAATAAACGGTTTTCTGAGAATCACAAATACACACACACACACACACACACACACACACACTCTCTCTCTCATATATACTTTGAGTATTTTCTGGATAATAGAATAGCATGAGATAAAAGCAAATAGAAGAGTGACAGTAAGGAAACCATTACAATAGTCCAGGAGAAGTATAAATGATAACAGCTTGATCTAGGAAGGAAGCAATAAAAATGGAGTGAACTGGTTGGATTTAAGATATGCAGTGGAAGTAAAACATGAGGACTAGTGGTAGGTTGGATGTATAGCATGAGGAAGAAGATGTGGTCAGGAATACTTCCCAAGTTTTTGGCTTCAGCACCTAAGCAAATCAGGTGCCAGCAATCAAGATTGAAGGAATGTACTTATGATATGAAAGAGCTTTGCAATAAATTCGATTCCTCAAATGCTCTACCCTTCTGTAATTTAATAATATTTTAACTTAGTTTATAATTCTAATAATAAACCTTTGTGTATTTTATTATATTTGAACTAAGGTTATATTTATCTTATGGCTACAAAACCGAAAACAATGACGTTATACTTCAGTGGTCTTGTATCAATTGTAGGGAAAATTTGTGGATCAATGCAAAACTATGCATTATTTATACACTAGGGTACACCCCTCCAAATTTATCTGATTCTTGTTCTATGGAAGCTATTTTACAACTATGCAAGATGTAGAAAACTGATAGCAATGCAATTAGGTCCTTTCCAGTAGATGTTCAATTGACTTCCCAGTTTTGCCTCTATTTGCATATTCATTTCAATATTCCTGTTCTATAAGTATGTCTGTTCTTTGAAGGATTCTCTTTTTAACTGGTTATAATATCTACCTGGTTCCCTCATTCATTAATGATTAAAATAAAATCTTTTACATGTGTTCATTTTGATACATCTATGAAAGCTGTGATTGCACCTTTTTTTTTTTTTTGGAAAGCTATCTTTCTACATGTTTATTTTATTTCATTTTAGTATAACAACGTGTTTTTCCAGTTCAGTTCAAGTTATTTGCATTACATCCTTAGATTTCTCAAAGTGAGGCATAAATAAAATATGGTTAAAAAGAATAAGCTATCTCTGAACTATATTTTCCTAAATGTATCATTGAAATATTTACATATAAAAATGCTTGTATGTTCCCTCTCTTTTCTAATTTAGAAAGAGGAGAAATAATTAGAAAAAGAAGTAGCACTGTAAATGCCTTTCTTGAAATGGATCTTAATCCCAGGCTAATGTTCCTACAACTTGCTGATAAGGAATAACTGCTGCCTGTCTCAGAGAGACTGGCAGTGAAAATCAACCACAATCCACTAACACATCCAATTTCAAAACCAAAGTGCTCAACAGTGACCTTCCATTATAACACACAAAAAATGATTGTAAGCTAATTCTGTCTCCTGTGAATCAAACAAATTGATACTTGGAGCAATTACTTTTACCATAAAAAGTCACCAAATGAAAGTTCCATCTTGCCCAAGGAATGCTTTATATTCATATGTTGTTTTGATTTGTGCTACTCAGAGGCAAAATGCTTTCCGAAATACCTGATGTAGCCAGAAAATGGTGTTTTGAAGTCCTGCAGTCTGTAGTAAAACAAATAAGCCAACAAGAAAAAGAAAAAAGAAAACGCAATCTCATAAGATTGCTTCTCACTTCTTCCCTCAGGCCTTTTCCAGGCCATCAGCTCTTTCAGCTAGGACTAAATCCAAGTTTTGTCTCCATATATAAATGCCAAGCTTGCACAATGTTTTTTGACTTCAAAAATGGATGTTTATCTTCAATAAAGTTGTCCAATTATTTTAGGAGATTTTATTTGACCCAACTAATAGGAATTCACCATGACAGGTAAACTAAAATGGTTTCCTAGATGCTAGTGGACAGAGATGCACAATTAAATAGTTTTCACAGATAATTAAGGTGTAAGTGGGAAAAATCCATTCATAGAGCATATTTGGGAATAACAGAGGGTTGTACAAAATTAAACATTAGCGCATGAAAGATACATTTATGAGAATAAAGAGCATTCAAGGAGCAGAGACTGATCTAGGCATTTAAGGCCTGAACTTTGTTCCTTTGGGGAATCTCACTTTTAGAAAAAGAATGCAAAATTACCAAAAGAAAATTACTAAGGTCTCTTCTGTGTTTTTGAGAGGCTTGAGAAAATGCAGGGCTATGAAGCTTAAATTTCATTAGAATAATTCCATCTCTATTAAAGAAGCAAAATTCTTTTTAAAGTACTCTCCAATTATTAATTCATTTATTAAACAACATTTAAAATACCTGAAGCCCCTCACATGGTAGTTTCTGGGAGATACAATGAGGAATGTAAAAAGAAAAGTGCATATCCCCTTGCAGAATAAGGTCTGGGAGAGCAAAAAACACATTAATTAAATAATAAAATGGCCACTTTGGTAAAGGAAGTAAGATATAAGTTTATGAAAGAGGCTATATCTGAAAAATTTAGGTAATATTCCAGCATAAACAAAAAAAACTTACCCATAGTCCCACCATACAGAGATAACCTATGCTACTGTTTAGCCCATCCACAAGTAGGTAATTCTGATATTCTTACGACTATACCATATATTCAGATTTATATCTCTTTATTTTATTTGCATTAGTGTAGTTAAAAATTACTTATTAATATATTTAAAATATGTAATTATAGTTAGTTATAACAAATATGTTTAAACAGCCCCCTATTTCTGGAGAAGTTTTGCTTTAAATTTTTACTCCTAAATATTACCATAGCAAACTAAATATCTTCTTAGAGTCCTACATGTGGAATTACTTGTGCAAAATATGATTTTTTTAGTTTGTACATATTGCTGTTATTCTCAAGAAATATTTTACCAATTTAAACTTACGTGAATTTTGAATTAAGATAATTTTATACCACCCTCATTAGCACTGGTTGTTATGAATTATAAACAATCAAAACTTGATAGTCAAAAATGTATTACAGTTTTGCTTTACCTAACAGTTATTGAATTTGAGTTGATGGTGAGTAAATTTTATGATTGTTAGCCTTTTCTGTTTCTTCAGTGACTTGTCCAAATTGAGTCCATCATTTTTTTTTCTTTTGGGTTTTTGTGTTTCTCTTTATTGTTTTTGTGATCACTTTTTGTAAAAAAAAAAAAAAAATTAAATCGATCATAGTATAATTAAGGTATTTTAAATGAGTAAAATTTTTTTTTCCTGAACTGTAGTGCTCCATACTGAAATGCAGAAGAATTAGGACTAAATATTAGAGACAGTGATAATAAATGGGGAAAGTCCTGTGAATCTATATTGCAAGTCTCATAAAACTAGTGACTCTATTCAGCAAATATTTATTAGATACATCTACACAAGAATAATAGATTTGCTAAACATTAGAATTTCACAAAGGATATGATAGTGAGACGAATCTTGAGAGAGAATAAGTGTGGGTTAGGATAAGAAAGAGGAACAGATACTTCATCTATAGGGACCAGCATTTAGATAGGCATGGAGGGACAAAAGCAGGGATACAAGTGCTAAGAAATTCAAATAGCTGCTTATTGACAAAGAATAGAGAAATCAGGAAAACTGATGCATAGAAGTCGAGAGATGGACAGGAATGACAATAGTTTTAAAGCAAAGTAATCACATGCTTAAATTTATGCTGTAGATAGATTAAATTTCAAGGACCTAAGGAGAGATTTAACAAAAAAGCAAGGAAAGCAATTATATGTCTACTAAAATGGTCCATACTACAGCTGTGAAGAGGACTTGCCACAGAACCCCCAGCAGAAGTGGAAATAAAGGGAATCACATTTGCAAGAGACAGTTGAGGAAACTAGATGAGTGCAATGAGGCAATGAGACGATATACTTGACCTTTAGAGATGGTAGCACAATTCAACAAGATGAGGTTCTAAGGAAAATACAAGGTTTGGAGAGACACGATGAATTTCCTTTTGATCATGTTGATTTTCAGGTGCCTGCAGATCATCAGGTAATAATGTCCAGTAAGTAGTAATGTTAGGGTTTTGGGGAAATTGGCATTTGGTAATTGATGTTTGAATTATTTATTTAAGAAAGTTTCCAGAAACTTAAATGATTTGAACCAGGTGGCAAGTTTTTCTCAGGTTGATCGGTCTTGTCTTATATTGTTAATAATTCTGGACAATACCTCCTCCCCATTCCAACGGTCATCTCCTCCATCCAGGTGCTCATTAGGTCTCACCAGCTGGGTTGCCAAACCTTCATAATTGGTCACTCTGGTTTCCGTGTTGCCCCCTTTCTAACCATTCTCCAACTATTGCCAAAGGGACTTTTCTAATACATATGATTAAGATTCACCACCTTATTATTTCTTATAGTCTTTAGAAAATGGTCTGTAATATAAATGTTTACTTTTATCTCTCAACACTCATTTTTTACCCTAAACCGCCACCATAATTAGGAATATGTCCTATGCTTTATCTGGTGTATATTCCTTAAAGCTAAAATATGAATCTAGGGTCATATTCTAATTATTGACTTCTCTTTCTCCTTTACTAGAACGTAATATTCTGGAGAAAATATTTTTACTTACCCTAGCACTTAAGTATCCCTAGCACTTAACTCTGTACCTGACATTTGGAGGGTGCTCAAAATATGTTTAATAAGTGAATTCTGTTTCCTCTGAGAGAATACAATATTCATTTTTGAAGAAGGTGTTAGATGGGAACCTATGAATACAGTGTATCAGTCAGGATCCAGTCAGGAATACAAAAACCACACTCTTTCAACAGAAAGAACATATAGAACATTGGTTCAACAGATGTTGAAGGTCAACAGAAAAAGTGAAACACTGGATCCTCATGAAATAACAGGAGGTCCCATCCATTGAGCTGAAGAAACAAAGGAAAAGATCTGGGTTTTACAGAACCGAAAGCTCATTGAAGGGATCCCAAATATATGGGAATCAGATCTCAGAGGAGCAGGCATCACTCGGCTGGTTCTTGTGTATCTGAGAAGGCATAATGAGGTTGCTTTGAGAAGTACTAAGAGATCTGGAGAATTAAACAAAGGGCAGCTGCTGAGGTGTAAGTCCACACTGGAGCTTCATTTCTAGAAAAATAAGAAAACAGGAAGATGCAAATACCTTCTCCTCTCCTCTGTCTTTCTGAAATTTGCTTTCCAGTACTCTTATTTGTGGAACCTAGTAGAAAGCCAGCTGAAAAGGGATAAATTGAGTTTGCATAATCCCAGTCCCAGGACCCAAAACAGGGTCTAGGTTTTTGTTTTTTTTTAATACTCAAAGTGGATGGATAAATTAAGAGCTTAGAAAATAGTTTAATAACCATTGTATGCAAAAACCAACTTGGCCTTAAAAATTTATTCTAGAATTCTGATAAGTAAAAGAAATAAGGATTCTGATAAAAAATAATGAAAAGCATACCCATTCAGAAAAGAAGTAAGAAAAGATGACTTACCAATGTTCTAAAACATTAAGGGCGTATTTTGCTTATACCCAGCTGTAATGATGTACTGTATAAAATAAAAATGAGCTCACTGAATTCATGGGTGCCCCCTGAAGGATGTGTCGGGTTTGAGGACTGATCAGGAGTACACTATCAAGATAAGGTGCTCAGTAAACCTTGTGCTGACTTCACACCGTGGCTTTGGCTAACACTTTTTGGCCTTCACTTTCATTTTATTTTATATATATATATATAATTCATATAATTATATAATATATAATTATATGTATTATATAATTTATATATATATATAATTATATATATAATTTTTGGCTGCGTTGGGTCTCCATTGCACGGGCTTTCTCTAGTTGCTGCAAGCAGGGGTTACTCTTTGTTGCAGTGCATGGGCTTCTCATTGTGGTGGCTTCTCTTGTGGAGCATGAGCTCTAGGCAGGCAGGCTTCAGTAGTTGCAGCAGGAGGGCTCAGTAGTTGTGGTATGTGGGCTCAGTAGTTGTGGCTCACGGGCTCTAGAGCACAGGCTCAGTAGTTGTGGCACAGGGGCTTAGTTGCTCCCTGGCATGTGGGATCTTCTCGGACCAGGGATTGAACCTGTGTCGCCTACATTGGCAGGCGTATTCTTAACCACTGCGCCACCAGGGAAGTCCTGGCCTTGACTTTTCTTGGGGGAACAGAAGTGTTAAATGAATCTGCACCTCAGAGAAGATGCCAGGGCTGGGGATAAAATCTGTGGACTTGTTAACATTTACTTGAAACCATGAGAGAGGATAAAATCTCCCAAGCGAGTTGTGTAGAAAAAGATAAAGTACCCAAGATTGTGCTTTGGTTGCAACAATATTTAAAGTTTATGGCAAGGGATGAGGAGAAAAAAGAAGAGACTGGAAAACACTAAAAGGTGCAATTCAGTAAAAATGGGTGCAGCTATCCATTACTGTTTTAATTTTCATTTTTATTAAAATCTAATTGAATGTTTTTCTCATTTTTAGTGGTAGTTTGTTTTTCACTTTATGAAGATTATCTTTTTATTTCTCTTAAGTTTTATTTTGGAGATTTCATGTTTTTCTTTTAGACATTTCTATAAACCTTTAAATATAAAGTTGTATCATCAGATAGTAGAAAATATTGAATGACATCATTCTAACTGCTCCTCTGCAACAGCCTTGAATTTTAGTCGCAGTTTGAGAAATACTGTGCCAAAAATACAAAATGTTTTGAAAAAGCCCAAATATATGGAAATGCAGCAGAAGTTGTTCCAGTATTCTCTTCTCCTCTTCCTTCTCCTGCCTCTTTGTTGTGATAGGCAGAATTTAAACATAGCTGTTAAGGATGAAGAATGGATGTCTTTAAAGCAGACTTCTTGGATTTCAATCTTATTTTCACCATTAACAAGCATAAACTCCTGAGAAAATTATGTACCTTCTCAATGACTCACTTTCCTCTTCTGTAAAATGAGGATTAAAATATGTCACTCAGATGAATGGATAAAGAAGATGTGGCACATATATACAATGGAATATTACTCAGCCATAAAAAGAAATGAAATTGAGCTATTTGTAGTGAGGTGGATGGACCTAGAGTCTGTCGTACAGAGTGAAGTAAGTCAGAAAGAGAAAAACAAATACCATATGCTAACACATATATATGGAATCAAAAAAAAAAGGCTCTGATAAACCTAGGGGCAGGACAGGAATAAAGACGCAGATGTAGAGAATGGACTTGAGGACACAGGGAGGGGGAAGGGTAAGCTGGGACGAAGTGAGAGTAGCATTGACATATATACGCTACCAAATGTAAAATAGATAGCTAGTGGGAAGCAGCTGCATAGCACAGGGATATCAGTTCCATGCTTTGTAACCACCTAGAGGGCTGGGATAGGGAGGGTGGGAAGGAGATGCAAGAGGGAGGGCATATGGCCATATATGTATACATATAGCTGATTCACTTTGTTATAAAGCAGAAACTAACACAACATTGTAAAGCAATTATACTCCCATAAAGATGTTAAATAAAAAAAAATATGTGTCACTAAGTAAGGTGATTGTTAATTGAATTGATGCATGAAGATAATTTAAATAAGTGCTTGCACATAAGAAACACCTAGTAAATAACTGTTTCACATTTTTTCATTTCTACTCCTTTTGACTAGCATACTTTGGCACGTACTATTAAGATCTCTTTCTCTCTCTCTCAGTATGTGTATGTATGTGTATAAAATTATAAATGAGAACACTAAGGCCTAAAGATAATGATATATTGACCCAAAGAGCAGCAAATGGGCGTTCAGTGAGAATCATGGCTGTTAGGCTACATTCACCAATCTTTTTCACCACTACATCAGAATAAGCTGCAGGGCTTGTTAAATAAGATTAAGAGCCCCTCTCAGTCCTACTAAGCAACAATCTATAAAGATTAAGCCCAGAAATTGCATTTCAGACTACTACTTCAAGTGCTTCACAAGCACACTAAATTAGGAAATCTTTGTGCAGAAAAATTTGTGATTCAAAATGTTTATGAAGGGGCAGCATGAAGGAAGAGAGCTTCCAGTGATGGAATATATAGAACACATATATTATGAAACATTTCAGATCTTTTCTTGTAACCAAACCTTGGAAAAATTCTCTTTTTGATCCAGAAAGGCAAGGAATATTTTGAATTGGAAGGTTTTTTAATCATATCAGAAGACCATCCTGTTGGCTTTTAAAGAAGATTCAAAACAAATGCAGTGATGGTTTGGATGGAAAATTCAAGATATTTTTAATTCATTAATTGGAAACATACTTGCTGGTTTAGTTGTTAAGGATCCAGCAGTGGAAAATTAAAAAAACAAAACAAAACAAAATTTTCTCCTCTTATTCTGGCATAGTTACATTTTACCTTTACAGTAACTGACCTCACATCAATGAGACTGAAATGAGATAATGTCTGTAAAACTTTTTGTAAATTGTAAAATGTAACAGACTGATAAATGGTTTTTATTATTCTGCTTTAATGAATACAGGAGTACTTCTACATTACTTGCCCACTTTATATGTGTCTTTAATCAACAGATACATTAGTAACCTACTGTGTTTCAAAGACTACATGGTAAGACATTAAAGCAACAAAGATAAACAAGATAAAATTCATACCCACAAGCTGTTCATGGTCAGTTAAAGAGTTCCAAAGACAAATAGCATAATTATAATCATAGAGGTATTAGACATAGTGCATATAAAGCAGAGAGAAGAGGAATTTTACATCTTCTTGAGGGTGGTTAGGGAAGACAAAATTTGTGTGGGAAGGTGAAGTGGACCTCATAGTATGAATAGGATTGAAAGAGATAATAGAGCACAGGAGAGGTGACATATAGAAGAACCAGAGGCATCTGAGATCGTGACATATTCATAAAGCCAGTAGCTCTGTTCAGCTAGATGTCCTGCTGTTTGGAGGAAAGTAAAAACTGAGCCTGGATAGGGTAGAGAATAAAATCATTCATTCAGTTATTCACTCATTCAATCAGTGTTTGATTATCTTTATGTGCTCTGCTAAGGAGCATAGGTAATATAGAGCTTAGGTAACAGGATTTTGAGCAGGGGACACCCCATAATCAGATTTACATTTTATGTGTAGGATTAAGATAGGGCCAGAGGCAAACATAATTGCCTCATGGACAATAATACCATCCTGAAGTAAAAAGTGCTATTGGGATATAGTGGAAAATAAAGGATATTAATGAATTTGAGGTGGAAAATGAGAGAGATAAACTAGAATTCTGTTTTTTTATGAATAAATAAATAAATTGTGGCATCATCCTTTGAAAAAAACATTTTGAACGGAAGATTATTACTTTGCTTCTGTATCTTACAACCATCTATTTGGCATATTATCCTATGAAATTGTAGTTATCTGGTGCCTTTTTTGAACCATTTGGCTGAGTTTGAGTAGGAAACTGAGATCCTTAATTTTTTTGGTAATTTTAAATTCACAAGCACTTAAACCAATGTCTGGCACATAGTAGGTACCCAGATGTGGTTGTTATATTGAATTGAGTATGTGTATTATGGCCTTTAAAACAGACTACCAAATTAACAAAATTATCATCAAGGACATTCAATCCAAAGAGAAACATTTACATTATTATAGTCACTAAAGTTCTGAATTTACCAGCATACCTTCCTTTCAGAAAAGGCATCTTCAGCTATCTGAATTGCTTCACTGACTTCCATTTCAGAGATACTTTTAGCACACAGATATTAGCTACTGAGACATATTTGGTAATAAAATAAGATACCTGTTTATCATGAGCTCTAAAGCACCATGGGAATAATTACAGCATAAATGCATGAGCCCTGGCAGTGTTTTGAGTTACAGCTGTCTTTGAGGACATAGTCACTCCTCTTCCTATTCTCTTTTTTGCTCTCTGCCTCATTACTGGGTGATATTTATGACAATAAATTAAGATGTAACAACAAGGTTGTTAAAATAGAAAAAGTCTACTGGGCTTAATGTTAAATTTACATTACTCAGAATTGCAAAGACCTGTCTACCTGCAGCTAATTCCTACTCTTAACAGGCTGGAATAGACCAAGTACCTATATGTAGGACAAAATGAATATACTTTTTATTTGAAATTCAGTATTTTAAGCATACATTTTTATTATTTCTCACAAACATATTCCTCTTCAAGTTCTTCCTAAATTAGTGGAATTACTAATTTAGTCAGTCTCTAAAGCTAAAACAGCAACAACAATGACAACAAAAATGACTCCCCTCCCCAAAACTTGGGTCCTTAGTTCACTCCATCCATTCTCTGTTGTCAATATCTTCATCATAAAGTGTCCATATATAAATCTAGTACAGTTATGAATAAAGTGGCTAATGTGCATTGAGCTCTCTTGATGTGCCACACACTGGCCTAAGCATTTCTATGTATTACATCATTTTACTTTCATCATTAAAACACCTTATGGGGTTGAAATTGATGTTATCTTCACTCTACCCTGGAAGAAACTAAACCATAAAAAGATTAAGTAACTTCCCCAAGGATACACATGTTTCAAAGTAAGATTGCCTGAATTTAAATTTTGGCTTCAGTATGTGCTAGTCCTTGGATCCTGGGTGAATTACCTCATCAGTTCAAGACCTTGGTGACCAAAAATCTCAGTTTGCAGTAGACTGAGGGGCTTCCTGAAATACAGGATTTTTAGGGCTAAAATTGATATAGACCTGGAATAATTGATCACCTTTCCATATTTGAAAAAAGAGAATAGTAAAATTGCTACCTTTAACAATTTTGTTGAGTGTTATATAATAGTCTGTAGAGTACTAGCATAACAATTGACTCATAGTCAGCATTCAGTAACTGTTAATTCTTATTGTCATTATTGCTATTATTTCTCCTTTATCTTTCTTGTTCTAGACTCTTGCTATTTTCTGTTGTGTATATTTCTTCCTAAATTATCTTATAAAATCTAGACTCACAATGCCATTCTCATGCTAAAAACATGTGTGACTCCACATTTCCTATTTGGTAAAGTGTCTATTATTTAATATAAAAGTCTTTGCAATCCATTCTTTTTTTGCTGTATAGTGAACTTCCTGATGCATTACTTGGGTTGGAAACAAGGCAAGCTCTGTGGGCAGATATTGCTGATTTGGATCCAAGTTCTACAGTTTCTTAGCTGGGTGGCCTTGGGAAATGCTAAACCTCTCTACATTTTTCATTTTTCATTTTTAAATGAGGGGCCATAATATCCATCTTGTTGAACCTTTGTGAACATTAGATAAAATTATTGTAAATTATCTTGCTGATAAGAGATCTCCAATAAAGTCTCATATATTTCTATCCTCTGAGGTTTTACTTCTGCCTCCCTTCCAAATCTGTCTCTGCCCCCTCACCTATACAACCAACACAACAATGCCAAAATAGTCTCAATGCAGTATTCCACTCACCATGCTGTTTCCTTTCTATATAATTTTTCCTCCCAACTTCTTAATTTGGAGAATTCTTCTTATACTTTAGGACTCTGGTAAAAATGTCATCTGGGAATATTTCTCTGTGGAACATTTTCTAATAAGTTCCAAAATATTCTTACTGCACTTTCTATTTATCTCCATTACAGAGCTTTTCACATTTAATATTATTAATTTACTTATTCTATTTCTTCCATTACCACCTTGTGAACTGCCTCAGAGGTTCACATGGTATTTCATAGTTATGGAAAGTAATATTCTTTTAAAGATCAGTAAAAGTAATGGATAAAATGATTTGTCTTACTATCTTTTATGTATGAACTTGGGTTCAACCAAGAATCTGGCACTTCAAAAGGAGCTCATTATTCTCGATTAATGAATGATTAAATGAAAGAATAAATGATGTATTGAAATGGGCACTGTCCTTTGGTTGTTTCCTTATAAGTGTGTGTGTGTGTGTATATGTATATATATATATATATATATATTTTAAAGTACTTTTATTTCTCAAATGTATTGCAGAACTTCTCTGAGACCCATTTATAAATCCTAAAGCTTGGGAATCTTAAGAGAAATCAGTCCTATGACTGCAAAAAACCTTTCTAATGAAAGTTCTACATCTGGAGAGATAAGGAAAAAATTTCTCATGTTGGCAACAAAACTGGGAAAGCATCTAGATTTTTCTGAAGTTGACAAACCTTATGCATTAGAAAGATGGGAACTGCAAATGGATACAAAGAATGCTGGCAAAGAAATACTGGCAAACTCAGATATCCCATTAAAATTATATAGGTGAGTTTAGTATATACATATATATAGATATTTATATTCAACAAAAATGTCTGGAAATATTAAGATTAAGAAACCAGGCAGGAGAAGATCCATAATAAAGTGACACAAAAGTTGACCTAGATATTGGGGCTAACAATAGGCACTACGTATGCACATTTTGAGTGTTCAAATATTCCAAGTGTCTCAAATTGGTTTGTTTTGATGAAACATTACAGTAATTAGGAAAGCAAATCAAATACGTATAAGTGCTCCTGTTGGTTTCCCATGGTGAAAACATGGGATAATTAGTTTGTATATGAAATTTTGTATAAATTCCTCACAGAGTTCCATGACTTTAGAAGTAATTATTTATATTAGAAAAGCAATGTCATAACTGTGACAATGCCTGACAGTAAGAAATTATGGGAAGTTATGACTAGTTTGGGGGATGTTCTAATTAGTAAATAGAACTCTTGATTAAATCTGATGTTTTATTATATGAAAATGTGAAAAAGTACATGATAATAGTACTGGAAGGGCCCAGTATGAATGCCAGCTGTGGGAATGAATGGAAAATAGTATATATATGAGAAGATGCAATGAAAAAATTGACAGGACAGGATGTGAGATGTAAGCAGAAGAGAGATTTCAAAAAAAGGATCCAGAAAAAGGAAGAACATGACAATAACTGGCAGAAGAGGAGGATGAAGAATGAGAAGAAAAAGGATGTAAACAGGAAGAGAAAGGTAATGAAGAAAAGCAAAACCAGTCTGAGCAGCAACAGTATAGAAGCAGTATTAACATACAGTGCTTACTAAGTGTGGAGAGCTAATCTAAGTACTCTTATTATGATCCCTAATATAATATACCTAATAATTGGTAGAGCCAATGCTCAAACTCTTGCTGGAAATCACTCTAAAAACAAGTTATCATTAGTTTTGATAGTGATGTGAAAAGAATCTTTTGTCTGAGGTATTGGTTGGTCTAGATTACAGCTGAGGTAGAGGATATTGACCAGCAGGTAATACAGAAGTACATAGTAAAGAGGTAAATGTTTCTTATACCAAATCAACAGAGAGTGCTGATGCATTTCTCCTTTGTTCAGGAGTTGACAAAAAAAAAAAAATGGAGATAAGAAGGAAGAATAACCAGAACTTAGGTACCCTTGATGGGTTATAGCAAAGGGGCTACAATTCAGACACAATTTAATCCTCAAGCCAGTGCCTATGGTGATTAACTTTACTGTGTGATTCTAGGAGGTTTACTTCCTTTGTCCCTCAGTTTTTTGATGTTAAGATAGCATCTAACCTTGGAACATCTTACTGACAAGATTAGCTAACAGATTTTGAGTGTATACCATGTGACACGGACAGTTCTTAAGCACTTTACTTATATTAACTTATTTACTCTTCCCCCAAATCTTACAAGATATGCCATACTATTTTCTTCACTTCATAGATAAAGAAATGAGCACAGAGAGATTAAATAACTTAACCAAGGTCAAAGCTAGGATAACAGGAAATCTGGCCTGGGATGTCACATCATTAATCTGAATAGTAAACTAACATCTAGAATAATGTAGATTCTAAACTATTGGAAAATAAGTGTAAAATAAATTCAGGATCTTACCTCTATAATGACTTATTTGTCAACAAGTATTCAAAAAATGATTGATGGGCCTATAGGTGATGATACTTATATTTTAAATGTTTATAGAAGGTTGCAGTTTAGGAAGCACTTACACATATGTTATCTCAGATAATCCTCACAAGAAATCTACAAAGTCACCAGCAAAGAGATAGCAACTCAGAAAGAAAATTGTTTGCAGTTTCATGAACTGATGATGACTTTCTAGTCTTTTCATTGCACACTGAATATACTTTTCCTTCTTTTCTCCTCATTTTTATATGTGTTATCAGTATACTATATTTTCTAATTCATTGTACAATTAACTACTTTCTTGTAAGAATGTAAAATGCTATCATGTATCATAAAGACATGCCTTGAAAATATGCATCATACCTCTCCATCTAGGTTGGGAACAAGCCTTATGTCGCATACTTTATTTCTATATTCCATAGAATCTGAATGGCATGTTGTGCTTTGTAAATACTGTTGTTATCAACAGTATTGAAGGTTTTGTTAAGCAGCTTTTTGAAAGCTTAACAGACAGGACCCTTTGATCTCCCTTTCTATTGAACAACACTAAAGAAACTATTGAGGCTCACAGACTCTGCACTGAAAAATTCACAAGACATAAAAATGATTTATCAGGTGAAAACAAATAAACTTCTAAAAAATTTCACCTCAGCCTTTATACTGACAGAGGCATTTAACCTGAAAACTAAGACGAAGCTAGAGAAATTATGATGAATCTCTGTCATGATAAGATACCTACCATCTTCACTTCAATGTACTGAGAAGAAATTGAAGTGCAGTGTCCCCAAGGTTAGAGTGGGCAAATGATGCTCTTATAGATTACCAATTCTTGTTGTTATTAGAGAAGGAAGATGAGACAGCTGCATGACAGTTTCACAGTTTGTGCAATTTCATTTAGCTCCAAGGGTAACAAACACAACTTGAAAGCATGAATACCTTACAATAGACAACAAAAGCAGTTAGATTTTTCTGTTAGCTTTCCTACAATAGACAATGGAAAGAACTCATGGTTGGAGACTCTTTGAAGGTCAAGAAAGTTATCATTCTGTTCCTCAACTTTATTTTTTTTAATAAATATTACCCAATATGAACATTTAACTTTTGAGATGCCTTTGTCTGAAGGCATTTCTCTGAAAAACAAAGCAGACCCCCAGACCCACATTTGTAGTATCGAATGAAATAATATATTCTTAAGTGTTTTGTAAAATACATACATGCTTTATTTTATAAAGAAGGGTTTAGTATAATGACAAACATTTGCACTTTTGAAGTATATTTAGAATATATAGAATATGTATCCTGGTAATGATTTTGTTCCCAGATAGTTTGCTGGCAATAGTAGATATACTCTAGCATTTTTATAAGTAGGTACTAAGGAACTCTGTTGTTTGTTAAATCACAATAAAATGTTTCATGATCAAACATATTAGGGAAATTCTGAGTTAAACAAGATTATTATTTACAAAAATGTTCAGAATCCCTAATATGATAATATGCATTGTGAATTTCCGAAACTAAGAAGACTATTATATTTAGTGTGGTTAAAACAAATCCTTTTTCATTGAACACCTTAACTTTGTGTTCCCTGGAACAAAATTCAAGAAATACTAAATTCATCATTTAATCTATCCAAGTTGAATTTTTATCTCTAAGTGGAAGTGTGAACTAGAGGGAAAATCTCCTTGAAATTCTAAATAATATAGGATTACAAAATATATTCCATAAAAATTCTAATGCTGTGTTTTTAAACTATTATGGACATCTTTGCCTCTTTAAAAAGCGTTTTCCACTTTACTGAACGAAAGGAAAATTGCAAATTAAATTTTATAACATTAATTAGTAGGCTATGATCTCAGATGCCTCTGTGCTTTTCAAGTTAATGAATGTTTGTTTGACTACCATGTAAAAGAAATTTTGCTGGATTATATCAATATGTAGAGGAAAGGCATAAGCTCTGTCATTAAGAAATTGAGTATATTGGAAGAAAGCAACAGAAACATAACTAAGTATAAGAACTGTAGTCAAAGTATTAACAAAGTGCCAATAAAGAATGAAGAATTGACAGGAGGATTCTGGGAAAGTTTTCCATAGAATGTGACTTTGAATGTGACCTTGATTGATGACTTGGAATTGGAAGCTGAAAAGAGAAAGAGTGGTATACTACAGAGAGAGAAACCAAAACCAAAGGCATGGAGGCATGAAATAGTGTAGTATATGTTCAAGGTATGGCAGAAATGACATAATGGCCATATGCATTTCTTTTGAATATATCTAATATTATACTATTTCAGGGACTAAATTTTTTTCTGAAATCAATATGGCATTTGCAAGTACTCTAACAAAATTT
Source organism: Monodon monoceros (assembly GCF_005190385.1). NCBI lineage: Eukaryota > Metazoa > Chordata > Mammalia > Artiodactyla > Monodontidae > Monodon > Monodon monoceros. Next base: position 22,780,410 of record NW_021703770.1, on the reverse strand, counting down.
GACATCAAAGACAAATATAATAAGTAGTTAATTTTAAGAAGCAATCCATTCGGTTTATTAAGTTTTCTGTCCCCATAATCATAATTAATGACTTTAATGGGACAGTGATTGCTTATATCAATGCCTGATTTACTGCCTTATCTTAAAAATAAAAAAAATTGAATGAAATATAAAAGGAAGTATGTGATTGGTTAAACAGCTATTATTATGTGACTATTACAGACTTATTAATTTCTTGGCATTTAACTTTCTCTACTTCCTGAGTCTCACTCCATCATTATTGCTCCATGATCTTGTACCTTTACTAGCTAAAGTTTCACTTTCTGTTATTTCATTCAAAACTACCTTTAATTAGTAATCCTTTCCTTTAACAATGTTCCTATACTACACAGGGCTTTTTTTTCTACTCAAATATCTATACAGATTCAGTGGTAGCTGGGTCCTGAAAAAGAAGCCAGCTTGGGTATCAGTTCCTTCCTGCCAACAATAACAATTGATTTTCTTCTTCCTAAATTGAAATCAGTGAGGAGAGGAGCTCTAAATGACAATCTGTGTCCACTCCACTAACCATGTCATAGTTAATTAAATTAAATATGCTACATTTCCTTCTTTTAATCAACTCTCTAAGGGATGACTTAGAAAAAGGATTTAATTATGCTTTAAATGCACCTGAGAGTGCTCAGACTTTGTAGTGAAACAAGATTCCTGTTGGGAATTATTTATTAAGTGATTACTATATGCGACTCTGTGGAGCTCTTAGATGAATTAGAAGACTTTCTATTCTATGTGAGAACTGTGGATTACACATGTAACTAAGAGCTGGACTGCATGCCTGTTTAGCTACTTCAGGCACCATTATGAAGTGTTCAGGAACAATCTCAAAGTTTTAGTAAGGCATTGTACTAAAGAACAGCTGTTTTACCAGTCTTATCACAAGTAGATATGAGTTAAAAATCATTTGTAAATTTTTACTCCCACTAGTACACAGGAGGCTAATGTATATTCCACTTATTCAGCAAGTTTTCATCATTTGGCATCTATAAACTGGACTGGTGACTAAATTCTTTGATATTTTTTTCATATAGACTCCAAAATCTTCAAGGGCTAAGATCTTTTGTACCTTTGTATGCCTTATACCACAGTACCTTGCCGAATAAATATTTTAATCCATGGGAAAATTGGTACCAAATTAAAATATTCAAAGGTATCGTCTTTCTTTAAAGGAGAATCACAGGAGTCTTCTATAACTGTAGCATAAATTGTCTAACACAAAAAGCATGAGTTCAGTTACCCTTTATCAAATCATACCTTTATTCATTATCAGATAAATTATTTATTTATTTCATTATTTATTGCCTATCTCTTCAATCTAAAATATAAGATGCCTGTTTAAGGGATCTTATCTTTTTCACTATTTTATTCTCAGCATGCAGGACAGTGTCTGTCACATAAAAGGCACCCAATAAATATTTTTTCAAAGATAAGAGAATGAATGTTGGATGGAAGACAATGCCTACTTTAAATTTTGATAGGGACTGGAAAAACTGGCCTCTAGAAAGATTGTTTTGATTTACACCCCTGCCAACTGTGTATTGATAGTGCTCTATGCCTTACACACTATCCCAGTTTTGTCCATATGAATTGTGAAAAAATCTCCATCTTTTAACTTGCTTTTCCCTGATTACTGAAGTGGAGCAACGTTTCATATGTTTTGTAAATATTTACATTTATTCTTTATTATCTTTTCCTAATCTTTACCCATTTCCCTATTGTTTGTCTCATTTTGTTGCCTTTATTTTATTAATTTGTATGAGCTCTTTCTAGACTGCTTGTCTGTTGTGTATGTTTCAAGCGTTCTCTTTCAATTTGTCTTTTTTCTTATATTTTGAATCTCTAAGTCTTTTTTGAAGTAAAGTATTGTGGTGAAGGGCACATACTGTGGAGCTGGACTGCTGGGTTCCAACACCAGCTTTGCCTCTCACTATTCTGTGACCCTGAGTAAGTTACTGAACCATGTCTAAATTGTTTCATCTGCAAAACTAGGATAACTACAGAGCTTGAACTTATAGGATTGTGAAGATTCAGTGGGTTGATATTTGTCATATGCTTAGAACAGTGTTGGCCCATAGTAAATCCTATAAAAGTGATTGTTATATATGGACCTGGAATTTGAAGTCTTGGGAGAATTTCTCCAACTCCCAAGTTTATAAAATATTCTTCTGTATTTTATTCTGGTAATTTCACAGTTTCATTCTTTATGTTTAGATTTTTAATCCATGTGGAATTAATTTGCTTAAGCTGTGAGATAGACATACTAACTTTTTTTAACTCAAATGTTTCAAATCTGTTATTGAATACACCATTCTTTCTCTGTTGACTTGAAATGCTTTAACATGGTTCTGTATCTGGACTCTATTCTACTTCACTGTTTTATTATTATTATACCAATAACATTTTAATTACTGCAACTTTTTAGTAAGTGATCTGGTAAGTCAAGTCCCTTTTTTATTCTTATTTTTTGGAATTTTCCTGTCTGCACATGAAAGTTGATTCTTCTGGCTACATTTAGAATGACTGCCAAATCCACATCCCACAAAATCTCACTGCTATTTTGATTGATATGGCATTAAATTTATAGATGATTTGGGGGGAATTAGCATCTTTCTACTAATGGTTTTTCCAACCAGGACATCATGTATTTCTTCATTTATTCTGGACCACTTAACTATTCTTTAAGTTGTGTTTAGAATTATTATCTTTCAACACAGTAGCTTTCATTTCATACAACTACCTTTCTGTCCCAACAGCACTTCAGATATGTAGCAATAAAGATTTAATTATTTTCCAGTCATGACTGCTAAACAAGGGTTAAATTTGGATAAAAATGTTTTCTGAACCTAAAAGAAATGCCTGATATAAATCTTTGAAGGACTGAAGAGTAAGTTTAAATGTGATGATAAAACTGAGGGGTGTTGAGGGATGGCAGAAAGCTGATGAACAAACACTGGCTTTGAACCTTAAAGATCTCAGAAATGTTCTCGTAGTACGTATTCCTTTTTTTTTTTCCCTACAGTATGAGTGAAATATACCTCTTTATTTCCTCTTTAAAAAATTTATTTATTTAATTTATTTGGCTGCTTCGGGTCTTAGTTGCGTCAGGTAGGCTCTTCATTGCAGTGTGCGGACTTCTCTCTAGTTGTGGTGCATGGGCTCTACAGCACGCAGGCTCAGTAGTTGTGGCATGTGGGCTTAGTTGCCCCATGGCATGTGGGATCTCAGTCCCCCAACCAGGGATCGAACCTGAGTGCCCTGCATTGGAAGGTGGATTCTTAACCACTGGACTGCCAGGGAAGTCCCCATATTCCTTTTGCTTGCATGGAAAAGAGGAAGGAGTTCAGCATCATTAGTCATTAGGGAAATGAAAATCAAAACCACACCTGTTTAGTATGACTATGATCAAAAAGATAATAACAAGTGTTGGTGAGAATGTGGAGAAATTAGAACCCTCATACAGGGACTTCCCTTGTGGTCCAGTGATAAAGAATCCGCCTTCCAATGCAGAGGACACAGGTTCTATCCCTGGTTGGGGAGCTAAGATCCCACATGCCACAGGGCAGCTAAGCCCCCGCGCCACAAGTACTGAGCCCCCGCCTCAACGAGAGAGCCCACGTGCAGCAAACTACAGAGCCCATGCACCCTGGAGCCCGTGCACCACAACTAGAGAGAGAAAAGCCACACGCCAGAACTGGAGAGAAGCCTGCACGCTGCAACGGAAGATCCCCCATGCAGCAACGAAAACCTGAAGCAGCCAAAAAAAAAGAACCCTCATACACTGCTGGTTAGAATGTAAAATGGTACAACTGCTTGGAAAACAGTCTGACAATTCCTCAGAAAATTAATCATAAAGTTACTCTATGACCCGACAATTCCATTCCTAAGTATATATACAAGAGAAATGAAACATATTTACAGAAAAAGTTGTATACCAATGTTCAGAGCAGTAATATTAATAATAGCAAAAACGTAGAAGAAACTAATGTTTATTAACTAATGAATAGATAAATAAAATATGATACAATGGAATGTTATTTGGTACTAAAATTAAATAATTATTAGTATATGCTCCAACATGAATGAACCTGGAAAAACGTATGCTAAGTTTAAAAAGCCAGTTATGAAGTATCACATATTTTATGATACCATTTTTATGCAATGTCGAGAGTAGACGTTGTATAAGAGACAGAAGGAAGAAGATTAGTAACTGCCTAGGGCTGGCGGGGGCGCTTGGGAGAGGGATAGTGAGAGACTGCTAATAGGTACAGGATTTCATTTGGAGGCGGAGGCAAAATGTTCTAAAATTAGACTGTGGTGAGGGCTGTACATCCCCATCATTATACAAAAAGAAATTGAATTGCATTTTAATAAGGAGTGAACTGTATGGTTTGTGAATTATATTTTAATTTAGCTATTTAAAAGAAAACATAAGGGTTTCTTTTGTTGGACACAAGGAAAAGTGGTTTATAGACCTTTTGCAAGGTATATTATTATTTGGAATGGCTAAAATTATGTTTATCTCTATTCTGTAAAGTATCTTACTTTTGCTTAGTTTCTAAATAACTTTTGATAATATTCTAAAAGGAAATGATGACAGTTTTGACTCTGTTTAAAATTTGCAATGATATCTCTATTTTGATTAGCCAAGGTTGTGTGCAACATTAACTTTGCAGATTTAAAAATGTTCATTAATAAATAAATTGTCTCAAAATAAAAGTCTTAGCCAGTTTAAAAAATATTTTTATGCTTCAGAAATGAATTTTCTGGTTTCAAAGTGCATCTAGCTAAAAGGCTATGATTCAACTCCTTCACAATAGAGTAATTGTAAAGCCCAGAAAAATGTAAAATTCACAAAAATAAATCCTGAGACTGATGATCAACATATTTTCCAGAATCTTACAGCTTTCCTCCTACTCCACTTATCCCTCCCTACCATGGCCAAATGCACAAAAATGGACACAAAATAAATTTGTGGGGCTGAAAGAAGATTTTCCAACTCTCCCTCCATATTTTTCTTCTTTTTTTTGACTTTCAACTCAAAAATGGAATGACTATGTAAAAAAGTGCTGTGACGTGTTTTAAACCTCTTGGGCACTGCTTTTTTTTTTTTTTTTTGCGGTGCGCGGGCCTCTCACTGTTGTGGCCTCTCCCGTTGTGGAGCACAGGCTCCGGACGCGCAGGCTCAGCGGCCATGGCTCACAGGCCCAGCTGCTCCGCGGCATGTGGGATCTTCCCGGACCGGGGCACGAACCCGTGTCCCCTGCATCGGCAGGCGGACTCTCAACCACTGCGCCACCAGGGAAGCCCATTGGGCACTGCTTTTTGAAGCAGAGTGCTACAAATCTTCTTCAGTATTTCTAACATACACATTTAAAGATTTCAACTACAGGGGAAACAATAATTAAAATGGCCAAAGAGAAGAAAAAGGAAAGGATAGTAGAATCACATTGTGTTCATGGAGGTATTTTGTCGCTATAAGTTAAGCAATGATATTGAAACAAACATGGGAAGATATCAAGTAGAAAGAAACTTTGAGTGTTAGAGCTTCACTATATATTTAAGCATGACACCATATCAGGAATTAGAGGTTGAAAAACGTTTGAAAAAGGTTCAAAAAATCTCCACAAGATGTATGTTTGTTATATGCTGGTAATTTGGTTAAGAAGTATCCATAACATTTAAGTTTTTTTATTTGTGGATTAGAAAGCATTTATAATTCCTAGCTAAGTTTGATTGGACCAACATTAATCTTCGTGCTCTACAAGTTAACAGACAACAAATCTTGATAGATTTGACGTAGTTGAAAGACGAAGAACCCACAGTTAAGGCGGGCTTTGTGAAAACACTGTAAGACAATTGAAATAGAATGTTACCCTAAACATTCAGAAGAAAAGCACTATGAGGATAAGAAGAATAAAACATACAAACATCTTGATATCTTAAATGAGATAGAGCCTGAGGAACACTGTACGTACTATTAAGAAGGCATCCCTGCATTAGATGAGACACTGAAATAAATACGTGTTTGAATCTTTTTCAATTCTCAGATCACATGATTCTATGAATGGTATGTGCCTTTACAATATGTGGTTAACAATTCTGGTTGAGCAGATTTATTTTATTTAAATTTTATAGTTAGTCATTAATGACAAAGTTTATGTAAAAGGGCATTTCACTTGTTCATGCTTTTAGGAAAAAAATATTTTACTATCAATATACACATGTGGGTCACTCGCCTGCATTTCATGTATTATCGCTATGTTAAGTGATTCAAATGCCAATGCTAACTTCTTTATAGTTTCTATATTTAAACACACAATTTCAATGTATGTATTTTTAATATATTTACTTTCGTATTTCCAAAGTTCTATTAGGTCCCTCATAGTCTGAAAGAAAAGATAATGGAATTGTTTCATGCTTACTTTCTTTTCCAGTCCAAATTAGCAGGGATAAGGATTAAACTACAGGTGTTGATTCTCATGGTTTATTTATTTAAATTATTTTAAGATCTTATTTTATGATTTGCCAATGAACAAAAGGTAAAAAATAATCGGCACTTACTGATCGTTGTTTGTTCTCAAGAGACAGTTTGCACTGCCAATGCCGTGCAAAATCTGTGCTTACAAAATTATAATTTCATGATACTTTATAATTTACTAGTTTTGGCAAATTTCCTCCTTAATAGTGAAGTTGAGCCAACACTTGGTAGCATTATTCTTTTATAAAACGAAATAGGAAAGTTAGGAAAATGCACATTATTAAACCATACAAAATCAGATGTTGTAGATATGCTTTGCCTGAAATGAATAAATAAAACATAGAACAAAAAATGTTCAGTTTTTAACCTTCATGGAGAAAGCATAAGAAAAATATATTCTAGTACTTATTTTTTATGGTCCAAAATACATTACTTCATGTGTTTTATGGTAAAATCTACAAGATATAAAAGAAATTGTGTAAGAATATTCAAAACTAAAATATATGATCTATATCCAGCTTTACAAACTAAATTGGCAAATTTATTAATGCTTGTGAGATTCTGACATTAAAGTGTTATAATAAAGTTTTGATGCTTCATTTTATATGAGCATTGTTTCATAGAGAATGTTCACATATTAGTAGATAATCTTTAAAAACATAATTTTAACATGTATCATCAAGGAAAAAAATAACAGTACTAGCACTTACTGAGCAAATACTTTATACTAGGAATTTTACATAGATAATCATATTTTGATCCTCACAACAACATTTTAATAGCTACTATTATTGTCCACAATTTACAAATAAGAAAGCTTAGACTGGGCTAGTAGGAGATAGAGCTTATATTTGCATATGACTTCAAGGACTACATTCTTAACCATTGAATTATACTGTTAGCCTAGTGTTAAGGAGCATCATCTTAAATATTACACAATATTTCAATAAGCTGGTATGTCATAAATTATTTATTCTGTACTCTGGGCTTTTTTGACATTTTCCAGTTAAAGATGGATTCATTGGTACCATTCTTAAAAACATGAGAAAAGTGCAGATTTAGGAAAGAAAGATGAATTTTTATTTGCATACCTTGAGTTTGACAAAGGAGCTGAATCTCCAGAAACAGGCTTTGGAAATGTAAATCTAAAGTTAAGAAAAGAGAGTAAAAGGAGAGGCAGAGACAGAACATGAGAAAGAGGGAGAGAGAGACTGATTTGGAGCATAGTTGAAGCTGTAAAAAGAGTTATCTTAGTGTAGGGAGAGAGAAGAAAAAAGGTAAGGATTGAACATTGGAGGATGTTTTGTTTATTTAGGCTAACAGAAGGAAGGACAGGAACCACCAAAGGCATCGGGATATGCAAAGGAATAAAGAATGTTAAAAATGAGGAGGTGCTCTAAAATATCCAATACTGCCAGCAAGCCGAGGAGGTTTAGGACCTTCAATATACGTTTCACCAAATTTGTGAGACAATAAGAAATGAGTGATAAACAAATTGAATATAATTGGTGTCAGACTTACAAGAAGGTTGAAGAAGAAGGAACAAAAATGATATATTAGCCATTTAACAGAGGGACAGAATCAAGGGCAGATATATTTGACTGGAACTCCTGCTCGTATATATTCCAAAGGGGAGGAGTCATTTAAGAGAGTGAAAAAAAGAGGGTATTATGAAAAGGATTATATAAAATAGAACAAAGTAGTTGGAAATCTAAATACTACAAACAAAATGAAATTGAGTTTGTCCTGACTAAAAATAATATTTCTTTTTCAATGACCAAATTTAAAGTTAAAGAAGAAAAACAAAGCTAAGGAGAAAATTTGGAGTGGAACAAGGATACTAAAGTAGTTTTATTTTGGATGTCTCTTTCTAAACAAGTAGAGGTGAAGTTATAGTGGTAATAGTGGATGTGGAGATGAAAATTCGGAGACAGTGACAGTATTTGGGGAGGCATATAAAATTAAATATAATTAACATTTAGTAGTCACTCAATACATATTTGTTAATGAAATAGTGAATAAGAATGAAAATATTTTCAATGGAGTGAGGAATAATGTGAAATAATATAAAATATGCTTGGAAAAGTTAAATTATATTGTACTCTATCACAATTATTTGAAAATAATTCTCACAATCACTTGAACTAGCATTCCCTGTTATTTTCAACCCTTCCCCCACATACCTGTGTCAGTTCTCTCTCTTTTGTTTTTTAATTCCACTCTATAAATTTTTGGTGCCTATACATGCTATATCCCCAGTTCAAGACCTCATACATCTCACCTAACAAATGTCAAGGCATTTGTTTTCCTTATCTGCTGTACTTAACTATTTATTTTCAGTGTTCCTTCAGTTCACTATTCCTACTAGCATCATTTATATGCTTAAAACTGTAATTAGTTCATGTTCCCCTTCAAATTAAAAAAAAATGTAGTTCTCCTTCCATGGTAATAAAATCAAAAGATCAAAAGTCAGTATCATTGTACTACTCAAAACCCTCCATGTTCTGGCTACAATATGCAACATGCTTATCTTTCCAATCACAGTAGTATATTCCCCAGGTTATACATACACTGTACCTTCCCAGTGATAGGAGGATTTCTGCTTCCTAAGACCTGAATACCCTTCCTCCTGTCTCCATATACAACATACACTAACCCTCAGCATTCTTCTCAAATAATATTTCCTCTAGGATATTTTTTTCAGATTCCCAGAAAGAATGCCACTCCCCACTCTCCCTTGCCACCATTTCTCAAATTCCATTTTGTTTCAGTTACATGCCTTTCTCCTACACTTCACTGTGAGCCTTCACCACAGGATATGACTTATCTTGTACTCCCTATAGATTATAGTATATTCTAGATCCTTAATTTATTAAATTGTCACCTGAAAAACCAACACCCCACCTCCCCTGCCAAAGTTAGCTCTAGCTAAATGTCATTCACTGAACCTAAATTCATCCTTCACCTTTGTAAAATGTAAGTGATGAAAGGAAGCAGATTTATAAAAGACACAAATTTGAAGAACCCTATCAGGATGCATTAGTCTTTCTTTAGTTTCACCTCAATATTAATATTTTACTTGTATAGTATGGTCATAAGGTAAAGGCATGTAGTTCTTTGTTCTTCAGCTATTTTCATTCTTACATACAATCATGTGTAATTATATGTAGTAAGCTATTTGCTTAAAGAAACTAAGTTTACAAAACTGGTACACTCCTTATATTGATATTTGCTTATATTCAAAACTTAGGGAAAAATTATAACATCTAATAATAAATATATACATAACTTTAATATAGACTAAATTTTGCTGACATGCTAGAACTGCTAAACTAATCAGTATTCTCTTGTAATTTATGGTCATCAGTAATTTAATGCTAAAGAAATTAGAAGGTCATACAATTATAAATTCAGCTGAAGTAATCATTTTGTATTTCATAGCCTGCCCAAGATTTTATTCTTTATAGTCTCTGTTTTCAGATAGCAAAATGTTTTTATAGTTTTGATTTATTAGGCAATGCCTTAATTTTTTGTATTTCTTTAGCATCTATAAAAAATTTTATTGGTAGACAAAGTGAACTCTTTATTATCTTTATTCAGCAGGCTCATTAACTTCCCAGATTAAATGAATAGAATTTAATTTTTTACATTTTGCCCAAATAAATTCATGAAAACATATTTTACATATTTTACATAAATTTAACTAAAAAGTATTCCTTTGTATAAACGTTACTTAACTTCAGAGTATAAATAGCACTTATAAAAATTTGAACAGTACCCAGCTTTATTGAAAATAATTATTGGGACTTCCCTGGCAGTCCAGTGGTTAAGACTCCACGCTCCCAATGCAGGGGGCATGGGTTCAATCTCTGGTCAGGGAATTAAGATCCCGCATGCTGCGTGGAGCAGCCAAAAAACAACAACAACAAAAATATAAAATAAAAGAAAAAATAATTATTAAGTATTTTTCATCCTTCCAAACTACCTAATATGGTTGTTATTTTTTTATATATTTTATTTATTTTCTTTACAAATTTTTTTTGGGTGCATAGGGTCTTCATTGTGGCGTGCAGGCTTCTCTCCAGTTGTGGCGTGCAGGTTTTCTCTCTCTAGTTGTGGTGCATGGTCTCCAGAGTGCATGGGCTCTGTAGTTTGCGGCACATGGTCTCTCTCATTGAGGTGCGCCAGCTCAGTAGTTGTGGCGCATGGACTTAGCTGCCCCAGCGCATGTGGGATCTTAGTTCCCCAACCTGGGATCAAACCCACGTCCCCTGCATTGGAAGGCGGATTCTTTACTACTGGACCATCAGGGAGGTCCCAGTTGTTATTTTTAAACAAAACTAAAAGACTAAGGCAACAAAGTGCTATTTTTTTCAAAAATATAAAAATTAAAGATATGTAAAATTCTAGGTCTTTTAGCAAGTTAGATTAATAATGTTTTTTTTAAATTTTATCATTTTCAGCATTAAGAATAATTTGAGAACATGAAAACCTTTTTAAAGGAAATAAATATAACAATTAAAAATTGAAAAAATTTTCCATTGTCACCAATACGCAAAGAAATGCAAATTAAACAAGATGCTATGATTAGCTCTACACATTTTAATGCTAATACCTAATGTTAATGAAACTGCAGAAAAATGTGCTTCATACTTTGCTGTTAAGAAATGAATAGCAAGAGCCTTAAAACTGGTCATTTCATGTATCTCAGTTATTTCACATTGAAGACTTTTTCTAAGCAAATGATCAGAAATGTGGCTGAAGAATTTATGTTTAAATTGTTATTTGAGGTAATATTTATAATAGCAAGAACAACCTAAATATCCAACAATAGGAGACTGTATAAAATAGAGGTACAGACACAGATATAGAAATAGACATAGATATTATAGATATCCATAATATAACAGTGTTACAGTCCTTACAGTGAGATTGTCAAAGGGCATTTATTCCCAGTGAAAAATGCTTGGGGTACATTATCAAAGGATAAGATAGTTATTACAAAATTGTATATAGAGTCTTATACCAATTTTGTAGGAAAATATATATGTATGTGTATAGATTATAAAGAAATAATTAGAAAGAAATAATAATTGACGTTCTTGATATTCATTTCCATATATTTCCTGTGATTATTTCTAGAGCATGAGGTTATTGATGCATTTTATTTTCTTTTTTCCACTTGCATAAAATTAATAAATTTTCCAAAATTACTACATTTTATTTTCAGGTAGATGTGTTTGCATATATATTGTATATGTGTGTGCATGCATTTCATCTTCTTGGAATGTCCTTTTGAAGAGCTCTTCGTTTAGATAACAACTCACCATCTATAATGCATAAGCTCAAATGCCCCTTTCTCAGTTTGCCCTTGCCAAATTACCTTGCTTCCCACAAATATTATTTTTCCCTTGTCACATTCTTATCCTTCATAACATTTATCAAGATTTTAGTAACAAATTTAGGTACTTGGAGCTTATCTGTTTGATATCTGACTGCCTCTCTGAATTCTACGTTTTATCACAGCAAGGATCATAATTATTGTAGTATATCCATTGTCTAGGATTTAGTAAATGCTCAATTAGTATTTGCAGAATGAAAGAATTCTGAATACATATCATCTTACATAGTTTTTTACTGGTTATATTTAGTGATTCTTCGAGAAGTTTTCTACTTGAGTTCATTAGTTCAAGAAGTAGTGAACCACTTTTTTTTTTTTTAAACATCTTTATTGGAGTATAATTGCTTTACAATAGTGTGTTAATTCCTGCTTTATAACAGTGAATCAGTTATACATATACATATATCCCCACATCTCTTCCTTCTTGCGCCTCCCTACCACCCTCCCTATTCCACCCCTCTAGGTGGTCACAAAGCACTGAGCTGATCTCCCTGTGCTATGCGGCTGCTTCCCACTAGCTATCTATTTTACATTTGGTAGTGTATATATGTCCATGCCACTCTCTCACTTTGTCCCAGCTTACCCTTCCCCCTCCCTGTATCCTCAAGTCCATTCTCTAGTAGGTCTGTGACTTTATTCCCATCTTGCCCCTAAGGTGAACCACTTATTTTAGGGGAAGTATTCTTCCATGTAAGGAGTCAAAATTATCTGCTTAATAGAAGTAAAATTTGTAGAAGTTTAAAATCATGAACACACTGATGAATAATTTAGTCAACCTCCCTAATTTGAAATGAAAGTGTTAAGGTTAACTTCTTGTCTCTTTTTCTTTTACTTATATTTTGACATTTACTTGGTACCTTAAAAGATTAATGAAGCTCCACTGCCAACACATCAACAAGCAAATCAAGAGTTTTTACTTTCTCTCTTCAATGAGTGACATATAATAATTAACATTAGTTGAGGAGTGGCTTATGTTTTCTTGCTTTTCAAATATTAATTTGAATATTTTTCATAATATTATAATAGTTAACACACACTATACTTCAGAAATTCTACAAGTTCAACAGTTAGAATTTAATTTTAAATGCAAATCCATAAAAAATTATACAATATACACAGGTAAATTTTCTTAAAAAGTTAATTTTTGAAAATGTCACCAGCTTCAGTTACTGTAAAATGACTGAAAAAAGAACTTTGATACAATGAAGAATTTAAGGAGCTCAAGTTTCAAAAAAGTGATTGTCTACTTAATATAAATTGCAACATGGCAGTTGAAATAGAAAGATGTGACATTTTCAGTGACTGATGTAACTTAAAGGCAATGCACAAAAGATAAATTGCCAAAAATCAAGGAAAATATGTAGAATAAAGCATTAAAGTTTTTGACCATAAAGTCAGATTTTAAAACTATGTAACTTTGAGAAAATTAGGGAACACTTAAGGAGTAGTATGAAGAAAATTGTCTATTATTTTATATAACGTTGAATTTCTCTACTAAGCTCAAAAATAATGACCATTTCCTATACACTTACAACGTGTACAATGTTAGATTAGTTGAATTGTTGAAAATTGCATTAATGTCTCCAGTTCTTCACCCGACCTTGTAGCCATGGCCTTTGCTATCTGACTACATTTTCTCTTCCTAAAAGGGCTGGGTGTATTCTCTTGCCTCTTCATTATGAATTTGCTTTGGCCAAGTATGATTTGCTTTGGCATAATTTGCTTTGGCAAATTATGATTTGTTTTGGCCAATAGTATGTTAACACATGTGACAAAGCTCTTGTACTTTCAACTTCAGCTCTTGTGCCTTAGCCATTACTGTGCATATATGCTCAGGTTTGCTTTGCTGGAAGTTGAGATGGGTAGATCAGAACCAAATCATTCCACTTGTGTCAACAATGGTCAGACTAGTGCACTGACAGACAACTAATACCTGATCATGTGAACAGGTCCAGCTAAGACCAGTAGAAAATTCCAACTAACTTTCAGACTTTGAGCTAAGTAAATGCTTTTTTATTGAAGCCACTGGTATTTGGAGTTGTTTGTTGCACACTGTTTTGACAATAGATACTATCACATACACACATGGCCTTTACTAAATTTCATACTGCTTGTTTGGATAGGTCAAAAATATAAATTAGAAGTTTCCTCACTAGGGACAAAGCAGATATAATTCATTAAATGGAATCTTCGTGGAATCTAGTTAATAGACATATATTCGTCAACTACTTATTCTATGCAAAGAATTGTGTCATTAAATATGGGTATGCTGATTAAAACTACTGGATATTCTAGTATTGCCCAGGTTTTCTGTTTGAACAATAAAACAGTTGTATCCATGGGACACTTAAGATATTAAAACTAAGGTAATGGTCAAATGGTGAACACTTCACATGGAAAGAAAAACCATAATCATAAGATAACATGACTAGGGCACTGTCAAAATTCCTGCTTAACTCTTTTGAAGGTAACGTCATGTTTAAGTTTAGTTCAAATGTATTGAAAAGTCTTATAACTGAAGAAGAAGAAAGAGGAGGAGTAAAGGAGACAGCGGAGGAGGAAGAAGAGGAGACAAGAAGGGAAGGGGTAGCAGGATGGGGAGGTGGAAGAGAAAGAAGAAAAAGAAGAGGAGAAAGAAGTTTCTGTCAACAAGAGGATAATTACTGAGATAAAAGCAAAAATCTTCAGAGCTATGGGTACCTTGTTATCTCAAAGGCAAATTTTGAGGAAAGAAAATGAAAAGAAATAAAAGACCTAGGAAACATTCTCCAGAAGGGGAGATACTCAACATTTATCTCATAGGCAAAATAATTGAGCAAGACTCTATGAAGTTATCCAGGGCAGGGTGATGTACCCACTTTAATTCAACATAGTATTGGAAGTCCTCGCAAGAGCCAGGTAGGAAAAAGAAAAAGGTATCCAAATTAGAAAGGAAGAAATGAAACTGGCACTATTTGTGGACAACATGATTTTACATATAGAAAACCCTAAAGACTCCATAAAAAATGTTAGAACTAATAAATGAATTCAGTAAAGTTGAAAGGTACAAAATCAATATACAAAAATCTGTTGCATTTTTATACACCAACAACAGACTATCAGAAATAGAAATTAAGAAAACAATCTCTCGACTGCATAAAAAGGAATACAATACCTCAACATAAATTTAACAAAAAGTTAAAAGACTTGTGCACTGAAAACTACAAAGACATTGGTGACAAAAAAATGAAGACACAAACAAATGGAAAGATATTTCATGCTCATGGATTGGAAGAATTAATATTGTTTAAATATTGTCCATATTTCCCAAAGCTATCTACATATTCAATGCAATCCTTGTCAAAATTCCCATGGCATTTTTCATGGAAATGCCACAGACAATCTTAAAATTTACATGGAACCACAAAAGATCCCTAATAGCAAAGCAATCTTGAGAAAGAACAAAGCTGGAGCTATCACGCTCCCTAATTGCAATCTGATTAAAAAATAGGCAGAAGATCTGAATCCAAAGAAGACATGCAGATGGCCAATAGGCACATGAAAAAATGCTTAACATCATTAATCATCAAGGAAATGCAAACCAGAACCACAATGAGATATCACCTCACACCTCCTGAGAATGGCAATTATCAAAACAAACAAACAAAAAAAAAACAAGAAATAACAAGCTTTGGTGAGACTGTGGAGATAAGGGAACACTTGTGCACTGTTGATTAGAATGTAAACTGGTGCAGCCACTAAGGAAAGCAGTATGGTGTTTCCTCAAAAATTTAAAAATAGAACTTCCATATGATCCAAAGAAAACAAAAACACTAATTCAAAAAGATATATGCACCCCTATGTTCACTGCAGCACTATTTATAATGGCCAAGACATGGAAGCAACCTAAGTGTCCACAGATGAATGAATGCCCACACACACACATGATGGAATACTACTCAGCCATAAAAAAGGAAATCTTGTCATTTGTAACATTAATTGACCTTAAGGGTATTAGGCTGAGTGAAATAAGTCAAAGAGACAAAGAAAAACAGGATGATTTCACTTAAATGTGGAATCTAAAAAATAAAACAGAACTCATAGATACAGAGAACAGATTGGTGGTTGCCAGAGGGGTTGGGGTTTGGAGAGTTGGAAAAATGGGTGAGGTGATCAAGAGGTACCAACTTCCAGTCATGAAATAAGTAATGAGAATTTATTGTACAACATGGGGGTTAAAGTCAATAATATTGTATTGTAAGTTTGAAAGTTGCTAAGAAATTAAACCTTAAAAGTTTAAATCACAAGAAAAAATGTTTTATAACTTTGTAAGGTGACAGATGATAAATAGACTTCTTGTGGTGATCATTTTGCAGTGCATACAAATGTCAATTGTTATGCTATACACTTGAAACTAATATACATCAATTATACTCCAGTAGAAAAATATCAGCATACTACAGCCCTCTACTGGAGAGTCAAAATACATATTTATGTTCTATGGGTTGTAGAGAAATAATTGTCTATAAACAGCAGGAAAAGTTTCACATTCTAAACTTTAAAAAAATGGTAAGAAACCTAGGTCTCATTCTCATATGGTGAGTAACTCAGTAAGAGTAATTGACCTAGAAATCTTGCCAGTTTGTGGGACGTAATCCAGAAAACGATTTGTCACAAAAGGAAAATAAACAATTTATTTTGTGTCTCATTTTGTGAACCATTTGCACTTATATCTTCTCATTTAGTCCTCCCAGAAACCATTACAGTATTGATTCAAAAACATGGAAATTGGCTTTCAGGGAGGATAGAAAACTGACCCCAAATTACACAGCAGAAAAAGCATGGCACCAATTTAGAAAAAGTATTTTGTTTTGTCCCTAAACCCTTTAATCCACAAGTATACAAGTCCATAGCATTTCTACTTCCAGTAGGAAAAGAAAAATAAAATGGTTGGTATATGAATCCTAGATTAAGGTATGTAATAGCTCTTGGAGGAAAGATAAGCACTATAGTATACAGGTGAGAAGGAAAATTTTTGGTATCAGATCCTTGTTGGAAAATGGCTTTGCTCTGCACCGACAGTACTTAGAAAAAGTAAGTTCGCTAATTGTCAATTTTGTCAAGTAAAGAAAGAAATACAATAACAATCTATTTCACAGGGGCATTTAGTACAGCACCTCACATATTGTTGGGACCCAGAGTCAGCTTTCATTTGTGGTTGTGGTGGTTGTTATAAAATATAGAACCTGAGTTCATTGTAACATGGAAGAAAGAATATATGCTTTGAAATCTATAGAACTTGGTTTGTAATAGGCTTCAATATGAATTGCCTGGGACTCTTAGAATATGATGTAACCTCTCTAAGTTTCATTACTGTTTCTTTAAATGGCTCTAATATTTTCAAAATGGTGAGGGATGGGGCTTAAAGAAAATGAATTGTACATTTCCTGATCCAGTGCCTGACACATAGGAGGTGTCAGGAATGGTATCCATTAGTGGCATTTCAGTGAATTATGTTTATTAGTATTTAACATGTATTCAATGACTTAGTAAAGTATCATTTAAAGTTAGTTGTATTAGTTTTAGCAAGTGAAGAGAGAGCTTAGGTTGAGTGTTCTCCACTGCTTGCTCAGAGCTATAGGCATAAGTCCCTAAGACCTTAGGGAGGGATGTTTAGCATCAGGACATGCTGAATTTTAAGGTGGAAAAAACTCAGCGCTTATTTGAAATCTATTTTGCAGATAGAGAGTCAGAGATGCATTATTTTGCTGAGGTCATTTAAGTAGCAACGATAGGGCTTGGACAAGAAATTGGTTTTCTGATAGTTGTTTCACTGGGAAGAGGTCAATTCCAGAAGCCATCATCTAGCAAGTCGGAATATGAGAAACAACCTGAATACTTGATATGTATGAATGGGTAAATAAGAAGGGAGGGATTCTAGCATGGGCTAAGTGAACAAAGCAAAGTGCACAACTAATTGTCGGTGAGCTGCCCACTGTCTCTAAAAGTGAGTTTTCATATAGAGGAGTGAAATAGGTTTGTGAAAATGTAGGTTCAAGGCCTTGCAGAGAGTTGTGAATGCCTGGATTATGTGAACATTATTTTATAGAGATGGAGAAGTCACTGGATACAATAATAAAATTGGCTTTCTGAAGCATCTAATAGCATTTGAGAGCATAGGGAAGGGGTCAGTGCAAAGAAGCAGCAGCACTGTTTTCTGTTTTTTTTTGCTTAAATGTGTTTGGAAGTACTAATCAGTACACAGAAATACAAGATATAAGATAATGCATATACAGTTGACTCTTGAACAACAGGGGTTTGAACTGCATGGGTCCACTTACATTTGGGTTCTTTTCAATAAATACTACAGCACTAAATGATCCAGGTTGGTTGAATCCACAGATGTGGAACTGCAGACAAGGCGGGCCCACTGTAAAGTTACATGCACATTTTTTTTTTTTTTTTTTTTCGGTACGCGGGCCTCTCACTGTTGTGGCCTCTCCCGTTGCAGAGCACAGGCTCTGGACGCACAGGCTCAGCGGCCATGGCTCACGGGCCTAGCCGCTCCGTGGCACGTGGGATTTTCCTTGACCGGGGCACGAACCCGTGTCCCCTGCATCGGCAGGCGGACTCTCAACCACTGTGCCACCAGGAAAGCCCTACATTCAGATTTTTTGACTTAACCTGCAGGGAGGGGTTGGCACCACTCGCCCTCACGTTGTTCAAGGATCAACTGTAGTATCTAAGGAAAAAAGTAAAAAGCAAGAAGGTCCTACAAATAATCATTACCTTCAAATTATTTACACAGATTTAAAAAAGATAGAAGAGAAAGAAAAAAAAAGCTTTAAATAGATTTTTCAAATCTGGTTAAAGTTAGTTAAGGCAGCAGTAAGAAAAACTGTTATATATGTAAATACCATTAAAGTCAGGGTATTTCACTATACGTATCTTTGACCATTAGAAAAGATGACCATCTTTGCTTCAGACAGATTGCTCTTTGTGGCTTTGATTATCACTTCATGACATCTTTTGAGTGACAACTAGTCTTTTACCTTAATTTTCAGATTTGACAGTTTTTTCATGATACAGGATTATTAGTTCTTGTCACCAAAGTTAACACATAAAATTAACCATCAAAGTAAAATGACATTACTTTGCATTTAACTCTTGGAAATTGAGAGAACAGTCTCTAAAGCTAAAAGAAGCTCTTGCCAAAATATCAATAAATTATACTTCAAGGTAAAATGCATACATACATACAAGTACTTGATTTCTATTTTCTTTAAAACATGGATTCTTTTAAAGCCAGGAGAAATTGCTCAAAACTACTCAATAATATATCTGTACCTTCTGTAAATATTGCAATTTAGATAGTGAGGACATAATGTCCCTGGATCTAATACTCTAGTGAGCATATGCATTAATTTAAGTGTAAACTCCTGGCCTAATCTTATTCATTATTATCATCATCATCCTTTTTCTCTTTGATAGTGGATCTTGAAGGAAATGTGATGGTATTCTTCAAAGCCAGAGATTTTTCATCTTAACTTTAAAGAGCTTTAACATCTCCCAAATGCATACATCCATTACTGTTACTGAAATATAAGTAGATAAGTTCAGAGAGGAACTGTGAG
This sequence comes from Monodon monoceros, assembly GCF_005190385.1. Lineage (NCBI taxonomy): Eukaryota > Metazoa > Chordata > Mammalia > Artiodactyla > Monodontidae > Monodon > Monodon monoceros. Next base: position 22,760,864 of record NW_021703770.1, on the reverse strand, counting down.
ATATTAGTACAAAGAGTTAAACTTTTTATCTTGCCAGCAGATGATTTATTAAAAACAAATCAACAGCATGTGCCATAGTAAAGTATACCTTTTAAGTAGCTGATTCATTTTTTATAGCTTATTTTCAGGGAGCACGTTTTGGTTCTGAACATTAAGTTATAAACCAGGTGCACTAATGACTTCAAGGCAGAATAGAATAACTATCCAAGCATTAAACACAGTTGCACCCTCTGAATATAAAGACCAATTTTTCAGTCCTTACTCAGGCAAAACTATCTTTAGAATCAGTGGGAGTTCTTACTAAATTAGGAATGAATTGGATTTAATAAACCCACAGCTGTGTCCACTTTAGCATTGCTTTTTCTCTAGGATTCATCGTATTTTTTTTTAAATTTTAACTAATGAAAAACTTTTTTGTATTACAAATATGATGAATAATGAAACAACCAGAGACTGATTTTGATAGCTCTATTTCTGAAAATCTTCTCTTAAAGATATCACTAGAGTAACGAAGAACGCTCATGTAAAAAAAGCAAAATCTAATATTTTAAATTATATTTACTTTCTGTTTCTATGGTATCATCTTATGGGGGATCTTTTGGATCTAAATAAAAAGAGCCTTAGTTCTAAAAAAAATATTTCAAATAAATAAAGAATCTGGGGGCAGGGGAAAGGAAACTATATATAGAGAATCTGGCAAAAGCACAAGGTTGAGGTTTGGAATATTCCCATTCTCCCCTCTTCCTCTTTTCAGAGGGCATAGAAAGGAAAAAGGTAATAATAAAACATGATTGCTTCCTATGATTATGAAATTCTAAAGGGAAAGCAATTTTTGCATTAATGTGAAAAATTCTTCTGAACTACCCAGTAACAGCTGTTTTAAATTTATCTGTAGCAACTGCAAAAGTAAATACTTCTTTTGAAATTATGATAAAAGTTTCATCTCACCAATCAAGCTATATTTCCCCTCTGCAAACATTTGTGTGTGGTTGCGATTGGAGAGATTTCCCATCTCTGAATGATAGAACCATGTTGGCTCTCATACAGAGATGTGAACCAGAGTAGTTACAGTTGTGGTTGATGTTTCATGCATGATCAAGTAATGCCTTATGATCTATTCACATGTAAAGTTTTAACTTCAAGCAAAATGGACTAGAAAAACTGAACCACCAAAATGATTCCCAAAGCCAACTTAATAATTATATGGATTGGAAACATTAATAACTACTTCCTTGAAATGTTACTTTAGAAAAATTTCTTAATGAAAAATGTACCTTGTAGAATTTCTAAAATGAATATAACATATTTCTCCCAAAATTTAAAAGCATAGGTTTAAGAAATATGCTCTATATTTAAAATCTACCGCCATATTTGCTCATACCATATGAATAATGATAAAAATGAAGGATCAATGCATATAAATAGTTTGTTTAAAATAAATGAATACATAATATAGTATAAAATAGTGTGTTACTATTACCATGGCTTAATATATAGCAATCATGATAAACTAGGCATACTCTAAAACTGAATTTGTTTTAAAGTATGTCTAATACATAGTAAAAACTAAACTTGTTTAAAACATTGTAATAAACACACAATGGATAAACATGTTTATATGTTAAAGTTAATAAACTAAACATACATTAACATATGTAACAAACTTCCCTGGTGGCGCAATGCTTAAGAATCTGCCTGCCAGTGCAGGGGACATGGGTTTGAGCCCTGGTCTGGGAAGATCCCACATGCCGTGGAGCCACTAAGCCCGTGCGCCGCAACTACTGAGCCTGCGCTCTGGAGCCTGCGAGCCACAACTACTGAAGCCCACATGCCTAGAGCCTGTGCTCTGCAACAAGAGAAGCCACCACAATGAGAAGCCCATGAACCTCAACGAAGAGTAGCCCCCCCCTCACCTCAACTAGAGAAAGCCTGAACGCAGCAATGAAGACCCAATGCAGCCAAAAAATAAATAAATAAACATTATGTTTTTGTTAACATAACAATGTTATGTTAACATTTATAAATTAAATGTTAACATAAGTTTATAAGTTAAACATATGTTTAACATGTTTATATTCCTTAAACATATAAAAAACCATGAATAACCTAACCTTATTCATATTGATGAATTATAGACGTTTCATCTGTTCACATGAGAATTTAGCTTTACATTCCTTGAAGGGAAGATATGTCTTTCTCTCTCTCTGTCTATGACTTAATTCAGTGATTGGGATTTACCAAGCCTTAATATACATCTTCTGTTGTGTGTGGCATAATACTGGTTGTCAGAGCACAATAGAATTAAGAAAGTGTTTTCCTATTGCAGATTATAAGCCAAAGAGATAAGCTGACAACCTTCTGCTCCCTTAAAAGAAGAAGTTATATATATATATATATATATATATATGTATACACTTTATTATAAAATTAAAACAAAACAAGTTACTGCCCTAATGAAGTTTATGTTGCAGTGGTGAGCATAAATTGCCTAGACATGCTGGGATTTTCAATCTGAGGCAATGAAGATCACTTAATACATTGCTGAAAATGTACTTCCTTAGTGATCTCATAAAGCAATAAAAGAAGCTTTCTTTGTATTTCATCCCAACAACTATGAAAGGAATGCTGAGTATTGTTATATATATACACACATCTCTCTCTCCCTCTCTGTCTCTGTGTGTGTGTGTATATATATATATATGTGTGTGTGTGTGTGTATCTATAGGTATGTAATATATAGTGTGTGTATATGTATATACACACACTAATAGAATAATTATTTACATAATATTAATGCTAGAAGATGATGTGCTTCCAAAACCTGAAACCAGAGTTAGAATTTCATAATAGAAAATTTATAGGTTATCACATAAGATGTGGAATTGAATTACACCTCTGTCATTTGAGAGCTACAAAAACTGTGGCAAATTTCTTAACAATATGTCTTGTTTTTTCATGAATAAAATGTGAATCATAATGTCTATATAAATGATGACTAAATGATGTATGAAAGCACTTATAAACTACAAAACAATATGTAATATATTCATTAATTGAAAAGACGAAATAGAGGTAAGCCGCCCAAAATTTTAAAAATCTGGAAATTGTAATAATAAATCATTGTAATCGTTAGGAAAAAGAAAACTAAATAATTTCAGAGGGAACTTTACTTTGCTTTACAAATGGGGGGATAAGAACATTTCAAGGATAAAGACAAAGGTGGTACAAGCTGTATGATCAATATCATAGACTAAAATTTAGGATAATCCACAGATTTAAAAAATTGTTAAGGGCAACAACAACAAAAACCTTTTTAAAGTTTATCTTTAAAATTGATAAATGAGGAAGGAAAGTATCTGCTTAAGATCTAGCATTGTATACAGTGAATAAATGCTTTTTTTTTTGCTTTTTTTTTTAGAGACAGTGTAGAATAATGAGGATTAATAGGGGTTTGAAGCTCAGTATTAGTGAGAGGATTACTTAGAGGATATCATGCTGTTTTAAATGAATTGTGTTGAATTATGTTTCTGATTAATATAACAGCTTGCAAGATATGATCTTACTAACTGTTGTAATCACCTGATAGGAGGTAGTGGTGGCAAGAACTGTATATGGTAAAAGTGTCAAACTTCAAAATAAGGGGAAAAGCAGATGCCAGAAATATAAGAAAAAAAGTGTTTGACGCATAACAGAAGCACAAATCTAGAAGAAACCTATTAATTCTAGTCTGCAAATATTTATTAGACACCTATCATTTTAAAGAATTGTGTCCAATTCTGATACTCAAAGATTAACATAACATAAAATGTACACTCTTGTCATACACAGTATCATAGCAAAACAGACACGTGATAAGGTCTGTGATAGGTTTGTGGACAGATGCTGTGAAACATGAAGAAGTAACACTAATTTTATCTAGGGAAGTGACAGTAGACTTTATATAGGATGTAATTTTTAACTTGAATGTTAAGGAGGTAAGTAAGAATACTGAAGAGACATAAACCATTCAATGAATTTGAAAAAATGTAAAGTGCCAATGATAGTTTACTAAGAACAAATAATTTTCAAAAGCATAGCATAATGGACAAAACAATGAACCAGGAGTCAGGCAATGTGGTTTTAGGTCTTGCTAAGCTACATAAGCTTACTGTGTATATATATACAGACACATATGTATAGCAACTAGGGTCTGAAAAGGTATATATAGCATATTTTTTCAGGGCCAAGTTTTCTTATATGTAAAATGAGGATGATGAAACAATTTTTTTCTTCTCACATATTGTAATCTACTGAAAAAGGAGAACTCCAGAAAATGTATATCTTGATTTAAACAACAAATGTGTTCAATATGACAATTAGGAACAACAAAGCTGTCATTTTTTTTTCTTTGCGGTACGCGGGCCTCTCACTGCCGTGGCCTCTCCCGTTGCGGAGCACAGGCTCCGGATGCGCAGGCTCAGCGGCCATGGCGCCTGGGCCCAGCCGCTCCGTGGCATGTGGGATCTTCCCGGACCGGGGCACGAACCCGTGTCCCCTGCATCGGCAGGCGGACTCTCAACCACTGCGCCACCAGGGAAGCCCAAAGCTATCAATTTTTAAGTGCTTATATAAGTTATATTTTACCAGTGATTCTACATGTATGGATAGTTTGTGGACATATGAACTGGACAGTAGTGAATTGTGATGCTTCAAAAACTGTAGCTACAATGATGTATTATTAAGTTTATGGTAAACTGAATAATGGTCTCTAAGGAAATACCACAATGCTGTATTTGGCCTGTAGTGATATTGAACACATTTAGCAACTTTGTATACAGCAGTTCACAAGTTGTGTTTACCAAATTAGTAGATTACAGAAGTTAGAAAAGATAGCTAAATTAGAATTTAATGAGACTTACACATGCTGGAAAAATGATGTGGGAGTAATAACTAAATTTGAAAAGCAAATTAAAACTTAACTGAAATTTAAATGAGCCGACATGTACAATAACTTTACAATGCTGCAATTAAACCTGCTTCAACTAAATTATAGTGTCCAGGATGAAGATATATAAAGTCTCAATGTCTTTGCACTGCTTCGATCCAATCTATAGTATCAAGGTAAGATTCAAGGAGCTACTTTTAAGAGATACATTGACAATGCCTTTAATACTGGACATCTTAAGCTTTATTAAAACTAGATCATAAATATTTTTATCATAAATCATATTTTATACTATAAAATTTATCATAATTATTCATGTCCATATCTGTCTCATAGGCACACTTTAAATTCAGTGTGTAAAATTACTATGAATTAGGGCTTCCCTGGTCGCGCAGTGGTTGAGAGTTCGCCTGCCGATGCAGGGGACATGGGTTCGTGCCCCGGTCCGGGAAGATCCCACATGCCACGGAGCGGCTGGGCCCAGGAGCCATGGCTGCTGAGCCTGTGCGTCCGGAGCCTGTGCTCCGCAACGGGAGAGGCCACAACAGTGAGAGGCCCATGTACCGCAAAAAAAAAAATTAGTTAATTAAAAAAAAATAAAAAATAAAATACTATGAATTAGCATGTGGTATGATGGCACACAGTACATACACAGTGTTTGCCAGTAAAATGACTATCAAAAAAAAATAAATAACCTGTGATTTGTAGTATTTTCCAATTTTAACAATGTAAATAGTCCCAACAGGGCCAATGTCCAAATACCAATGGACTCTCCATTGTATAAAAAATCTGAGATTGTGAGAAACAATTGAAAATATACTGGTAGCTAGCCTAGAAAAGAAGTAACATCAGCAATTTCCAAATAGTTACAACATTCTCACATGAACAAGAATTCAATTTATTCGAAGTAGCTCTTTGAAGTATACCTCAGACTAAAGTTTAAAGTTATAGAAGAAAAGATCCATTTTTTAACAATTAGCTAGAGCTACTTTGTATAAGGAAGCACTTTTAAATAGTTAACCAGAGGTACTTTTCAAAATGGTAAAAAAAAATTAAAGAACACTTAAAAAAATTATAAACAAACTGGGAATTAACCACTTGTCTTCAGGAATTCCATAGGGTCATTCTACATTGAGCAAAGGACTGAATTTTCTAACTCAGTGGTTTACAAATTTCAGTATGTCCGAATATGGGCAGCAGATTATTTTGATGGTTCCTCAGTTGATTTTAATGTATAGGAATGAGAAGTCATTAATGAAATTATTCTGTGATTCTTTGTGTGCCATTGTTATAATGTTACAATTACAAACTATTAAGCATAATAAAAAGCAATCCACAACCATGAAATTATTTTCAGTAGTTGAAGGGCATAGTAAGACCTTCCTCGTGAACTTAAAAATTAAAGAAATGAAGTTGCCAACATTCAGTGACAGAAGTTGACTGACCCAACAGGGTTAGCAGAAGGCTAAAACAATAAGAGTAGACTTAAGAATTTCTTTCAGTTAGGCAGCATGGGGATAATTCTGAACAACTAGAGCTGTATTCTATAGTTTTTGTATAAACAAGGACATTTCTGATCTAAAGAGAAAATAAAGGTATTGACCAATATAGAAATAATTTAAAAAGAAGCAAAGAAGCATTACCATGCTTGCATTTCCACTTGATGTAAAGAGAATATCTGCAACAAAATTTCTGGGTCCAGAGCCAAATGAGATGCTATGTTATCTAAATTTCTTTAGTTCCTTTCTATTTTCACTAAAGCAAGTCTTGGTTTGCTGTGGAGCTTGACTGCAAAGAGAGCTGCACTATAGCAACCTTCACACCATTCTATATTCATGCCTAGCATAGCTCCTGGCAAATAATAAAAACTCAAATATATATGTTAATGGATTACCACAGAGAAGCAGCAGTTCTTGATCTTCATGACACTCCTCATTTTCAGTGTGAATTAATAGATTGGAATTCTTTTGTCAGCCTTAATCTTGGTGGTATTTATTTACTCAAAGCCTTTTTGTCTCCTGTGCATAAAGAAGAAAGAAAATCTCTAGACCTCCAAGTGGAGGGCCAGATGAAGCCTGCCTTATCCCCAGGCAAACACATCCAGGTCCTCTAGTTAAAATACCCATAATTGTTTCATTTTTACATAGACAAATAACTTTTACATTGCTATTTTCTTTATTTACTCATTCATTGCCTTATATCCATCATCATAGATGCTTATATTTTCTCCATATTCTGTAGGTGGTAAATAAATTCTCACGTACAAATAGGTATTGTGGATTTGTTACTGTTTGCTTGTTCTTGTGTTATATTTTGTAAGTAATATTATGTAAATATTTAAGATAAATTCTAAGTATGAGGGCTCCAGCAAAGCTAGCCGTATTCACTCCTTCAATAACATCATGAGCTCATTAGGAAAATTGTGTATGTGTGTCTGTTTTCTCATCACCTACTATCTCCTCAATTCCTTGTAAATTGATTTATGCCTCTACGACTCTACTGAGACAGCTCATTAAAAGGTTATTTATGAATAGCCAAATCCAATAATCCTTCTAAGAGCTCTTTTTCCTTTACCCTTTAATGTCTTCAGTGTTGTACATCTTCCCCTCCTGTTTGAGAACCCTTGTATTCCCTACCAGTCAACCCTCATGGCTCTCTTCCAAACTCTATCAATTGTTTGTCTCTGTCTCTTTCATTAGGTCATCACTTACTTTCTACTTTTAAAAAAGAATGATCTCAAGGTTCTATCATTGAAATTTTACCTCCCCCCACCTTTTTTTTTCTCTCTTTATGCTCTCTACTATTCAGATATATTAAAAAATAATGGTTATACAGAAGCCTCCCAAATGCAGGGTTGCTGTGAGGATTAAAAGAACTAATATGTTTAAAGAGCTTTGAAGCGTATAACATATTTGATAGATGGTACTAATTACTGTATTTTTCTCAAAGTCTAAACATACTTTTTCTAATGTTTATAGGATGTCAACAAAAAAATGTCTTACCAGCATCTCAAACCCAAGCTCTAAAAATCAAGTTCTCCCTTTTCCCAATAACCAGCTGCTTCTTCTGATCATCCTATCTTCGTTATCATCACTATCCTTTTAACTTAATTTTCCATATGGAAAACACTTCCCCCTAAAAGTCTTAATCTGTGGAGAGCATATGGTTTAGTTTAGTCAGTTAGGTCAGTTTGTAGAATATATCCAATCACTATGCATACATAATAATCTGGTTCAACTTCTTCATTTTATAGAGAAAGCAAATGAGGTCCAGAAAGTCTAAGTAATAGAGGTTAAGTGATCTGCTGATGTTTACATAGCTGATCCCAGACAGCATCAGATTTTCACCTACTATCCTATGTAGCTTAGAACTTTTTATGGAAAGAAACATTTTGAATGTATAAAGTATAAAGATTAAATGCTGTGAAGGAGAAAGTAAGTCATTTGTCAAATAACCTCTCACAGAAGGGCAGTGATATGTATAGCCATTTCATTATAAGAAATTACATCAGGAAAGATCATTTTAGTTTATGAGAGATTGCTGATTGTCAAGCATGGGATCATGCTCTCTGGCTGCCTCTCCATGTACTTGAAGTTAATTGATATCCTACTAAATCCTCAACCACCAGAGACACAGATGCCAAGTTAAATTTACAGTTAGGAAACTGTTAAGTTGTGATTTCGGCGATACCACCAAATCCTCTGTGTTGCTCATTCTTTTCTGACCTGTGCCCTAGATCAAATAACTGCTCCTTCTTCTTTAAAACTGAAACACCCTTATTAGTAAAGAAAATATATTTCTTGAACTCAATGAATAAAAATATATATCATTACAATTATTAATTATGGGTTATGATGAGATTCTTGTAAAGCTGTATACTTCAGTAAGCGTTTAGTTTGTGAGACTGAATCAGCTAAGCTAGCTTTTCTCAAAATTAGGACTCAATGCTTCTGAAATACATAAAGCCTAAACCTAATCTTTCATTCCTTGTGCTTATAGACTTTATAGCATTCTAGACCAAAAGAAATACTAGCCCCATATTTCCAAATTAACCATATTAATTTAATATGACAGATGACATGGAGTTGTTGAACTAATCGTTCATTGGCAACACATATATGGTACCAGAAGCTTCAGAGTAAGATCCTTTCAGTGTATTATGCCAGTCTTAGAATGGAAAAGTCTTCTTAAAATTGTAACAACTGCAAAATTTTCTTAGCGGTAAGTAATAGTTAAGACTATGGACTTTAGAAGCTAGAATATATGGGCTGAAATCCTGTTTCTACCATTTACTAGCTGTGGACCCAGGTAACTTATTTAATCTCTGGGCTCCAGCTTCCTTATTTATAAAATGGCAAGATAATACATACACCACAATTTTGCTATTATGATTAAATAAACTTATAGAAGTAAACCATGTATTTGGTGTTATTATTGCTATTATATATGAGAGGAGACATCATTTGGCACAAATTATTGTCAATCTCTACAATTTTCATTAGCCAGACCAGCTAAAGAAACACAACAGTTAGCCATACTGATCCTTATACTAGCATAAATTCAGGCATTAAAATATTATCACAGTATTCATAGATGAGATGGTTTTATTTCTCAGGGAATCTTGTGTTTGCAATTTTGCTTTGTTTTCACGAGATGGAACTACTAATAGTTGAACTGGGTAGATTTAGAGAGTCAAGAACTTGAGAAAGCTAAATTAATGGAATTTTTCCAAGAACAGGAACCAGTAGGCAGTTTCCTTTTTATAAAATAACATAAACCCTTTACTTGAAACTGTTAATCTGTGGTTCATCTGGACTTTCTTGCTATTTTATAAATTGAAACACTCAAGCTCAAGGTGAAACCAGTTAATGATGAAAGACCATATGTTAACCTCCATAATTAAAAGCATGTGCTAGGAGGGGAATCAGTCTTCCTAATAGAAATCAGTGCTTTCCTATTTGTATTTTTTCACCTAATTCTACTTAAACTACACTATAAAAGTATTTCATAATAGCGTCTCCTTACCCATCTGACCTTCTTTCCTCACATTGATGTACTGTCTTACCAAACATTTTTGCCTGACACAAATTATCGTATTTAATCCTCACCCCAACATAGGAGATAACTTTACAGGTAAAAAATAAAAACATAGAGGTATTAATTATCTTGCAAATTCAGGGAATCTGAAGTAAAGCCTACATGCCTAGCCAGTTTATTTCTCACATATGCACATCATCACACACTTGGGGACCAGAGAAATCACAAATGGAAGGGAAGAAATAGCAAAACCTATTGGATTATATAAATTACAAGACACGATAAATTAACCACTTCTGTATAAATCATCCATATCTACCTTGATGTTATATTTATTCAATTACTATCAAATTTTGGTTTAATTACAAAATGGATCTTTGGCTGGCTTTAGATTTGCAAATTAAGTTCTAATTCTACTGAATTATATAGCATTACATAGCAAGATCAGCAACTTAAAAATACAATTTGAATTATTGGCTTGAAAGGTATGTAACCCCCTTTTAACTGATGTCATTTCTTTTGTAAGATGAACAAAATCTAAAATGATTTTCTTTTTTTTTTTTTTGCGGTACACGGGCCTCTCACTGTTGTGGCCTCTCCCGTTGCGGAGCACAGGCTCCGGACGCGCAGGCTCAGCGGCCATGGCTCACAGGCCCAGCCGCTCCGCGGCATGTGGGATTTTCCCAGACCGGGGCACGAACCCGTGTCCCCTGCATTGGCAGGCGGACTCTCAACCACTGCGCCACCAGGGAAGCCCTGATTATATTTCTATTAGAGCCTATTTTAAAATTATTCCATTTAATGTTATACCTCAACAGAAATTGACAGCATTCTGTACAAATTATTTTTAAAAGCACACTGGTTCTAAAGTCTCCTATGATGGAAAAATCTTCCATTGTACTATTCTTAATAGTGCAAATTGTTCTCATCTGCTGTGTAAAAGAAGTTTAAGTATTTAAAATCTGTAGTTGCATAGTCAGTTAAGCTTTGCTGTGCATCTGCTCTGTTCTACGTCTGATGGGAAACTTTCAGAATAGTAAGATTAACACAGATGCCATGCTCCCAAAACTTATGAAATGGCAAATATTTAAATTAGCATAATTTAGATTTAAAAAGATTTAATTTCAGATTTAAAAAGGAGCTAAGTCTATCTATCACTCAAGGTTGAGGTGCTTGCATGAGAGACACTCACGGTCCTTAGCAGTGGACAATGAAAACGTTTCTTTTTTGTGTGCTTAAGATGAGAAAAGAAATGAAGAATCAGAAAAAATAATAACATATCTAACTGAGGGAAGTGTTTTTACATGTACTTTAGAGAAAAATAACTATCATAAAAATTGAAATAACAACATAGGAGGCAGAATTCATAAGTTGTGAATATTTGTGCTTAAATATACAATTCATAAAAATGCATATACTTCTTACTTGTGTTTATTCGCTATCAACAAAATTTTATTGACTGACTTTGGGGTTTAAGAAATACTTGAAGTGTATGTAACAGTGTTGTTTCTTTGATCAAAACACCCTTCTCAGAACTTGCTGCATAGGCAAAGATCACTTGTTCCAAACCCTGAGCCAATCTAATTGTATCCATTTTCATGGTTCTCATGAAGTCTAGCTGTACATCTTACAGGTGGCTTCTCTGAGGTTCTCTTGTGTACTAACAATAAACAAGCCAGCTTGAGAGCCTCTCCACTGCATTTTACACAAAGTCTACTTTACAAGACTGTATACAGAATGTGAATTGTCAATAACAGTTTGAAAGAAACAGAGAGTTGGAACTTGAGAAGGAAAAACCAAATGAATGGAAAGGCAGTGAAGATTTATTTGTTTGTTTGTATAATATAGTTTTGAGAAATGTAAAGGGACCATATCCTTCTTTGTTAAGATAAAGAAGGGAAGGATCTTAGAGGTGGGGTTTGAGATGTTGATGGAACCAAGTCAGCAGATCCTGCAAATTATCTCCCATTTATTAGTTTGGGATTTCAATAAATGGAGCTGAATGGAGAGTGTATTGTGGAGAGTGTTGGAAATCTACTGTGGTGTACATAGAAATTCCTTCCTTTAGTTGTACCAAGTTGAGTAAAACAATTCATGTTACCCAAAGCTCTTTCATCTCAAGCTTCTAAATTTACTTTTTTTTTTTTTGCTAAAGTCATCAGAGAGGACAAGATAGCAATTTACATAGACAATGGACATGTTTGGTTTTATCTTACATTAATAGTTGAGATTTTAGAGCTTAGAAAAACTCGTTAATATTTGTTGTATTAATATCAAATCTGGTTTCTTACACATTAAATCATTAGATCACAAAGAAGTGAGTTTCATGGAATGTGGAAAGGGATAGGGAGATGGCAATCATGAATTAGGATGTTGGTGCAAACATTAAAATAATGTGAAACATCAAAGTAATCAACGTGAGAGGAATAAAGAAAGTGTAAAATACAGGATAAAATTTGGTGAAGGTCTTAACCTTGTAAAGATAGATCATTCTACTTAACTCCTGTCTAGCAAAATTGGCATTGATCCAATGCCAGCATCTCATCAAATGCCAGGATTTCAGTATAATCATTCATCGATCCTTCTATTGCTCTTTAAATCACAGATTAAAACAAAACAAAGAACAACAAAACATAATCTACTTACTGAAACACTGTTTTCCCAACATACATAAGTCTCCAATAAAGATGAAAAAATTAGAAATACAAAACAATGACAGAATCAGTTATATTTATATTTAGTTATTTATTTTACCCTTTGCATGTGTTGACCTTGATAAGTTAGTTCAAGGTTTATTTCATGTGAATCACTAAATGAAGGGGTAGAGATTTAAATTTAAATTTAAAAGGTTTAGAAGCCAATGAGGAGTTCTGAGGCAGAAACAAACATGTAAAAAAGAATGGGTAAGAAGCACAATTTGCTGATTACAAACTATTATATAACTGTACAAACACTGTTATAGAAATACATGTGAGATCTTCATTAATACTGGATAAACTAGTTAATATCAGTTCGCTGAACAGATGGGAGTCAATAAACATTTTAATTGAAAATTACAAGAGAAAATTACATTAGATTAAATCACAAAATGATGACTTTCACTGGAAAGTTTCAAACAATGTCTGTAGGATGTTAATACTTACCTGTGAGAGGATAAAGATTTAATATATAGAATATGTAAATAAAGATGTAATAAACTATATTGATATTTCATGATAAAAGAATCACATCGAAGAACTAAACAATTTCGCAATTTTCTTTGGTATTATGTTCACAGAAACCCTCCTTCAAAATGAAGACTGTCTTCTTTTAGGGTAGTGACTAGATTTTCATCTCTATATTTTCAAAGACTAGGCAAGGGCATGACAAACACTGGCCCTCAATAAATGGTTGATGGCTGAAGGAATGTGTGGATGAGTCTCAGAACTGATACATAAGCCACTGGTTCTTTCTGTGGAAATAAAACCTACTGACGACTGTATCTTTCACAACTTCTAACTTAAATTGTATCAATATAATAATATTCAATTAAAAATAATACTGTTCTAATAAAAGGTGTAATAAACCAAACTTGACTTAACAAAAAGAAAATGATAGAAACAAATATTTACATGAACTAGCACAAGATGTAACTTAATATGTCTAACATCTTCCAATTTCTCTTGAGGCCTTTGAGAATTTTACTTTTGAAAGAATGACATAATTAGAATGTGCTCTTTCTAAGATAGGTAGATTGCAATAATCTATGCAATGACAGGTAAAAAGTAGTGAGCTTCAAAATATTGAAAAATGGCTGATTCCTAAGGACTTACACATTGGTAATATTTAAAAATTAAGTTCAAAATGTCATTTCTGATTTTAATATATTAATGAACACTGACAGACTAACACAGATATTAAAGATTTCCTAGCACTTTGCTAGAAAATTGATTTTAAGACTTTCTGTTTGACCTCCTTTAAAAAGATTTAACAGGTAAAAGAGCGCTCAAGTACTAGTAGAATTCAGGGATGAAATTTTTTCTTTTTAAGCCATGAAAAGAACACTGAACATGAATTCAGTGCAGGTAATCATGGGCCTGTCAGCATTTCTTTTGCAAACTTCATTTAAGAGGGCTTATCATCTCCATCATCTTGTACACTATTAAGCCAGAAGTTGGCACACAAATTAGCAGCCTGGATGCAAATTTGTTAACACAAAACATTTGAATCAGTTCAGCTGTTTTGATTTAGACATCAACCAAGAAACCTTAACTTAGTGTTTCTCCATATATGTGAACACTGAGTAAATATTTTTTGTAGTTTACATAGTTCAGTCAGTTACAGCACAGAGCCAATAAATTCAAGGTACTGTGTTTCATCTCTAGGAGATTCATTTGTGTTTATTCTGCCTGTTCTCCTAACTTTGATCTGTTATCTCGTAAATACAGCTTTTAGCAACACAGAGCTCAATATTAGAACATACAGATAGATTGGCATAAATTCATTACCAACATTTGGGGGAAATTCAAATTACACCTCCACTAACAGAATCAGAAAAGTCATATCTGTATATAAAAATATAGTTTAAACATTGAAACAAGACCATTCCTAAAAATTACAAATTATCTGATGTTAAAGTCTTTTAACAGTATCTTATTGTGCTTTAATAGAATAACAACGAAACAGACCCATTTTCACTTCTCTATATTAAAATACTCATAATAAAATCAGCTTAAAATTATATTTTTCATTGACTCAGTTGATAAACCCCAGGTACCATTATATGGTATTCTAAGAGAAAATGAAATTAAAAACATTTTTTCTTCTTAGATTTCATATATATGTGTTAGCATATGGTATTTGTTTTTCTCTTTCTGACTTACTTCACTCTGTATGACAGACTCTAGGTCCCTCCACCTCACTACAAATAACTCAATTTTGTATATATATGGAATCTAAAAAAAAAAAAAATTGGTCATGAAGAACCTAGGGGAAAGACGGGAATAAAGACATAGACCTACTAGAGAATGGACTTGAGGACACGGGGAGGAGGAAGGCTAAGCTGGGACAAAGTGAGAGAGTGGCATGGACATATATACACTACCAAATGTAAAATAGATAGCTAGTGGGGAGCAGCCACATAGCACAGGGAGATCAGCTCGGTGCTTTGTGACCACCTAGAGGGGTGGGATAGGGAGGATGAGAGGGAGACACAAGATAGCTGATTCACTTTGTTATAAAGCAGGAACTAACACACCATTGTAAAGCAATTATACTCCAATAAAGATGTTAAAAAAACCCATTTTTTCTTCATATTTCTTTCAAATCAAACAACACGCAGAGTGTGAACAAACACACAAAAAATAGATATTTGAGAAATTACAATAATATCAAACAGTGAAACACAGCTGATAATTTTATTAAGTAGCTGTGAATGAATAAAGAGGCTAATGGGAACGTGAACAAGTCGAGAAAAACGCATTTTAATTATCAGTCTGTTTCCCCTTTCCTTCACCAAAATCATGCAAACAAAACGTCAAGTCAGTTTATGATTTAAAATTTCAATAGACTAAAGTGAATTATTACAATTGGATCTATTTTAAAATGGAGAAGTGGGCTAACAGTCAATTTTCAACATTAAATAAAATTCTGGAATGTATAATTGTAGTAAATAGACTTGGAGACAGATTGCAGTTGTAATTTATCCCTAAATTTTGGCAACTTTGGAGAAATCTATACCTAACTGTTGTAAGATGCAAAACTATTCA
Source organism: Monodon monoceros (assembly GCF_005190385.1). NCBI lineage: Eukaryota > Metazoa > Chordata > Mammalia > Artiodactyla > Monodontidae > Monodon > Monodon monoceros. The sequence continues at coordinate 22,745,156 of NW_021703770.1, read as the reverse complement.
AAATAACAATGTCCCATAACAGTGTCCAATGTAATACATATATTCTATGAATAATACATCTGAGGGCATTGTTAGGATATCCAAGCTCTAACATTTAAAATATAGGTTAAAACGACCTCTCTAAGAATACACCCACAAACAAAATTTTAATAATGTAAGTAGAAAAAAGGTAAGTACATATTTATATTGAGACAGTCTAAAGTTTAGAAAGGACTTAGGTACAACAGTGCTTTTGTTGCATATGAAAACACGTTTTATCACCTTCAAAGGAAAATGTGATGCTAATTTTGAGTGCTTAAGTATAATTTAATATGTGTATTTTTTCTTTTTTAGACAATGATGTATATTTCAATGCCCCCATTTAATTTTTAGTTAATTTTTAGATTGCTTGTTAAGTTTCTCATTTACCAATATTATTACCCTCATGTATCTCTGTCTCTGGACACAATCGCTTCAGGAAGTATTGTTTTGAGCCTGGTCAGGATTTGGGTACAGGCACAGTAGTCTCTCCTCTCAAGGTGCTTTACTCCCATAAACCAGTTAGGACTAAATAAAAAAGCTCATAAGGCAGTACCCAGTAAAAAAAAACATGTACTGGACAGAGAATTGAAAGACTATTTCACACTCCCTTGTTTGGCAAGTCTCTTCACTTCTCTGAACTTTCTCCTCTGTATGTGAAGATGTACACCTATACCTGCGCTTTTAACTAGGATGCAGTTATGGGAAGAAGTAGAGCAAGCGGTTGAAGCTTGGGTATGAATGTTTTTTTCTAAAGCACTTTGCCTTGAACCCACAAATAAATCTAATGCACATTCCCTGTTAGACACTAGACAAATAAGTCATAAGAGTTTTCCCATCGTTAAAACTCTATAGAACTGAATGGAAGAGTAGGTACCAAATGGAATAAATTTATTTGCCATAGCTTATGATACAACTGGTAAATAGTTTTATGCCCACATATTATTTTATATGTGAAGTCCATAAGTCATCTACTTTCATAAATTTTTAAATTTTACTCAGGAGCAATGGGTTAGAATTTAAGGGTTATATGTTTTGATTTGTTTTTTTCTTTTTTGTCCTTAATGCACTAAATAGTTTTATATCTTATATTGACATATTTAACTTTGTATTGTGCATTTACTTCACTTACTGTTGCTTATAAAACTGGAAAATAGCTTTGACATCCATCTTTCAGAATAATTTAGAGAATAAAGTTAGGCAAGTTAAGTAAAAGATGTTGAAAATTACAAAACTGAGAAGTTATGTATTACTGTAACTGTGATATATATATATATATAAAACATGATGTATTTATATATAATATATGAGATATATATATATATAACATGGATATTAATTTTAGGCTTTCTTTTCAATTAAATTCTCAAGATTTCAGTTTTTCTCTTAAAAGTGAAGAGGTTTAATTAGAAACTTGGTCATTTTTAGTTTGTTTTTTTTTTTTTTTTTTTTTTTTTGCGGTACACGGACCTCTCACTGTTGTGGCCTCTCCCTTTGCGGAGCACAGGCTCCTGACGCGCAGGCTCAGCGGCCATGGCTCACGGGCCCAGCCACTCCGCGGCATGTGGGATCTTCCCGGACCGGGGCACGAACCCATGTCCCCTGCATTGGCAGGCGGACTCTCAACCACTGCGCCACCAGGGAAACCCCATCATTTTTAGTTTTAACTTTTAATGAGCCTATGAACTTAAAAATCTATTATCATTTCAGATTTCATTCAACCACTAGCTAACCAACGATCCTGGAAAGTCATTGCACCTCTCTGGCCCCAGGAAATGTGGATGATTTATAAACGGAGATGATAATCTGTACATAGGAGATAACAGCTATCTCACAAGATGCTTGTTAGGATTCAAAACAGGAAAATAAGAGAGAGAACAACTTTTGAGATGTGGATGACACACTCTATATAAAGGGCTTAGCACAGAGCTTCCTGCTGCTCATATTTTATGCAGTAAATACACATGCCTACTTTGGTACCATTTCCCCAAACATAATAATGTCTTATATCCTGTCTATATATGAAGCACCTCTGAGTATTCTGGAGTCAACCTGATGAACTTGTATAAGGGAAAACTATAGCATAGTTGTTGTTTTTTTTCAGTTAAAATTGAATAAACCCTCTTCTGTGAGTCTATTTCCCTTTATAAATTTCCTTTCAAAATGGTATGCAACCCTATTTTTTAAGTTGTCATAGTTTAAAAAAACCCTTGCCATTACTTTAAATTATGTAATCATAAATATTCCTTTAAAATTTGCTAACATAAAGCAAAGGAAGGAAGAAGGACTTTATCATTTTGAATGTTACAAACTCAGCTTTTAAGAGAATCACTCATTACCTTTTATGTATTTCAATCCCTTTTTGAACATTTAGACACTTCAAATTTAGCAACATTCATTATTTTGGAAATTTTACTCCCATATCTTGAAGAGACTTTAGAAATATTTCACATGTCACTAAAATTGAAGATAACCCCTTCACATTATTGATTGTTCTTACACTATTAATATTTATAAAATATATTATTACTTCTATGGGAGTTTTGCATGATACCATCATTTATATAGATTATGTGAGAGAAATGTGCAAATGTAAATACAGATGAGAGAGAATGCATAAATCTCAATATAATGTGAATATATTAAAAACATGGATAAAATAAATTAGGAACAGATTTTCTAGATTTAAAAGCCTTTAAATAAACTGTGCCCAGATTATGAGAAGAAATAAATAAGAATTTGATTAAGTAATAGCCCTCTAAGTTCTTTATGAGAGATTTAAAAAACTCAGTACACTGATTTTATTTTTATAGGTTTGTAATGTCAAAAATACTTTATTGAATATATGATTAGTTATTTATTTGATGTGCATATTATAATAGTCTTAGAAAATATTTTCATTCCACAATTGTTTGTTTTTTTGTCTTTTACCAAATGGGTAGTTAACATTAAAATTTACCACAAAACATATAGTCACTAATATTTTTACATAGTACTAATTGGTATATGGTACTCAGATATTAACTTTTGTGATTATCTTCATTGATGCCATCTGAGAAAACTCTATAGTAAAATTGATAAGGTACAGTAGAAAGAGAGTTGAACAGGAACTTGAAGACCCAATGGTCTAGTCTCAGTTCTGGAGCTAATTATCTTTGTAACCTAGTAAAAAAATCTCTTATCCTTTCTAGGCATGTGCATTTTACTGTATAAAGTATGAGCAGTGAACTAGCTGGTATGTAAGAATTCTTCCAGCCCTGGAAATACCATGGATTTGGGACAAGATGAATTAACAAATTCATGTAAGTACATTAATTAATCAATATTAAAATAAATCAATATTGGTATGCAATGGATAAAATTAGCCCAGGAGTAGGAGTAACATATTTAAGCTATGGGTCTGCTCCTGATTCATAGAGCCAGCACCCAAAGTAACTGTGTAAAGGTGATAAGAAGAAATTTCAAGAGTGTTTCTCTAATGTATAATAGCCTAGGAACTTAGCCAAAGTGAAATAATAGTGAGAAGATGCTACATTTTTAATTTACTGCTGTGGACAAGTTAGGGCTGGTAGTGTTAGGGATGAAATGTGTGGGAGTTCATACTAGCTTTGTGCATGGAAGTGTATTTTAATAATACTGCTGATAGCTACTAGTGTCAGGCACTATATATGTTACATATATAATCTTCCTACTGAAATTCTAGTTTCCTTTTTAATAGATAATGAAACTGAAGCTTAGGAAAATTGAGTTGCTAGTACAAAGATAGTTGCTGACAGAATCATTATTTGACTTCAGGTCTTGGTGGCTCCAGAGCCCTTGCTCTTTCTACTTTACTGCAGTGCTTCTCAAATTTTAGATCACATCAGAATTACCTGGATGACTTGTTAAAAACACCTATGTCAGTGCCAACTACCAGGGTATCTGTGTCAATAGGCCTGGAGTAGGGACCTGAGAATTCACATTTCTAACAAGTTTCCAAAGGATGCTGATGCTACTTGTTTAGGAACACTTTGAAATCACTGCAGTGCAAACATTTATGAGCAAATAGAATGATATTGTGATATCTAAAGGCACCTGATTACCACAGATATACTTGTGAATCAGGTACAAGGTATATGATGCATATGCTAATCTTATAAATTTTGACTTTTTAGAGATTTCAAATTGGGTTGCAGGGCGACAGGCTGTGATTATACAAAAAGTATTAATTCTTAAGAATCCTCAACTAGCACCAAGCAATAGCATAGCAAAAGGTGTGATGGCATGAAATGCATTTGATAGCTGCAAGATTGGAGGCTTGAGAAAAAGAAAGATGATCACCAGCCCTGAGACCATGAATACTGGAAGGTGTTCAACAAATTGAATTTTCTCAGTGACATTCCTGCAAAAGTGATATTCCGGATGAGAATGAGAGCCTTACGAGGGGTCTAATTCAGAGAAATTCCTGTAGACGTGGAGATTGATCTCCCTGGAAAGTACCATGAATCACCCCACCTGCTCACTTTGAGAAAGAAAAGATGAATTGGTAATGACAGTATCTGTTCTATCATCCTTACCAGACCTCATCCAAAATCCAAATTAGAACTGTCACTGTATCTATAAACTACACACCCCTTTGGATTATGAGTAAGGGGAATGGAAAAAAGAGACAGAAAGAGAAGCTATGTTTTAATGTATATATAGATAAAATAAAATGGCCTTAAGTTTTATTGGCATCTCAGGCATTTTCCCCTAATCTTTTCGTTAACAGACATTTTACTTTTAATCTCTCCAACGCTGGAATTCAAAGTACAAGATGGCATATTTTGTCAAATAGTCATGTTACCTGAAGTAACAGGTTCCTCAGCAGACATGTTGCTTGGTGCTTCAAAGTTATTTCTCAAACTGGACAAAACATTGCAAGTATTTAATATCCTGAAGCCCTTTCTGGAAACCCTGATATTAAGTAGAAGAAAGTAAAACTTTTGGGACACAAGGAGAAGTATATTTGGAGCCTTAGGCAACTTAAGTTTAGTTGCTTTTGCTTGTTTGTATTTGAGATTAGACAAGTATTTTAGCATTAGAGGGTTTTTTTTCCTATATGCATACAAGGGCATTATTAATTGCTACCTTTCTTAATTTTTGTTTTATCAGATCTCACTTTTGATAAAGTTTTACTATATTTAGAGCCCTGTACGGATGCCATTTGCTACTGCTTTATTTTAATATTTCACTGTTTCCGTAGACACCAAACTGTGTGTTCAGGGAAAAGGCATGTGTACCCCAAATCTATTCAGCTAGGGCATAAATAGTAATGCTAATTAATATAGTGAACAGTAATAACTACTTCAACTAAATCTATGCCCCTGGAGTACTTAATCTATGGAGTAATTCTACCCCTTTTCTCCTTGAAGGATCTCAAAGGCTCTGGCATCAGGTTTTCAAAACCTGAAACCTTCTTCTTAATTATTTCTGCTCACACACTCACTCTTCCTACATGGACTTGATGCAGCCCTCACATCCTCCCCAAACCCCTCAACACCAAAAGATTCGGGAAATTTGATGCTGCACAGTGACATTTCCAAACGATTTCAACAGGGTAACTGTGCAGGAGAAGTTCAGCTCAGAGCTATTGAAGCCTTTTGAGGGCAGTAAATTGGGTTGGCTTACCAACTCGGTGGTGCAAAGCCTCCCCAAAAGCGCCGTGTTCAAGGAGAAGGGAATCCGCTTGCTGCCTGAGTCTATCTTTCTTTCTTTGGTCGTCCTGCTTCTTGTTCTTTCTGCATTGCGCTACCGTCCCCGTGCCTGTCCCTCTTTCAGCCCTCAGCTGGCCTCTCCAGCAGGTCTGGGAGAGGACCACTTGGCACCCGGGATGACCCTGTACTTTTTCATTTCTTCTGCCCTTTCCCCTAGGGTCCAACGAAGCCCTTGCGGCGCTCCAACATTTGGACTGCCCCCTGCTTGCTTTCCTCCCAGCGGCAGAGGAGGGCTGGGGATGAAGGGCATGGTAGAGGAGCATCAGTCTCCATGACTCATTCCCCAGTGAGTTTTTCGAGCTCCCGGAGAGCCTGTTGTTTCAGTGAGGGCAGCGCTGAGGTCAGCATGGGGAAAGGGAGATTTCTCGGCGCCTGCACCGGATCGCGCGACAGCAGTGGTTGCAGCACCACCGACTCCGGGAACAGAACTATACTGTTTGTTACCCGCCGTCCGTTTCCGCCTCGGACACCCACCCACACCCACCCTCGAGGCCTCCCGAAGGATCCTCCGTGTTGATCCGCGTGTACCTCCTCCTCCTAGCCACACACACACACACACACACACACACACCCTCACAATCTCGGCAAAGGCCAAGTCAGGCATCCAGTTTCAACCTCAGGTGGTCCATGAATATTTCAGGTAGTCTGGCCTTCTAGAAGCAAATAAAGTATTCCCGGAGGAAACAGATGGAAGGGAGGGATTCCTGTCCATACTGCAGCAGGACAGGGACACCTGAGGTTACCTCTAAGCAGCTGACTCAGTCCTGTTAACCTCAAGGGAGGGTTTTGATGGTGGCCTTGACAGTGGGTGGCTTTTTGTTTGCTGTTGTTACTGGTTTGTGAAGACATTAACCCAACACACCCACCTTTCAAAAGGTCCCTCAAGACACGACAGAAATTTTCCTAACGTCACTCACAGGGCAGACTGCCGCCCTGAGGTCAGGGGAGTGAGGGTTATCAGCCCCTAGCACAAGCGCGGGCTGAAACCTGCGGCGCGGTCACACTGCGGCGGGCAAAAGGTGCTAATGAGCGCTGCTGGCAGCTCTCCCCCTGCATGGACACTGCGACCCTTTCCAGTGTTAATTAACTGCGGGAGAAGGTGCGAGCTCCGCTCTTCCAGAAGAGCTCTGTGGCGGGAGTAATATCTCCTTGGAGTCCCAGAGCACGCGGAAACGTGGATCCTTCTCGAAGTCCGGGGTCCAGACAGAAGCCCTGAAATCACGCTCTAGTACACGGTGGGGGACGCGGCCCACTAGTTCTCACCTGCTGTCCACCGAGGTTAGTGCTTTCTGTACCTTTCCTGCAAGATGTGTGTGCTCCCCCAGGATCTCCCTAGAAGGAGCGTGGGGAAGCACACCGCGGGTGTCTGTTTACGTGGGCGGGACGTTTAAGCACAACTTGGAGATTCAGTTTCTATGTGATTGAAACCTAAAACAGACACGCTGCAGCTGCAGACTGCATTTCAGAAACCTCTGCTTTCCTGTGTGTGTGTGTGTGTGTGTGTGTGTGTGTGTGTTTCAGCCTGAAATAGGCATGCCTCAAGTCCAAGCTGCCCCCACCCCCCCCACACACACACAGCCCAATTTGGTGTCCTCCATGGCCTTTTATTTCAGATGGCGACAGGAGACAGAATGCCCAGAAAGGGTTGCCTCTCTCTTCAACCCCACTCGAGCGATTCAGGCCTCCTACTGAAGGCCACTTTGTCTTCTACTCTGAGGCGTTTTCTCGCACTGAGCCTCTTTGTCATTGCTGTTGCAGGCAGAGGTGAGATAGTGGAGGGATGAAAAGTGTGGACAGAAAGTGGAATTCTCCTGGCAGGAGCTGTTCACCTGGAAAAGCACGCGCCTGCGCTTCGGACTTCCTGAACCCTAGCACTAGCCTAGATTAGGGCCTGCAAAGCTCTTAGAAGGATTCCCCATCCGGAGCTTCCCCGTGGGCCTGGGAGACCAGAAGAAAAACAGCGTGGAAGACAAAAGCGGTCGTAGACATTGGGGGAAAGAACATTTAAGCCATTGCTGCAATCTTGGTTTTTGAAAAAGCCTTGAGACTGAGGTAAAATTAAAATAAAATAAGGAGAAGGGGAAGAAGGAGAAGAAACAACTGTAAAAATTGGCACCACTGGGCGACCGGGAGCAAGTCTAAAGCATACAGCCTCTGTAGGTTTGTGTCTCAGAATTTGAGGACAGTGTTCCAAGTTGTAAAATATAGGAGATGTCCTTCAAGTGGCAGATAAGTGACAATGAAGGATGTTATTACCATTAAAAAAATTTTTAATAGTCCGTAGAAAAATGATTTTGGACGGGATCAAAGCAGAGTGTGAAATACTCCTTCTTCCCAATGTCCCCGAAACTGGAATATATTCAGTGGGCCGATTATCTCAGTCCAAATTACGGGAGCTGTGAGTAGAGGAGAGGGGTCTCATTTACAGTGCCATTTAAAGCAAACTAACGCGCTGTTCGTTTCTATCGGCGCGTCGTATCTAAACTATACGGTAGGTACGGGCAGCCGGGCTGTAATTGCAAGCAGCGCGGCTCAGTGTTTGTCAGGCTGGCGTACTCGCCCAGCTTCGGAGACTCCCTCTTCCTATCTGCCCCTCGAATGTGTTTTGACTCAACAGGTATCACATGAAAACTCGCACTTAACCCCCGGTCATCTTCTAGCAGCAGCCACCTCAACATTTTTCCTGCCAGGAACTGTCGCTGGCTCCTGGCGCCTCCTTCACGCGGAGCGCGAGTCTAGCTGGCAGCCCCAGGGCCATCCATTAACCACCGAGTCCCAGTGGCAGGCGAACTAAGCATAAATGCGAAGCTCCTCACACGTCGAGCCGGCGACGAAAACCCCTTCTAAGCACCCCGAGACGCATTTTGTGCGCTAGGCAGTGTAGTTACGCCGCTGAGGACAAGCGTTCTGGCTTAGAGCTGTGCTGAGGCTGGCTGGGGGGCGGGGTGTCAAGCTTTGAGGAGCAGTTTGGGATTACAAGGCAGTTGCTGCCCCAGAGACCAGGGACAACTTCTTGGCATTTAAGGATGTAAATTAAAATTCGAGACATGACACCATCCTTGGTCCTAACAGAGGGAGAGGTAACCCTTCCAGCTCCCTCCACCCAAAACATGAATTATCATTTCCACTGAATGCAAATGGACTGCCTTCTGTGGGGGGACAGCCAGCTGCAAGCCGTACAATAAACTGTTTCATAGAGACGCGGCCCAATTGCGGTTCAGAGAGGCACTCCTTTACAAAGGAAGAAGCGTCCAGTTTGTGTTGACAGCGGTGGCGCGCCTGGGCCAAAACAACCCCCCTCCCTCCCACCACACACCCCCGACACACAGACACCCGGGATTTGAAACTAGCTTCACTAAAAACGACATCCCTCGCGTCTATGTGAGCTGCCATGACGGCATGAGTCATAAACACCGCCTGAGTATTTTTTGCAGCAATTAATGGGCAGCAGGGTGCAGGAGAAGTTTTAGAACGGAGCTGGGGATCTATTTTCTCCCGGAGGACAGCTCTCCTTCCAATGATCCTGACTGTCCCTTGCCCTCCTGCTTAGGAATAAATTTTACATCCTACCCACTCCCTCCCCTTGTCTGTTGTGCATGTGACACTCACTCTACCTGTCTGAACGCTGAGACTTGCTGGGGATTTTCTTTTTGGTCGTCAGCTAATGACTTTCCTCCTACCTTCATTCATCGCCAAAGGTAGCTCGTTAACACTTCGTGGCGTCTCAGACCGTTTAAAAGCCCCATTTTAAGCGAAACCTCTACCACAGGACCTATGGAAGCTCCTCTATCGTTTATCAATGCAAAAGAGCCCACGTAGAAATAATTCACATATGCACGCACACCTTCATGTTGGTGTGAGGGATGCGTGAAAGACCCCTGTGCCCTAATGCATTTAAAATTAGCAAATTCCTAACATGTCGGTAACTTTCCTACCTGAAAGGGTTAAAAAGCATTTACACGAGACTCTTTAATATAAATATTCCAGCCAAAGCATCAAGCACCACTGGTTTGACTAGAAATCAAGGTAATCTTCACCACCAAGAAAAGTCTTGCAGAGGAATTCTGCCTGGATATCCACTAGTTAGAGGGTATACGAACCAACTCACGTATTCGTTTGAGCATACTGCAAGAATATTTATTGAGCACAAGCTCAATCACTGCATTGAACGCCAAATCTGGCAAGCAAAATGCATTTCCTATCTGAGGGGGAAAAGAGAGCTGTGAATCAACTCCTTCTTCTGTATTATCATGATTATTTTTATCTGTGCAAATTGCAAAGAAGCTACCCCTCTCCGGCGACAAGTCAGCTCACCCCCATCCAAAGCAGAGGGGACCCCCGAAAGCAAACCTACCTTTCACACAAGACACCGTCAATAAAAAGACGAGGTTCCAAAACGTAAATCCACTTTGACTCCCCATTTTCTTCATCAGGATGAAGTCTAGGCGGCCACATTTAGCGCATTTTCTCGTGTCAGGCTCCCGGGGTTTGGATTCCTTCGCTCGGCTCTCCCCTTTGCGGATCCCTTTCATATTATTCGCGAGCTCCTAATTCCTGCTCCTAAGCCCGGCGCAGCGGAGTTGCTGCTGTTATTGGTGCGCGGTCACAGCTCGAAGTGAATGGTGTTTCTGGGATACCACAGCAACCTTGACGAGGACTCAACCATCTCTCTCCAACGGGGGCACAAAGTCTTTGCTACTCTGGATTCTGTCTTTTCTTGTGCGTTTTTACCCCTCCACCGAAATCTACCTCAATTCTAGCTCGTTATAGCAACCACCAGAAACCACTGGTGAGCCTCTTAAAGGCCAGCTCCTCTCTTTGACAAACTCCCCACAATATTTGAAATTAAGGGGTTTGATTTTTTTTCCCCGAATAGATCAATTCTGCCTGTAAAACAGCCCAAGAAATATTATGTTACTGAGGTCTCCATTGCAGCCTATGAATATAGAAGCATGTTAAAGGAATATTTTAATCGGAGAATCTGTATTGCTTTTAGGGAAACCGTGATGATAAATGAATCGGGCTCCATCGATGGCCATGTCGTTATAATGGGACATGTGTTACTACTGTAGTTGCAGTATATTTCAGGCAGGCGTCTCACATTTATCATCCTGTGATTTAATTGAAAAAGGGAGATCACAGAGAAGAATTTATTTGTACACACGCATTTACATATTCAAGTGCCTAGATGTAAACCCACAACCGGGTTTTTTGATCTTTAGGCAAACCGATTTCATCCTTGACCAGGGCGGAGGTGAGAGGTGGGGAGGGAGTCAGTCATCTCCTCAAAGAGTTCGCCCTTTCATCCTCCCTACCCCATTTTCAGCTGATGTGTGCTGCAGTTAAACTACTTTATCTGTGGTAGTTATCTGGAACAGACCCATTTGTTTTAATTCTGAATCGGTCCCAAATATGTAGATGGGAGGGTTCTTTCAAAACGGAAAACCTATGTATCTATACGTTTGGACCTGGCCGCGCCAACACGCCACTCAAGGGTTAACATTGTACAGAGGAAGAGTTCTTGCGCCATCTACTGGCCCTCGCTAAGCCTCCCGCTTCTCTTTCACATCTAAAAGGTACCCTATTTCCCTCATCCCAAGGTGTGGGGGAGCTTTGTCCAGAGACCAGCGTGTTTTGCTCTTGTATGTCAATTTTCTAATCTTTTTTTGGTCGGTCCTGGCCCAGGTCTTATAACCCATATGTTCCTTAGACTAGGCGCCTTTTTGGAGATCGGACCTTTTCGGGAATCCGATACCGTCTCAGGAGGGGGAGGACTGCAGCAATGGCTCCGCAATAGATTGCAAAATCTTCTGTCTCCATTTGCATACCGAAGGCTCTCAGGGGGATTAGTATCTATCTATAGGGCTTGGTTAAGAGGACTGCCCAATATGAGTTTGCAGCTTTCCACATTGCCCACAAATGATGGCCCTGTCCCGTGCACCACAGGAGAACCCTGGCCAGCTTTTGTCCCTGGGCTCGATGTGGAGCTACCAACTCACAAGAGCAAGCCTATTGCATCTGGAGGGAGTTTTACTCCGGGAAGTGGGCACACTGCGAGCGTCAATAGGCGTGCGTGGCGTGTGGGTTCAATCTGCAAGCATAGGAAGGATTCTGAGCTCTCCGGGTACGTGGCATTTTGTGTGGGTCTGTGATTCTCCCACGGAGTGTGTGTGTGTGTGTGTGTGTGTGTGTTTGTGTGTGTGTGTGTGTGTACATGGGCGCTATAGTCAAGGGTAAGAGTGTGTGTTTATGGAAATGTTGAGGAGTATGATTTTCTATGTGTGGGTGTTTTCCCAAGTGTGTCCGTGCAGTATATATGCGTGTGCCTGTGTGTATTTTCGTGGGGGGCGAGGGGAGAAGAGAAAGAAGAGAAAGAGAAATTTCTCTTCTGGGTAGGGAGCATTAGCAAGAGGCTAAAGCTGTAAATGCATAACCGACCTCATTAAACTCGAAGAGGTACATTAAGGGCGGTGTGCAGGATACTGTTCCTTCCCACCAGTGCTTTCTCTTCTTGTCCGCATATGCAGATTCCAGGGAGGGGGCGACAAGCTTGGGACTAGACGGAGACTGGGAGGATCAACGGTGAAAACGTCATTAGCCTGCTCAGCCACCTTGGTGGCAGCGTTGGCAGTGATTTCAGTCAAGATGTCAGGATGTGTTGCTGCTGCTGTTGCCTTTGTTGGACCTGCAAACAGGTCCTTGGACTTGATGAGGACACTTGACAAAATTCTACTCACCACATGTGTAGCGCTTAGTCACCTCAACTGATTTCACTTTTCATTAAAAGAAAAAAATCTTGGGTGTATGTAATCTATTTGAACACATTGGTATATATCCAGACAGGAGGAATTTACACCCGAAAACTTTATTTCTCAAAAGTCAGGAATACTTTTAACAGTAATTATTGTGCAAAAATAAGCTTTGACTATGGGACCATCACGACTACTACTAAGATACCAGTGTCTAAAATTTATTGTCAAACATGCTAATCCTATAATCCAATTATCTTCCCCTAAATGAATCCTGCCTATAATTTCAATGTGAAGTTGTTAAAAGATTTATCTGGTAGAACCTAATACATTGAACAATACTATAGTTTCTAGTTTTTACAGCTCATAATTAATCACAAGCTATTTTTTACCTGCATCTTCCAGCTCCTGAGATAGGATGGGAAATCATATTTTAGAGATGTGAAAAGTTAAGGCATGGGGAAATGAAATGGTTTATCCAAGGTCGTCATCATCGGGAACACTAACATTTAATCCAGTACAGTCAGTGCTGGATCACACTCTTGTCTTTCATGCTAAACAGCTTTCTCTTCAAGGGAGCATTCCCAGAGGTATTCCAGAAACATAATTTTATCAGCCAAAATCCTGGATGAGAAATTCCTCAGTTTCTCCGGAAGGAAAAATACCGTGTCTAAATTTGGGTGGAAGAAATCATCTATCTCAGCTGATCTGTAGGAAAGCAGCACAGTTGTACATAGATTTGTTTAAGGCTGTTAGAAAAAGAAAATAAAAAAATAGCTAACATAATAGCAAACATTAAATGCTTCCTGTATGCCTCACATTGTATTATATTCACAAGGCATATCGTATTCAGTCTCTGTACAACTTGCTGAGACAAGTATTACAATTATCCTCATTTTATAGGTGAAGAAATTGATACATAAAGAAGTTAACTATCTTGCCTTGCCCGAGGTAATATATTTAAGGGAAATATGGATCTATGGTGTCCAATTTTTGAGTCAATGTGCTTGCCCACTGTTCTTTCCTATGCTAGCTCCCAAAGATGCTTGTTTTAAAATAGTCTAATAACAAAAAATGTGATTTTTATAACAAATGTACCTGTATAACTATAGAAAAGCAAAGATATAAGATGATTTAAAGGTAATCAAATTAAATATATTATATATATATACTTTATATGTATAGGTAATGAAATTATGTATATACACACACACAGAAAAAACATTTGTTTTCTTTTTATACTTGTCAGTTACTAAAATTCCCCCCTCTTTTTTTTTTTTTTTTTTTAACTTCTTGCAGCCTATTGATCATCTCACATACAGGTCAAGGGAAATAGGGACTTGGTAAGGATCATCAAGCCAATCACAGTGATGAAGTACCCTGGAGAGTTCTTAAAAAGAGTTTAGATCAGAAAGGGACAGGTTCTTTAAACTGGAAGTACCAGATTTCCATTCCCTTTCAGTGGCCCCCTCCCAAATACTATGGAATACAATGAAGTTTGATCTTAAAACGAGACTTAGTTGGCACTTAAAAGGGAGAAAATAAGCACCTTTTCAAAAATTGCTCCATTTTAAACCAGGTCCTCGATATATATTTATTCTGTTTTAGCATCACAAGGGCAATATCACAGGAAAATGATCAAAACAGAATGAATACACTGAGAAAAATAACAACATAAAGGCTTGGGAAGAGGTTACCTTTAACTTTGAAAAGAATTGCATGTACTTTTGACAGAGTCATGAACTTATAAGTGTTTTTTTCTTAATTCATGTCACAGATACACAGGTTTACATGAGGATTACTGTTCCAATGCAGTATTTATTTTGTTATAGAAATGTTCCTGCCTATTAGGGCTGAATGTCCACTGATTGTAGACATACACTTTTTAATTAAAATGCTCAAATTCAAACCTCTGGGTCTGTGGGGGAAAAAAATAAAAATGTTAATGATTTACAAATAATGAAGCAGGAATTTTCCTGTTTGTTCACAGTTTTCATTTAGAATTTGTTGCCAGGAGAGTAGGATAAAAGGAAGAACTACTTTTCTCATTTTTTCTACTTAAGTATCCATTCTTGAGTCCATCATATCTGACCTCTCCAACTCCTGGGAAATAAAACATTTGAATTTAAATGTTGAATCTAGAATAATGCAAGAATTCTAACTCAAGTCTGTACATTTCGACTTGCAATAGTCCCTATTTGGTTGAGGAGAAAAAAAAGAGATCTAATATTCATGATAAAGTAAATTTTCTTTAATCAATCATATTTAAGAAGATAAATTATCAGGTGGATAAAAGTATCTGTCTTTCTGTTAATCAGGAAGCATTGTTGAGAGGTGGAGATGAGCCTCTTGGAAGCGTTGCTAAGAGTGCTTCCTAGGCATCCATTCCTCTTATGTCCTGACTCCTCTTTCAGTTTTATTAATAGTGAGGCTTAACAGGCATTTCAGTCTTTTCCAGCTTTAGCCACATTAAGAAAGTCAGAGACTGAATTTCTATGTCACATAAGGGTAATAATAGTGTGTTTTAAACAATGAGAGAACAGAAAAACCTTAAAACTGAAGGCAGTATCTATTGCTGTATCCAGACAAAAAATCACACTTTGACTCCTAAAGAACTTATTTTTGACATGAGCCACATGTATAAGTTTAGTACATTAACATTCAAATTTTTAAACTGATGCCTTCTTAAATATAGACAATATAAATATAATATATAGATAGTTTAATATAAACTATATGAGCACATTTCCCTAAAGGAAAAGAACCATGGTAAATAGTTGGGGAACATGTAAGCAATGATCCTAAAAGAAAAAAGATAAGAATTGAGAGAATCTTTAAAGACAGTTCTGTTTGTCTTGAGGATAATTTCACTCTCCTGCTAACCCTGGGCCTTAATATCACTTAACTTGTCTCTGTGTAAAGGAATAGAAATAAAAAGTTAAGCAAAAGGTGTCTTTGCTGAACATTCAGGATAATCCAGGTCTCTTCTTTTCATAAGTAATAAAGTTGTTTTGCTGACAAGCTCTGAATAAATCTGAGTTCCCAGTATAGCAGATCTTTTTGCCATCATTTCTTTAACTCTAATATAGTTATGTGGTATCAGCCTCAAATGCACTTGAGAATGCATAAATATTTAGAGAATATAAATCAAATGGCTGGATTTCAAAAGATACCAAATCTATCATCATTACTATCAAAATGCAATGCATATTTGATTTCACACCCTGAAGTTATCTGCCAATAAACTCATTATCATCTCCTAAAATGTTTGACTTTTTGATCATCTATATATTATTGGCTAATCTTCAAAATTGATTATAATTTCTTGATGTAAATGCATATGTTCAAATATTCAGAGTTCAGTAAAACCACTAATACATTTTATTTTGCATTTTGCTAGTCTATTGTAGATTAGGTAGCATGTATGGGGCCTTCTTTATATTTTGTTTCACTTATCTACTTAAAAATCAGTTTTATGAAATTTTGCTGAGAAATCTAAACTTAGAAGTAAACAATTCTAAAACAAAGTTAATTCTGGAAAGGTGCAAGCTTTAAATTATATTTGATCATAATCTAGAAGCCCCAACCAAGCAAAACACAGCCCAGAGGTAAAAGGCAAGTACGTCACCTGTGCTTGAAATCTCCTTTCACGAGATAGTGAAGTGGTTTTGCTGGTGATAAAGCAGAATTTATTAACTTTTTATAAATATAATTGTGAGGTTATTTTTCCTAAATATTTATAAACTTTAATTAGAGGAACCATTAATAGTAGAACTGTTGGAGGTTTCACAAATTTGAAGTCCATAATCCATATATGTGGTTACATGTGCTAGTGTCTGAACCATATTAAAAGTATGAATATTCATTACTGCATAATTTGACCCAGTGTTTAAACTTCCCAAATGATCACCAACAACTCTGTTATTTCATTGATTTTTCAAATTTATCTAAAATTAACAAATGTTGAAATATTTCCCAGAATAAGAGTACAGGAAGCCAAGCAACATAAGCATTCTTTCTTCAGAGGAAGATAACTGTGACCTTAACTTAGAAGGATCATTTTGGCCACAGAAGGAAGGAAATCAATGCAGCTGATTTTGCTTTGGCTACACATAATCCAATTTGGATTGTAAGTACAAATATCTGTCCCATCTGGACAGGGATCAATTTCATCTTTACTCTTTGTGTAGCAAGTATCATTTTCATCTCTCTGTTCATTCATTTATTTAAGAAATCATTTTGAGCTCCTACTACAAGGAAACAAAAACAAGATTCACACATTATTTTCAAGGAGCTTACAATGTAATAGAAGGGATAGAATATATTCTCAGGTAACAGTAATGAATGTCAATATAGTTCAGCCATTTTAAGAGAGCTACTTATAAAACACCAAGATGGTGGGAGATTATTTATAGCTGAGGGAAATGGAGAAAACTTCAAGCAAAGTATATACTTTGAGCCATTCTAGAATCATCCGGAGATGTCTGGCAGAAAAATATCTTGGTGGAGAGCTATTTTCCAGAAATATTTTAAGTTAGAAACTCCGTAAGCATATCTAGGATTTGGTCAATTTGGTTAAGTGATAAAGACATGGCAGGTGAGGCCAGAAAGGTAAAATGAGCCAGGGAGAGGTGGGAATTGGGAGACAATAAGGGTCCTGGCAAATATTTTCTACATTTCCTTTCTCTTTAGTAGGCCATAATATTTGGTCAGTTCAAGTAAACCTCCAGTGGCACATTTTTAAAAGAACTCAGTCAGTGGATCATTTCATTGAATAAGCAAATCAATTTGTTTTGGCATTTTGTATACAGAGGTTTATAGAAGGAATGAAGTTAGCCTTTCAAGTTGATTGAAGTCATCAGGCATTTATTAGAAACATACTAATAAGATTCATTAATTATTAAATAATATAATTTACTATTAATATAGCACATAGTAGATAAAATATATAATATATACTGTTAATATTAATAAATATATAGTATAAATAAGTAGGTAGATCTGGAATATTTTTGTGTCTGGTTAAGTATATTAACACTATGAACAAATACTATATTTGCAAATGCATGGAGAATTTACCTCATTATCCAGTATATGAATACCAATCTGAATTTTGGGAGATTTCACATGTCTAGAATGGGCAATGAATCTAATGCATGACATAAGATTCTAAATATATAAATACAATAGCAACAGCATCTCTAAGGAGGTTAAGCTATCCAACAATTACAATGTGATTATCACTCAATTTGTCCATTTCAGTTTTTTAGAGTGTGCTTACCCTGGGACAAATAAAATCTTGATCCTTTTTCTTCTCAATTACCTTTGCTCTTTTTCTAAATCAAACAAACAAGCAAAACATAATCAAAGCAAACAATGATGACAAAGCAATAAAAAAGCAAACAAATAAAAAACTCTTCCTGGTTAGAAATCTTGTACATTCAGTGATCAGAAAAGAGTGGGGAAAAGGAATATGGTGTGTCAACACAAATTCTTCCTTTTCAAAGCAAAAACAGTAAGATAAATGCTATTCTGAATCTGAAGCAGTTACAGTCATGCCTATTAGATAAAAAAACTGAGATTGAAAATGCCTTTAGGGTAAGAAAGCTATCACTTGGTGATAACAGAATGAGCCTTAATTTTTCATCTGTAAAATGGGATCACTGTTTGCTTCACACATTTTTCATTAACATTCTCAAGAGGTATGTTGCTAGAAGAAGTTACCATATATGATGATCACTCCATACCATTTCATAATACCTCTAATGGGTTGAATAGTGCACCCCCCAAAAATGATATTTCCAATTCCTGACCCCTGGAACCTGTGAATGTAAACTTATTTTTAAAAAAGAGTCTTTGCAGATGGATGTGACTAAGATAAAGATCTTGAGATGAGATCATCCTGGATTTAGGGTGGACCCTAAACCCAATGGCAAGTGTCCTTAACAAAAAAAAAGAGAGAAAAGTCACAGAAGAAAAATTGATGCAAAAAAGAAGCAGAAATTGGAGTGATGAGTTTACAATCCACGTAAGGCCAAAGAGTGCTGGCAGTCACCAGGAGCTAGGAGAGAGGCATGGAATGAATTCTCCCTCAGAACCTCCGGAAGGAATCTATCCTGCTGACATCTTGATTTCAAACTCTAAATGTTGTTTTAAGGCAACAAGTTTCTAGTAATTTGTTTTCACAGCCCTAGGAAATCAATACTGTACCCAAGACAGCCAATGACATTGGTTTTAGGATCATGGTTAGTGGATTCCAATTTGATCTCTGATATCTGTCCCCCTGACCCCCGACAAAGGCTCTTCTTCCTATCCCCACCCTAAGTGAGAGCATTCTTTACTGAAACATTTTCAGACCTCCATAAGTTTTCACTCATTAATATTCATTTATTTCAAAATACTGATGTATTCTTATGACTATCACCTCTTTTAGAATGAGTTTTACATAAATATTTGTGTGTGATCTAGAACTCTCAGGCCCCAGCTTGAGCTCAAGTTATGTACATTTTGTTCTGTTCCTAACATCTCAGGCACAATGCAGCTCATATTGCACTCATCCTCTTCCGTATTCTCCTCCCTCCCCAAATTTGCTTCTTCTGATTGAACTTCTCTGTGATCGTTGCCATTTTCATCCCAACTACTCAGAGTCAAACCTCATTTTTTACACCTCTCTCTTCCTTATGTCTGTGATAGAGTCAAACACTAATATCTGAAAATGCCTCCTTTCTATTAGACTCCACTAAGTTCCTTTCCATTTTACTGCCATCATGTGAGCTCGGGTACTAATTATCTCATGCATATGTTATTGCAAGGACCTACTAGTTACACTGGCTGCTTCATTCTGTCATGCACTGAGTATGATCATTTCATCATGGCTCTTACCTTTTCAAACAACCTTCATGTTGTTCCATTATCACTATCATTATCTTCAGGATAAATTGACAGTATTAAATCTCATAGTCAAGATCATTCAGGGATGTTTCCTCCTTCTAGTGAGTCAATTCTAATCAGCGCACACTCCAAATGTGTTTAAATTCTGCATCTGAGTCTTAGTTGATATTGCTCTCTTGGATTTTAATACTTACTTATTTTTTATTCGCATATCCAAATTTCAATGCTGAGTTCAGGTCTTATTTTCTTTAAGCATATATGTATTGTCTATATGGATTATATTATGACATTTATACTGCTTTACTTTGTTATTTATAGTTTATGTCTTTACACATGTATTGAAACATGTTAGGATTCGTTTCAAATGTATCTTTAAAAGGTCCACAATAAATGCTTTTATACTATACACTTTAATCACTTTAATACATATTTGATGAATGCCTAGATTACATTTTGACTATATAACTCTGAGTTTATTCTTTATTTAATTGATGGAAACGTTGGTGTGTGTATGTATATATGCGTGTAGGTGTATATATGCTTATGAAAGAGAGAGGAAGTAGAGGCAATGCACACAGAGCAAAGAAAGCAGGGAAGGGAAAGAAAGGTTGTGTCCACTAACATTAATTATAATAAAAGTTTTGATAACTAATGCCAGAAATTCTACTCTCTGATTTCCTCCTTGGCTCTGAGACACTCCAATTTCCCATGCAAAAGCAGTTCTGTCTGTTTGACAGATTGTTTGAGCTGGAATTAAATGTGCACAGCTGGTACCATCTGCTGCAAATTCTTTAATTCTTGTTATCTCTTAAACAGCTTTTGGTTTTGTTTTATTCATAATTCATTTATGGAGGATGAGGAAGACCTATGGGGTCTTAATATTGTTTAAGGGATGTATTGCTTGTTCTCAGTAAACTATAGTAGACTCTGGTTGATCAATATCACTAAGTATCTACCTAGCTTTACTGGTGACTGGATTTGATTTAAAACCAAGGTTGGTTTTAGGTAGTCAAGTAGAATAATTTCTTAAGATTATATATCATGATGATAATGTTTCAAATATTTTTCCTATTTGTACCATTTTTCTTTTTTTAAAATAAATTTATTTATTTTTGGCTACGTTGGGTCTTCATTGCTGCATGCGGGCTTTCTCTAGTTGCAGCGAGCTGGGGCTACTCTTGGTTGTGGTGCACAGGCTTCTAATTGCAATGGCTTCTCTTGTTGCAGAGCACAGGCTCTAGGCGCACAGGCTTCAGTAGTTGTGGCACACAGGCCCTGTTGCTCCGCGGCATGTGGGATCTTCCAGGACCAGGGCTCGAACCCGTGTCTTCTGTATTGGCAGGCAGATTCTTAACCACTGCACCACCAAGGAAGCCCTGTACCATTTTTCTTTAATTTGTTTTCTCACTTATTTTACAATTGAAGTCTAGGACTTTTGAATCATAATTTCCCAGCCAGTAGACAAAATCAGAAACCTAGAATTTGTGCCTGTTTCCTCTCTTTTCCTCACTTCTTTCTTGTTCTGTGTTCTTAATATCTCTAAAATCAGTGTCTTCCTATGAATTTCATCATCACTGATTTTCTGCGGGCCCTCAACACTTCACATCCCAGCCCAGTTCAATGCATTCTCTACTGAGGACTTAGACTGATCTTTCTGATACATAATTCAGTTCATTTTATACTCTCTTACTTAAAATTCCTCAATGTCTATGTATGTCCTTCAAATTATTTGAAAAATATGTGCATTTCTACCAGTTACTGCTGCTCCCTTTTCCTGACATTTGCTCCCTCATTTTTGTTCCCATTTTGCATGGAAAACTCCAGGATAGGCTTCAAACTAAATCAGGTGATTTTTCTTTTTTCCTTTTTGCAGAATTAATTTATTATTCTCCTTGGTTTGAGCAAAATGACCTTCTGTGTTCTGGTAGGAACTTGTGCATAATCCTGTTGGAATATTTATCATAATATATCACCATTTTTACCTATTTAGTCTTTGTATTCAAGTTTGTGGTCCTAATGAACAGTGTCTTTTTTTTTTTCCTCCAAAACTTCAAATACTAGTCCAGTGCCCTTCAGTATTAGACATTTGATAAATTATTGATTGGATGAATGAATGATTGAAAAACAAGATCTGTATTGAAATTCTCAGGGAAGAATTCAATTCATAGTGGGTAAGTAGAGGTCCCTTATATGAACGTGAGAAAGTAAATTTTATCTGGCAATATACACATGAACACATATTAAAAATACTTTTGTTCTTATTTTGTGTTGAAATTATTCTGAAGTAATTTGACCCTAATTGATTAAAGGTCTTTAGCACATTTAATCAGTGGAAATCAGGGCAGCCAAGGCAGATACTTGGGCTGCTTGGGTCTAAATTTAGTTTAGTATTGACAGGATTCATGCTGATTGGTTCTCTTTACTTGCTACTCTGCACAGAGGCAAGCAACTGGCTTTTCCTTTAGTCTGACATTTGTCCAATCTGGCATGGATAAGATACACTATGCTTAGGGCATCCTGTCCAAATGCAGAAAAAAAAAAATATGAGGAGGCTTGATCAGGGCACTAAATCGTACATGTGTCTATTCTAAGGATTTAAAAACATAGAACATGTAAGGAGAAAATATGCAGGGAAATACAGCAAGTTTTCTGGTATTGTGGAATTCATGTTGAAAACCTTCCTATTTATGGCTTTTTGAGATGCTTGCTGGTCTCTCTGCAAAATACTAGAGAAAGATGTTATGACAGTATCACTGTTTCCTAGCAGATCATGATTTTGTGTCAATCAAATTCTGATAATGTTGAACAGTTTTCTCTCTGGAAGTAGCAATTGGACTTTTCTGTGCCATGAACAGGTGAATTTTTAAGATTTTAGTGTCCATCAAAATGACCTGACGTCCTACTGAATCAAAAGGGATATAGCAGGCCCCTCCATTTTCAACATGCTTCTTTATAGTAGAGGTTAAAAGAGGATAGTGAATTTCACATGGGTCAGTTTTCCCAGGAAAGAGAATAGGCACCCCACCTAAGCCTAGCCAAGCAAGCTTTTGGGTGCCATAGGCTGTTTAGTAAATGGGAAAACTGGTGAAAACAAATTAAACGCAAGAAAAACATACCTACTGTTATAATTACTTTAACTGTGCGATTTATATAAAAAAGCTAATTTTTCCTCAATACAAATTATAAAATTGTATCCTTGAATGATGTTATAATAGCTGGAAATCACACTAATCAGCTAACACAGAGAGACCCTGGGAGAGCTGAAGCAGGAAGGGGCAGGGGGAAAGAGCACGCTGTTAACTTGTTGATAAGTAAGTTAAGCTGCCGCTCAAATAAACAGTTTTGCATCAATTATTTGGTGATATTTATATAAATTGCATGCAGAAGAATCCTGAAATTGACAGTCTTCATACACATAGAAAAGGTGAATATTTGATACACCTGTAAATGTTTATTTTCTTTTCCCTTTGCAGAGCAAACCAATTTTTAATTCAGGAGTTTTAATTCAAAACCTATTGATATTTACATCATTTGGAAATATCTCAATGTATTAATTTATTAGAAAATTAATGCATATAGAATGCTAGAAGTACACTGACTTCTAAACATTGAATTTAAATGTTGTGTAGTTGCACAGCTCTATCAATTTCTAGTATTTTATAGATCATGTATACAATTTTGACATGATGACTTTTCAATATTGTACACATATCATGTCAATAATGCAATTATTTTTTCCAGGTATTCATAACTCTGGGAGAAAACTTTTTCTGAATCACAGAATTTTCCAATTATCTGAGGGTAATCATTATTTATGTATTGTTGAGACCAATTATTTTGAATAGAAACTACTCCAAAATGTAGCACACACTTTCTATATTTAAAAAATTGTGTTGATGACTGAAACAGCAGGTATTTACATCAATTTTTTTTCTGTTTTCTTTATATTAAATTTCAGGTGTAACATCCATTTCTGTATGGTGGAAGATAGATCTCTGTTTGATGTGACTCATGCTTTGGTTGACGAAAAGATTGAATTCAAATTGCATCTCAGCTCTCATAACAGTTCAGGGGCTCTGACTTGCTTATCTTTCACTCTCATTTTGTCCCTGGTTCTGATATGATGTTATTGGGGATTTTTCTTCTGTGCTCTGGACTGCATATGCCTCCTGTCCAACCAATGTGCACTTGATAGCTTTTGAGAGACTTAAATGATATTTTCATTCTTTGTTTTTACTTTCATTTTTCTGTTTGTACAACATAATCTTAAACGTTTTTCTGGTTATCACACTGTGATTTCTTTTCTGGTTATTACCTCACTCTCCTTGTCTGCAGTCTTTATAGAGCTGTCTGTCAAGGTTCCTAAAGATCCCTAGCCATATATGGGCACATGACCTAGCTTTGTTCATTGTGATTACTTTGGATCCTTTGAATCTTTAACAGTGTCACAAAGACTGAAAAATTATTTGACTTACTTCCAACTACATTGAATTTCCAATTTGCCCTGGTTCCTCACGTTTCTAAGTTTATTTATTTTTTCATCTTTTTCAATTTTGCGTGACCCCAGGATCTCAAGATCTCTATAATGAATTCTTACTTTGCATCTGCTAGCCAGAATTAATTTCTATTACGTAGCCCCACAAATAGTAACAGTCTCATAATGCATATCAGGTTAAGATAGCAAGATATAAATAAATAAATAAATGCCAAATGTTTGAGTTATCTGTTTGAGTTTGATTAAGACTCTTTCCACTTGCAGTAAAACCCTTCCTTAAGTTAGGTATTCCCCAGAGGTCTTGAACAGATTAAGGGAAAATAACCTGTGCCTCAACAAAGCAGTCTTCCTTTTTCTACAAGTGTGTAGTATTTTCCTCAATAACATCTCCATTATCCAATAGCAGTCTCATGGTCACTAGTTATTACTGGAACATGCTATCACTAACACAACCCACAACTTATGCCCAGCTAGATCTGGTGATGAGGGAGGTGACCAGGTGGTCTGAGAACATGGTGCCATGAACGCCTGAAGATGTGGATGGGAAGACTCCCTCAGTTCTGACTCTACTGTGCAAGCCCCATCTCCCGATCATCACTACTTCTTACCCTCTGGTAAGAAGGTAAGTTGATTTACAATGTTGTGCTAGTTTCAGGTATATAGCAAAGTGAATCAGTTATACATATACATATATCCCCTTTTTTTAAGATTATTTTCCCATATAGGCCATTAAAGAGCATTGAGTAGAGTTCCCTGTGCTCTACAGTAGGTCCTTATTAGTTATCTATTTTATATATAGTAGTGTGTATGTCAATCCCAATCTTCCAGTTTATCCCTCCCCCCGCCCTTACACACCTGGCAACCATAAGTTTGTTTTCTACATCTGTGACTCTATTTCTGTTTTGCAGATAAGTTCATTTGTACCCTTTTTTAGATTCCACATATAAGTGATATCATATGATATTTGTCTTTCTCTGACTTGCTTCACTCAGTATGACAATCTCTACGTCCATCCATGTTGCCCCTTTATATTTTGCACCTGAGGATAGTGCCTTACTTGTCTCATCCTAAACAGACCTTGCGTTCCTGTCCTGCTTTCCCACTCTGTTTTCTAGTCTCCAGTAGGAACACTTCCATTATAAATCATTTGGTTCCTATACCTGTGTTCTTTATTAATGGACATTGTTAGGATATGGAGACAAATTCTTGTCTCAGGGTCTGTTCTGGGAGAACCTGATCTAAACCAGTAAATGACTGCAACTTGGATTAAATCAGATTGTGGACTTTTAGCCGGTATTTTTTCAATGACACTAGAATATGCCCTGTTAAATAATACTTCTTCACAGTGTCTGTGAGGTTTGCTGTTCAGGCTTGTACCTGCAACCTTCTTGAGACGATTGTCCTTTGGCATCTCTGTGGAAAAACTGAAGTGCCTGGGAGTCTGTTCTACCTTCTCCTGGAGGTGGTTTATTGCCAGTGCTTTGCTGCTATGGGAGGATAAAATCCCAGACTCTTTGTCTCAAGATACACAAACTTTAATTTGTACAGCCACCTCTCAGAATCCGCAAGGTATTGGTTCCAGGACTCCCCAGTGGACACCAGATTAAGAGGATGCTCAAGTCCCTGTAGTGCAGTTGGACCCTCTATACCCTCGGGGTCGAGTTTGATGGCGGTCAGTTGAATCTGTGAATGGGGTATGTGTGGATGCTGAGGGCCAACTGTAATTTATATTCCAGTTTTTCTCAAGGGATTAGGCTGAGTTTGAAACTTCACCTAAAGTCACCTTGCCTAGCTTCTTTTCTTTGCTTATTGTATCATGCTGACCCATATTGGAGCTGGCTGTAAAAGGAAAAATGCGTACCCATATGTATACTTACCAAAATAGTCTCCCATATTTCAAACCAAGTGGAATTAGTTACTATAAGTTTTATGATTTAAAAATGACAGTATAAAGTCCTGAGTTGTTCAGTCTCTTCACACACTATTGTCACAAGCTTACTTGGCAGGAGAGCTGGGATCCCTGGGCTGATTGAAAATGTCTGTTCCTGTTGTACAAATAGCACAGGGTTACAAAACAAACAGAGAGCAGAACAGCAGCATGCCTTTGTTTAAAAATGGACATTTTGTTCATCATAGACTTTTTGTATTAATTTTGATTTATAAATAATATTTCATTAAAATATGATTTTTTTAAAAAATTATTGATTTACAATTTTTGCCACTAAATAAGAACAAACCAAAATGCTAACTCTAGAAGAACTTGAGATACTTTTCAAAACTATGTCTATTCATATAATGAGCTTGACAGAATAAAGTAAAACATGTAAGGCATTTTAGTTTTATAGTCATGACACCAAATAATCAATGTAAGTTAATTTTAAATAGTTTGCACGGATGAAATACAAGATTAAGTTATACACTTTAAACTCAAAAGACCCCATGAGCTTCCCATATCATTCACTCACGCACAAATGGGAGGATTGCAGTTTTCAGGTGTCCTAAAGGAAGCCAAAGGACACAGTTTGCAAAGCGCAGGGTGCTTCATCAAGCCCACTAGGGGTAGTTTCAGTATTTGAATGTGACACCATGGGACTTGCCATATGCAAAACCACACCAGCCAGTAAAACTTTACTGGAAATTGTCTGAATCTTCTAAAGCTTAATCTCTTACCATTTTTATACCATTAACTAAGGCTTTCAGTAATT
Organism: Monodon monoceros; assembly: GCF_005190385.1. Taxonomy (NCBI): domain Eukaryota; kingdom Metazoa; phylum Chordata; class Mammalia; order Artiodactyla; family Monodontidae; genus Monodon; species Monodon monoceros. The sequence goes on along the minus strand of NW_021703770.1, from coordinate 22,718,563 downwards.
TTTTACCTTGGGACACTTAACTGACTGACTCTCAAATTAGTTCAGTTGTCTTTTATTTATTAATCTAATACTGAGCGATTACTGATTAACCAATCTACTTATTTATTCACTTATTTATTCTCTTAATAAAGATTTATTGCATGACTTATGTGTGTTAGACACTGTACTATTACCTGAGAGACTAACAAATAAAGGTAGGCAAAGTTTTTGCCTTCAGAGAATTTACAATTCTATGGAAAAAACCAAAATGAAACAGAATCCAGAAGATTACAATAGACCATTATCATTGCTATGATAGGAGACTATAGGGTTCAATGCAGCATATTCAAGAGCATTTTATTAATTTCTCAAGGTCAGAAAGGTATCATTAATCTGACATTTAAAGTATGAATAGAATATAGCCATGTCAATTTGGGTGGGTGAATGGGGGGAGAGGTAACATTTGATGAAAATAAAAATTCTACATGGTTGGAGCATAGAAATATAATGAGGGGAAAATGGAGATCTCTGTGTATTTTATTTTTTTGACATAGTGGTATCACTCATAGCATTTATTCAAACAATCATTGAATTTTTCAGATTTTATCTTCAATTATAATTAGATTGTTGAAATAACTTCTTAATTACTCTCCTTAAATTTGGGACACACAGTGGAATTGTGGGTATTGGCAAATACAGATTTGAGATGAAGGTCCACAATATTGGATGGGAAAGGAAAGTCAAGGGTAGAGAAGACAATGAAGAGAGATAATGAGACTGAGAGCCTTAATTATATTAGATAAAAAGGTGTAATGTACTGGGATAAAGTGGTTGGAGAACTAAGATGGTTAAAGTTGCAGCAGTTCAGTGGATGATGATAATGTCCAACCTGTGGTCATGGATGCAGTCAGTGGAAGTGGAAGGAAAATAAAGGCTTTTCCTAGAGATGAAGTTACAAACAGAGTAACCAGGATGTTGGAAGGATTGTCCACACAGACATTGAGTCATCCAGAAACATGGAGAACATGAAGCAGAGAAGATGGCTTTTATTTACAAAAAGAAAAAGTTGAGAATAGTTGAGAGCAATTTAACAAATGTGAATACTGAGGTGATATATGCCTATGGTGCCTACCATCCACAAAACAGCAAGGCTTTTTACAGGAGCTTGGAGAGGTAATGAATGTTATGGAAGATATAATGAAGTTAGAAGATATGATCATGGCTGTTTTCTGAAGTACTAGCTGATACTGAAGTACCATCTATGAGGAATCTGTAGTGGAGGAAATGCTTTCAATCTTGGAAGGTTTCATAGACTTACCATGAGGTATTTTCATATTTTAATTACGTGACTGTATTAAGCCTTTGAAATGTAATTTGATTTTAGTACATCCAAATCCAAATATTTGAGGTTTCTAAAGTATTGATTTATTCAGCAAATAGGATTTGATATATACCACTTGATAAGACTATTAGGAGTGGCTTAGTTGTTCATATGGAACAGAAATATCAAAATTCTTAACTCGTAAGTTTTTCATGAGGATTATTTTGAATAATGAAATTAAAGAGCATAGCATAATGGATAATACTGGACAGTATTGATCAGAAAAATGATTTGCTTTATTGAAGGAAAGAAACGTATCAGGATTGTTAATAGAAATAGAATGTATTAAGTCACTACATTGAGGAGAAAAATATAATGGGACGAAGATATTATGGGTGCTATAGACTGAATGTTTGTGTCCCCCTCCCCTAATTCATATGTTAAATCTTAATGTCCAATGTGATGATATTTGGAGGTTGGGTCTTTGCGAAATTATTAGGTCATGAAAACAACTAAATATTCATCATTATTGAAGGGTTAAATAAAACATGACAAATTTTTACAATAGCATAATATGTCATAATAAAAAAAAGTAGGTAGATGCCTATAAATGGGTATGAAGAGATTGCCAAGACACATTATTAGGTAAAATAAGAATATATACAGTATAATCCATTTATGCAAATTAAATCTTTTCTAAGTGCATTTAGGAAAATGATGAAGGCATGTGCATCAAACTATTATGTGTTTGCCTCAATAGTAAGTTTTCACTTTTTATAGAATATAATTCTCTATTATATGAAAAATTTACAAGAACATATTCATATGTCAGATGTTACAAATATAAGGCTCTTAAAGGCATAAACTTAATGTTAGAACAAATTTTTTTAAAGTGTTTCCCTCTTGACCATATTAGTTCTGTTAAGAGCAATATACCTAATTAAACTGTGGTAAAGATGTGAGTATAGGCAAGGAAAAATCATCACTAAGATGAAATTCATGTCTGTAAATTCATTATTTAATTTAGGTTTCCCACTTTAGTTATTAGTATTCATTTTTGATTATTACCATGTTATACATAAAAATGAATCATATCTTTCTGCATTTGTGGCTCTCCCTACACCATTTAATATGTGATAGAAAAGTAAGTAAACAACATTTTAGCAAATAACACAGTTATTATTATAATAAGTCATTGATCTTCTATATTGTAGAATAGAGACCAACTATTTTCACTGGGATGTGGATAAAAAGCATACTATCTGAAACAGGATATGAATAGGAAAGGATATGAAACAGGAAGGATATGTTTCTCTTCATGTTTAAAGATTCTAATTATGGCACATGCATCCTTTACAAAATAAATCAACATTATGATAGCAGTCAGTGAAGGTGGTGTGCATTCATCAGTTATCTCAGTAGATATTGTCTTCCAGAGTGTGGTGCAAATACTAACGCAAAGATATAAGTTACTTTGATTCAACAACATAACCAAAGAAGTTTGACAATATTTGTGAATAAATTGAAAAAAGAGTTTAGAGTTAAATTTTGTTTTCACTATTAAAACATTATTTCTCAAAAGTAAATTCTTTGTCTAAATTCATTTATTTTGACCACTTAAAAACTTAAGCTCATGTATTTCAATTCAGGCATTAGTCGGTAATGACCCCAATGCTGACAAATATCTAATTATTTGCCAACATTCAAATGGTCAATTATTTTATGTCAGGTCTATAACTCAGACCATCTGACTTTCATCCCAGTATTTATTTTATTTCTATTAAATCACGTATATTTCTGAACAAGCTTAAAGAATAATACTAGGATCTACTACATTAAAGAGTATAAAGATATAATTAATTAACCTTAGAAAAACAATGATAATTCATATTTTTTTTTTACGTGGCCTTGTGAAATAGACCTGTGTGTGTATCTTACATGCCATGAGCAAGCCTAAGGATATTGAGCTGTTAATGCCTCATCCATTTACCTGAACTCAGAATTGGTGACACTAACACGTAGAAAAATGGAATGAAGGTAAAAAAACAATTTATTCTTGTTTGGGAGAACAAAATATAGTACATAGAGAACTAAGTCCTCAATTATTTTTCCCTATTACTTTGATTAAATAGGCAAATCTGCTTTTATGTTTAAAGAAACATAAAATTACCTTGTGCTAATTAATCCAGTGTCCTTTTTATGTGCACACATTTTTACAGTCTCCTAGATATCTGCAGTTTTAATTACCACTTTTGTGGGTTGCTCCTATACTTATACCTTTCTTCTTAACTGCTCTCCCCACAGCTAAGTTGTTTTTTACCTTTCTGACTACTTGAATGTTGCCAGAAATCATAACTTTAGCATGCCTGAAATGATTCACCAGTTTCTGCTAAATACATTTTTCTGCATTCTCCATTTTGTTCATGGCATCACCATCTTTCCAATAATTCAGACTTGACTACCAGTGTGTTTGTTATTAGTACCTTCCTTCTTACCGATTCAGTCTTAGCCATTGACATAGTGAATAACTTTCATGTTCCCAGCACTGGCAGATGCCATGACTTATAAACCACATTCTGTCATTTTGTAATTTTCAATCTACCAGAGTGAAAGATAACCAGAAAGTGACAGTCCTGCAAAATAATACTATAGAAATATCCACTTTCATAGCATATTCCAGAAACTCATAATGGATGTTGGAGGAAATGAGGAGAGTCAAGAAGAGATTTAGCAGAAGTCAGAGAAGCCTTCCCAGATAAGATAGTGCCAAGCACTGGCAGTTGCATGTCTGCAAGATTCCTTGCTTCTGTTATGCATTTCACCATTTAAATGAGACTATTCTAATTGAGGCTCTCATTACACTGTTGCAAAAGTGTTCATAAAAGACTTCTTTCCTTTCGTTTCTGTTTTATTCTCATCTACTCTTTCACAAGGCTGTCAGTTGTTGGTCAGTTTGGTATTTTCTATACTTGTGCTCTTGATATTCTCCTACTAGAAAACTTGAAATGTTTCCTATTGCTTACTAGTTTATTACTCAATCCACAAACGGGGCTCAACACCTTATTTGCCACAATTCACTCAAAGGTTGCTCTGTCCAATATGATATTCACCAGACATGTGTGGCCATTGAACTTTCAAGTTAAAGTAATTAAAATTAAATACAATTATAAATTTAGTTCCTTAGTCACACTAGCTACGTTTCAAGTGCTCAATAGCCATGTGGCTAGTTGCTGTTGTATTGGATAGCACATAAAGTGGATATTTTCACTCTCAGAAAGTTCTATTATATGCTGCTGCTCTAATTTCTCACAAAATTGAGGTACATTTTTTTGTTCTACATAACTCACTTTCTCACCTATATGATTTTGCTCCCTGTGACTTTTCTTCCTAGAAAGCCTTTTCTTCCATTTCTCTTTGCTTAAATGACATTCATCTTTCAAGATCCATTTTTGCCAGCTTTCCCCTCCATGAAATTTTCCCTGATCCCTGTGCCCAGAAGTGATGTTTTAATTACTTAATTTTCATAATTTATCAGTCTGCCTTTAACATTTATCACTTTATATCTTGCATTACAGATATTTGTTTACGTCTTGTTTATCCACTAGAGTATAAGCTCTCTAGCCACCGTATTGTACATATATATACATATATACATATATTTGCATTTTCTGCAACACCTACCACATCCTTCATATACTCTCAAGTGTTTATTAAATGATAGAATTTAGTTGCATTTAGTTCTGAGATTTATACCTCTGGTATTCATATATATGCATTTTTCAATCTTGAGAAAAAGATTTGGAAAGAGAATAGTTGGAGGCTTAATATAAAATATCTTGAGGATTGTAATATTACTATTTTTATGAATTAGAAAAAAGACAAAATGCTTAAAATTAATTCATTATCTCTCAATTAAAGAATATGTAATTACTCCAGTCTATGAGAGGTTTAGGAAAATCCCTGTTGGCAGAAATTAGCAGCATTAAAATAATCAGTCAAGAAATAGTTTCAGTCAATTTTTAATTTCACCATATTTATTTTCAAAATATTGATAATCCAGGTGACTTCAATTCTGATATCCAATTAAACCACATCTCTCCTCGTAGATGCTATTTATCACGTAGTTTTGTGTTTGCAGTACTTTGAACTTATTTTTAAACACATCAGTGTTCCTTTTAGATAACTTCAAACAAATTCCTAAAAATAAAGATTTCAGTATTCTAAATTGTTTCTTAGAACATATGAATCTCAGTCCAGAAACTCAGGTGTGTAAGAAATGTAATTTAATTTTCTGTAACTAATCCATATCAAGTATGAGTCCTTGTTCTAACACATATTATTTGTGTAATTGCTATCAGTTTAGGATTTTCTTGCTTTTCTGAGGGTTTGTGTAAGTTCTGGAGGATTTAGGAAGTGCAAAACCATGGCTGGAGAGAGAAGTGGTGGCTTTTCTTTCATGAGCATCATGATTCTTATTCACACCTGTGTTTCTTCTACCTTCCTGTTTGACATCAGGATATATATTCCTGTTAATTGCCTCTGTGCCATTCTTGACCCTTAACCAAAAGTTTCTCCTTATTTGGTTCACTCTCGGCTTCATATATACCCCTCTAAGGGGCAGAGGAAACATTGTACTCTGTGAGTTTCCCTGTGTGACCATGGGAAACTTATGTTCAAAGCCCTTCACCATTATACGCCATTTTTATGAGAAAGTAAACGTTTTAATCATCCTGATCCTAGCTGAGTGGTGGGAATTCTGAGACTACATCAGGATTTTGCCTAGGGGAAAAAAAGTTCTTAACCACTTTTATCCTATTACTTCTGCCCTATGCTAGTTACAAACAACCCTGGCTTCTTGCCTCACGTGGTGTTTTCCTGGAAATAGGAGCATGGTGCGTCTCTGCTCCTGAAGGGTGAAAATCTGGGTGGAGCTCTACAGCCTTCTCTCACACAGAGCTGGGCATCCAAGTGATTTCACGTGGAAGGCATAGATAAGGACCACCTGTATTTCATCTAACTTCTTTTTCTCCTATCTGGAGACTAGCCTGGTTTTTCAACTATTTCACTTGTTCGTCTAAATTACTCCTCTGAGGAAACTGTTTTTAAACTTAAAAGAGAAGAACTGATTTCTCCTTTTTGCTGTATGTTTGTTTGCAAACTGACCTCTATACATGGAGGGCAAGGAGAGACCAAAGAAAGAAGCAGACCACTCCAAATTGTTAGCTGGCTGTTTTAATAAGCAAGGGAACTTACATACGAGGCTTGTGTCGGACGGCCGAATGACAAGTAGATCTCTGCATCTGCCAGAATCGTAAAAGTTTATATACAGGACTTAACTGCGTTCAGTCAAGTGTACTGTCCAGATGGTCTCTACAACAGGTTGCTCTCTCAAGGTCGCATCATTGAAAATTACTCTCACTGTGGATATGGTGGGAAAAGTGTGCATTACAAAGACAAAGGAGGGAGTGAGGAGCCGCCATTTGCCCGGGTCCAGCTCAGTGGTCAACCTGTGGTCACGTCCTCTCCGTGACCTCCTCCAGCACTGTATCATCTCTCTTCAAAGGTAATAAATGTTGAAGATTGAGCTACTTATAAAATGGGGAGGAGCAAAGTAGGATAGTGAGGAAGAGGGAAGGACAGAGCTAATATTTATTATATCTAACGTCCTGGGAAAATAAATAATATAAGAAATATTTTACCTCTGGTACATATAGTGAAATCAACTCATGGGAAATAACATTAAAAGAAACATTAGAAGTAATGCAAAACCATTATAAGTTAAACATATTTCTCTAAAAATGGCAAGTTGACATCTTAAAGAGCCTCAAGCTTCATCCTGCCAATGTTTGTCTTCTGCTTTTTCATTTGAAGATGCCTCTAAAAGATGGACACCATCAAAAGTATTCCTAGCAATGCTAAATATAGCAAAATCATAAAGAGTTTTCTTCATTTCCAAATTTGGTTGGGTATAGAATGTCAATTTTTAAATTTATCCTTAAAGATTTACACATATTCATCTAAATACCTATGTCATTAGAAGGCATATTCTAATTTTATGAATATGTCACGACTTCTCAAAATGCCTTATTTAACATTGACATTATTGAACAAATTTATTTCTTTTGAGAGAGGAAAATCTTTCAACATAATGAGAATAACCATAAAACCAAGAAGTGCAATCTCTAAGATAAATTGAAATATATATATAAAATATGAAATATGAAAATATATGTTCAGCTTATATATGGATTTATAAGACAAAGCAATCATTTTTATTAAAAATACTAGTTCCCCTGAACTAATTATTAAGTTGAATTAAGATACTTAATAAATTGTACTAGCATATTATAGGTGCAGTACATATTTCCATACTTTTGGATAACCTGGAGAAAGCTTTTTTCCATTATAATATGAAGAGGTAGATGCTTTGTCCTTGACTATAAAGAGAAATTTTGACAATGAGAGAAACTTAGAAAAAATAAGTAATCTTATCTAATATATTTCTATTCTCCCTTTGATGCCTTGAAATGGATATTGCACAAAAGTGGAGTTATATATGCTTCTTCAAGTGAAATTTGCTTCTAAGTCTACAGTGTTGAATACTGAGCATAAAAATAAAAATGTTACTAAAGACCCGTCTTTTAAAATCTCATGGTGTAGAGAAGGAAACCGAAATGATAATGTACAATTATGATCAAGGGTAATCTTTGTAATTGTGGTATGAACACAGTCCTATAAAAACACAGATCACATTAGTGACTATGTTGCCTATGGAAGAGTCAGGTGAAGTGACATTGGAACTGCTTATAGAATAATGAGAATTAGATTTTTTGTTGTTGGAGTGAAGAAAGGTATCACAAGCAGGAGACAGTATGGAAATGAAAAATAGTGAAATGTCACTTTGAATTTTGTATTCTTTAGAAAAGAAATTTGTGTGAAAGAGGGATTGAGTATTTTATTACTATAGTTTGTTTCTTTGATTTAAAATCATAAAAGTTTAAAATTCATGAATTTTTAAACAGATTTGTTGAGCTATAACTCACATACAATACAATCTACCCATTTAAATGTTACAGTGTATTTTAGTACATTAAAAATATGTGCAACCATCATCACCAGTCAATTTCAGAACATTTTCTTCACCTAAGAACTCCTGTATCCTTTAGCTATTGCCACCCTATTCCCCCTGCCCTGTCCTCCCAACCCTAAGCAACCATCAGTCTACTTTCCATCTATACGGATTTTCCTCTCCTAAGCTTTCATATGAATGGAACCATATTTTATGTGATCTTTTGTGACTGGCTTCTTTCACTTAGCATAATGTTTTCAAGCTTCATACACAAGTTGTAGCATGTGTTCATATTTTATTCCTTTTGTGACCAAATAATATTCCGTTGTATGTATATACCACATTTTATCATTTCATCCATTCCTGGACATTTGGGTTGTTTCTACTTTCTGGCTAATATGAATAGCGATGCTATAAACATTTGTGTACAAACTTTTATTTGGATGTATGTTTTCATTTCTCTTGAATATATACCGAGGAGTGGGATTGCTGAGTCATACTGTAACTCTGTTTAGACTTTTGAGGGATGGCCAGATTGTTTTCCAAGGTGGCTGAACCATTTTACAATCTCACCAGCAGTGAATGAAGGTTCCAATTTCTCCACATCCTTAGCAACTCATTGTATGTGATTTTTAAACTTTAGACATTCTAGTGAGTGTGAAATGGTATATCATTGTGGTTTTGATTTTCATTTAACTTTTTTTTTGTTTTAAAGTCTATTTTTCTAATATTAGTATAGCCATTCTGGCTCCCCTGTGGTTGCTGTTTGAATGATATATCTTTTTCCATTCTTTTACTTTCAACCTGTTTGTGTCTTGAATCTAAACTGTCTCCTATACGCAATATATAGTTGTCATTTTTTTCATCCAGTCTAGCAACCTCTGCCTTTTGATTGGATTATGTAATTCATTCACAATTAATGCTATTATTGATATATTTAGATTTATGTTTGCCAATTTATATTTTGTTTTCCACAGGTCTCTTGCCTTTTATGTTCCTCTATTTCTCCTTTATTGCTTTCTTTTGCATTAAATGAATATTTTTAACATAGCATTTTAATTTCATAGATATTGTGATGGTTAATTTCTAATGTCAACTTGCCTGGGCCATGGGGTGCCCATAGATTTGTTTAAGCATTGTTGTGAGTGTATATTTGAAAGCGTTTCTCGATGTGATTAACATTTGAACCAGTAGACTGAGTAAAGCAGTTTGCCATCCCCAATGTCAGTGGGACTCATCCAATTGGTGGAAGATCTCAATAGAACAAAGAGGCTGAGTAAGGGACAATTTGCTCTCTCTCTGCTCTCTTCAGGCTGAGACATCAGTCTTCTGCCTTCTGCCTTCTGCCCTCTGCCTTCTGACTCTGACTCTGACTGGAAGTTCCACTATTGGCTGTCCTGGTTCTCAGGCCTCTGACCTAGACTGGGTCTCCAGATTATGGCTGCAGATCTTCTCAGCCTCCATAATCATAAGAGCCAATTCTTTATCAATAGTTTCTAGACTATTTATCTCCAGAGAGATAGATAGATATAGATAGAACTGTAGATAGATGATAAATAAACCTTATATATCTTTTATCTATCTATCTATCCATCCATCCATCCATCTAACAATCAAAGCTATCTTTCAGGATTAAATGTGAAAGCTATCTTTCAGGATTAAAGGTGAAACTTAGACTTTCCCATATAAACAAAAAGAGAATTCATTGCTAGCAGACCCACCTTACAAGAAATATTAAAGGAATTTCTTCAGGCTGAAAGCAAGTGACCATGCAATACATGCAAACATGGAGCAAAAGTAATGGTAATTATGTAATTATAACAAACACTATTAATGCACAATTTCCTTATTTCTTCTCTTATCTGATAAAGAAAACAATTGTAATTGAGTGGGTGGACCTATAACCCAGCAATATAGAAATTAATACAACAGAACAAAGGAAGTGGATGGGATCAAAGTGGGTGGGGTAATGAAATTATGACAGTTAAATCATAATTATGTCAGTATATTATTGGGTATGTAAGATTAGTAAACATACTGTATATTATATAATGCCACAAAAATTGGGAAAAAAGAATAGAGTTATTTAGGACTAACATTTGTATATATTACTGGAATTAAGCTTGTATGAAGCTAAAGCTGATTCTGATAAGTTAGTATGTACATGGTAAACTCTAAACATATGTCATGTATCATATATATATGGCAAGGTTCTCCAAAGAAACAGAACCAATAAGAGATAGATTATATCTATATAGATTGACATAGATATATCTGTCAATTTATCAGAACCAATAGGGGATAGTTCTATATATCTATCAATCATCTATCTCCTGTTGTATATAGTGTTACAGACATATTTATAAAATATTTAGACAATTGTTTATATTAATGATTTTTATTAATGCTTCTAATTTAATGCATTTAAAAAAACACATTTGGTGTTGTTGCAGCTTCCTTTATTTTGGGTTTTATATTTTTAGTAGGTATCCATTTGTCTTTTGCATATCAAAAAATACTACATGAAAATGCCAAATTTATTTTTTAAATGAGGTTAAATATTTTAAAATAATATAAATGGAACATAAGAGATTATACAAGGTACAAGAAAGTTAAGAAAGAGTAAATGACTTCATATGTGGGATGGTAAAAGACTAAAGAGATTGATTATTTTTAGTGATATTAAAGAAATATAAAGATTACAGTATATTTAAGCCTAATGGTAGTTAGACTGTAAAGTTAGAAAAAGGAACAAAAGAGGGAAGAAATGTAGTAAGTTAGCAAAACAAACAAAAAGAAAGTAAATTTCTACAAGGAAAAAGCATAAAAATATGACAAAGTTTAGATTAAAATGTTATGAAAATAAATATAATCAGCCTAAACTTACTTTTAAAATGCATACTGATACTGAGTGAAACACACTTGCATACATGTGTGCATACACTACAGTCCATTTCTTTTTCTGTTAAGCAGACAATGCTAAAACGTTATTTAGAAATATTCATGATGACAGAAAATGAAGAAGTAATACCAGGAAAAATACTGCTGCAATAAGCTAAGATTTTAATGTGAATTTAAAAAATTCAAGGTAAAAACTATTTGAACCAAGAAAAAAATTTTTTTTTTCCTTGAAAGGGTCACTTAAAATGTACATATAATAAACATGATCTCCCAACCTCTCTCCTCCAAATACAAACTGAAATGGCTGGAGAAATGTAAAATTAAAAACTGTCTTCCTCAAGTGAAAACTAGGAAGTGATACTGTCAGCTCTAACCTTGAAGGAATATGTACGAGATGCAGGGCAGAAAAGACAGGGCTGGTATTGAAGGCTGATACAAAACTCCCATTCTTACAAGAACAAAGTGATAGCAAAGTAAATAAACAAGATATGGTCAAACTCTATAAATAACATTGATTTGTTCAGTCATGTGCTGGAGGTGAGAGTGGATCAGGTTTAGATCAGTGGAGTACCCCTAGAAAAATCTTTTACCAGTGGAAAGCAATATTCTATTGTATGGTAAAACTTGCACTTGCTAGTTTTACCATACGATAGAATGGCTTTCCTAGGCTTTACCCCTATCATGTGGGCATACAAGAGACCAAGGTTATTTTATGACCATTTGAATTTCTTTGTAAGCTTATGTGTTCTGAGTTTTTCTAGGTAGATGACATCATCTATAATAATTTAATGTTGAATTCTTCTTGCAACTATGTATTCATCATATTTCCTTCTTGAATTATTGTATTAGCTAGAACATCAAGGTAATAGAGTCCATCCATGTTTTGTTCACAACTTCAAGACATACACTTCTAATGTATCACTATTAACTTGAAATGTATTCATTATCATGTAAAGGAAATATCTTTTTTAAATTTAATAAGATATTTTATAATGTCCTCAAATGACATTGTATAATTTCCTCAGATGACATTGCAGCATTTAATAACAATCTATATATATTTTTCTTTTGATTCAATAAAATATTAAATTATATAGGAGAACAATCCCAGCATCAAAATATACTTACTTTCTCAAAATACATTTTAGTCATGCTTTTAATGTGTTTCTAGATGTCATAATGATATATTGACCTTTTAAATGCATGCTTACCTAAGGTTGTTATTTAGTGTTTGAAAAAAAGTTATTAAGCTAAAATATTTTTATATGGTCAAATGAGATTTGAAATAATAACTGGGGCACATTTGTATATTATACATGTATCATAATACATTTACCATGAGATTTTTATTTTTCTTTGTAAATTTGAAAACCAAATCTATAAAGTCATCTTGGTACATTTTGATTTTGAAAATTCATTCCTTAAACAATTTTTTAAAATTTTCTTAATCAGAATGGCCATCATCAAAAAATCTACAAACAATAAATGCTGGAGAGGGTGTGGAGAAAAGGGAACCCTCTTGCACTGTTGGTGGGAATGTAAATTGATACAGCCACTATGGAAAACAGTATGGAGGTTCCTTAAAAAACTACAAATAGAACTACCATATGACCCAGCAATCCCACTACTGGGCATATACCCAGAGAAAACCATAATTCAAAAAGGGTCATGTACCAAAATGTTCATTGCAGCTCTATTTACAATAGCCAGGACATGGAAGCAACCTAAGTGTCCATCGATAGATGAATGGATAAAGAAGATGTGGCACTGTATATATACATATATACAATGGAATATTACTCAGCCATAAACAGAAACAAAATTGAGGTATTTGTAGTGAGGTGGATGGACCTAGAGTCTGTCATACAGAGTGAAGTAAGTCAGAAAGAGAAAGACAAATACTGTATGCTAACACATATATATGTAATCTAAGAAGGAAAAAAAAGGTCATGAGGAGCCTAGGGGCAAAACAGGAATAAAGACACAGACCTACTAGAGAATGGACTTGAGGATTTGGGAAGGGGGAAGGGTAAGCTGTGACAAAGTGAGAGAGTGGCATGGACATATATACACTACCAAACATAAAATAGATAGCTAATGGGAAGCAGCCCCATAGCACAGGGAGATCAGCTCAGTGCTTTGTGACCACCTAGATGGGTGGGATAGGGAGGGTGATAGGGAGGGGGACACAAGAGGGAAGAGATATGGGAACATATATATATATGCACAACTGATTTACTTTGTTATAAAGCAGAAACTAACACACCATTGTAAAGCAATTATACTCCAATAGAGATGTTACAAAACAAAACAAACAAACAAGTTTTAAATTTTAATAAGGTACAACTTAATATATTTTTAATTAATGGGTTGTGCTTTTGGTATTGGATCTAAGTCATCAAAGCCAAGGTAATTTAGCTTTCCTCCTAGGTTATCTTCTAGAGGTTTTATCGTTTTGTGTTTACATTAGGTCTGTGATCAATTTTAAATTGATTTTCGTGAAAAGTATAAGGTTTGTGAGTTAGTTTATATTTCTGCACAAGAAATCCAGTTGTTCCAGCACCATTTGTTGAAAGGACTATCTTTTCTTTATTGAGTTACCTTTTCTCCATTGTAAAAGATCAATTTATGAAATTTGTGAGAATCTATTTCTGGTCTCTGTATTCTGTTGCATTGCTCTGTGTTTCTCTTCTTTTTCTAATATATGCTGTCTTGACTACTGTTGCTTTATAGTAGGTATTGGAATTGAGTAATATGAGTTTTCCAGCTTTGTTCTTCTTATTTAGTATGTGTTGGCTATTCTAAATCTTCTGCTTCCATATAAACTTTAGAATAATTTTGTTGATATCTTCAAAAGAGCTTTCTGGAATTTTGATTGAGATTGTGTTGAATCTACATATTGAGTTTGTAAGAACTGATGTCTTAATAATTGAATTTTACAATCTAAGATATGTATGCCATATATGTATGTGTGTATGTATTTCATATATATATATATGAAATTAAACAAATTACAAGCAGTATTAACACAATAAGTGCTTGAACTACTCAGTTATGGTTATAAAAAAAAAGAGCAGAGTGGCATAGGTCTTAAAGTGATGGAACAGAAAAATAACCTTTTTCAGAAGACTATGGATTCACATCAATGTATTCAATTTATTTAACATTTCTAAATACATAATATTTAGTATATAAATATTATGTATTATGTATCATTCTCAATTAGAATCACCTATAGTTAATAAGTACCAGCCAGGAAAAAGGGAAAATACAGACAAATAAAAATCTTTAAAGCTGAGTCTAAAACTCCTTTATCTCTTTTCTTCTTCATTTTTGCTTGTGTCATTATTCAATTTTTATCATGGATAACCTTAATACTGAACTCAAATTGCTAAGAACCTTTAACAATATAATATATTTCTTGCCTTTGTCTAACCAAAAAAACTATAGAATGCTAGAAAGTACAATTAAATTAAGATCTATGGGGACTTCCCTTGTGGTTCAGTGGTTAAGACTGCATGCTCCCAATGTGGGGGGCCCAGGTTCAATCCCTGGTTAGGGAAATAGAACCCACATGCTGCAACTAAGACCCAGTGCAGCCAAATAAATAAATAGATAAATAGATAAATAAATAAAAAAATAATATCTAGGAACATCATAGATTTTAAAAACAATACTCCAAAGTTTAAGTGGAATAATGTCTTAAGTCCACATTTTTACATTACTGTGATGTTTCATGAGATTTAATTCATAAAGGGCCCTAATAAATTTTTCTCATATTTATGTTCATGTTCCATTTACATGTCTCTCAAAGTCTTTATATGTAACTTTATGTCACTTTAGACTCATCTCCAGAGATTTTAATATACACATAGAAACAACATATTCAGTAAATTATTTTTATGAGAAGATCAATTGCAAATGTTCAACATTTTGCATGAATTAAGGCATACCATCTCTGCATGCTTGATTTTGCATTTTGTGGGAGCCAGTTGCATGACTTCAACAGAGAAGGAACACACAGTCACTTTATCTGGGTAAATTGGTGGAGTAAAGGTAGTTATGGTTTTGCCAAATTTCAAAAGTCGTTGGTTATCTTATTTTGCTCCTGGTTTAGACAGAGTAACTGCGTGGGGTTACAAGTGTACACTGACAAAAACCTCTCATGAATTAGCTACTTCACATTCACTATCTTCTTGATGGCTTATAATACCATAGTTTTTGTTTCGCTTATCAAATTAGTATCTGCACTCTCTCAGGAGACTTACTATACCAGAAAGCATTTGGGTTGTCATAGCAGTGAAACTGGAGTCACTTCCATTAAATACATGAACTTCTTGCATAGAAGGCACCCTTGAGCTGCATTAGGAATGAGACCCAGCTGAAGACCTCTTTCAAGCTCTCAGCGTTTGTAGCAAGTCTGCATCTTCTCTCATGTCACTTGAATTCTTTTCACCTGGGTCTACAGACAAACACTTTTGTCAGCTTGCATTCAGTTCATTTTTGAGACAGTTCACCTAAATTTGAACCAACCTATATTGAAAGAAGGTATACACATTTACCCACATTGACCCCTCCCAGTATAGAAATAGTAGTTTTAAACCGTAACTTTTAAAATCTCTAAAAATAGGAAGAAAACTTTTAAAATTAAGACTTGGGAGCTGGGAAAGGGCTCGTATGCACTGTCAACCCTTCCTTCCCTACTCCCCACCACGCCCCCCTTATTTCTCAGTTAGCTTCAGCCCAGAGAAGTCATTTTTCCCCCTCAACAAAATTCTGTCAGAAATACATATCAGCATGATCACAAGATCATATTAATTCCATATACTAGGAATCTTGGACAGATCAAAATTTGTCAGTGTGTATTTATTAAATTCACGTTTAGGTGGCATGCCCCTAGCTATTTTTTTCTTTTTCAATTATGTGGAAGTGCTTTTGCTCAATGACTGAGGACTCTTAAGATAATGCCCTTTTTTCAGCGAGCAGCGGGCAGAGATCCTAATCATCCTCTAATGTGTGGGATGCTTCTGAACAATAATGAATTGCAGTACTCAGAATGGCAACAATGCCACAGTTGAAAAACACCTTATTCCTGGCCAGCTTCCATACATATTATGTACCATATTTTAAGTCAGAAGTTTCAGAAAGAAATTGCTTTTGCCTACTCTTACCAATTAAAGTTTTCTGTCTCAATTAAGTACTTTACATTTGTACTTGGAGGCCACCTGCTCTAATTAGAAAATTATTTCTAATACTCAGTCTTCTGAATACCATTATTTGTAACCCAATTAGCTTGCACAAATCACAGTGATCCAAGGTCACTGCTCTCATTTCGGCCTGTCTGTAAAAGCAGCAAGATTAACTCACATATCTTAAAACAGAGCTACTCACATTTAAAAGTGATACCAAAGCTTTAACTTATTTTGTCTCCTTTCTCTGATCTGACCCCCTCAGCCTCTTTGCTTTTTCTGCAGTTAGAACTGCATCAGTACAAGGGAAAACACTACTCCGCTCCTTTCTTACCCTTTCCCATATCTAGTACCTCAGCGGTTTGCAAATGCATGCCCAAAAGTTGCTACATGCCAGGCTGGGGCTTGCAAGGTCCACAGGACCTCAGCCATTCAGAGCAGTACCGTTAGAGCTGTCTTCTTTCCAGCCACATGGACCACAGTTTTACTATCTGCTTCCTTGCCAGCCAGACACCTAATCTCGTGGTTTCCTGTTTCCTTCTCTTTTGTAAAACCTCAGGTGCCTCTTCTACTGAGCCAACAGAAGCCACAGGGAAATTATACATTTTGCTTCCTTCATATTCTAGGTGTTTTTTGTTTTGTTTGGTTTGTTTTTTTTGTTTTGTTTTCTTAACCAGTTGGCCAAAGTGCCAAAGAGCCTAGAGTCAAAAGTGACGAGAACACACTTTTACAACTGTTCTTCCCAGTTTTTCAGCTATACTGCTTTTGTTGTCTGGTACAAGAATGGTTACAAATATGATCATTTTTGTTTTTTCTGGGATCATATCCTTCCAGTTTTTTTATATCTCCACAAATCAGTAAACCATAATGTGATGCTTTATATTAAATTTCTTTAGGCATCAGTCCCAGGTCTTCTGTTATGAGGATGGTGACAGAAAGATGGCCAGACTCAGTCAAATGACATAGGTCCTTTGATATATACAAAATTGCTACTCAAAGCCAGAAAAACAATAGTAGTCTCAGTCAAAAGGACAAGCCTCTCTGATTTTCAAATTCCTACAACAGTGCCCAGTGCCAAGCCTGAGTAGAGTAAGTAGCCCACTACCCTTTCTGCAGAGCCATGCTCTGCCATTATTATGGGGGCAGGATATGTTCCTAGATTCAAGTGTTATCCCTGTTTGCCAATCAAAAGCACATAACTGCTAACAATATTCCTTGACATTTATTGTGGGAGTAGGTGAAACAAAGGTCAGTTTCCCAGGTATACCATCTCTTTGTTATTCCAGGCTTTAGGCTTCCTTGAAGTCTATTCCTGTAGATAATTGGCTCCAATTCCTAACTACCACTGAAAAGAAGTTTCAACAATAATTGTATTCATAGAATCATTGATTGCTTTTAGAAGATCATTATCAAAATAAAAATGATTACTGCTAAGTAATAGAGCACATAAATGTTGCACTGGAGATTATGCTCCTTGAGATTGGATGTTCCACAGAAGCATTTGTGAGGTTTCTCTCTAATCAAGTTAGAGAGAAATTGTTAATGCATTCTTTGAACAAGAGTCCAATCAAATAGATTTCTGGGAAAAACAGCATCTATAATATAATCTATAGTTTGAGACTCTAGATTTTCAAGTAACTACAACTCAAGTGCTAGATTGGATACAAATGGCCTTCTTAAGGAAAATTCTAGCTACATCTGCAGATGTCTTTGAAGGTACATCTTTTTTTGAAAGTTGAGGTGTTCTTTCTGGTTGAACAACCATGCTGCCAGCACTTTCTGACCTTCCTGTTAGAATGTCAGTGCTATCCCCTGTTGATATGACAATCTTAATCTTATCTTCCCTTCAGTCACTTATACAGAATAGCTCCATCCAAAACTATTGCTGCAAATGGTCCGTTATTCAGCTCCCCATCTTAGAAGGTAAGACTTCTACTCTACCTTCTTATATAATGTTAGATCAGAAGGTTGTTCATTCAGGATACATTACTTAGTTTCTTTAAGAGTTCTTCATTTTTTTAAATTTAATATTATACTCTTATATTGAGAATTATCATAGAAATAGTCAGATGTACATTACTACCACATCCCTTATAGGCACAAATGTAACTCAAAGTTATCCATTAAAGTTTTCCTACTTAATATTTCTTTGAACTTAGTAGTAGAAAAATAATTGTTGAGCTGATTCACCTTGCTGTACAGTAGAAACTAACAACATTGTAAAGCAGCTATACACCAATAAAAAATTTTTAAAAATTGTTGAAAAACTTGCATGTTTGCATTAAAATTAATGATTTAGTTTTCTTGATTTAATTTTCTATGTCCTTTTTATTCTAATTTTCAAGAAATATACCTTCCTTTTGGATAAGTAGACTCCTACTAAAGTGTTTGATGAACTTTTATTCCGGGATAGTGCAAATATTTATTGCTATATAACAGTCATCCCAAAGAACAACCATTTTATTTTCTCTCAATTCTGTGGGTTGACTAGACGATTCTTCTATTGGCCTTGCCTAAGTTTGTCATGCCCATGTGTTTAGTTGGCGGTTACCCTAGGCTGAGAAGTCCACTGCGGCTGCCTTATTGATTATAGCTTTGGCCTCTGTTTAACCTTCCCTTCCCTTAGATAAGTTGTATTAAAATGACCAGTCATAAAATTAACCCCACTTCCTGATTGCATCAAATACAGAGCAAATCCTTCCTTCCTTAGACCTGCCCCAAAGTTACCTAACACAGGATCAAATGCTATAATCAATTTTTTTGTAACACCCTCTGACTGAGATTCCCTGTTGCTCCTTATTAATGGGTGCTTTTCCTGGCTGCCATGAGTCATAAAACAACTTGTTTAACTATGGGTATGTTCCTGGTGGTCTTCAGCTAGAAGACACTGATACTTTATTCAACAGGAACAGAAGATCATGAATACTTATGTATTTGGGCAACACTAGGCATTAAAGATGCTGTGAAAAAAAGACACTCTATTCTCAAGAAACTTAATGTTGTATAGGAAGGAGAACAATAAGAAAATGAGCACTTTCACTACAGTATGATATAAGCCTTAATAAGAGCATTTAGGAAAAGTTTCTAATATTGTCTATCTAGTGTTATTAAGAATGTTACAAGGCTAAACAAAAATACCGAAGTACTAAATTCAGCTTTTAAAATATGCAGTTGATTTCCTCTTCCCAACAGCATCCTCACAGATTCAACCTTGGGGCACCAAGGGAGTAGGCGGTGATTAGTGGTGTCAGGATATCTCATATTTCCCTTCATAAAGATACATCTGTTTGGTACACTGTGTCTGAGAACTTTCTCCTTTCATAATTAGGGTTTATATTACAAAGTGTTGTTTATTTTGTTCTCCTTGAGTATGTTTGTTAATAGAATAGTTTGTCTTACTCAATGTTTGGGTCTAGCTTATTGTGTCAATAATATCTCCTGGATTATTTTTGGTTTTGAAATAATCAAGATTTAGAAAGCAAGAATAGATTTAAACTGTCAGTCCAAGGATTTTGTTGTTGTTGTTGTTTCCTACTTAGGACTGTGTCTTGTAATTTTTCCTTTCAAAATAGATGCTGAATTGTACTGATTGATTTTTCTTGCTGATGTTAGCATTCAATATTTTAAAAAAATCCACCTTAACTAAATTTCCATTTCATTGTTCATCTCCAAATTTTAAGATGTGTGTGTATGTGTGTGTCCCCAAAGGTAAGTGATATGTGGCATTTACTTCTTTAAAACTTACACCTGGAGTAATTTAGACTTTTGAATTCTTTTAAGAAACGAAAATGTTGGGAAGAAAATTCAGTGTAGTTTAAAATACTTTATTCACATATACTGGAATTTTAAAAGTTCTAGTAATCAGAGGTAACTATTCATTGGCATGCTAATTTGCATTAACAGTACAATTTTATATTTCCACATCCTTCTTATTTAATCCTGATTTCTCTTAATAAGAAAACTAAATATCCTGAACAGAAAGTCTATAGGCAGGTGTTCATGCATGCACACACCGTTCTCTGTAGAAACAATAAGAATGAATTCCCTCTTAGAAGAATATATAAGATCCTGGAATATTTTTTCCTTTTTAAATAAAATAAGAAGTTTGATCATTGGAGAGTAACTTAGAAATAAAATTATGTACTGAAAACATATGTATGAGGTAATAAACTGTTTTATAGTTTATTTATTAATTAGTTTCTACATTGATTTATTCAGTATTTGTCAGGAGTTAACTATGTACCACTCTTGTTTATAAGTGAATCAGACAAGACTTTTTTGTTCTCTAGGAGTTCAAAATTAAATAGCGAAGACAAAATGGATCACCTACTACACAGCATTGTGTTAAGAGTTCTATGAATAGGTAAACATGGGTACTAAGAGTAATATTATCCAAGAGGAGTTTGGGAAAACTGAAGGATGAGAAGGAGTTAGTTATACTCACAAAGGGGTGTAGTCAGTTCAGGAAGAATAAACACCACATGTAATTTTATGGAGATGAGAAAAAGAGGATACATTTGGGAAATTCAGCATTTGTTTATGGCTGGAGCATAGGGAACATGAGGTAGGGAAGATATTTATGGACCAAATCATGAAGGAACTTTCATTTATGCTAAGTTTATCTTTATTAAAGGGGAGGGGTCACTGAAGTATTTCAATCCAGGAGATGACAGCCTTATATCTGGATGTTTAAAATTTCATTTATGCTGTAGGATGAAAGCCCCAACATCAGGGATAGGGAATCCTAGTTAAGTAGGCATTATAATTATCAAAGAAACAAGGCGGATCTGAAACAAGGCAGGGCAAATATGGATGGATAGAAAGAACTTGTGACATATTTAGGAAGAAAACTGATACAATTTAGAAACCCCTTGGATAGAATAGGTAAGGAAGAGGAAGGCTCTCTTATTTTCGGGGCATTAATGAGATGAATGATCACATGATTCATAAAAGAAGAAATCATGATGTAGAGAATAGGATGAGAAAATTAGTTTGGACACATTGAATTTATATTACTATGGAATGGACCCTAGTGAAGATCTAGTAGGCAGTTAGAAATCTTCGCCTGAACTTCAGCAAAAAAGTCTTGTGTTAGACTTATAACTTATCTAAATACACACTGTTGTGACAGAATCTACCATTACCCTTCCCAGCTCTGATTCCTTGATTCCTTTCCTAAACTGGATTATTGGCTCTCTTTTGTGTTTTCCTCCTTCATAGCAATAGCTATTCTACTCTTGAAATGTCCATTTACTTTCATTAAACTGGTAGGGTTTTTGTTGTTGTTATTTGTTTTCATCACAGAAACAGTTTATCTGATAGGGTTAGACAAACAGTAGACACTCAATAAAATATTTGTTAAATTCCCTCTGTCTCTCTTCTCTCCCTCTCTTCATTCTTTACCTTCCCTTTTCTCTTACTGTCTTTTCATCCTTCCTCTCTCCCTCTTTTCTTGCTTTCTTTTCTTCCCTTCCTTCTTTCTTCTCTCCTTCCTACCTTCCTTCCTTCTTTCTTATTTTTGTAGATATTTACCAAGCATCTATCACATGAGAGTGTTAGCTATATAGTGGTCAACATCACAGACATAGTCCTTGATTTTTAATATAAATTTTTATAAGTTCTATGAAGGAAATTAGAAGGATAAGGACTTTAGGCATAGTATTTACTGCCATATATTAAGGCTTCCATGCAAGGCTTTATGGCACTTAGTAAGCATTTAATAAATATGTATTGAATGAATGAAAAATAAATTCATTAAGAGATGAATGAATAAAATAAGTAAATAACTATAACCTAGGTCTTCTGACTCTTAGTTCAGTGAAGTTCCAATTATAGCTGAGTTATATAATAACAAAAACACATTACTTTTCTGTACTCTGAAGTCTAGGCTAACTTGAAAATTTATATCAATGCTGTGAGTGCAGTATTTCACTGAAATTGCTCTTAAAATTTCAGATCAAATTTTTTTTTGTATAGCATTTGTATATTTCACACCATCCCTGCCATGTAAAGTGCATTTAGATGATTTCTAAAGTAGCCTATGCAAGTAACTTCCTCTCATTTAATTTTATTTACTTTTTCATGTAACTTCTCACTAATTGGCATGTTCTTAATCATTAATTTTTTTCTCTATTTTAATCTTATCCCAACTAGAATGCAAACTTCAGAACAGGAACTTTATACATCTTGCAGCTCTTGGATTGCTAGCTTGTAGAATTCTAAATAAATTATAGTTGAATGAATAAATAAATTATTATGAGTCATAATTTAAAATCTCTATAAATGTTTTAGAGGTTTTTAAATTAACAACAGCAGCACAAAAAAACTTTATCTGTGCTGTATTGTTTTACTACCAGAAATTTTCTTGTGGTTTTCAAGTCATGATTCCTTTCAAGGATGTAAATTTATGCCATGTTGAAAACATTCTGGTGTTGTAGTGTTAGAGTGGCAGATTCAGGGATAAACTTTAAATTCCTTTATGGACATTTTTATTTGTATATAAATATTTTTGTCAAGGTCTAGTTTTGGTATCTGACTGAATAGTGTAGGCACATTTTTAGTTTGAAATCTAGAATTAATATTCAATGTTCCTCAGGCAATATTTCTTTACAATAAACATATATTCATGATCCAGCTCTTTTTTTCTTCTTTGCTTTATTCCTCTTAAAACAGAGCATCTAGATCTTGCAGTTTTATTTTCACAATATAATGTTTTCAAACAACATTTTTCTTTTCCCAAACTCTTTTCTTAGCAGAAAACTTTGATCTGAAGACCCTTACTCAGAACTCTCTAGGACCTCTTGTGGTCACAAATCATGTATTTAGCTCAATTCTGAGATCCTTGATTTGCTTTAAAAACAGGTTTAAAAATCTCATGGCCAGATATATATTTAGAATATATAAACACTTTCTGCTTTTGTGAGTTTTCAAACATTTTCCTAGCTCACAATAATATATTTAACTACTTTCCATATTGGTTTGCAACCTGTCTATAAGGATTAGTGATTATATTCTTTTGCAAGCCTTGAATGTTAAAAAATCATAGGAAGTTCTTAGTAGTATGATGAGTGTATGCCTGTTCTGCTTGGATCAGCTCTGAGAGCTTGGGGCTTTTGTGTGAATTAGAAAAGCCAGCCAAGGGTCTGGAAAAATTGCAAAGTTTATTTTATCATCATAGTTTTAATCATTTTTAATATATTGTTTTCTTCTTTAATAATTAATTCCAAATTCTCTCTTTTCCCAATTCACTAATAAAAATTTCCCAAATTACTTTGTGCTGTTCATTTTAGGGCTTCTAACTAATGTAATTCGTCCATAGAATATCTTACAGAGAAACAGTTTCTAACAGCTACTAATGGTAGTTATAATCATTGGCATCCAATTTCATGCATTAATTCCAATAGCAAAATGAAAGCATGAAATCACAATTTGTTTTTTCTTTTTTGTCTTTTCTTATATCAGATTGCAGAATGTGTTGGGAAATGTCTCCATGGCCATCTTTTGATTTTACTAGAGTAAAATAAAACTTTGTGATGATTTTAGCTATTGACTATGAAAAAATGGAAATTTATGTAATGTCCACTTATCATAGTTAGATGGCAGATTGTTGCAAGGGGAAGGAATTAATGAAACTGAGAGAGAGTGTGTGTGTGTGTGTACACACACACACACACACACACACACACACACTTTTTCCCCTTTGAAGTTTGTAGGCAATAAGAATTCCACTCCTCTAGTAGATCTTCCACCAATTCGCTGGCAAGAAACAGTCAGGCCATATTCAATTAATAAGGCAGCATCAACTAGTACAAGTTTAAAAGTTAGACTCAGGGGTAAAGTCTGGGTCATGCAGAGCTAAGTTGTTGGAACTTGAGTGACTTGTTCAACTTCTTTATTTAAGATGGCCCCTGAATGAGCTGGGGAATCTGGGGAAGGGAGTGGGGATTTTACCAGCATTTCCCATTTCCCTGGGGCCCACCATTAAAAGCAAGCATTTTTGCTAGACTTTTGAGGAATAGGATATTTATTGGAGGTAAAGTGAAAAAAGAGCACATTAGCAAACTAACTGCCTATACCCCAATTATTTCATCCTGGCTCCCAAGGTATGGTGTTCCTGTTGGATGCCTGGCTGGTGACGAATGTAGTAGTGATGGAGGTGGTGCTTCTTAGACTAGGACTTGTGTGCTGCCAAGCTCCCACTTATTTCTTCCTGGAAACCAAGGAAATCAAATATGTTGTCACAGCATCATCTGATTAAGCAGGTTGAATATTTTGACCTGTGTAGATTTCATTGTTTTAATAGCATTTTTCCTTGACATAGTATTAAGAGTTGAGCCTTTATAATGCTTTATAATGGCACGTGATCAGATCAGGTGTGTTTTCCTTGGAACTAACTTACTGCTAAGGTACCACACCAAAATTGAGAGTCTGCTTCTCATTGGTTGAACTGTTTCTATTGTTTAGTACATCATGTCAGGAAACATAGCTGTTATTTTTATCTATTGCTCCTTCCATCTCCTCTGTATTCCCATGATGTCCCTGCTGTGGGTAATGCTCACTGAATTTTTTTAAAGATAAGAAGCTTACACAATATCCCCTGGTAGAAACAGGCAACACATGCCGCCCCACTCAATTTTAACTAAAATGAATTTTTGAATGCATAAAGAGCTAAAAATTCAGCTACATTATCATATAGTCTTTAATCTAAATCTTCCAATGAAACAAAGAAAATATATAGAAATTACTCATAGGCCCCTCAATATACTGAACTTAATAACTTTATTTCAGTTATTTATTTCAATTGCCTCATTGTGTAAAATTGTTGAAGAACAGATAATAATTTTAAGAAAAGTACTATTAAGTTATTTGCTTAGAATGTGTATTAATATGGCTTTATTATTGAACAGTTATTTTTCATAATAGGAGCTCATGTTTGACTCATTATAGCTGTTAAATGTGTTTATTTTAATAAATGAATCAGTGAAAAAACTGACCTTTCAGTTAAAGAACTAGAGGTTATCAGGAGAACATTATAATTTCTTAACACTATTGTGTGCACTTAAAAAAACTATAGTACATGCATAATATCCTCGTCACAATCGTTTCTTTGGAAGTAATACAAAAATAGTGGATTCAGTTCTGGTTCAATAAACAGCTTCAAAAA
This sequence comes from Monodon monoceros, assembly GCF_005190385.1. NCBI lineage: Eukaryota > Metazoa > Chordata > Mammalia > Artiodactyla > Monodontidae > Monodon > Monodon monoceros. The sequence goes on along the minus strand of NW_021703770.1, from coordinate 22,692,941 downwards.
TAAGGAGATTTTAACACTCAAAAAACTACAGATTTGCTATGTGATATATCACTTAAAAATAGGAACGTGAAACAGGTTAAAATTTGAAGCATTCATGAAAATATTATCAGGTATGATATACTAGAGAGACAGTGATTTACATTTTAATGATGAGATTAAAGGCAATAAAACTATTTTAGCCCACTTAAACAGTAATGTCTCTAACAACTAAATGATGGAAATAATCTATATCTTATAATAAAGCAAGAGTTTTATATGTGAAATCATGTAATAATATATTAAATTATACAAAAATTCTATCACAGTAAACAAAATTTCATTAAACTTTTGCCACTTTGATTTAAACTTTATGGAGAATAAGTAGTATGGTTAATCAAATCAATCAAAAAATAGTAAGGAAAGTACTATTATTTGAGGCCTCAATGAAGATACCAAAATGTGTAAGAATGATGATTTATGTTATCAGTTTATTTTTAATTGTATAGTTTCCTCTATTCCAAATAAATTTGTAAATTCCTGAAGAAAGTGGCCATGCCTCTTCTATATCATAGTATCTAATTTATGGTTTAATTTATAATCTGTGTTTGAAATAGTTTTTGCTACGTGGTATAATATATATAGCAAATAGTTCAAGCAATCTCATCCCCACTCCCCACTCCCCTCTCCCCACCCCTCTTCCTCTGCTGCATCAATTTGCTTACCTGGGTAAAAATATATTTGGAGTTATTGCAATTTGATTGACATAAATATTCTGTTTACTGTAAATTGCCTTTCTTAGGTCCTTTGTGGTTATAAGATTGCATGTTTTTCCCTATCACTCCTTCTCTTCCACTGAAATGTCCTATAATTAATTTTAGTTAAATGCTACTGCTTTACAAATAAAGGAGATCATGAGTTCCCATATGTTAAAAAATCATTAGAGAACAGATATTAGGAGGTATTTGTTTTCTGAATTCACCAACACATGAAGCCTGTTTAGATGACTATCCTTCTTAGTTTTGTAAACTTTCTCTGGAGCTACTTGGCTTTTCCTGTGGCTAAGCTGTTTTTAAATGTGTAGGGGTAGACGGATGTGTTGTGGGTAGCTGCATTCCTTGATAATTTTGTATAGACAATAAACATTTAAGGGTAAAATAAATCATAAATATTGTTTCAACATGGTATTATTTTACCATGCTCATAGTATTTTAGAATTTATACTGCCTGTCTTAACTCTGTGTGTCTTTATAAAAACATGAAATTTTAGTAGAACATTATTCTGTGTATGGATGCCTAAATACCCACAGCTTGTGAAAAGAGTTAAATGTATCAATTATATTAGTAAAAGTTATTATGCTGAAAAGATCAGTATTAGAAAATCCTGGGACTTTCTTGTATTGATATACATTGAGTGTAGAAAAAAATAGTTTAAACTTTGGTTATGGTCATATAATAGAGAAAAGATCAAAACTATGTTCAGTAGAAAATGATAGTTTTATCTACAACATTTATGTCAGCTCAACAACAACTGGTAATTAAAGACTGTTCATCCAAAGCTTAATTCAAATGGAATCTTGCAAGATCTCACATCAGGGAGGTGAAAAAAATTTCTAGTGTGAGCAAAGGAAGAGGACCATGAAAAAATGAATCTTTGTGACATGGGTGTATAAAAAGAATAAAGGATCATCTTTTAAACTGTCAAAAATGTAAAGCTTAAGGCAAAAAATGAGAATAAATTATTATATAAAGGAAAGGATTCTGAGGCATATTTAATTAAATATCATGAGGTCATTGAAAGCAAAGCAGCCCTCTTGGCATTACGTGAACATCTGCACTGTGAGCATTTGGACCATCTCATTTAGGCAAATTGTCTCTTATACCCTTCTCTGCCGCTCAGTGTTTCTCTTTCCTTGCTGTGTGTGCTCCTTTTAACCTACTGACGTTGTCTGATACTTTGATATTTTCAAAATATTACTTGTAGAAAGTTCATTGTGGGAAATATGATTCAAACAATTAAAATATGAGAAAGAGAAAACTGTGTATTTAAAATCTATTAATTGAATACATTCTAGGCTAGGAACTCTCGTAAGGCCGATGCAAGAAAGTCTATAGTTGCTTTCATTTGGGATATTAGAGGTGAGCACAGAGTAATATGAGAACAGAGAAGAGGTACATACCTAAGACATCAAGAAGTTCCACAAGAGTTGTCACTTCAGCTGAGAATTGCAAAAATATGTTTTTCAAGTAATATAATTAAACACTATCATCATTTGTACAATACTTAGGTGTCATAAATGAAATTTGAATTTAACAAGTCTAAAATAGACCTTAATTTCTCTTTAAGAATGTGTTTATTCCCTCTACAGTTGCTTTGGCAACTGATACAACCATACTACTATTTTCCCCTTTCCTACCATGCCCTACCATCCTATCAAATCCCAAAGAAAATCTTATCTCTTCAGTCTCCAGAATATATCTCCAACTCAACCATTTCCATCATCTTGACAGATATCTGCTCAAAATGCCATGATCCTGACCTGAGCCATGACAATATTTCTGCTGAACGATCAGATTCTACTCCTCTTCTTTTCAATTTATTCTTTACTCAGCAGCCAGCTACAGTATTTTTAAAGCATAAATTAAAGTATACCATTTCTGTTATCACAATTAGAAAAAAATTCAAACTCTTCATCACGCATCTAAGTCTCTAAGGAGCTGGACCCACCCACCTCTCCAAGCTCATCTTCTACTTCTCTTCTTTTTGTTCACAGTACTATGGTCACTCTGACCTTTCTGTAGTTCAGACATACTAAAATTTATCCTCACCTGGGTTTTGATTTCTTATGCTGTGCCTCCAAATCTTCACATGGCTCTCTGTTTGTTTTCATTCACGTGTCCACTGAGACATACGTGTCTACTGTTTAGAGAATTTGCATGGGAACCCTAGTTAAAGTAGTCCTCAGAGGCTGAGCAGGGGCTGAGCAATTAGTATTATTTATTTTAGTTTTGTAAAATCCCCTCCTTCCTAACTGATTATAATTGTGGATATATGACTCTACGTATTTGGCAAAACCCATACACTGTGCACATCAAGCAGTATATTTTACTGTATTTAAGTTATGCATACATATATACATTAAAAAGTACAATGGAAAGTCTTTGGAGTGTTTTCATGAGGGGGTGACCTATCTGTTTTTTATTTCAGAATGATTATTTGGAAATTAAGTGGAGAATGAAGAAATGGTGGGCATGGTGGCAGAACTGAGGAGCAGGAGACCAGTTGGGAGGCTATTTAAGCAGTGGAGGCAGAGATGTTCAAGACTTGGATTGGTAGTAATCCATGAAAAGTAGAGGAATGAACTGATATAGGATATTCTTTGGAGGCTGAGTGCCTGGGCATACTGATGAATAAAACATGTGTGAGGGGTTATATAAAAAAAGGAATCAAGAAGGCCCATCTTTATTCTTTGTTCCAACTTTTACATTTTTCTATATTGCATGTTATGTCTGTGCCCAAGAGCTGTAATCTGTTGGCAAGGAGAGAAAGGAAGAAGTAGTGAGCCCTTCCATAGTGGTTACATTGTTTTCCACTGAATGTGTCCAAGCCATATATATAATTTTTCTCCTCTCTTTATGAGAAATTGTTCCCATGCATTTCACTTTGAAGGCACTATGGCCAATTAATTGAACACTTAGCAGCTGTCTTTCCTTTCGTGGACCTCTCACTTCACTATTGTATGGTTATTGATGATAAATGAATCTAAATTATCTCTAGCTTGAGGCTCGTATTGACGTTGTTTGAATTAGAAAATTCTCCCTAGAGTGAAGTATTTTGAAACCATCCATATTCTCACTGTGCTTTTGCTTACTCTCTTGATTTGGTAGGTGAAATGATGGCTACCATATGCAATTTACAGTGTCTGTCTTCTCTTTGTTTGATTTCACTCCAACAACATTTTTTGTGCTTGTGTGAATTTTAGTTGTATAACAGAAATTCTAATTTACTTGTTCCAGGTAATGTTTTATATCTCCACAAAGGCAGATTTTTTTGAGGCAGCATATTGAAGGCATTTGACAGTTATTTTCTCCTAACTCTTTCATTTGAAAGTTGGGGAGAAATTTGAAAAAAGTTTATATCATAATGATATTTAGGGATAAGAATGGATGCATGAGGTTAGTGAATGGTTCGTGCTTTTGACTCTTTCTTCACTCTTGGCGAGGACAGATTGCTTATTCCTCAGCCTTGCAGCTCCTGTCCCGCTTAAGCAGATAGCAGATGTAGGAGGGAGCAGTGCAATGGTATAAGACAAAAAGAACTGAGGCTTTAAGTTTAGGGAAAGCTGGGTGTTCTTCTACACTCATATCCATGCCTTCCTTTCCTTGAATGCCAACTATTTCTTTATCTGAAACTTCAAGATGGGTATATTCCTCTTAGTCTTTGAGTATTGAAAAACTATGTTTGAAAAAACTATTCACTATCCCTTGGTACATTAATTACATCATTATTTCTGCTGATATGATATAAATATGTACCATTGTATCCCAGATCTTTTAAAAGCTGGATTCATTTGAAATTTAGCGATATGTATTAATACTGTACAAAAATAATTTTATTAAATGTTTTTTATAGAATGGGTCTGAAATTTTAAAAAGTAAGATGTAGATTCTTTGAGAGTGGTACTTATTTAGAATTTGCTTCAAAAAGAAAGAAAAAGAGGATGTTTTTTAATCTTATGAGACTTGGAGCTTGATAAGCTCTCATAATAAAGCTTTTCCTTTTATCGCAATCATGAAAATGGTTCCCTAGCCTTACAACTATAATACCCTCCAACTCACTCCACATACACAAAAACTGACCTCAAAGTTTTATTTGTCCTATGGTAACACCAAAAGTAATTTCGTAACGTTGTTCAGAAGAAATTATATCTAACACTTGGTGTTTTTATGGGTTGAAAATGTCTATTCATTGTCACTTTCAATATCTCAAATTTCATTTTGCAAATATTTTCTTCTGTCCATTTCTAATTTAACTACTATTGATTCTGACTGACTGACATATGTTGGTTTTATTATCTTTTTCCCACTCCAGAATTCTAGAGGAACAAAGTACGTTATGCTTATTCTTCTAAGGGAGTATATTTCTAATCACATTTGGTCCCAGAATACTTTATCTTGTTCATACTGTTTTGCCTTTCTACCGCTTATTCCCTCTGACTGAAATAACTTCTCCTCTCATTTTTGCACCTTCTTAAGCCCCACTCCCCCTTTTTTTCTAAAAAATCCTGCACAAGTATGAGCTTCTGTGAAAACACTATTGCCTTTACACCACTAGTGTGCTTTGAGTTTGCTTCTCTTAAAGCTCCCATCCCAGTATATTGAGTAATGATTTGTTTACCCATCTGAATCCTCTACTAGATTGAAGGCAGAGCTAAGATGATTTCAGCTCTCACAGTGCAATGCACTTAGCAGACATTCAAAAAATGTTTTGAAATATTATAAGAAAGAATAAGTAACTTGCTAAAAAATAATTCATTTATTTTAAAGAATTAAGGATGAGAAGCAATCAACCACAGAAGCCAACAGTTTGTTGCTCTATTGGCTGTTTGAATTGAATGCCTGCACTTTTGGGGAGAAAAAAAAACCCAAAACCTGCATGGTAGTGAAACACAATCTAAAGGCTTACCAACATGAAAATATGATATATTCTGGGACTATTCTGTGATCATGTCCTCAATATGATATCAATGAGGACAGCCACACAGACTGGATAAAGTTCTCTCTGACCCTTTTCTATGGCTGAGACCATACAATACTTCCCAGGTGGATGGAAAAGGGAACCAAATCATTCCTAAAATCCTCTCCTAATATACAAGTTCATTAAAGCCAGGCATGAATAATTATCAACCTTTCAAAGGATTCTGTGATCAATCTAAAACAGCATGCATAAGAAAGGATGCACTTAAAAAGAAAATTGTCATTATAGAGTTATTAGAAATGGATGCTCTGGGTCATCTAAAGTAGAAACTTCCATTTCTTCAAACTTCTAACTTTCATGAAGTTTAAAAGTTTAATTAATCTTTTCTCATTATTACTTCTGATTTTTTCTTCCCTATTTCAGTTTTCATTATAAATGGAGGAAGAAAAATGATACCAAAGATTAGGTAGTATTTTGTTGTTTTGTTTTCTTTGAGCAATGGATAATTCACCTGGGGTTGTGAATCACATATGCTGGGAGAATTCAACTACCTATAAATTTATAGATCCATTACTCTACTTAATATCACTTTTCCTCCATGAACTGAATCCTCCCACATTCTCCCATAATTCTACAAACATTTATTGAATATCTACTACATGATAATCACTGTGCTATGTCATGGATCACTGGCAATGTTTTAGACAGAAGTTGTAGAAAACCCAAATATCTCTGTTTATATCTCAACCCATACTGGTTTAGAGAAAAAACTATGTTGATAATAAGCCATTTTACTGATTGATGGGATTTGGAGAACCATAGAGAACTAATCAGTTAAAGTATGAGGAGAGAGTTTTCATCTTTGATGGAGGGAGGTTAAATCAGAATAAAAATTCAAAGTGAAACCAAAGAGGGGGGAAAGCAAAAAAATATAGTGAAACATTTTGATATTGTTGAAGTATTACAAAAATAAATTTAAAAATGTATTTCTACTAATGAAAGCATACTATAGCTCAAATGTTATAAAAGTAAAAATAGTTATGTTTCTACACACACATCGATATTTCATATTTCTATATGTACCTATCTATAATTAGAGATAGACTTTTAGATAGGTATACAGTCACGTGTGCATTTGGAATTATTTTGATGAAACATCAGAATTATATGAAGGTTGATTTGTTTTATCCACTACTGGTTATGATTTCCCCTGAACTATCCAGAATTTCTTTTCTAATGCCTCTTAGGTATCTGTGATAGGTATTTACAAGAGGGATGACTTTTAATTAATATTAAATGATACATTATTGGATCCGAAAATAAACCTAATTACCTTTTGGTGTGATGTCACCCTTGACTTTGGCTTCATCATCCATGTGTGTCACCTGGAGCACAACTTTTGGGAAAGACACATGGATTAGTAATAAGATTTATTTCAAGGCTGAGTTTTGAAATTTACTAGCAGTATAATTTAAAGAATAATCTGAAGATTTTGATTTCTTTCTAAGTAAATGCATATGGTGACAATGAAATGTCACATAAATGATATGAGGATTATATAAAATAATATATACTCAAGCACTCTATAAATTGTATTATTAGCTATATATTTTATCTTATGCCTGTAGGTTTTCCATTTAAACTCTTTCAGCAAAAGGAATGTTTCACTCATTGTTATGAATGTAGGTATCAGATGGAGACTTAGAAAAGGAGATTTCAAACATATTTTGAATTCAGATATATCAAATTCTATGAAAATGGAATATTCAAGTATAAATATTAGTACATTTTAAAACTCCTAAAATCTGTTTATTTTCTACCAACTTTGCAAATATTTGCCTCATTCCACATAAATGTAATATATTTTTGAATTCTCACACACAAGCAAAAGTACACATGGATCATGGTGTTTAACTGCTACCATAACCAGAAGTTGAAGGGGACCATCAAGCCTAGGAAACAGATCCAGTTCTTCTTAGGTCTGATAACTAACTGGAGTTAAGTATCATCGTCGATGTTGTTTTACCCCCAGGCATTAGAAATAATCTTGGTTTGTACTTTCTCAGCAGAGATATTCATGAGAAAAGAGTTATTAATGCAAAAGTGTTACATTATTTTCTTTCACACACGAAAGGAACGAGTAAGCCAGTTTGCTGGCAGGTATGCCCGGACTTGGAAAAGTTCATGCTGGTGAGATAATGGAGAATTCAGGTTTGAAACAAAGCGGATAGTAAAAAGGGTTCAAGCTTTCACATGTCATCAACAAAGCAGTTATTTTATATGTTCGCTTTCCACAATTCTTCTCCCCTATACTCCAGCTATTTTGGGTTGATAACAATTCACTGGAAAAACTCAGGGCTTTTGAAATTGTCTACAATACTCTTCTTCCATTTATATTTCCATCTGGTCAATGTCTATTTTTGTTTGTTTTTATTTCAACATTTTATTTATATAACAGTAGGTATTGCATTTGCAATGGTATTTATGACACTAGATTTCCATGGTGTCTTACTTATAAATAATATGTAATATTTTAAATGCATGCTATATGTAAATTTAAATTGGAAATGACAATAGGTAATCTTTGTACCATTTCTGGTATTACAAAATTTATCCCACTTTAAAACTACCCATTAGGTTTTGACTTCTCATTTTTTAAATAAAAATATTGTATCTAAGTAATCATGAACTTTATTTTACCAAGTTTTCAGAAGGTCAGAATTGTAATAACTAGGTGAAATGACTTATCCTAATTGTGTCTGACTGTTGGATTGTGAAATTTTTATTTCATAAACATATTTTTATGTAAATTTTATCATTCAATATGTATGGATTCTTCAGACTATGAAATTCTTATTCACAACACTGTTTGCTTTAGTCCACCAAATATTACCAGCCTTTTCTAGAGTGTTTCACTTGTTCTCTAGGTACTGATTTTTCCCTTTACTAGCACTCAATTTATGCCAAAAATTTAATGCTTTGAAATCAATGCATTAAGATATGCAGGTAAAATTTAAACTTTCTCAGCATTTTAAGTATCTCCTTACCATTTTTGCAATAAAATAATGTTTCACCTGAAAAAATTTACTGAAAGTTTAAAGGGAAGAAATACAATACAAAGATACAGAAAGAAGAATAGTATGTCAATAAATTGCTCACAAAGAATACCACAAGCAGCAGTGATGAAAACAATAATAGTGCTAATTGCATAGTAAAAAGGAAAAGCACGGAGAAGGTCAAGAACACAGCTTGCTTTTACTCTTGGCTGGTAATTTTCCATTAGTCTCCCCTACACACCGTTGCCTTCAGCATACTGAAAAGCTGGGTTATTCAAGGTATTGTAGTTGGTCATACATTCTGAACAAGACTGTTGTGCATTGAATAAGGCATTAGATCACCCTTTGACTGTGAGGGCAAATTTCTGATTATGTTCACCCATTCATTTGACAAATATTTTTGTGCCTACTCTGTGCTGAGGACACAACTGTGAACCACAGTGTTTCTGTCCACAAGGAAACTTCTGCATTGTGGTGATTGCTTTTATTGACTATTACTTGCTTTATCTAGCTCCTATGGCATTAATGAGATGGCCTTCTGGCCAGATGAAGGGATCCTCTGTTTCAACCAAGCTAATCAGTCTAAAGAGACTTAGACCTTAGCATCACGACAGCTTTTCTTGTTGGAAGAGGTTTTGTTTTGTTTGTTTGTTTTCATATCTGTAAAACTCCACAGGGGTACTTACAAATTTTAGTGGCTTGGGTAGTCACATAGGAAATGTTAAAAATGCAAATATCCAAGACTCACCTTTGGAGATTTTGATTTAGTAAGTCAAGGCTTATGCTCAGAAACCTGGAGCTTTAACTAGTACCTCAGGTATAATCCATATTTTAGAAAAAAATCTTAATTTCAGATTTTTGAGTTTGTGTAGGTTTTAAAAATATTTCTAAGTTTAACAGAGCTGGAGGAATCAGGCTCCCAGACTTCAGACTATACTACAAAGCTACAGTAATTAAGACAGTATGGTACTGGCACAAACACAGAAATATAGATCAATGGAACAGGAGAGAAAACCCAGAGATAAGCCCATGGACATATACTCACCTTATTTTTGATAAAGGAGGAAAGAATATACAATGGAGAAAAGACAACCTTTTCAGTAAACGGTGCTGGGAAAACTGGACAGCTACATGTAAAAGAATGAAATTAGAACACTCCCTAACACCATACACAAAAATAAACTCAAAATGGAGTAAAGACCTAAATGTAAGACCAGACACTCTAAAACTCTTAGAGGAAAACATAGGCAGAACACTCTATGACATAAATCACATCAAGATCCTTTTTGACCCACCTCCTAGAGAAATGGAAATAAAAACAAAAATAAACAAATGGGACCTAATGAAGCTTAAAAGCTTTTGCACAGCAAAGGAAACCATAAATAAGACGAAAAGACAACCCTCAGAATGGGAGAAAATACTTGCAAATGAAGCAACTGACAAAAGATCAATCTCCAAAATTTACAAGCAGCTCATGCAGCTCAATATCAAAAATACAAACAACCCAATCCAAAATGGGCAGAAGACCTAAATAGACATTTCTCCAAAGGAGATATACAGATTGCCAACAAACACATGAAAGGATGCTCAACATCATTAATCATTAGAGAAATGCAAATCAAAACTACAATGAGATATCATCTCACACCCGTCAGAATGGCCATCATCAAAAAACCTAGGGCTTCCCTGGTGGCGCAGTGATTGGGAGTCCGCCTGCCGATGCAGGGGACACGGATTCGTGCCCCGGTCCGGGAAGATCCCACATGCCGCGGAGCAGCTGCGCCCGTGAGCCATGGCCGCTGAGTCTGCGCTCCGCGACGGGAGGGGCCACAGCAGTGAGAGGCCCGCGTACCGCAAAAAAAAAAAAAAAAAAAAAATCTAGAAACAATAAATGCTGGAGAGGGTGTGGAGAAAAGGGAACCCTCTTGCACTGTTGGTGGGAATGTAAATTGATACAGCCACTATGGAGAACAGTATGGAGTTTCCTTAAAAAACTAAAACTACCATATGACCCAGCAATCCCGCTACTGGGCATATACCCCGAGAAAACCATAATTTGAAAAGAGTCATGTACCACAATGTTCATTGCAGCTCTGTTTACAATAGGCACGGCATGGAAGCAACCGAGGTGTCCATCGACAAATGAATGGATAAGGAAGGTGTGGCACATATATACAATGGAATATTAGCCATAAAAAGAAACGAAATTGAGTTATTTGTAGTGAGGTGGATGGACCTAGAGTCTGTAATACAGAGTGAAGCAAGTCAGAAAGAGAAAAACAAATACCATATGCTAACACATATATATGGAATCTAAAAAAAAAAAAAAATGGTTCTGAAGAACCTAGGGGTAGGACAGGAATAAAGACTCAGATGTAGAGAATGGGCTTGAGGACATGGGGAGGGGGAAGTGTAAGCTGCGATGAAGTGAGAGAGTGGCATGGACATATATACACTACCAAATGTAAAATAGCTAGTGGGAAACAACTGCATAGCACAGGGAGATCAGCTTGGTGCTTTGTGACCACCTAGAGGAGTGGGATAGGGAGGGTGGGAGGGAGTTGCAAGAGAGAAGATGTATGGAGATATAGGTATATGTATAGCTGATTCACTTTGTTATACAGCAGAAACTAACAATTGTAAAGCAATTATACTCCAATAAAGATGTTAAAAAAATATATTTCTGAGTTTAAGCATTTTTAGTTGTTTCTTTTTCCCCTTTACAGGATTTGGAACATTTCTATCTTGTGGAAGTTTCTTGTCTGGGTATTTGAGATTTCTGTGCAAATTTTGTTTTCTCCCTTTCTCTCTCCACATGGCTTATTTTAAAGTTCAACAAAATTATCTAAAAGAGAAGTTGAAAATATACTGTTTTGATTACATAAAATATACTGATGTGGTAGCTGGAAAAGTGTGAAAGTAAGAAAAAATTTACAGAGAAAAATCTCTAAGTCTTACAGTTTCAAGTAGGGCTGTGGTAGAAGCCAACAAATTTTTGTTTTGTTTTTTTTCAGCACTGAACCTGCAAAGTCGTGTCAAGTACAACGGATGTGGAATGTCGGCACCCTGATTAACCCAGGTTGTCTGAATTGTAATCTCTTAAATTACATTTCCTTTCTGTTGAAGTTCTGCTTTCTTTTTCATGGATAAAATGTCCCAAGTTTGGGGTGACTTGGTTAATTTTTCTCTGTGGTTTTACATAGGTTCAGGTCAACTGCAGGTACTACAGGAATCTCTAGATTTATGCAGAATATAAAGTATCATTTCTCTCAAAGACAGATCTCTGGGTCCATCTGTGGGATTTCTTCCAAAGACAAGGATTTCTCATAGTTTCTCTAACCTTGAAAGGATTGAAAGTCATAGGCATAGAACTACTGATCAAACCACAGAGTGCTAATAATGTGAGGTATGTGAACTGGGTTTGAAAAATACCCAAGAATTCAGCATGCAAGTTTCCATTTCATGCTGTGCTTCTGCCATCTTCTCTAAGTTGTTGTAATGACTTGGTGATGAAGTTTCATCAACTTAAACAGGAACTGTAATATTCATTTAAGAATAAGCTCAGATAAATCAAAGAAATTTGAAATATATTTTTTTATTGAAGTATAGCTGATTTACAATATTGTATACATTGCCGGTGTACAGTACAGTGAATCACAGTTTTTAAAGGTTGTACTCCATTTATAGTTATAAAATATTGGCCATATTCCCCATGTTGTACATTATATCATTTTAAAAATAAAAAAATCAAAATATATAGAACTCTCTATATAGTAGAGTTCTACATATTCTGAAATTTCTGAATATATGCCAACACATTTTTCTGTTTCTGTTGTTCTTACTGTAATGAGAGCATTTACCTCTGTTTACCTAAGACATTGGCCGTATGAAACCACCTAAAAGTAAATTTACCACCAGTTCTACTACTTTTCAAGAATTTTACAAATCATTTCAGTGAAATTTATTTGTTTTTGGTAATTCAGTATATTTAACTCTATTTAAGTTACCCAAATTGCTCTGTTTTTAGAATGTTCTCTTCTAAGAGATAGTAATCCAGGAAACAATTCAACCTGTTTCAATCTATAAATCAGCTCTATCTCAACAGTTTTCAATTTATACCGGGGAAAAAAAACAAGAAGTAACGGACTTAACTGAATCGTGAGTGATGTAGGTTAGATAAGAAGAAGAAAATCCTGACAATAGGATTTTCAAACCTTGGAATGAATTACAGAGGGAAGTTATACAATCCCTCTTCAACTGAGTTCTTAAAATATATATAATTTGCATGTTTCAGTGATGGATTTAGGGTTTTCTTTACTGAATGGAGATGTTCTTGAATATACCCTCCAAGAGCTATAGGATTCTAAAATTTTTATAAATTCATCTTTTGCATTTAAGAGAAATAAATTTGTCCTATTAGCTACTATAATTAACTCTTCTCATATAAGACTTGACAGAAATTACTGAGTTTGCAAGTTAACAGAATTTAAACTGTAAAACATTTAATGTTATTTTTGATATACTCTATTTGGGTAACTGATTTTCATTTTTCAAATGAACCACTTAAATGTCAGCATGAATTAATGGGTTTTATAACTGATCATGGGAAAAACCATACCATTTGTATTCTTTTTCTTAAATGCAATTCACATGAGGGAGAAATGCTCTATTGTGATTCTTCTGAACTGTGAGAGGAATAAATATTTTACAGACTTCTCTTTAATAATTACTTTAATATACTAATTAGAATTTTAAACAGCCATCGTATAAACATATAATCAAGATATCTCCTTTGCTAGAATATATTTGTTTAGAGAATTGGCACCCCTCTGAGTTCAAAAATTTACAAAATGAGGGTGCTAGACAAGATGATCTCTAAACCCCATTTAAGCTCCATGATGCTCTGATTATTTGAAAGTACTCGCAGAGTCAGGAGCTATGTGAAGAGAATTGAAATTTCTAATCCACCCTCTTTGTTCCCTCAGTGAATACACTTTGTTCCCCCTCTTTGTTCCCTCTGTGTTCCCTCTTTGTTCATATTTGCATCTTAATGATATAAATAAAAAGGCTAATTTAAAAGTGGAAATTAATTTCCTCTTCTGTTCACTACAAAATGCCACATGCTTAGTTTATTATTTACATAATTTGGAAAGTATAGAACTTAACATTTCTAATCACATCATTGCTTTCTATTAATTCAATGTGATGCCTCTTTTTTTAAAAAGAATATTCAGATACTTAGAATTTTCCCAAAATGTATTACTTAATGAGTAACTAAAATGCCCTAAAAGGAATAGTGAATTAAGTGATGCATCAATTAATAATAGAGAACCCAGAGACCGCATACCATCTTTATAGATTTTTCTGTCTACAAGCGTAGCAGGTTTTTTAAATGTTAAGGAACATATCCATAGACTAAGTCTATATGGTTATATTATCATTATTATTTAGGCATGTGGGAGGATAGAAGTATGGACCAGACACACACACACACACACACATACATTCATACCACAGTTAACAGAGGAGTACAAAATGCTGGTGATATCAGTTGACTTAGAATAACCATAAGCATTGTATTTTATTTTTTCATAAGCTTCCAACTTATGAATTATTTATGCTTCAAAGTTGTTTATAAATGAGTTATTATATTTTAGGAATATACTTTTTTAGCAAAGCAATGCTATAGTGCTAAGCTACCAGATCAACCCACAAAAATCTAATTAATTCAAGTTTGGATATAATTGTATTATTGGAACAAAAAGACAAAGCAGCAGAGATTTTTAATTGAAATGTACTACTTGTGAGAAGAATGGTAAATTAAGACAATGAAATTAATTCAGGTAATATTTAATGAGCAAGGCATTGTAGGAGTGATGCAAAAGTGGTTAAGAACCAGGGTCCCAAAAAGAGATGGTAGATAAACTGGCCCCTCCATGCTAGAAATCTGGGTGTTCAGAGGGAGAACATTGTAGAATGCTTATTGGATCAGCCATTCTGTGTAAGATAAGGCATGATGTACATTGCAGAACACTGTTGCCATTATGTTTTCATCAAAAATGATGTTATTCTCCCACTGTATTTAGAGTTACCTCCCCTTGGTGTGTGTGTGTGTGTGTGTGTGTGTGTGTTTCCTTTTTACTAGATTGCCCTCTTATCAGGCAGATAAAACAACTTATTGGGAGTCGAGAGAATACATATTCATTGAGATTTGAGATCCTGAAGTATTTATGTTTTTATCATCTTGCCGTTCAGGGGAACAAGTAGAGGTTTGTTAAACTTGTTCAGAAAACTGGAATAGTCCTACATCTGTAATAATTCAAATCGAGCATTGAACAAATCACTAAACCTCTTTATCTTAGCCCACCTACCAGACAGCAACAAGGGTAAACCGTTGCTTTTGGTAAACTTTGGACAACTTAAATCGTTATGGCAGCTGGAGAGCATCCTTAGATGTAGGCAGAACTTTCCTTTTAACAGTGAGATTCCCCAGAAAGACTTCCTAAGGGAGAAAAAAAGAAACGAATCAAGTAAAAACGTTGCTCTCTTATTTATAATGCTACTTTAAATGTCAACATCTGAGCATTTGCTTTCAACCATAGAGGTATTACACAGATGCCTCAAAGACATCTGAGAGATAATAAAATGCATGGCATTCAATGTTTCATGTGAACTCTGTTAATATCTCATTCTATGTAGTGCTTAAGGGTTCCTATGATTATTAGAACTGCATATATAAATCAATATTTTGGAGTTTTTTATGTAACTTAAGTATGAGTCCTTTATCAGACATGTGCTGGAAATATTATTCCCAGTCTGAGGCTTGCCTATTTATTTTCTTATCAATGTCTTTTGAAAAGCAGCAATTTTAAAATATGGTGAAGACAAGTTAATACATTTTTCTTTTATGGTCAGTGAAATGCAAATTAGACCACAATGATGTATCACCTCATACTTATTAGAATGGTTATTAACCAGAAAAGAAAAGATAACAATGAATATTTGAATATGTTGGTGAATATGTCAGAAACTGGAAACCTTGTACATGGTTGGTGGGAATGTAAAACTGTGCATTCCTTTTAGAAAAGAGTATGTACATTCCTCAAAATATTAAAAATAAAAATACAATATGATCCAGTAATCCCACTTCTGTGTGTATTTATCCAAAAAACTGAAATCTGGATCTTTCTTTTAGTCTTTCTTTCAAACCTTTTATTTATTTATTTTTTAATTTTTTTTTTAACATATTTATTGGAGTGTAACTGCTTTACAATGCTGTGTTAGTTTCTGCTTTATAACAAAGTGAATCAGCTATACGTATACATATATCACCAGATCACCTCCCTCTTGCATCTCCCTCCTACCCTCCCTATTCCACCTCCCTAGGTGGACACAAAGAACTGAGCTGATCTCCCTGTGCTATGTGCCTGCTTCCCTCTAGCTATCTATTTTACATTTGGTAGTGTATATATGTCCATGCCACTCTCTCACTTCATCCCAGCTTACCCTTCTCCCACCCTGTGTCCTCAAGTCCGTTCTCTACATCTGGGTCTTTATTCCTGTCCTGACCCTAGGTTTTTCAGAGCCTTTTTTTTTTTTTTTTTTAGATTCCATATATATGTGTTAGCATACAGTATTTGTTTTTCTCTTTAATTCATTCTGTATGACAGACTCTAGGTCCATCCACCTCACTACAAATAACTCAATTTCGTTTATTTTTATGGCTGAGTAATATTCCATTGTATATATGTGCCACATCTTCCTTATCCATTCATCTGTTGATGGACACTTAGGTGGCTTCCATGTCCTGGCTATTATAAACAGAGCTGCAATGAACATTGTGGTACATGACTCTTTTTGAATTATGGTTTTCTCAGGGTATATGCCCAGTAGCGGGATTGCTGGATCATATGGTAGTTCTATTTTTAATTTTTTAAGGAACCTCCATACTGTTCTCCATAGTGGCTGTATCAATTTACATTCCCACCACCAGTGCAAAAGAGTTCCCTTTTCTTCACATCCTCTCCAGCATTTATTGTTTGTAGACTTTTTGATGATGGCCATTCTGACTGGTATGAGGTGATACCTCATTGCAGTTTTGATTTGCACTTCTCTAATGATTAGTGATGTTGAGCATCCTTTCATGTGTTTGTTGGCAATCTGTATATCTTCTTTGGAGAAATGTCTATTTAGGTCTTCTGCCCATTTTTGGATAGGGTTGTTTGTTTTTTTTTGATATTGAGCTGCATGAGCTGTTGTAAATTTTGGAGTTTAATCCTTTGTCAGTTGCTTCATTTGCAAATATTTTCTTCCATTCTCAGAGCTGTCTTTTTTTTTTTTTTTTTTTTTTGCGGTACGCGGGCCTCTCACTGCTGTGGCCTCTCCCGCTGTGGAGCAAAGGCTCCGGACGCGCAGGCTCAGCGGCCATGGCTCACGGACCCAGCCGCTCCGTGGCATGTGGGATCTTCCCGGACCGGGGCACAAACCCCTGTCCCCTGCATCGGCAGGTGGACTCTCAACCACTGCGCCACCAGGGAAGCCCCTCAGAGCTGTCTTTTCGTTTTGTTTATGGTTTCCTTTGCTGTGCAAAAGCTTTGAAGTTTCATTAGGTCCCATTTGTTGTTTTTTTTTTTTTTTTTATTTCCATTTCTCTAGGAGGTGGGTCAAAAAGGATCTTGCTGTGATTTATGTCATAGAGTGTTCTGCCTATGTCTTTGTCTAAGAGTGTTATAGTGTGTGGCCTTACATTTAGGTTTTGAATCCATTTTGAATTATTTTGTGTATGGTGTTATGGAGTGTTCTAATATCATTCTTAAGCCAGCTTTACAACAAATGCAAAAGGAACTTCTCTAGGCAGAAAACACAAGGGAAGGAAAAGACCTACAATGACAAACCCCCCAAAATTAAGGAAATGGTAATAGGAACATACATATCGATAATTACCTTAAATGTAAATGAACTAAATGCTCCAACCAAAAGACATAGACTGGCTGAATGGATACAAAAACAAGACATGTATATATGCTGTCTATAAGAGACCCACTTCAGACCTAGGACACATACAGACTAAAATTGAGAGGATGGAAAAAGATATTCCATGCAAATGGAGATAAAAAGAAAGCTGAAGTAGCAATTCTCATGTAAGACAAAATAGACTTTAAAATAAAGTTATTACAGGAGTCAAAGAAGGACACTACATAATGATCAAGGTGTCAATCCAAGAAGAAGATATAACAATTGTAAATATTTATGCACTCAACATAAGAGCACCTCAATACATAAGGCAAATGCTAACAACCATAAATGTAACACGATCATCATATGGGACTTTAACATTCCACTTTCACCAATGGAGAGATCATCCAAAATGAAAATAAATAAGGAAACACAAGCTTTAAATAATACATTAAACAAGATGGACTTAACTGATATTTATAGGACATTCCATCCAAAAACAACAGAATACACTTTCTTCTCAAGTGCTTATGGAACATTCTCCAGGATAGATTATATCTTGGGTCACAAATCAAGCCTTGGTAAATTTAAGAAAATTGAAATCATATCAAATATCTTTTCCGACCACAATGCTATGAGACTAGATATCAGTTACAGGAAAAAATCTGTAAAAAATACCAACACATGTAGGCTAAACAATACATTAATTAATAACCAAGATCACTGAAGAAATCAAAGAGGAAATCAAAAAATACCTAGAAACAAATGACAATGAAAACACAATGACCCAAAACCTATGGGATGCAGCAATAGCAGTTTTAAGAGGGAAGTTTATAGCAATACAATCCTACCTCAAGAAACAAGAAACATCTCAAATAAACAACCTAACCTTATCCCTAAAGCAATTAGAGAAAGAACAAAAAAACCCCAAAGTTAGCAGAAGGAAATAAATCATAAAGATCAGATCAGAAATAAATGAAAAAGAAATGAAGGAAATGATAGCAAAGATCAATAAAACTAAAAGCTGGTTCTTTGAGAAGATAAAGAAAATTCATAAACCATTAGCCAGTCTCATCAAGAAAAAAAGGAAGAAGACTCAAATCAACAGAATTAGAAATGAAAAAGGAGAAGTAACAACTGACACTGCAGAAATACAAAGGATCATGAGAGTTTACTACAAGCAACTATATGCCAATAAAATGGACAACCTGGAAGAAATGGGCAAATTCTCAGAAGATCACAACCTTCCGAGACTGAACCAGGAAGAAATAGAAAATAGAAACAGACTAATCACAAGCACTGAAATTGAGGCTGTGATTAAAAATCTTGCAACAAACAGAAGCCCAGAACCAGACGGCTTCACACGTGAATTCTATCAAACATTTAGAGAAGAGCTAATATCTATCGTTCTCAAACTCTTCCAAAATATAGCAGAGGGAGGAACACTCCGAAACTCATTCTACAAGGCCACCATCACCCTGATACCAAAATAAGGCAAAGATGTCACAAAAAAGAAAACTACAGGCCAATATCACTGATGAACATAGATGCAAAAATCCTCAACAGAATACTAGCAAACAGAATCCAAAAGCACATTAAAAGGATCATACACCATGATCAAGTGGGGTTTATCCCAGGAATGCAAGGATTCTTCAATACACTCATATCAATCAATGTAATAAACCATATTAATAAATTGAAGGAGCAAAACCATATGATCATGTCAATACATGCAGAAAAAGCTTTCGACAAATTCAACACCCATTTATAATAAAAACCCTCTAGAAAATGGGCACAGAGGGAAGTTACCTCAACATAGTAAAGGCCATATATGACAAACCCACAGCCAACATCATTTTCAGTTGTGAAAAACTGAAACCATTTCCACTAAGATCAGGAAGAAGACAAGGTTGCCCAATCTCAACATTATTATTCAAGGCTCCCCCACCATCCAGAATGGTCAGCCTGGTGAGGTGAGCTGGCCTGGCTTGCTGGGTGGGGCCTCCTGCCCTGTGGCCTTGGGCTAAGGCCAGGCCTGCAGCTGCTGCTGGTCGTACTCAGTGATGAGCCTCTTGATGTGGCCAGCTTGCTGTGCATGTACTCGCAGCGGTGCTTCTCCTGGCTGTAGTTGGTGTTGGTCTTCTTGATTTTTCGATATTCCTGTAAAATCTGCCCACAAGTAGTCTCGTACTCCTCGGAGCCCTGGGAGAGCTGCCGGAGCTGGGCATCGAGCTGCGTGAAGCGCCGCGTGATCTGCTCGATGCGGGCACGCAGGTCTCGGTACTTGCTATACTCAGCATTGAAGTCGTTTTCATAGCTCTGGCACTGCTCCGAGGAGGAGATAGTGGCATATTTTAGCAGGTAGTCATTTTTGGAAGTTTTAGCCACAGCAATCAGAGAAGAAAAAGAAATAAAAGGAATCCAAATGTGAAAAGAAGAAGTAAAACTGTCACTGTTTGCAGATGACATGATACTATACATAGAGAATCCTAAAGATGCTACCAGAAAATTACTAGAGCAAATCAATGAATTTGGGAAAGTAGCAGGATACAAAATTAATGCCCAGAAATCTCTTGCATTCCTATACACTAATTATGAAAAATCTGAAAGAGAAATTAAGGAAACGCTCCCATTTACCATTGCAGCAAAAAGAATGAAACACTTAGGAATAAACCTACCTAAGGAGACAATCTGTATGCAGAAAGCTGTAAGACACTGAAATCTGGATCTTTAAGAGGTATTTGCCTCTACAGTCATTGCAGCATTATTCACAATAGGAAAGTTGTGGAAACAATGTAAATGTTCATCAATAGAGGAATGGATAAAGAAAGTGTGGTATATACATACAATGGAATAATGGAATGCTAAGTGAAATAAACCCATCACAGACAGACAAATGCTGCATGATTCCACTTCTACAAGGTATCTAAAATAGTCAAACTCATACAAGCAGAGAGTAGAATGGTTTTTTCCAGGAGCTTGGGGGAGGCGAAAATGGGGGTTTGCTATTAAATAGGTATAAATTTTCAGTTATACAAGATAATTTCTAGATATCTGAAGTATAACATTGTGCTTATAGCTAATGATACTGTATTGTACACTTAAAGTTTTGTTAAGAGAGTAAATCTTGTTTAATGTTTCTACAATAATTTTAAAAATTATGGTATAATTTGATAAATCTATTTTTACAAAAATAGTCATTAGATCAATTTTATGATACAAAATCAGAAAGAAATCTAAATGTATGTGAATAAGAGAATAGAATAGTAATTGTTACATTCATATAATCAAATAATACATAGTCATTAAAAATGATCTATTTATTTGAAAAATATCCTCCCTAGTTATGAAATCATGTGGAAGAAAAATATAGATTATATTATACCATTTATATAGGGGAAATATATATATACATATATGTTTCATTTGTAACAGTTGAAAATTATGTGTCCATATATGTTTGGGTCTCTTTCTGGACTTTATATCAGTGTTATTGCTTTGTTTGTTTAGCTTTATACTAGTGCTACTAAGTCTTGATTATGCTTGTAATATTTCCCAAAAGAGGTTATACTAGCACTTGGAAACATGGAAACATGCTCAACATTGTTTTCATCAGAAAAAAATGTAAATTAAAGCCATAATGATATATCATGATACACCCAGTAGTACAGCTAGAATAAAGTCACTACCAATACCAAATGTTGCAGAGGGTGAGAAGACATGTGGAACTTTCATACAAGATTAGACATACAAGTGTCTAATCGTCAAATCATTGTGCAAAGCTATTTGTCAGTTTCTTATAATGTTAAATATACACCTACCGTTTTTTTTTTTTGCGGTACGCGGACCTCTCACTGTTGTGGCCTCTCCCTTGTGGAGCACAGGCTCTGGATGCGCAGGCTCAGTGGCCATGGCTCACGGGCCCAGCCGCTCCGCGGCATGTGGGATCTTCCCGGACCAGGGCACGAACCCATGTCCCCTGCATCGGCAGGCGGACTCTCAACCACTGTGCCAACAGGGAAGCCCCTACACCTACCTTTTGATTCAGGACTTCCAATCCTAAGTATATGCAAAAAAGACACAGAAAAAGCATATGTCCACAGGATGCATTTTCACAATTGTTCATTTTAGCTTTATTCAATATAGCAAAGTATTGGAAGCAACAAAAATATCCATCATTAGAAGAATAGGTAAACAAATTTGTCAATTTATACAATGGAATTCTACTTAGAAATTAGATGGAACGAACTGGTAATAACTAGTAACATATGCCAAACTGAGGTGAATCTCAGAAACATTATAGTCAGCAAAGAAGCCGGACCTAAAAGTACAAACAATATGACCCTATTTTAATTAAGTTCAACAACTTCTATGTGGAGGCCACTGGAGGAGGATGGACAGGAAAGGCATGAGGGGACTTTCTAGGGTAATGGTTATACTCTATATTTTCATTGGGGTTTTGGTTACAAGGGTGTATATATTCATCAAAATACTTTGCACTATACCCTTAAGATTTGTGTTTCTACTTTATTATATCACAAGAAAAAATTTATGCATGTAGTGGTTTCCAGCCTAAGGACTATTTTATATACTCTTTAATATACAGCCTCTCAAGGGATATTCACACATTTTTGAAGATAGACTTAGTTATATTTTATAAATTAAACCCCCCTGAATTTTCTAAAAATTCGTGTGACCTGATGGTAAAATTATACAGGATGCCTTGCTTCTTGTCCATTGCAGTCTTCACTACACCACAGTATACTTCAGGTTAATTCCACAATCTGGAATATCAGAGAGCAGCTCTCTGCATACAGCAGAACAGAGGCAATAAGAGCATAGGCTCTGAAGTCACACTTCCTTAGTTTAAAGCCTGGCTACACCACTTATTAGCTGTGATCTTGGACAGATTATTTAGCCTTTCAAATCCTTGGTTTATTCCCTTGTAAAAAAGGAATAGTTATTTTATCATTTAATTCCTGTAAGGATAAAAGATGTTACAGGTAAAAAGCACATGCAACACTACTTGCCATATAATAAGTGCTCATTAATGTTTCTGAATGCCATACTAATAATAATAAATCATGAAATTAATTATATATTAACAAAACAATAGCACCCACTATATTAGTGATGTAAGTAATTATTTTTATAGAGGCAACGGGAGACATGGTGGCTAAATCACTTCCTAGGAAGTCCAAGTCAGATGGGAACTGAATGGAGTCCCCAGGACACTGAATTCAAGGAACTGTGAGAGAAGGTAAGGCCTGTACAAATAGACTTTATTATTTATATGTGCATGTGGCCATCAGAGTACAATTCTTTCACCACCTAGGCAGACATGTCAGTACCTCTCGAGGAATGCATACTATCCTGTCATTGTCACAGAAAGCAGCACTTTACTGTCCTGATGATAGATGGCAATGGTAAGATTAGACAGCAGTGAAAGGAGCTGGATGACACAAAGGGCATGGAACCAGGGCATGGAAATGTTTACAATGATGAGGTTTTCTTTTTTAGTTCGGGTGACCTACTTTGACTCTATTGTATGCAAAGAATAATGGCATTCTGCCAGGGGTATATTACATCCAACTTTACAATTTATTTATTTTAAATAATATTTTATCTTTAGAACGATTTTAGATCTACAGAAAAATTGAGCAGATAGTACAGGGTTCCAATATATTCCCTTCCACCCCCACAGTTTCCCCTAATATTAACATTTTGCATTAGTGTGGTACATTTGTTATAATTAGTGAACTAATATTAATACATTATTATTAACAAAATCTGTAGTTACATTAAAGTTTACTCTTGTACATTTCTATGGGTTTTGACAAATGCATAATGTAATGTATCCACCATTGTAGTATCATACAAAATAGTTTCACTTCTTCACCTATTCAAGCCAACCTGTTATTGCTAAAGCCTGCTAAGCACTTGTCTCTTTACTTTCTCTATAGTTTTGCCTTTTCCAGGAAGTCATATAGTTGGAATTTTATAGTAGCTAGTCTTTTCAGGATGGCTTCTTTCACTTAGAAGTATGCTTGTAAGTTTCCTTTGTGTCTTTTCATGCCTTCATAGCTCATTGCTTTTTATTGCTGAATAATATTCCATTGCATGGATTTACCACTGTTTGTTGGTACATTCACCTATTTATTGAAGGACATAGTGTCATCTTCCAGTGTTGGCACTTATGAATAAAGTTGCTATAAACATTTATGTATAAGTGTTTTGAGGCCATAAGTTTTCAATTCAGTTGGGTAAATACCTAGTAGTGTAATTGGTGGATTTTATGCTAAGACTGTTTAGTTTTATAAGAAACTTCCAGATTATCTTCCAAAATGACTGTACCATTTTTCATTCCCATAAACATTGAATGAGAGGTCCTGTTGTTCCACATCCTTACCATAATTTGCTATTGTCTATTATTGAATTTTAACCATTCTAATAGGTATACAGTGGTATTTCTTTTTTTTCCCCCCCAAATTTCAGCCATTTATTTTTTTTCATCTTTTAATTCCTATGGGGTTCATCAATTCTTTATCAGTTAACATTCTCATTGACAAAGACCAATTTATTAGAGAATGGACTTGAGCATACAGGGAGGGGCAAGGGTAAGCTGGGACAAAGTGAGAGAGTGGCATGGACATATATACACTACCAAATGTAAAATAGATAGCTAGTGGGAAGCGGTCGCATAGCACAGGGAGATCAGCTAGGTGCTTTGTGACCACCTAGAGCGGTGGGATAGGGAGGGTGGGAGGGAGGGAGATGCAAGAGAGAAGAGATATGGGGACATATGTATATGTATAACTGAATCACTTTGTTATAAAGCAGAAACTAACAACCCATTGTAAAGCAATTATACTCCAATTAGGTCCTTTTCATACTCTATTTGGAATTGCTGGATTGTCACTTTTGAGAGAAGAACAGATTAAACCTGTTAGCCCTGTTTTTTGCATGCCTGAAGAAATACTTCAGAGGGTGAATGTTCAGCCTGAGCTAGTGATCTAGATTAGATCCCTTGATGGAAAAGTTGCTTAGGGGTATTTCTTTGTTGTAATTTATAATTCCTTATTGGTATCTGTTTTTTTTGTTGTTTTTTTTGGTTTTTTTTTGCGGTACGCGGGCCTCTCACTGTTGTGGCCTCTCCCGTTGTGGAGCACAGGCTCCGGACGCGCAGGCTCAGCGGCCATGGCTCACGGGTCCAGCCGCTCTGCAGCATGTGGGATCTTCCCGGACCAGGGCACGAACCCGTGTCCCCTGCATCGGCAGGCGGACTCTCAACCACTGCACCACCAGGGAAGCCCTGGTATCTGTTTTTTAGCATCTTTTCGTATGTGAGTTCTCTGCATATCTTTGATACAAGTCCTTTATCAGATATGTGATTTACAAATATTTTCTTTCATTCTATGTTTTTAAAAAATCCTCTTAATAGAGACTTCCCTGGTGGTCCAGTGATTAAGACTCCATGCTCCAAATGCTGGAGGCACGGGTTTGATCCCTGGTTGGGAACCAAGATCCTGCGTGCTGCACAGTGTGGCCTAAAAAAAAAGAATTCTCTTAATAGTGTCTTTTGCTTAACAGAAGTTTTTACTATTAATGAAGTGAAACTTACTAATTTTTTCCTTTCATGGATCATGCTTTTGGAGCTGTATTTAAAAACTCATTGTCAAGCCCATTGTCACCTAGATTTTCTTCTATATTATCTTTTATAAATTTTATAGGTTTGTGTTTTACATTTATGTCTTTGATCCACTTTGAGGTAATTATTGTGAAAGGTGTAAGACCTGTGTCTAGATTCATTATTTTTTCATTGCTTTTGCGTTTTGATGTCCAGTTAGTTGTTTCAGTACCATTTGTTCCAAAATCTATACTTTCTCCATTGAATTGCTTTTGCTCCTTTTTCAAATATCAGGTGACTATATTGTGTAGATCTTATTTCTGTGTTCTCTGTTCTGTTTCATTGATCTATTTGTCTCTTATTAATATCATGGTGACTTGATTACTGTACCCTTTACAGTAAGTCTTGAAATCTTGTAGTGTTGGTCCTCCGAATTTGTTCTTCTATTTCAGTGACATGTTGGCTATAATGAGTCTTTTGCTTTTGCACATAATCATTAGAATCAGTTTGTTGATGTTGTCAAAATTAGTTGCTGAGAGCTTATTGGAATTATATTGAATCTGTAGATCATGTGAGAAAGAACTGGCATCTTATCAATATAGTCTTCTTAATATTGAATGTGGAACATTATTTACTTATATCTTCTTTGACTTATTTCTTCATAGTTGTATAGTTTTCTTCATAAAGACCTTGTGCATATATTGTTAAATTTATTCTTTATTATTTCATTTTATGGGTGCTTGTCAAATCAGTCTCATAATCTGATCTTACACAATATTATAATTGACTAATTCAAATGACACCAAAAATAGGATACAGAAAACTGAAAGACACAGGTAAAACTTGGAGAAGTAATATCAACACATCTTTATGGGTGCTTTCTTCCTTCATTTAAGTAGTACTCTGGTCCATATTTTATGTATGAGTATCTAGGTGGATCATACAGGACATCACTTAGCCAATGGAAGCTATTTAGGTCATAAAAGATCAATTTTACACTCCAATGATTACATACATTATGAACATTTTCCAGAGTTCCATGCCTCATATATGCATAAATTCCAAGTTTGTTTACTATAAACAACCTTGACACCAGGTATATCATGCTAAAAATACTCCATAGGTAAGGATTTCCTTTTATCTTTCTGTTAGTAATTATTATCAGGAGGAGATTTGACCTTATTTTCTTTACCCTTCTCTCCCCAGGGGAGGGAATTTGGATTTTAAACCAGCTGCTTCCTTCACTGGGCTTTGTGTGTGGGGACTTTGGAGACTGCGAAAATGGGAAGAAAAAGGTAGTGAGAGCTTCTAAGAAATTTTTAAGGTTTCAATAAGTATGAGAATTACCTGGTGTTAGAAATTTGCATTGATTACCTATATTTTCTTTGTATATTTTTTTACTAGAAGAGATATTATTATTATTTTTCTATATTGTACAAGTTGATGCTACTAACCACTTTTAATAACACAGCAGACCCCTTTTATTTTCCAGGAATATTGATTGATCATGGTATAATGAATGAACTACAGGTTTTGGATGAATAGAAGTCTGTCCCTACTGCTTTCTAAAAACTATATGAATCTGGTACTCTCTCACTCTATGAACCTATCCTAGACAAATTTTTGTTACTTCACCTATGAAGCAGACAGTATAAAACCTTCCTTGCAGGATTGTTTCAGGGATTAGAGATGATATAAAAAACAGAACAAGGCTGAAACATGTCAGGCATGACTATTATTATAATTATCCATATCACATTCTCCATTATCTGAATGGAATACAATAAATTTACAACAAATTTGAGTTCTTCTTGTTTAAAATTGTGTAATGGTACAGCCATTACTTTAAGAAGGAATTCCCTAAAAACTCCCCAAACTTATTCTGTCTTAAAAAAAAAAAAGTCAATACCAAAAACTAGATCAGTATAACTATAGAACTGACAGATCAGAGGATAAAATATTAAATTAGGGACCCTATTCAATAACTTGTAATTGTAGAGGTTATGCTAGTATTCTCAAATTTCAATAACAGTGGCTTACTATCCACATAATAGAAGTTAAGAATTATTTTGACCAGGCAGAAAATAAACTGGGATAATATCTTTGACCCTCTTGAGGATCAGATTGAGTGAACTCTGAGAAAGAAAAAAAAAAAAACAGTCAATAGAAGATTTTGCTGTGCAATGGTTTAAATAGCCATTAGTTAGAGAGATCAGTATTAAGTTGTATCAATATTGAAATTAAAGGTTAGGATACCTGAGGTTCACATTTCTTTCCATGGGTTGCATCTTTCATCAATAATCATTAAGCTCTTTGGTGATGGTTCTCAGCCCTGGATGTACATTAGAATCACTTTGGGGAGCTTTTAAAAACATGATTTCTAGGTCTCCAATCAAACCAGTTAAATCAGAATCTCAGAGTGTAACCAAGCTTGAGAATTTTTAAATGCAACCCAGGTTGATTCTAATGAACAGTCAAGTCTGAGAGCCCATGATCTAGCGGCAAGTTAACTGACAAATAACTTAGTGGTTCTGAAAATAACCAAACAATAGTGATAGTTTTCATTCATTAATATATGTGGGAGAAATGGACTTTCACACTACAACTCCAGTATTTGATTGAAAAACACCGATTTAAGAAATGTAGAAAACATAAGTTGGGCTGGGGCTCTACAGTTTGTAGATCTTATATTCTATTATATTCCTACTTCAAAGAGAATCTCTACCTCATGATCTTATTGGAATCTATGTGATTATTGTCTGGGAGAAATTTGAGCAACGGTGTCATTTTCTAAAACATTTTTTCATTCCAAATCCTTCAAACTTTTTAAGTTGTTAGGCTATGCTAGCTAAAATACAAAGATGCTTTCTAGTGGAAATACTCTTGAACTTCAGGTCCATGGTCCTCGGAGCTCTGACTTTGTATACACTGATAGCAACATCACATTAACCAAGGCACATGATTTGGGGAAGGACAATCACAATATTTGTTTTACGAGGTAAAAACAACAAGCCCCAGTGTGGATTGAAATCATGATTATGATACTCTAAACAACAGAAGTAGCCAAAACTAAAGAAGGAAAAGAAGAAATCATTAATAAGCTTTAAAGTTATAAGAGAAAAAAATCTGAGAGGTGACTGTGAAAATGGAGAATTTTCTTCAAAATATTGAGTGGCCTTGAAAAGTACTTTTTTTGAAAGCAAATTATTTTTATCATTTGAATTACAAATGAAGTTTTGACAAAATTGGACTGATGCAGGCAATTATTATTATAGTCTCAAGGTTGAGAAAATTGCTTAATTTCATACTGAAGAGGGAAAGTACCAGCTGGTAAATGCAACATAAATCAGAATCTTGCAACTATACCTGAATATGTATAGGTTAAAATATTAAAAGCTCTGTGTTGGGGTCTCCTGAGTCCTATTATTTTTGTATTACTAACAGTTGTCTTTAAGGAATTTATTTGTTGAATTTTATTTATTTATTTATCCAAATATTATTAAATATTTGGAAAACATTTAGAAACAAGTTGATGGAAATCCAATATGTGTTACCATATATAATACACACAGCAATACATTAATTCACGAGCCAGTATTGGTGCACCTACTGTTGGAAGGAATTCAATAAATTGACATTTAGTGTTTTGCAAATCTGTGCCTTTTATGATGCAGATTTGCTTCTGAAAAACCATGTTCTAATTACATTTTCTAAAGGCTTATTTTTGGGTGAGCCTTTCATAGAATATTAACACTAGGACTCCCCTGGTGGTGCAGTAGTTATGAATCCACCTGCCAATGCATGGGATACGAGTTTGAGCCCTGGTCTGGGAAGATCCCACATGCCACGGAGCAACTCAGCCCATGTGCCACAACTACCGAGCCTGTGCTCTAGAGCCCGCGAGCCACAACTACTGAGGCCCACACACCTAGATCCCATGCTCTGCAACAAGAAAGCCACCACAATGAGAAGCCCACACACTGCAATGAAGAGTAGCCCCTGATCGCCACAACTAGAGAAAGCCTGCATGCAGCAACGAAGACCCAATGCAGCCAAAAATAAATAAATAAAATAAATAAACAAATTTATTAAAAAAAAGAATATTAACACTAAACTGGTCATATGAGTTTCAAGTAAATATACAGGTACATTTTCAATTGATTGAGAGTAAGCAATAGCCCAAATTTAATTTAAACTAGCAGAAATCAATTAGAAAAAGACAAGCATTCCAGTACAAAAGTGGGAAAACACATAAATGATCAATTGATAAAAGGAAAGTATTGTGAATGGCCAAAAACACATAAAAATATACTCAACCATATCAATCTTTATAATGAAATAAATATATGTTAAATAATTATCAATTATTATATATATAATGAAATAAATATATGTGTGTGTGTTTAAACACACAGACACAAAGAGACATAATAAAATAAATTGACAATTACTTTTATCACCTGTTAGATTAACAGGCACATTTGTTACCAAAGTGTGGAGAATTTGGGACTCCTTGTGTGTTACAATCTTTCCAATAGACAGTGGAAAATATGTATTAGATGGAACTTAACATATTTTGACTAACAATTTTATTTTTAGAAATTTACCTATAGGATTACTTGTAAAATTACAAGTAATCTGTTTGTCAAGTCATAATACTAGGGGAATTAATGATGATACATTTATACAATTGAATTGTATTCAGTTATATATGGTAATGTATATTGAAATTAATTGATATGAAAATCCACGTTTTTCAAAAGTTCATTTGTCCATCAGTTACTGAGTATCAACTATGTTTGAGGCATTAATATTGTACTTCATTCACATAAAATGATGTGTGTGTGTGCTTGCTTGGATACGGTCAATAAACCAATTTTATAGGAAGAATGTTAAAAAACTAAAAAAAAACCCTTTATTTTTACTTTTAGCTTTTTAACAAGTTTATCCCCAAATATGACTACTGATTTATCTAAATGTTAAAAATTTGCATTAAGAAAGTATGATAATTTGACAATATGCTAACAAAATTACTTTAAAAGTTACTGTAGGAGGAGCATACTTTTATAATTCCTATAAGCAGGCCATAGCAGTATACAAATTTGGAGGGTAAAAGCAACAAAAATTAACCTTTATTTTCCTTTTCCAATGATTGCTCTAGAGACAGGCATATGACACAGTTCTTGTTAATGAGACACATGGAATATCTGTTTAAGTCTTATGGGCATCATTTCCTTCCCTGATAAAAGAGAAGGGATTAAGAACTCTGCCATTTTTTTGTGCGTGGATGGCATCCTGTAAGATCGTAATGCTTTAGCTTCTCCAATATGCTACACTATATGGAGGCCAAGGAAAAGCCAAGAGATACTCAGAGTAGTCCCTGCTGCTAGCCTTCTTGAAATGTGAAACAAATATCAGAGTAAGTTGTGTGTTCTGTTAGCTGCAGTCAAAAACAATTCTGATGCACAAGAGGTTAAAAAATGGTTTATTTTCCATTTAACAAGTGATAAACCCAGTTTATCTTAAATTACATAAGAAAAATACATTTTGTTGAAAAAATTCAAAATTATTTACATCATCTAAAAAATTTGGATTATATAAGAGTCTTTAAATAGATTGAAAAATATCTTGGAGTATCATATCAAAAATGAAACAAATGCTAAAAAATTGTTAGTATATTATAATTTTTATTGAATTTGTTGAAGTAGAGGGTTTCTAGGCTGCTATTTACAAGAACTTATTCACAAAGTACATGTTTTGGGATGCATTTTATATCAAATACACTTAAAAAAATCTTATAGATTATCTTTACCATTTACCATCACATGTTTATAATTTTCTTTTTACCATTAGTTTTGCCTTACTAGAAACATTGCCATACTTGATATATTTCAAAATTATAACAATTAGAGAAAGAAAAAGCAAAACTAGCCATGTACACTAATGCTTAATGGTGTGTAAAAACTCTCAAAGCCTATTTCATAATACAAATAAGCAATATTAACACAAAGCAAGAACATTGAACTCTTGACAAATGCATTCATCTCTCCCCACCTCCAGAAATTTCACTAAACTCTTTTTCAGTGCAAAAAGAATCTTATGAGATTTAAGAAAATATTCTTTGGAAGCATGAGTGGTTTATTTTTTCTACCCTTCAATTAATTTACAACTAATAGGACATCCATATCAAAAACAAAACAGAGCAAAACAAAACAAAATACCTCCACACAGTATACCAGGACACCTGAAAGATCTATCCATCTGTGCATTTGAAAATCATTTGAAAATGGTAGCTTGGACCATGGAGGAGGGCACTAAACATGGAGTGTGGTGGTGAAACTGGCAGTGGCAGAGGTGGCAGCAGCAGAGAAAGCAGTGGCAGGTCTAGCATTGGGACAGTATGACCATTCTGGCAGAGGAGGTAGAGGGTCTGGCCACACATTCTGCAACAGGATAGAGCCATTCCTTTCTCTGAGGAGAAACCACAGTGACTGGGAGGAGGAAAAGGAAAAGGACCTATGTAGACCAAGAAAACTGAAGGAAAGTGTCTCCTGCTGTCTGCCCCAGGAGTCTGGCATGAAGATTGCCCACAGACCTCTGGGACCCCCCACTTTGAGAGTCCATTTACAGAGCCCAGGGTATACCCATAGCCCCAAGTACTAAGTACACGCCTTTTTCCGGAGCTGACAAACTTCAAAAATAAGATGAAGAATGCATTAAAATGCATTGGGAATAGAGGAGATCAGATGGAAGAGAGAATTAGTGAGCTGGAAAATAAGAATCTAGAGATGATTCAGGTATAAGAGGAGAGAGAACTAAGATTTTTAAAAAGTGAAGAAACTCTAAGAGAGCTATCAGACTCTATTAGAAAAAGCCAATGTTGGGACTTCCCTGGTGGCACAGTGGTTCAGAATCCACCTGCCAATGCAGGGGACACGGGTTCGAGCCCTGCTCTGGGAAGATCCCACATGCTGCGGAGCAACTAAGCCCGTGCGCTACAGCTACTGAGCCTGCGCTCTAGAGCCTGCGAGCCACAACTACTGAGCCCACCCACTGCACCTGAAGCCTGTGGGCCTAGAGCCTGTGCTCTGCAACAAGAGAAGCCACCGCAATGAGAAGCCCATGTACCACAATGAAGAGTAGCCTCCACTCGCCACAACTAGAGAAAGCCCATGTGCAGCAATGAAGACCCAACACAGCCATAAATAAATTAATTAATTAAAAAAAACCCAGAAAAGCCAATGTTTTATGTAATTTTTGTAGTAAGCACAAAACAAAAAACTAGAGCAGAGACACAAAGCTTAAAAAAAAAAGGGGAGACTGAGCAAATCACTGTGGAAAACCACCAACTTACAAATGTAGACAGAAACAGAAAGAAACAATGGAGAGGAAAAACAATTAGAAGAGAAGGAAAAAGATAAAATGGAGGTACATAGCAATAATCATCCTAAATGTAAATAGATTGAACACACTGATAAAAAGGCAAACAGTGACAGGAGAGATAAACAAACAAACAAACAAAAGAAGACCCAAGTATCTGCTGCCTATATGATGCCAGGACTCATCCCAGTTCTAAAGAGACAAATAAGCTCAAAGTGAAAATCAAATAGAAACCAATAAAAGACAGGCAGAGCCATACTTATATCAGACAAAATAGGCTTCAAACTAAGGGTAACAATAAACAAAGAAGGCATTATATAACAATAAAAGAATATAACAAGAAGACATAATTGTAAATATATATGCCCCTAAAACCTGAGCATTGAAATACATTAAGCAAATAATAACAGATCTTAAGGGAGAATTAGAAAGCAATACAATAATTGTAGGGAACTTCCATACCCCATTCTCCTCAATGGATATATTGTCCAGACAGTAAATCAGCAAGTAAATGTTGCAATTGAAATGAACTTAATAGAAATATATAGAACATTCCATCCACCAGCAGCAGAATAATTCTTCTCAAGTGCATACAGAATATTCTCCAGGATAGATCATATGATAGGCCACATGCACACACACACACACACACACACACACACACACAAATGTAGCAAATTTAAGAAGATTAAAATCATACCAACTATCTTTTCTGATCATAAT
Organism: Monodon monoceros; assembly: GCF_005190385.1. Classification (NCBI taxonomy): domain Eukaryota; kingdom Metazoa; phylum Chordata; class Mammalia; order Artiodactyla; family Monodontidae; genus Monodon; species Monodon monoceros. Next base: position 22,659,526 of record NW_021703770.1, on the reverse strand, counting down.
ATTATAAAACTAGAAACCTACAACAAGAGGAAAGCGAAAAAATCTACACATGTGTGGAAACTACACAATATACTTCTAAAAAATTATTGGGTAAAAGAAAAATCAAAAGAGAAATAAAAAATTATTTTGAAACAAATTAAAGTGGAAATACAACATATCAAATATTGTGGGATGCAGCAAAAGCAGTTCTGAGAGGAAAGTATATAGCAATAAATGTGTATATTAAGAAATTAGAAAGATCTCAAATAAACAACCTAATGTTACACTTCAAGGAACTAGAAAAAGAAGAACAAATTAAGTCCAACATTAGCAGAAGGAAGGAAGCAATAAAGATCAGGTCAGAAGTAAATGAAATAGAAACAAAAAAGGAAAAACAATAGAAAGGATCAATGAAACTAAGAGCTGGTTCTTCAAAGAGATAAACAAAATTGATGAAACTTTAGCTAGACTAAGAAAAAGAAGAAGATTTAAACAAATAAAATTAGAAATGAAAGAGGAGACATTACAACTGATTCTACGGAAATGCATAGAACCATAAAAGACTATTATGAATACTTATATGGGAACAAATTACATAACTTAGAAGAAACGGATACATTTCTAGGAATACACAACCTAGTAAGGCCGAATCAGGAAGAAATAGAAAATCTGAACAGACAAATAATAAGAGGTTGAACTGGTAATCAAAAAACTCCCAACACAGAGAACTCCAGGGCCAGAGGCTTCACTGGAGAATTCTACCAAACATTTAAAGAAGAATTAACACCAGTTCTTCTCAAACTCTTCCAAAATGTGGAGGAGGAAGCACTACCAAACTCAATCTATATACGTCAATAAAATAAAAGATAAAAATCACATGATCATCTCTATAGACACAGAAAAAGCATTTCACAAATGAAATGAGAGAGTAGCATGGACATATATACACTACCAAATGTAAAATAGCTAGCTAGTGGGAAGCAGCCACACAGCACAGGGAGATCAGCTCGGTGCTTTGTGACCACCTAGAGGGGTGGGGTAGGGAGGGTGGGAGGGAGACGCAAGAGGGAGGAGATATGGGGGTATATGTATATGTATAGCTGATTCACTTTGTTATAAAGCAGAAATTAACACACAACTGTAAAGCAATTATACTCCAATAAAGATGTTAAAAAAAAGAAAGGCCATACTTCCTAAAGCCATCTATAGATTCAATGCAATCCCCATCAAAATACCAAAGGCATTCTTCACAGAAATAGAAGAAACAATCATAAATTTTTGTGGAACCACAAAATACCACAAATAGCCAAAGCAATCCTGAGAAAAAAAGAACAAAGCTGGTGGTATCAGTGCACTACAAAGCCATAGCAACCAAAATAATATGATACTGGCACAAAAATAGACCCACTGAACAGTGGAACAGAATAGTGAGCCTAGAATTAAATCCCAGTATTCACAGTCAACTAATATTTAACAAGGTATCCAAGAATACTCAATGAGGAAAGAATAGTTTCTTCAACAAATTATTCTAGGAAAACTTGAGAAACATATGCAGAACAGTGAACTTGGACCCCTATCTCACACCACTTACAAAAATTAACTTGAGATGAATCGAAGACTTAAACACAAGACCTGATACCATCAAACCCCTAGAAGAGAAGGTAGGAGGGATACGCAAGAGGGAAATGTGTCATACTGGTCACATTTTAAATATGTCATACTGGTCACATTTAAAATGTTCAGTCGTCACATGTGACAGTTGACTATTCTGTTGGATAAAATGGATATAGAATATTTTGCCAGCATAAAATTTCAATCGGAGTGTTCTGCAAGTATTAAAAAACAAAATTAAGGTGTGGAGTCAGGATAGAGGGCTAAAGAAATAAGATCACATTTTGTTAGGTGATGATCTTAGTGGGGCAGTTCAGGGACATCCTCTCTCAGGAACTAAAATTTGAGAAAATAATTGATTCAACTGAGAGAGTTATGTGAGTATTCGGAAGAAGGGCTGTTCAGTCAAAAAGTTCTCTCTACATACTTCTCAGTAATTATGAAGTTTTATATTTGGAATTTTTCAAAAACAGTTATAATAGTTATTACCAACCATCTCAACCAATTCCTAAAAATTCCTTGGAGACATTATAATAATATTTTCGACTTAAAAAATGATTGAATTACATGTGAATTTTTTGTTTTTTTTTTAAAGTTAATTTCAGCCTTATTATTATTCCAGTTTGGAAATTTAAATACTCGTAAAAGATGTATCAGATCAAATCAAATCTATAAATCCAAAGGATGTAGTGAAACTAATCAGAATTACAAGTGGTTACAAATTTCTCATGTTTCGTTCTGTGGTTTTATATTTATTATGATGCATTTCTTTACTTTTACTCATTTTAAGAGATTATAAATATGTTGGTTAATCTATGGCACGAAATTCAGATATATTGGGGACCATACCACATAACTTCATGAATTACTCTAGAAGAATTTTAACAGAAAGAGAGGAAAAGCAGGTTAACTATCAAGGCATGTACCAGAAAAGAGTCAAGAATAATGACAAGTTAAAAGGAATCAACATAAGCCCTTAGCTTCAAAGATGGTAGAAAAAGATACTAATGTTAATAACAATATTGTGGAACTTAGGAAGAAATGAGTGTGCAAAAGAATACGATGAACCAACAGACTTCCCCCATTGGTTTTATTTTGTTTTATTTATTTGTTTTTGTAGTACGTGGGCCTCTCACTGTTGTGGCCTCTCCCGTTGTGGAGCACAGGCTCCGGACGTGCAGGCTCAGCAGCCATGGCTCATGGGCCTAGCCGTTCCGCGGCATGTGGGATCTTCACGGACTGGGGCATGAACCCGTGTCCCCTGCATTGGCAGGTGGACTCTCAACCACTGCGCCACCAGGGAAGCCCTATTTTGTTTTATTTTATTTTATTTCATTTTAGCTGCTCAGGGTCTTAGTTGCGGCACGTATGATCTTTTAGTTGCGGCATGCGGGCTTCTTAGTTGCAGCATATGGACTCTTAGTTGCGGCATGCAGACTTCTTAGTTGTGGCATGCATGCGGGATCTAGTTCCTCGACCAGGGATTGAACCTGGGCCCCCTGCATTGGGAGCGCAGAATCTTACCCACTGAACAGCCAGGGAAGTCCCTCCCCCATTGATTTTAAACAGTAGACTATATTTAAGTAGATTTATGTTTTAAAACTTTTTTTTTGCAAATCACCTAAAATATTCCCATGGGACTCCATTTACTAAACCAAAATGTTTGACAAGATTTTTTCTGAAGTGACTAGTCAGTATCTACATACTCTCTGATTACTTAAAATTTGTCTGCTGGAATTACTAACCTCAAGTTTTAATTCATCAAGAATAATCAGTTTTGAAGTGTATTCATCCTGACAATTTAAAATTTAATTATATCAATATATTTGAAGTTTATTAAACTTAAATTTCACTTATATCATTTCTTCATATATTTTTCTCACTGATACGATAAATAGAAATAGACTTTGGCAGAATCTTAACTCATTAGGGTAAGTCAGTGTCATTTTGAATCACTGATTATGACCATGCAGTCACATGCTCTCTCCTTTTAGATAGAATGTTACCTCCTTCCTCTTATATATGTATTTATAAATTTATTTATACTTCTGTTATATTGTAATCAAATGACATAAAATAGCTTCTACTTCCATTATACTTGAAATGCCATCCAAGATTTGTTATTAAAATTTATTGAATTTATTTTTACATATTTTAAAGTCCACCTAAATATTTTGTACACATTGGGCTAGTTCATGAGAGTCTAAAGCAAGCATAGTGCCTTTATACATATGCTAGGAAATATATCTATTGCCTTTTGGGGAGTTACTTACTTAAACATTTTAATTCAGTATGTATTGTTGAGCACTTACTCAACTCAAAAAGGTGGTCTATTACAGAAATATAAGATATACATATTTTCTATTTTCATATCCCCAGGACTTAATAAGTAATTAGAGTCTTGCTGGGGAGGATAGACAAGATGGTAAATGGCCAAGGGATATGTTATCGCTGAGATGGGAGTTGACACGTCTTAAAGATGAGTAGATGATATAGGTGGAGTTTAGATGGGGAGTGGATCTCAGACAAGGTGATTACTTTTTTAAGTGAATTTCAGGGTTTTGTGAGGGACTACTGATTACATGTAACTCCCCAGCATTTTTTACTACATAATTGAGAGCTCTTAAAGGGAAAACTATTGCTGTCCCTCAACATCTAACAGAATACTTAGCATGTACTGGATTTTGAATGAATTTGGATTGAATAATAAATTAATAAGTTAATAAATGAGTGGTTTAATGAATAGGTAAATAAATAGATATCACTATCCAAGAATTATATGTCATGTCTATATAGCAGTAGTATATTAATGTAAATTCATGCCTTTAGTACTGCAGTGCAAAGTCTTCCACTCTGGATGCTGGGTAAAGAAAAATGATTTATTTTTTTGTTTTGTTTGTTTGTTTTATTGAAGTATAATTGATTTACAATATTATGTTAGTTTCAGATGTATAACATAATAATTCAATATTTTTATAGATCATAATGCATTTAAAGTTATTACAAAATAATGGCTATATTTCCCTGTATTGTACAATATATCCTTGTTGCTTATTTATTTTATACATAGTAGTTTGTGTTTCTTAATCCCATATCCCAATGTCCCTATTTTGCCCCTCCCCCATCCTCTCTCTCCACTGGTAACCAGTAGTTAGTACTCTATATCTGTGAGTCTGTTTCTGTTTTGATATGCACATTACTTTGTTTTTAAGATTCCACATTTAAGTAATAACAGAGTATTTGTTTTTCTCTGTATGACATTTCACTAAGCGTAATACTCTCTAGGTCCATCCATGTTTTTGCAAATGGTAGAATTTCATTCTTTTATCTAGCTGAGTAATATACTATATATACTATACTATACATTATATATTATATATAGATGTGTGTGTGTATGTGTGTGTATATATATATATATATATATATATATATATGTATGTGTGTGTGTATATATACCGGTATATATATACTGGTCCCAGAGGGGACCAGTGCTGGAGCTAGAGGGGCTTGTGTGGGTATCTGGCAAGGGTTGGGGCATGGTGTGTCAGAGATCTGGTCTGCCTCTGATGTGACACTTGTGCAATCGCCGGTAATGGCTGCCCCTCCCTGTTCAGACATCACTAAGGGTTTGAGTTCCCACAGCACCCCATGGCTGAGCTTTTTCCTTGGCTGTGGAAGCCCTCTCTCCAGTGCAGAGCTGCAAAGTAAGGCAAATGGTGCCAGAGCATTTGCTCCACTCAGACCGGGACTTGTGCCAGGATAGTCTGGGAAACCAGTCAGCCAGCTGCACAGTCTCAATTACCCTTTCTGCCCTTCTGCGAGAGCAAGCAAGCATCTGTGCACTACTCACAAGCAGAATCCAGGTTTCCCCAGCCCTGCTGTTAGTCCCACCAGCCCTCCAACCAGCCAAAGGGGCTCATCTTCCCTTTGTTGGCCCCCTGGGCTGGGGCACCCAATGTGTGCATCTAACTGCTCCTCCCCAGGGAGGGTCTCTCTCATGTAATATCATTTTTCCTCTGAGTTCCCTGCCAGGGGCGTGGGTCCTGACCTGATAATTCTCTTCCCTTCCTACCCAGTACCATGTGTATCTTTCTTATAGCCTTGGCTGTACAGAAGTGTTTCTGCTAGTCTTCAGTTAGTTTTCAGTGAGAATTTTTCCACATGTAGATGTATTTTTGATGTGTTCATGGGGGCAAATGAGTTCTGCATCCTTCTACTCTGTCAACTTGATTCAAGTCCCCAAAATTACTTGTTTTGGGCTTTTAAATTAGATTCTAAGTTTCAGCAATTTCCTTGTATAAATGTTGTGAGCTCTGAATGCCATGACTTATTGATAAGATGAGAATGATGGAAAACCAGGATACCAATGTGAGACACTGGTTGCTAACTTCACCTACAGCCATAGTTTCTGACTCTTTTGCTATATATCTGGTTACCTAATACTCTTTTCTTTTTCTTCCCTATCCTATCTTTGTATACGACCACAAAGAATTTCCAGGTTAATTACCTGCTCACTCTCTTATTGCATTGAGTTTACTTACCGCTGTCTTCTGCAGACTTCCTTGGGATTGGCGTGTACCCTAGCACAAAAGGGAGAAGTATTTTTTAATTATTCAGACTAATGAAGGTAAGCATTCTAAAGCCACAGCGATTATATTGGGTTAGAACCCAACTGGATTATTTGCATATATTATGTTTCATAATCCTCCTTTTACTACTTTGACTAAGATCCTCCATCACACTAGCTCATATTCCTTTAGGTACAGTGATCCATCAGGAGTGAGCATAGCATTTAGCCAGTGCGATCATAAGAAAACCTATGACTATTACTGAAGCTTCAGGAAGAGATGCTCTCTCTATGGCACCTGGAGTCCTTAAGAGAGAGATTGTTTATGCTCTTGGAACAGTGCCTCATAAGGAGGTGATATTAGATTTTGGAATGAATTTAGAGGAAGCTAGACTCAGAGAAGGAAAAGGAGAGAAGTCTAGGCCTTGTGAAATTGAGTCCCTGCAGAAAGCTGCATTTTAAGTCAACTTACTAGACCTATTCAGTTTAGTGAATGAATAAGTCTCCTACATTCTTAAGCCACTTTGGGGTCAGTTTTGTTTTGTCTGTAACAAGTCTGGAGCAAACTGATAAAAATATTAAATGTGGAAATCTTATCCCAGGTTATCTGACCACTAATTCCATTCTCTATCCACTGCCCCACCCTGCCAATTTCAGTCTCCTTATTGCTGATGCTCTATATCTGACTCCAAATTGCTTTCTTCCACTTCTAAATCCTGCTTTTCTTGTATGTGTCCCCACAAACAGCACCTTCCAAATGCCCTCCTATTTTTCCTATTCCTGCATTGTTTTGTGTGCAGAAATAGAAATTTTCTGCTCAATTTATGACTTAGAATTTATTTTTCACATTGAAATTTGAATATCTCAATGCCTTTTTTTAAATATGCTCCCTGGAATGACTTGCTGTCATGCTTCCAGACTCTTGACTACCTTCCTAGTGTTTCCCATTGCCATGTTTCAGATATTGACTCCTGTGTATTCCTATTGCTTGTCCTGTCTTTTAGTTTCCAAACTTTTGATTCAGTATTGGATCAAGTAAATATCTCGTATGGTATACTAATATGTCAGTTTGATCACCATTCCTGTAAAATTCCATTTACCCTCAGCTTCATGATAATGCTGTAGCCTCAGCTACAATTTCCATCATTATAATCACTCTAAGTCAGTTCAAACAGGGTCCTTTGATGCTGACACTTTGTTATCCAAAATATTGAGCTCAGATCAAGTGATCTGCTTTAAATCAACAATCCAATTGACCCTATAGTTCATCCTCCAGCTGGAGAAAAATAACATTAAATTCTGTGTTGACCTTCCTGGTATCAAGGTAGTCAATTAGGACAATAAGCCAAACTGAAAACAATAATCAAGTTTTTATTCCGTGACTGTACAAGGAAGAGGCCAAAGAGAGAGTCACCATCTCCCCAGTGTTCCTTTTCCCCCCATGGAATGGCACCAGGTGAGGATCAGATGAATACAGTATGGAAGGAAGGAATAACATCACTGCTAAGGATCCCGAACAAAAGTTCCCGCCTTTTTATGGACTCAGGGGACAGAGGAAACGGACAGGGGAAAGAGCTAGGAGTTGAAAAATACAGAGTTAAAGTGGAGATAAGAGCCTCAGCTTACCTGACACTTCTGAATGGATATCTTTATGTATCAACCCTTATTGATATTAAAAGCATAATAAGATTATTATTTTTTAGAGGGGAAGTAGGAGATATATCTAATGCATGACAGTTGAGTTCATTATTTTAAAGCCATGGGACAGACACTTTTGAAAAGCTCATTATTCTAATTAGTCATCATGTATCTACGGAAACTATCATTTATTAGTACTCAAAATTAAAAATGAAGTCCACAATTATCTATTCAGAATCAGCCCAAAGGTAAGGCCTGAATCTACACATACACAATGACTTTTATACAGTGAATATGTAAACGGTGGTCAGTGCTCCCTTTTAAGGAAAAGAACAGAATGTGAATTTCATTTGGACACTCCAAGGCCTAATTATAATTTTAGAAATGGGAAGCATTATTTTTAAGTTCTTGTATTTGCCACTCTCAGATTATTTGAAATTTTGGAATTTATATGTGTAATGTAGGATCCTAACAAGGTTTCTTATAAAATCTCGCTTTGTATTATATCTTTCTGTTATTTAATATTTGATATAGGAACATATAAATAATAATAATTACAGTGGCAATAAAAAGTAATACCTACTATTTGTTGTCCACGTCATACAGATCAAGTCTCTATGGCTCAAAAATCAAAAACTTTATATTATTACAGATAAAAAAATATGAAAAGAAGTATATGAATTTCAGAATATTACAAAGCTGGTAATTGATACAATGGGGATTCACATTGGGTTTCTGTAACTCTAAATTATTTATTTTATACCATATCAAATAGATAGTTGTATACTGGATTATCGTTAGATTTTATCATCAATCATAAAACCTGAAGATAGTTGCCCAAACATGAAGAAGATATATAAAACATCAAAATAGTAATGATACCATAGGATAAATCTTTAAAAAAAATTTTGGATAAACAAAAATCATGAAACTTTATTCAAATTAAATTTGGGTCCTAAACACCCTTAAATTTTCTTTAATAGAAATGCTTATTTGACTACTGAAGGAAAAAAATTGCTAGCCCTTAGAGGAGCTATAGAAGTAATATAAATTAAATTATTTAATTTGGCTGAGTATGGCAATAGTTATTGAAGAGAAAAAGTACATAAACATTTCAATTAACAGAAAAAAGAAATTTGATAAAACTTGACATAAATTCACATTAAAACTCTTAGTAAATTAAGAAAAGAAAGACTTCCTAAGCCACTTACAAACATCTATTAGGGAATTCCCTGGTGGTCCAGTGGTTAGGACTCGGCTGGGGTTCAGTCCCTGGTCGGGAAACTAAAAACCCACAAGCTGCATGCAGCGCGGCCAAAAAAAAAAAGAAAAAAAAAATGCTAAAATTATTTAAGAAAACAGGATCCTAAGTGAGAAATATTGAAAACACTTAAAAAAAAAAATCAGAGACAATACAAGGATCCTGCCATTACTACTTTTATTTAACATCTATTTTAGGATGTAGCAAGCACAGTATGATAAGAAAAGAAACTTGAGATTTAAGAATTTTAAAAAGGAAACATATTATTGTTTTATAGATAATGTGTTTTATGTAAACATTTACATATAAAACAAAATTATTAGACAATTTATCAGAAAATTATTAGACATTAGCCATTACTAGAAAAAATAATTGCTTTTTACTACACCAATGACAGATACATAGAAAAAATAATTGATATGAAATAATTTACAATAGAATTTAAGGCCTCATAATTAATATAACAAAAAATAGGTAAGATCTTTACAGGAAAAAACTTAAAACATTTTTAAGTGGATTAAAGAAAATTAAATAAATGGATAGATAGAAAAGCTGAAATTCATAAAATTCTCTAGTCTTTCTACTTTAACATATGTTCCAAAAACTTCCAATCAGAATCACAACTTGTACTTTATGAAATTTGTTAAATTGATTCTCAAGTTTATATGGGACAGTTAAGGGCAAGAAAAGCAGCAACCAAAAAAAAAATCTGAAGAATTTGAACACCATCTACAATTTAAATTTGTTTGTGTATTCTTTAAGACATCCTTCCCTATCCATAAGATTAAAATATATTTCTTAAGTAGTACCTGATGGGCTTACTATTTAAAACTAATCATTATAATAATTTTAAAATTAAGGAGTTCTGTTCTTAAAAAATTAATTAGTAATCAGAGAAATGCAAATAAAGACGAGGAAAAGTTACCATTCTATACTCATTGGTTCATCATTTCATCATAAAGTTGAACATTCACTTATCCAATAACTTAGCAGTTACCAACATCGGTATATATGTAAGATAAATTCTTGCATCTACACCTTGGGAGATATATACCATAACTCATAAAAATGCTATAAAAATAGCATAGTGAAAAATGAGGAAACAATTCTAATGCCCTATGACAAGACAGTGAATGAATAAACTAGGTTGCTAATACAATAATATAAATTAATGATGTGCAGTGCTGTTTACTAATGCATGAACCTCAAAATCACAATAAATGAAAATAAATTGCCCCAAATTATGCACTTAATGATGTCATTCTTACATAGTTAAAAGAACCAAAATTAAATGTGTGTCTATTTACCTGTATTCACTTATTATATATATACTTGAGATAGAAATATCTGAAAGGAAAGTGAGAAAATAACAAATAATAGAATGAGGGGCATAGTTAATTTGGATGGAGGGTGGCAGAAGCATGGGGTAGGGGAGTATCAAGTGGCTAGATGAAATTATTTTCAAGGTAATAGCCTCTGGAGAGGGTGGTGATTTCATGGAACATGTTGCTTTATTATGAAGCAGGAAAGATAGAAGGGAGGGAGAGATGAAGGAAATATGAACAAGCAAACAAACAAGCAATGTTATGTGTGTGCCAATGATAAAAATACATCATACTGCTGAGATCATGATTACTCTGTTTACTCGAAGGTAATAAAAATATATATACATATGTCCAAGTATGTAAAAAACTTTTGTGAGTAGTTGACATGCTTACAAAAAAATGTTGAAATATTTGAGCATTTCCAAAGGAAGAGGGAGCATATTTTACTCATTCTCGGAATGAATATTTAATGAGGGTCTATGCTATAAGCCAGGCACCATGCTAGGTACTGGAGGAAGAGCCTTGAATAGTTTAACCATGATCCTTGCCTTTATAAAAGTGTTCTCATGGTTTCCATATCTTTTAAAATATACTACAAGGAATTTGGAGATCATTTTCATTTTCTAGTTGAGACTCATGATATTAAAGTTACCTGAGGTGCTAGGGTGAGGAAATATTTATCTCCTGGGCTTCGATGAATTCCCCACATATGCTTAGCACCATTTAAATTCTCTTCCCCCAAATTTGAACAACTAGTTTTAGGAATATTATCTCTTTTGTAATAAAAATTACTTTTTAAAATATAATTCACCTTCTGCCAAATTAGGTAGGCTGTATCTATGATCTAGTGGAATTAGAACTTTGGGACATTTTACATTAAATTATTGTTAGTGAATAACTGATAAAATTCATAAGTGCTCTTGTTCAATGGAATATTACTGCTTTTTCATTTTCAGGTGGTATATAATTTATCATAATGAGCTGTAGGATTGTACAGTTGACTCTCATTTATATGTTACATGTATTGATTGCTATTTACTTTTTTATATTTGTATATCACACGGTTGAGAGACACTGTTCTGTGTGTGTGTTGCGGGGGGGCATGGGTGGATGTGGTTGTGTGTAATGTAAGTGGATCAATAACCCAATTTCTCTCTTTTCCCAGGAGTATGTTGCAAAAAATAAGCAACATACCATGGGCAACACTACTGTAGATTTCGTGAATGTCAAATAGGGTTGGGATGTCTTATGTATTTTTCTTATACAAATCTTATAACTTTGAAGTATTTCAGGTATGAAAGAGACATTAAGTTGTTTAGCACATACACAATTTCAATAAAATGGCATGCAATTAAAAGGTAAATGGAGTCATCACATTTCCTCGATGCTAATTATGAAAGAATCTCTTCTATAGGTTCCCTAAAGGAAAACAGCCCAGAATCCTTTTCACTTTTTGCTACAAAAACAGATGTTGGATGACTATTCAGCTTAGTTTAGAACATTTCGTAATTTTTTTTTCAAGAGATTAACAGGAAACAGATGCTTCATTTGACTCTCTCTAGGGTAGATCTTTCATGAGGAAATAACTGTGTTAATCTCAGATGCTCTCAAAAATCTTGGCCTTTGATCTTTAGTCAGGTCCCAGGATTTGGTTATATCACATTAATTTAAAAATCACTTATACTGATTAGCATGGGATTTTTGTTGTGATGAACAGTTCCTTTTTTTTTTCATTGATTCATATTTGTTTTTAACAAGAACATATTTTGGATAGTACATATTAAATTCATAAAAATTGTGGGTATTTATATTTATATAGAGAAAGATGTAGATATATGTAGATACCTCATTTTTCATACGTAGCCAACAGTAAATATATTTTAAAAGAAAATGTCCTGGCAGATTTTTACTTTGCCTGGGGCTACCAACTTATCTGCAAGAATGTTTTTAAGTGACATTCATAACATCAGCAACTATCTTAAGGTCTCTATTTTTTCATATGTGTTATCTTGTTTACAATTTATTTTAATTTTGTTTATATTTTCTCTCTCAGTAAATGTAGAAAATATGGAGAATTGGTTCCAGTGACAGGAACAAGAGCCTTTACCTTTGCCTGTCTTATCTTTTTGCAGTGATAGCTACCCAAATATACCAAGTTTAAAATTTCTCAATAAATATCAGTTAAATAAATGAATAAGTGAGGTTATCAGTGTGGCAGCATAATGTATCAATATATTCAATTGTATTCTTCTTATTAGTATAGCCCTACTGATATCTATTTATATCTCTATCTATCTATCTATCTACCTACATCTATGTATATCTATCTCTATATATGACATATCTGTCTATGAATAGATAGACAGATAATGTTGTATTGATTGTTTGGGTTATTCTTTTTTTTGTTGTAAAAAAGCTTGTAATTTTTTCAACTGAGTCTGGCCTTCTCAATCTTGAAGAATGTTTTGTGTTGTAGAGGTTGTATTTTAACATGAAAAATACAACCCAGGTATTTGTTTCAAGAACATACTGGCAGAATAGATGTGTCTGGTGATATGCCTGGAAGAGGTAGCTTTGCCCTGCCCGAGAAGATTTTAAGAAGGATTACTTGGGAGTGGGCAACAATGGCAGGTTCTGCAAGTTCAGTGAACACTGTGACTTGCACCTCGGCAGGTGAACCTCTGCAGAGATAGGACCTCTGAAGGTATTGCAGTGCACCTTTGGAGACTGACGAGTAACAGCAGATGCTCTTTGACAATGTTTAGTGTGGAGGAACTAGAGCTGCTCCACTCAAATGACCATAGATTCTTGGGATAAAATTCCAGTAACTACCATTCTTGAGCTACAGACCAAAAGCCTTTTCTCTATTTCCTAGGCATCTCATAAAGTACCACACTCTCAGAATTCCTGTATAACCTTAGGAAGCAGGAAGGACCATCCCCAATCCACATGATGTAGAAGCACTTTCCCACCCTCTCTTGTGGAGTGAAGCTGAGTCGACATTTATCAACTTTAGAGTCGATCGAACAAGTAAAGCTTCTTAAATCTAAGAGCTATTTAGCATACTCTCACTATTACACAAAAATCTGCCTGACATCCTGGCATTAGAGCAAGATTAGGAAGACCATCTGTGAGCTGTCATCATACAGCAGCAATTACCTATATCTTAACAGCTGATTAATCAATAGGCTTGATTGATCATTTTCATGTGCATTCATTAGGAAGGATCGCAAAGCCTGCCTTAGCTTCCCTTAGTGTCTATTTTACTTCTAAAAGTCATTATTTTTTCCCTAGGTGATGAATCTCAGATCAGATTCTTTCTATAATTAAGATCCAATGTGAAGGAGAAAGATACATACAAAGACACATGTAGTAAAATAAGGAAAATATTCCTTATGATATTTAGAAATTATCCTTTCTTAGAACAGAAATATTAAGCATTTAAATATGTCTAAATTTTACATTTATTAAAGAAAATACAAGTAATTATATAAGACAATATAAGTCAAATTAGTTTAGGGAGAACACTTTGAAAACTTAAGGTGATTGTCTGCCATGTTTCTAATCTAAATAGTTATATCTCCGTTCATTCATTCATTTTCTGAGTGTTGATCATTAGGTGTACCTTTGATGGGCACTTTCTCCCTCAATTGAATGGCTGCTTAATGTCTCCTAGCAGAGAAATTCAAGATTCATTTATGTGATGATAAATTGTTTGAAATAAGATAAAAGGAAGAAAGTACAGAGATTCTTTAGTCTTTTTGAGGCTTTTTAAAAAATAACTAACACTGATTTGGGCCATTTAATTTCTATCTTGCTTTATTCACTTACATTTGGATTGTGGCCACAGAATTGCTTCCTGGTGAAGACTGAGCTGGTGATGGGAAGAACCAGGTGAGTCTGGAACAACTTGGTCTGGTTGGTCAGAAATAAGTGAGCCTCTCTGGCTGCAGAATGGCCTTTGGGATTTGGGGAGGAATAGAGAGATTATCATGCTTCCTTTTAGCACCTGGCTTCGGGGTAGGGAATTGGCAACTTCTCAAAATCTATGAGAGCCCATGGCATAGGAAGGGCTGTTTGAAAACTAGCACAGAAAGTGCCTTGTTGACAAAGACAGTGATGGGTGAAAGAGAGTGTTGGCAGAAGTGGAGAAGGAAGCAAGGCCAGCTTTGTTCTGGACTCTGACACAGAAGGCCACCTGAGTGAGTTTGGCCCAGTACATAGCCCAGGACTGGCAGAAAAATTAACTTCCCCATAAAGTGCTAGGCAGGTGTAGCTGCAAAGACATTTTTGAGGGTGAGGCAGTGGCAAGACCATGTCAGGGCAGGACAAACAACTCTAGCAGTATAAACCAATATAGTCAGTGCACTCAGGTGCAGAATCAGAGGTGTTATATGGAGATTACAAAAGTTGATGCTATTGATTGGGTAGAACGAGACTGATTTCTAAATGCTCTCTGGAACCGTAGTAGAGACAAAAACAAGAAACAGAGAACTGGATTTCAGTAGTCAGAAAGGCATCTCAACATAATGGTTTTTGCCACTTAAAAGTAACCCACAGTCCCCTTCCTCAGGCTGGTGTTTAAAGAAAATCCTGTTACACATGGGAACCACCTGGGCCCCTCTCTCTGAGGCCTTAGACATTGTTCATCATTGTCAAGACCACAGTGGCTTTAGAGATGATGCTACTACCTTTAAAATCTCTAATTTTTTACACTCTGTGTACACATATTTGCCTTTGAGCCATATTCATTAGGGACGACCTCCACTTCCTCAAGTTTGATTGAATCCTAATGGACTTTTACCAGATCTAGCAAATGTGGGGAGTTGTAAGCCTAACCATCTTCATGGTGTTACAAGTGAGGACATCGTTTTTATCCCGCCATTTGTACCAAGCTCTCTGGTCAACCTGATCCTCAAAGTAATCTTTGAGAAGGCAAAATGTCAGGTTCTACACCGTGATGTATAAGGAAGGAAGAGCCGTTCCTATTCCCAAAGCATGTCAGGAAATATCAAATCTGCCACAAAAACAATGCATGTTTTTCTACTTAAAACCACTGACATTTAGATGAAGTATCATCTACTCTTCATTCAAAAGTAGACATATATATTTTCACAGAACTCTCAGAGAACAGCTGTCCCAAATACTTTCATGAGTCGAGTAAATTGCTTTTTGCCTTCCTTCTTTCCTTGTCTTTTCAATGTTTTAAGTTTCTCTGCATTTTCCAGCTCAAAGAAGAATCCTGACAAGTGCCTCAGCAGTATGATTATGACTTGCTACCTACTACCTACTAGCTCCTTCATTCTCTAACACACTGGCTCCATTCTTCTTCCTATTTTCAGTGAAAAACCTTGGAATATCCTTCTATGTCCAATATTCCTTTCTGTTTCTTTCCTGTATTTATGGACCTACACTATTCCATAAGACCCACATCCACTTTGTAAGAGCAGACTTTTATTTTCATTTGGCTTGGAAATAACTGAATGCTTTATGGTCTAGCTCAGAATTGGCTTTGGAATATCAGTTCTTATTCACTAAGAAAAAGAAAGAAGACAGGGTACAGCTTTATCCTCATTTCTCCATTATCCTATGAGATTTCTGATAATCCCCCTTCCCCCACTGCCTTGGCTTTCATTCTATGTGCCATGGAGGGAGGCATAACACAACTCACAGCTGGAGGGAGACCTTGACTATTGTAAAGGCCAGTGCTTTAGTATACAGCAGTATTATGAGAATCAAACAGCCCATTATGTCCAAAATTTCTATGTCCTATTTTCCACAGATCTGGTTGTTCTGTGCTGGAAACAGTTCTTTGGAATACAGTCTTTACTCAGGTTGAGTACTGTGCAGTACCTACACCAATGGAGACTCTCTTAAAGATGTGTAGGTTTGGTGTCTTCTTAAATCTCTTTTTCCAGCTTATAGTTGCCTATTTCAGTTCACCAAACAACAGGTGTTTGGATTCTCTGCTGCCATTTAGTCTCAGCACATGTTCTGCCCAGCTGAGTGGTTTTTCAGCAGGTGTTCCTAAGCATCAGTTAGAGCTTTTCTGGGTCAGCTATCAAATAACAAAGCCAACCATGAGCTCCCAGAGCCTTTTGTCACTGAGGTATCTTCAAGGACACATTTGTTATATGTCAGGTAGGAGAAAAGCAAGAGATGCACATTGAGACCTCAACCCCATGTTAATCCACCCTATAGATAACTTGATGTTACACTTTGTCAGTTATTGAACAAAGTAAATTTTAATGGAAATGATGTTGAAACTGTATGTTTTCATGTAGCTAATCAATCACCTGTCAGCAGAAAAATTCAAAACAAATGTAGCTTCATGTTCGCTAGCAGAAAGGAAGAAAAAACAATATAACAGTAAGGAAGATGTTAAATTATATCAAATGTAAATTATATCAAAATGTGATCCACTATTTTAAGAGTTATTCTGATGAGAATTTACCACGAATAGAGACATCCCTAGGCAAGATTTTTCTGTAGCAGATGTGTGTTTGTATTAGAAAAACACAGCAGTGGGAATTAAGAAGAGAAAAGGGAGGTAAACTGGGGTAGTATAAAAGAAGAAGTATTTCTCAAATTCAGCCTTAAGAGAAATATAACTGAGGGAAAACAAGAAAGCTGAGTCAAAAATTTCCAGAGCTTCAAATGTTTTCTTGTCTTTAGCCAAAGAACTACTATGAGTTGTAACATTTTTGAAGATTTAGGATTTCTACTCAGAAATCTTTGTGTATCAATTGGCTATACCTACATTTATTTTAAAAGATTTCAGTCGAAACTTAAAGGACATGTGGAGGGTGTTATATTCAGTTTTCTCAGTCTAACTCTAGGGAGCAATACACAACTCAAATTAACTATACTTTTTCCTTAAAAGCATAAAATGAATAATTGTGATTCTCATTGGCATCTCACTTTTACCATTTCTTCTATTCTCCCTATCCCACAAAATACCATGATGTATTTTGATTTATTTAAAATATAACTATTAGAATTAACTTGTATACTTAAAAAACCCTAACCCTAATATAAGCCCATATAAATATTATATAAATTAGGTATTTATCTTATTATAAAAAATAGAATTTTCAATTTTCATGTTTATAACTTACCTGGGATCTTATGGTGTAGTGAGAATAACAACAATCTTGGTATTTGAAAGCTTTGGTTCACATTACTGTGTGTGTCATTATTGAAGTTCTGTGTTGAAGTGTCAATTTCCTCTTTTATAAAACGAAGCTTATAAATGTTATTTCCCTCCTCCAGCTTTCCCTTCTTTGTGTGTTAAGAGTCAATGTCAGTAGACTGGCTGAATGGGTACAAAAACAAGGCCTGTATATATGCTGTCTACAAGAGACCCACTTCAGACCTAGGGACAAATACAGACTGAAAGTAAGGAGATAGAAAAAGATATTCCATGCAAATGGAAATCAAAAGAAAACTGGAGTAGCAATTCTCATATCAGACAAAATAGACTTTAAAATAAAGTCTATTACAAGAGTCAAAGAAGCACACTACATAATGATCAAGGGATCAATCCAAGAAGAACATATAACAACTGTAAATAGTTATGCACTCAATATAGGAGCACCTCAATACATAAGGCAAATGCTAACAGCCATAACAGGGGAAATCGACAGTAACACAATCATAGTAGGAGACTTTAACACCCCACTCTCACCAATGGGCAGATCATCCAAAATGAAAATAAATAAGGAAAGACAAGCTTTAAATGATACATTAAACAAGATGGACTTAATTGATATTTATAGGACATTCCATGCAAAAACAACAGAATACACTTTCTTCTCAAGTGCTCATGGAACATTCTCCAGGATTTATCATATCTTGGGTCACAAATTAAGCCTTGGTAAATTTAAGAAAATTGGAATCATATCAAGTATCTTTTCCGACCAAAAAGCTATGAGACTAGATATCAGTTACAGGAGAAAATCTGTAAAAAAATACAAACACATGAAGGCTAAACAATACACTACTTAATAACCAAAACATCACTGAAGAAATCAAAGAGGAAATCAAAAAATACCTAGAAACAAATGACAATGAAAATGTGACGATCCAAAACCTATGGGATGCAGCAAAAGCAGTTCTAAGAGTGAAGCTTATAGCAATACAATCCTACCTCAATAAACAAGAAACAACTCAAATAAACAACCTAACCTTGCACCTAAAGCAATTAGAGAAAGAAAAACAAAAAAACCTCCAAAGTTAGCAGAAGGAAAGAATCATAAAGATCAGATCAGAAATAAATGAAAAAGAAATGAAGGAAACGATAGCAAAGCTCAAAAGCTAAAAGCTGGTTCTTTGAGAAGATAAATAAATTTGATAAACCGTTAGACAGACTCATCAAGAAAAACAGGGAGAAGACTAAAATCAACAGAATTAGAAATGAAAAAGAAGTAACAACTGACACTTCAGAAATACAAAGGATCATGAGAGTTTACTACAAGCAACTATATGCCAATAAAATGGACAACCTGGAAGAAATGGACAAAGTCTTAGAAAAGCACAACCTTCCAAGACTGAACCAGGAAGAAACAGAAAATAGAAACAGACAAATCACAAGCACTGAAATTGAGACTGTGATTAAAAATCTTCCAACAAACAAAAGCCCAGGATCAGATGGCTTCACAGGCAAATTGTATCAAACATTTAGAGAAGAGCTAACACCTATCCTTCTCAAACTCTTCCAAAATATAGCAGAGGGAGGAATACTCCCAAACTCATTCTATGAGGCCACCATCACCCTGATACCAAAAACAGACAAAGATGTCACAAAGAAAGAAAACTACAGGCCAATATCACTGATGAACATAGATGCAAAAATCCTCAACAAAATACTAGAAAACAGAATCCAACAGCACATTAAAAGGATCATACAACATGATCAAGTGGGGTTTATTCCAGGAATGCAAGGATTCTTCAATATATGCAAATCAATCAATGTGATACACCGTATTAAAAAACTGAAGGAGAAAAACCATATAATCATCTCAATAAATGCAGAAAAAGCTTTTGACAAAATTCAACACCCATTTCTGATAAAAACTCTCCAGAAAGTAGGCATAGGGAAAGTAGGGAACTTACCTCGACATAATGAAGGCCATATATGACAAACCCACAGCCAACATCGTTCTCAATGGTGAAAAGCTGAAACAATGTCCTCTAAGATCAGGAACAATACAAGAGTGTCCACTCTCACCGCTATCATTCAACATAGTTTTGGAAGTTTCAGCCACAGCAATCAGAGAAGAAAGAGAAATAAAAGGAATCCAAATCAGAAAAGAAGAAGTAAAGCTGTCACTGTTTGCAGATGACATGATACTATACATAGAGAACCCTAAAGAGGCTACCAGAAAACTACTAGAGCTAATCAATGAATTTGGTAAAGTAGCAGGGTACAAAATTAATGCACAGAAATTGCTTACACTCCTATACACTAATGATGAAAAATCTGAAAGAGAAATTAAGGAAACACTCCCATTTACCTTTGCGACAAAAATAGTAAAATACCTAGGAATAAACCTACCTAAGGAGACAAAAGACCTGTATGCAGAAAACTATAAGACACTGATGAAAGAAACTAAACATGATACAAACAGATGGAAAGATATACCATGTTCTTGGATTGGAAGAATCAACATTGTGAAAATGACTCTACTACCCAAAGCAATCTACAGATTCAATGCAATCCCTATCTGACCAGCAATGCCATTTTTCACAGAACTAGAACAAAAAATTTCACAATTTGTATGGAAACACAAAAGACCCCGAATAGCCAAAGCAATCTTGAGAAAGAAAAACGGAGCTGGAGGAATCAGCCTCTCAGACTTCAGACTTTACTACAAATCTACAGTAATCAAGACAGTATGGTACTGGCACAAAAACAGAAAAAGATCAATGGAACAGGATAGAAAGCCCAGAGATAAACCCACGCACCTATGGTCACCTTATTTTTGATGAAGGAGTCAAGAATATACAATGGATAAAAGACAGCCTCTTCAGTAAGCAGTGCTGGGAAAACCAGACAGCTATGTGTAAAAGAATGAAATTAGAACACTCCCTAACAACATACAGAAAAATAAATTCAAAATGTATTAAAGGCCTAAATGTAAGGCCAGACACCATCAAATTCTTAGAGGAAAACATAGGCAGAACACTCTATGACATAAATCACAGCAAGATCCTTTCTGACCCACCTCCTAGAGAAATGGAAATAAAAACAAAAATAAACAAATGGGACCTAATGAAGCTTAAAAGCTTTTGCACAGCAAAGGAAACCATAAACAAGACCAAGAGACAACCCTCAGAATGAGAGACAATACTTGCAAATGAAGCAACTGACAAAGGATTAATCTCCAAAATTTACAAGCAGCTCATGCAGCTCAATATAAAAAAATGAATAACCCAATCCAAAAATGGGCAGAAGACCTAAACAGACATTTCTCCAAAGAAGATATACAGATTGCCAACAAACACATGAAAGATGCTCAACATCACTAATCATTAGAGAAATGCAAATCAAAACTACAATGAGGTATCACCTCACACCAGTCAGAATGGCCATCATCAAAAATCTACAAACAGTAAATGCTTGAGAGGGTGTGGAGAAAAGGGAACACTCTTGCACTGTTGGTGGGAATGTAAATTGATACAGCCACTATGGAGAACAGTATGGAGGTTCCTTAAGAAACTAAAAATAGAACTACCATATGACCCAGCAATCCCACTACTGGGCATATACCCTGAGAAAACCATAATTCAAAAAGAGTCATGTACCAAAATGTTCATTGCAGCTCTATTTACAATAGCCAGGATATGAAAGCAACCTAAGTGTCCATGGAGAGATGAATGGATAAAGAAGATGTGGCACATATACCCAATGGAATATTACTCAGCCACAAGAATAAATAAAATTGAGTCATGTGTAATGAGTTGGATGGACCTAGAGTCTGTCATACAGAGTGAAGTAAGTCAGAAAGAGAAAAATAAATACCATATGCTAACACATATATGTGGAATAAAATAAAATGGTTCTGTAGAACCTAGGGGCAGGACAGGAATAAAGACACAGATGTAGAGAATGAACTTGAGGACACAGGGAGGGGGAAGGGTAAGCTGGGACGAAGTGAGGGAGTGGCATGGACATACATACACTACCTAATGTAAAATAGATAGCTAGTGGGAAGCAGCCGTATAGCACAAGGAGATCAGCTCGGTGCTTTGTGACCACCTAGAGGGGTGGGATAGGGAGGGTGGGAGGGAGGCACAAGAGGGAGGAGATATGGGGATCCATGTATATGTATAGCTGATTCACTTTTTTATAAAGCAGAAACTGACACACCATTGTAAAGCAATTATACTCCAATAAAGATGTTAAAAAAAAAAAAAAAAGTCAATGTCAGCAGAATTCTTCCCAACCCCAGAAGCCACTCTCCTATAGGCAGTCAACTAGGAACACTCTTCTTTCCACCTAAAGTGTTTGGAAGAAACCATCGAATCAAATGTAGCATAAAAATAGATTTAGCTGTACGTTACTAATGCACTGATTTAAAGTTTCTAGCAAAGACACCAGACACATTATTATATTCACATCTATGCTTCTAAATCCACTTATTAGACTAACAGTTGCAAAGAAACTTAGTATTTCACAGTTACATCTGCCTCAAGGACATCTTCTGTCGAAACCTGCCAGGTAGTCATACATCAGAGGTCTCTCTGTACCTGTAAAATGCCTATACATTTATAACATTCTATTTATTATGCAGGTAACTTTAAAACCTTTGATTTATTTATGGTGGTGTTTACTTGGTATGTGAATACTGTGCCTACATATTTTATATTGTTGATGTGACTTAACAAATACTGTCATTTCATATAGTTTGGAAAATACAATAATCAGGTCAAAAAGCATAGTTTTCCTCCTTGCATCAAAGTTCTCAAGTGAATATTTCATTTCATAACTCCTTTGGTTGAAATGATTAAAATTCAATAGGTTTATATTTAACAGGATATCATAAGTTAGAAGTTTCACCGTAAGGTCCAAGACATACATCCTTGGATATAGCATTTTTCTCTTCTTGATTATTTAAAGTCATTATAGGTCCAAAGAGAACTTCTGTGTCTCCCATAAAAAACTCTGCAGACTTGAGCCCCATCCATTTCTAAGATCCGTGAAAAGGTCAAAGCAATCCTGGCATGAACTTTAGGAGTTTGTGTTCCCCTTTTTTGGTAGGCTAAGGATTTGGATCAAAACCAATCCACAGACACAAAATAAACTGACAAGAAACATTTACAACATATGTACAACTAGGGGTTAATATCACTAATATCGTAGTGGAAAAATAACTGCAAATAACAAACAAAAGTATGTTTAAAACCATTATGCTGGAAAATATAAAGGATTCACCAGATTGCTGAAAATCTGAGAGGTAAAGTACTTCTTGGTATGTGATTGATGATGATGATAGTAAAATTTGTTCTAGTTTCTTTACAGAACAATTTTCCAAAAACTATCAAACATAAAATAACCCTACATCTGAGCTAGTATTATCTTCAAGTATTCTTTTTCCAGAAACAATGTCTATAAACATATACATAAATATATGAACATATATGTACATGTATGTTGCACAAATACACAAATACTAATATGTATGCATACATGTAGATACAATTCTATTTAACTACCTTAAATACCCATTTTCCCACCTGTAAAGCAGGAATATTAATGACTGGTGTAATGGAGTTGTGTTTATTAAGTGAGATAATACATGTAAACAATTTAGTTAATGCAGGACACATAGAAAGTACTCAATTCATTTCTGTCATTATTATAAAAAATAGAAAATACTCTTTTATTCATTTTGGTCACAAAAATTAACCTGGAAAAGCATACCCTAAAAAATACCAGAAGAGTGGGAATTGGGAAAGGAGTGAGGTAGGAAAAGAATTTTCATGTTATATAATATGGACCCATGTTTAATAATTTTCAAAGAGGATTTGTGGCTTTGTAAATTAAGTAGCTATGATGATACTGATGGTGGTGGTTGGGTGGTGGTTATAATCTAGGAATTCAGGAATTCTTCACTCAGAAATCGGTAAATTTGACTTTAGATTAAAAAAGCATTTTTTTCACTTAAAATCTTACATTGGTCTATAAGAATTAGTCACTGATATACACCTTCTCTAAGAATGAGAGCTTGTTGGAAATGTTTCAGAAAATATTTTGGTTACACATAAGCAGTGGAGAACATACCTTAGGAGAAATATGAAGTTTAATCAATTTAGTAAGCTTGATTTATCCCTGAAAAAATTCAACTGACTAGTTCTCCTTTTTAAGTCTGGAGGATGTTCAAAGAAAAAACTCTTGATGAAAAATCTTTAGTTCTCTTAAACTTAAATCGGTAAGCTATTACCAGGAACTCATAATTGATCTTACCTATGCTGGAGGAAAGTACCGATTTTTCATGAATCATGCCCTTTATGTTTGAAGTTGATGCTTATTATGGTGTTGTTATTGAATGTGAATGAGCATGACTAAAAAAGCTGATGCAATTAGCAGTCTTTACAAGAAAGCCTTCACATAACGATATTTCTCTTCGTGGGTATTTGTAATCACTATTTACCATGCTGCCCCTTAAACTCACAATTATGTTTCTGAAAATGACTCATTTCATTTTGAATTTTACTTGAAAAAGTGTTTTCTATTAGTATTTCTTCAAGGCCCTAATTGAGGCCGTCTTTTTTTCAGTGTGTCTGTAAAACTTTTCACACTCCAGCTCTTCATGGTCCTAGTTTACCTAGTCATTCAGTCTCCAAAGTCTCCACCTGTTGTGCACGTGTCCTGACTGTAAGCCCTGAAGATTTGTGTGGTGCCATCATCACTAGAATATTTATTAGTCTGACCTCTTGGGTTGAATCTTACTATTGATCCTGTATTAACATCATTTAAACTTGCAGAACGTGTTGTGAAGAAAAGTATGCACATTTTCAGTTTCATGGATATTATAATTTAAACAAACTGGGGAGCATTCATTCCTTCATTTAATCATTTGGCAAATATGTTAAAATGACTTCCACATGCCAGGCATGATTCTAGGTACCCAGAGACAGATGTAAACACAATAGATAAAGTTTATTTTTGCCATAATCTAAAAACAAAATCAGTAAATGAAATAATTTAAAACATGAACAGAAAATATAGTTAAGTCTTTGTTGAAAATAAAATAATTTGATGTGAGACCTTGTACCAACTTTGTAAGGGGCATATCATGATTCCTGAAGCCAGAAGATAATTAGCAAGAGATCCAAGAGCAAATAAATAATCAGTGGTAGAGCCTTAATTTGAACCCAGGCATCTTACTTGTTTATCTTCATTTATAATATGGCATATTGTATATTTCTCCCCATCTTTATTCTTAGAAATTCACTTTGGTCAAAAACTGAATGCTGCCAACATCTTCCATATCATCCTAATTCTCAAAATACTTGATTTTGTTA
This sequence comes from Monodon monoceros, assembly GCF_005190385.1. Classification (NCBI taxonomy): domain Eukaryota; kingdom Metazoa; phylum Chordata; class Mammalia; order Artiodactyla; family Monodontidae; genus Monodon; species Monodon monoceros. The sequence continues at coordinate 22,634,616 of NW_021703770.1, read as the reverse complement.
CATGTTATTAGGTGAGTCTTAAAAAGTAATATTTTATTTTATTATTATAGGATAAACCATAGATGATTAAGAATTTATAATCACAATGGTTAATTAATATAACTTTGTCTTCTAATATACACCACAGAACTGTCTACTAAATATTGTACGTTCACTCACTCTCACCTTCAGTTCTCACAACAGCTCTAAATTACAATTGTTTTATTATTCTCTTTGAATAATAGATGGAGCTATATCTGAGAGAGATTATATAAATTGTCTTCTTTCTGTTCCTTGTATGATCTAAAATCTTTCCTGCCTTTGAGCTTTAAAATTTGCAATCCTCTTTGCCTGGAAATTTCCTCTTCTCCCCCCACCCTCCAACCCCTATCCTTCCCCAATCTTCAATGACTGTCCTTCACATCTGTTTGAGCTCAACTCAAATATCATCACATAATATGTCTTCCCACTAAGTAGGTGGACCACTACTCTGCCTATGGTTATGCCCTATTGTTGTCTATTCTGTAATTATATTTTAATTTTATAGCAGTCTTTCACTAACAAAATTACTATTACTTACATCTTTTTTTCTTTTTTATTGTATGTGTTTCCTACTAGCAGTCGCCATCTGTCCTGCTTACCAAAATCTACACAGTACCTCAAACAATGCCTGGCATTTAGTAGGGTCTAGCATACTTTAGAAGATTAAAAAATGTATTAACTAACCACTATTATGATTATAAACTCTCAATCACCTACAGTCTAATACATGCATATAGTAGGCACTCAAAATTAGTGGAGTATAAGTAGTATTGACAATGAAAACTAGAGATAGGGTACATATGTTATTGTGGTTACTCTTTAATAAGAATTTCATATGTAAGTAAAGATCTGAAATTAGCAATGAATCCCTACTATACTCTATCTATACATATCATATTAACAGTAAAATTAATATATTTGTGTATAGACATACATTCTAACAACGTTAGTCTTGAATTCTTAAACAATTTTTCCCCTTCAGAAATTTGTCAATTTTCAGAATAAGGCATAGCAGAAAAAAAAAGAAAGCAGCATCCTAGAGCATAAGTATTCTCCATTATATATTTAAATATCTTTGTTTTCTCTAGGATCAATAATTATATCTGCACCTCTTGCTTCTCTCTCATGCCAGGGTTTTGCCTTAACTGCCTGATGATCTGCCATGGATTTTATCTGCTTTTTATCTGCTGTACATGAAGTACAGCAATGGTTTGTAACAGTATCTGCCATGATCTCTCTCTTCCTGAGAGAGGGAGATAAAATGTTGCTTCTAAAGCAAACAAATTATCTTTGGGAACAAAAGGAGAAGACCCAGGATCTGGGTTCTTATCCTTTAGAATATGAATAATTTTCTCTAGGGGGAAGATCTGCTGTGCGTCACAACCCAGGGTTTTATACTCCTTGAAATTTAAATATTTACCTCAAGGAGACTACATCTCTCCAGAATTTTCACTATCTAGGCTTGTCTTTTAACACAGGTCCCATGTTTCAGTAAAATTTGCCCAGGCATATCCAACAGTTTAAATGTTATCTCTATATAACAGTAAATAGATATTTTAAAATATCTCAGCTTTGGTAGTGTATATATCAATGCTACTCTCTCACTTCACGGGGAGATCAGCTCAGTGCTTTGTGACCACCTAGAGGGGTGGGACAGGGAGTGTGGGAGGGAGACACAAGAGGGAGGGTATATGGGGATATATGTATATGTATAGCTGATTCACTTTGTTATACAACAGAAACTAACACAACATTGTAAGCAATTATACTCCAATAAAGATGTTAAAAAAATCTCAGCTTAATATAACAGTATAAAGAAGTTTACAGTCCCACATAAAGGATTGTTTCTGTTTCTTTTTGTTTTGTTTTTGCTTATTCTTAAGTAAGAAGATACTAGAACATTTGATGAAAATGCACAGCAAAAAGAGAGAAACTGGTAACTGGTTCAGTTGCCAGAACAAATTCCTTGAGGCGTCAAGAGTTAATAGACTACAGAACACAAGTGGAGGGATTGGACTAATTAAAGCAGTTGATGTTCTTCCATCCATCACACCAGAATAAAAGAAAAGAACATGGATACAAATACTAGCAACTTAGTAAATTCCATGATGAGAAAATGAGGGAGTTTCTCTGTGATTGCTTTTTTATCTTAATGAAGTTTATTGCAAGTTTATCAGCTTGCAGTAAGAGTTGGGATGTTATTAGTGTATATTAGAGGTTTAAGATTAGAGGAAAGATCTAAAATATCTATCTTGGTGATTGGGATCATGACTTTACTGGGGAAATATAGTTGGCAAGTAATTAGAATAAGCTAGTAGTTGAATTTTTTCAGATAAGTCATTTTAAAAAGCAACAGAAAAGAATTTAAGGGTGTGTGATACTTAATTTTCTTTGTCAACTCTGCTAGGTTATGGTACCCAGATTTTTTCTGCCAAATGCCAGTCTGGATATTGCTCTGAAGGTATTTTGTAGATGTGGTTATATTTACAATTGGTTTACTTTAAGTAAATATTACCCTCAATTATGTGGGTGGGCCTCATCAAATCAGTTGAAGGCATTAAAAGCAAAAACTAAGGTTTCCTAGAGAAGAAAGCATTCTGCTTCAAGATTGTAACACTGAAAATTTGTCTGAGTTTCCAGACTGCCAGCCTGCCTTACAGATTTCAGATCTGCTATATCCAACAATTGATTTTGTGAGCCAATTCCTGTATATGAGTTCTTCTATTGCTTCTGTTTTTCTGTAGAACCTTGACTAATACAGGGTGCTTTCATCTAAGTTATGTTGAACTTTCATATAAGTTATAGACTCTAAGTTGGGTAAAGAGAGCTATGACAAGATGGGGCAGGAATAGATTGTGATAACATAGTAAGATCAGTGGGTTGCCCTCCACACAGCCACTGAAGAAGACCTGGGGTGGAATGAAAGTTTTGTAAGCTTTCCAAAGCATTTGCTGATGATAAACTGAGTTTTAAGAGGTTAAATTAAAAGCTTTTTTTAGACAAAAAAAGAAAACTGATTTGGATTGTGAGATATAAATTGTGATATAGAAATAATATTCCAGGTGATGAGGCATGAATTGGAAGGCCTGAGTTTCTGGTACTGACTGAAGCAAACAGGCATATGGAGAATAATGGAATTAGCCATCATGGAATCATAGAATAGTGTGAGTGATCAGTCTAAGCTGTCTTCTGTGTATTTCACTGGAAGTTATAGAGACCCTGGGCAACTCATGTCTCCTGTGGGATGGCTGTTCCCACTGGAATAATAACAACAATGATAATAATGACAAGATGAACAAGAGAGGACAAAGAACAGCTAATATTCCTATATTATATACTATGTCTGAGGCACAGTTCAAAGCACTTGCCATATATCACCCACTTAATCTACTCATTGAAACTATTAATTAGCTGAAATAATTATAGATAACTTTTTCAAGGACACAGGTAAGATGACTTTGAAAGAAAATCCCTATTTCTCTGTTTTATCACTTATATTATGGAGATAAATCAATGGCGTGATAGTGTAGATTCACTCCCCGGGGCTAAAGATGCTTACATCGATTTATCAGAGTAACTGACCTGACCAGAGCTCATGTCTAGCATCAGAGAAATAGGAATCATTATGGACTGATAAGGGATATATATAATATGTAATATAGCTAATGAATGGGATCCTGTTTAGATGTGGACAAGCTCCACCATGTAACACACATATATTCCCCCTTTGCATCAGTCATGGTCCTTGGAAGAAACAGATGACACACATAAATGGGATAATTGAGAATAATTTAATTTAGGAAGAACAGAATTATTTACAAAGCTCTTGGCAGAGCTAAGAGCAACAAGTGAGACAGTGAAGCATTCTTCCAAGTAACAGCATGGAGCTATGATCAGCCCAAATCCTGAAGAAGAAAAGTGAGGGTCAGTGGTCAGAATACAGAGAGACTAGCTCTCAGAGGGAGCCATCTTGTGGGAATTGGGCCTTGGTTAGTGGGAAACTGTGATCCTGTGGCTCTGACCATTCCCTTCTCCCACCTGGCCATCCTCCTACAGTTACTCCTATTGGTGGAATCAAATAGAAAGACAGAGCAAGGGAACCCATTGATGCAGCCCACAAAGATCAGCCTTCCAGGAGCACAGAACAGGGAGAAAATGAGAAGGTTTGGAGAAGCAAACAGGGTATCTCTTACATACAGAAACTCCAACCCAAATCCACACTGCAAGTATCTATGGACAAAGAAATTATTGTAATGTAACTTTTAAGTCCCAAATTCATGTATATCAGAGAAAGACCAGAATGTCTTGAAGGATAAAACATTCTTTGACAAAGCAATAGAACAGTATGTGACCTTGTTTCTCTTTTTTGACTATAATAACTTTTATCTTCTACCTTAAGAGGTTTATCAGCTACAAACCACTTTACACAGAAAAAATATGAAAACTAAGTCTAAGAGAAGTTAGAGATACTTGCCCAGTTTGTAGTTGTAAAGTGACTGAAGCAAGCTGCGAGATATTTCTTTCTATAGGCAATGATCTTTCCATTACAATACATCTTCCACCAGAATATTGTTCAGTGACCCCTGCCCCTACCTATCTTTGGCTTTTCAAAGTGAGTTAATCTCACCGGGGCACTTGCATTTTCATTTCTACAAAAATATCTTCTAATCCCCTTTCTTTCCTACATCTTCACTCTTTGCTGGTTATCTTAATTTTTTTCCCTGCTTTTTTCCTGTGTCTCTCTCTTGGACCTAATTGAATCTCATTTCTCTTTTATTGATAATTTCTTTCCACAAATAAAAATGCTCAGGTTCTACTTAACCACCCAAATATTTTTATTAATATTATTATTTTCTAATCTGTTACATTTTTAAGTTTCTATCTTGAGCATTTCATCAACATCATAAACATTTTGAAAAATTAACAACTAAAATTACTTACCTCGTATTTCTCTAGCCCTTTTCAATCTGCAGAATTCAATCTGAATTCTGACTGCACCATTCCATTGAAACTGCTTTCTTTAAAATAACTAGACTTAGGAAAATTGATTCCCAAATTTTAGTTTCCTCCTTATTCATTCCCTGAAACCTTTATACAGAATTTGGTTTGTTATCAAGAGAATCATTCTTGAAATGTTTTCTTCGTTTTCTTTCAGTGATGCCATACTGTTCTAATTCCCTTAATTCTCATTTCAATTTAGCTGTCCTCTTTGATGTGTTCTATTCCCATTTTCCTCGTAAAAATGTAGGTTATTCATATCTGTTTTGCACTCTCTATTCTATCTGCACATTTTTCGTAACTACCTTCGGCACTCCCAACATTCAGTTCTCATCTACATAAATGTCTTGTCACTCTCTTTCTTCTAATCATAATTTTTCTATTTCAACAACCTATGGGATAATTCTGTTCCTGTGTTTTCTAAAGTATGTCCTTTTGATTATATATTACAGAAAATATGCTGGAAAAATTTGCTACAACCAAGCATTTATTCTCCTCTTTGATAATCACAGTGTATATTGCAGTATTTAAGGTGCAAAGACATCCTGAAAAAGAAATGACTTTGATCAGGTCAGATGTTCCAATTATTTCACTAGAGTCTCTCTCCCTTTTCTTTCTCATAAAAACCTACAGATTGCCACCAGAAATTTGGCTTCACAGAAAACACGCTGCAGGATGGCATTCCAAGTGAAGTCCCAAATTTAGTAAGTTCCAGACAGAATTCTCCTGGGAATGCCTACCAGTGGCTCTGTGAAGCTCCCATTAACTAACCCAGTTTCAAAATATTGGAGTTATCTTTTCTTCTTTTCCCAACAGTCTACATCTAACCACTCAATAAAATTGGTTAATTCTATTTTTAAAAGAATCATACAGTCACCCCTCTCCCTTCCCATTTCCATGAATATTAACTTATACTACAGACTCTCTTTGTCTCGCAAACAATATTTCAAAACAGAATTTCTATTTAGTTTTCTTATTTTCATAAGTTTAAACTATCATCTTTTAATTTTCCTGTTAAAAATCTTCACTGGTAAAGTTACTCCAATAGAAACAATTATATATGTCATTCTCACATTTAAAATAAATGCTCTAAGACGTGACTTTAATCACCCTATCAAGAAGAATTTCATTCTTCATGGGAGTGTTATACTAGATTGCTCTTAGGACTCTTAAAACCATAAAATATTTTGATTATCTTCATTCATTAATTTGTTTATTCAATAAAACTTTGGGGATATTCAGTATATGCCTTGCTTCATGACGTGTATGGGAATACACGAAGATAAACACAACTATGTCAGGCCATTATGTGTATGTGTGTGTGTGTTCTTACCATGGCAAATGATTCTGATTACTCTGGGGGAAAATTTACTCAGTGAAAGCTACCTAAGAAGTAAAAAAAGATAAAAATACCATGTCACAAAGCCCTTCTATTAAATAAAGCATGACATATGTAGGTGACTATGATTATAAGCTACATAAGACCTGAATGAAGATATTTATTCAGGACATGTATGTTGTGTTTACTGCTCCTGGTCTCAAGAATAATTCCCTCACCCCTCTATAATATATGCATGAATTCATTGTCCGGTTAGGTCTTTGTTCTTTGTTAACTCCCGTTTGTCTGTGTTTGGTAATGAGGTGTTATATAGACCACAGTGGTTTAGACTTCATGATCTGAAATCACATGGCATGGATTCAAGCTCTGACTTTCCCATTTATTAAACTTACTTTAAGTAAAATAAGTTTTAAAAAAAACTTCCCACCACAGGAAATGGTAGAAGATATTTTTATCCTAAGAGTTGTAAAAATTAATGTGCATTGGCATATAATAATTGCTCAGTGTTATCAGTTATTAGTATTTCATTATCATATCTCATGCTTTTGTCTCTCAGAGGGATATTGACTTTTTGTTAACTTATGTCTTTAGTGTGTAGTTCTTTTAGCCCACAAATTCCTGTAAGGTTGTGCACTAGTTTTCTATAGCTGCTGTAGCAAATTACCACAAACTTCTTTGCTTCAAACAACTTAACTTTTTAAAATTCTTTAAATAATATAAGTTATTATTAAGTTAATAAAACAGTTCTGAAAGTCAGCAGTTCAAAATGGCTCTTACCATACAGTGTTGGCAAGCCTGCATTCTCTCTGGAGGCCATAGGGGAGAATCTGCCTTTTCCAGATTGTAGAGACTACCTGCATCCTTAGCTCATGGTCTCTTCCTCTTTTATCAGTGCCAGCAGAGTAATATTTTCAAATTTCTCTTTCTGCCTCTGACCTCTTTCTTCTAGAATGATCCTTGTGATTACATTGGATCAACTAGATAATCCAGGATAATCCTATCTCAAAATCTTATTTTAATCACATCTGCATAGTCCTTTTTACTTTGTAAAATATTCACAGGTTTCAGGGATTAGGAAGTGGACATCTTCGGGGGCCACTATTCTTTCTACCACATGCAGGATCAATAGATTTTGTTTTATTTTTAGTTTCTACAGTGCTTAGTGTATATCTTCGTCATGTGGGGGGTACAATGAATGTCTGTTGAGCAGATGAATCAATAATGGAAGAATGAATAGTGAATAATAGAAAATCTTAGAAATACCTGGATTTCCTTCTCCATTGCTGATACTCCTTAATTACTCAAAACAGAACTTCTTGCCCTCTGCTAGAGTAACAACAAACTCATGAAAGATTTAGGCTTTTCTATATATTATAAAAAGGCTTACCTACCTATTATAAGTCAGCTTGGGACAAAGCTCCAACAAGAAGTGTGCTTTCAGGATAAAAGTCTGTCGTCTTGTTAACTTGACTCTCATCCATGTATGTACTGTAATTACAATGGTAAGAATGTTTTGAATGAGTGACATGTGTCAGGTGTGTTTCTTTGAGGTGAATGAGTGTGGTACTGCTTAGAACATTCTAAGTTGTAATTTTAATTTGAACACCATTTTTTACTTTGCAGAATGTCAAAAGTTTCTCTGTATCAACTAAAGAGAGGCACTTATCTCTAAATTCATGAAGGCTTAATAGAATATGTTTGATAAACTTATCAACATAGGTGCCAGTTATTTATATAGATTGTACTGCTCATTATATATCAACATCCTGCTTTAAGCTACAGTGAAAGAGCTTTGCATCTGAATGTTTTTATTTACTAACTGCTCAGAGCTGTTAGTCAATATTCAGTTTCTAAGGTTTCATAAAGCTCAATGGAATTTTTGCTCATCCATTTAAACTTTAACCATGGCAAAACAGTACATAGATAATGATTTATTGCTTCAAAATAGAACCATGAAATGACATGAAAAATGTTCATATCTTGATTGAAATATGAGCATTTACAAGGTTATTATATTTAATTTACTTCATGTCAGCAGAACCAATAGAGTTTTCAGTGCTACGTTCCTGTATTTATTTGCATTACAAACTCTCATACTGAAGGCTGTTGTCTCAATCAGTTCACGTGGCCGTAGGCAGAAAACTCTGTACATGACATGCTTGTCATCTATGTTTCCTTTATAGATAAGTTTCAAATTTAAAAATTTTATAATCAGCTACAGTTATTTGTTTAAAAGAACACTCCTTATACCATAGTATTGACTTTAATATTTTCTAACGGAATTGAATTAAATAAGAAATATCCTCAGTGGAAATCTTACTAAATTCCAACCTGTCTATAGGATGCTTTATTTGGAATGTAGACATTCTGGTAAACATCAAATTTATAATCACACACACAAAAATACTGATAGATGTAGTTACCCAGCAGATTTTTTTTGTTTCTTTAGTTGATGCCTACCGAGAAGAGTAATAGAAGGGCCAAGAGTATTGTTAATTAGGCCTAGGGGCTAATTGTCACTTAAATTCCAAAAAACAAAAGTGAAAAAAACCAAAGCCTGTTGAAAAATTGTAGAAAGTACCCCAAGGTGAGACATTCTGAGGACTGACACTAATACAGGATAAGAAAAAACAACCTGAAAATCTTAAGAAATGTATTTTATTCAGTATAGTAGGAACTTAATGGAGTAACCAAATATCGCAGCTTTCTCCTCATAGTCCCAGTTTACACATTTTACCTCAAATAATTATTAGTAGCCCCACCAGATACTCTCAAAGAGCTCTTGATAGGGTGATAAATTATATATGATCACATAAAACTTAAAGGCCTAATGCTTTAGATCCTAAAAGACCTTCATTGTTGAGAAGAAAATGCTCCCTAAACTAAAAAGATTGCTAGAATTTGAGCAACTTTTGCTATTCTATTAGAAAACGAGTCATGAAGTTTGAAGACCAGTCTTTGGGAACTGATCTATTTGATGTGTATATTGCTTGGTCTAGTCTGTGACAGTTTCATTAAACTAGTATAATTTTCTTTGGCAGAAAAGTGATTGTATCTAATTTCAGAGCCAAATCTCTTGAGAACCCTAAGCTAAAAGTTGCAGTATGAGAAGCTTATCCATTATTTAAATTTTATGTTAAGCATTCGTTGCACTTAATGGAATTTTTTTTAAGATTTCAAAATTCTAGAGGAGGGTGAAATAGGAGACATTTGCTTATAAATTATTATTCTGAGGAAACATTACAAACCCCAACATTAAAAGGACGATATACCTGTGTTTGCTTACCATTAATGTTTCTGGCTTTATATGCTTATTATCGTCTAGTAATGTGTAGAATTTTTTAATGAAATGACCTAGATGAATTAATATTAATAGCAGTCAAATTAAAACAGAAGAATCCACTGGTTTTGTTTATATCTGCCTTATATTTTAATAGTCTTGTGGACTTTGAGGAAAATAGTGGCCTAAGACATGATTTTTGCCCCTACAGAAATCATTGTGGCATCTAAAAACAGCAATCACCATCATCATAATTAATAAAAGTCCTGACAGGAAACAGAAGTGGAGCTCAAACTGGGTATTTTCAGGACAGTTTAATAAAGGAACTCTTTTCAAAAGGTGTAGAGGAAAGTGCAGTCACGTGTAGAGAAACCACAGGGATAATTCAAAACTTTGAGGCCAGTAACAGAAGGGCTGTTATGACCCATAAACCCCCAAGAGAGGGAGCCCAGGGAATAACCAATACTCACTTTTCCTTCTTTTCCCAGCCAACTTCTGGTGCTCTCTATTGGCCAAAGTCAACAGGGTTTGAGAGGTCAAGGGAGATCATTGATGTAGACCCTACAGACTTCAGCCTCCCAGGGCAGGGAGCGGGGTGGAAACTTTTGCAGAGAAGCTCTTTAGGAGAAAATATAGGACATACAGCAAAACTCTCATCTTCCTCATCAGAACTAACTTCTTTGAACACTTACCAGTTATATACCAAGTAACTTAATCTGTACAACAATGATATAAAATTGTGCATTTCCTCCTCATGTTATAGATGAAACTCAAACAATTTAAGTAAATCTCTCAGGGTTGTAAATCTAAGTGGAAGAATTTTCATGAAACCCAAATCTGTTTAAAGACCCTAATCACATTCCTTTCTTTGAAGGTTTCTGCTGGCTGATTCAGGCTGGCACAACTGGTGGAACTCTCTCTACTTCTTCAACATGTAGATTGGAAATTTTTAACCTGGTGCTTTGTGAAGGCTTATTTTCAGTTGGGCAGGAGTTTGCGTTTGCTTTTAACTGTTGATGCCTAGGTAGGGGCTTTTAATCCTCCAAAAACCTGCCATTTTTTTATTCAAGGTTGAGTGTAGCTTTAGGGGCTTTGTCCAAAGAAGAGTTTCTCAACCTTGGCACTGTTGACTTTTAGGGCTGGATAATTCTTTGTTGTGTGTATGGGGGACTTTTCTGTGCATTGTAGTATCCCACTAGATGCCAGTAGTACCTTCCTTCCATGTGACAATCAAAAATGTCTCCAGATATTGACAACTATCCCCTGGGAACCAAAATTGCCCTCAATTGAGGACCATTGATCTACAGTTGATGGATGCTTCTCATAAACTCTGGGGTGTATGTGCTTGGAGACCTTGGTGAAAGTTAAGGGTAGAGCTTAGGTGTGGGTTTGTAGTAATTTATCCTGCTTGATGTCCTTTGATCTTCTTGGATCTATGGTTTGGTATCTGACATTAACTTGGGGAAATTCTTGGTCACTATTTCTTCAGATATTTCTTCTGTTCCTTTCTTTTCCTTCTAGTATTCCCATCAAACCTATGTTTCAACTTTTGTATTTATCCCACAGTTGCTAGATATCTTGTTCCATTTTTTCAGTCTTTTTTTTTTTTCAGTTTTGAAAGTTTCTGTCAACATATCCTCAAGCTCAGAAATTCTTTCCTCAGTTGTGTCCAGTCTACTAATGAACCCACCATAGGCACTCTTCATTTCTCTTACATAGTTTTTGTTCTCTAGCGTTTCTTTTTATTCTTTCTTAGAATTTCCATCTCTCTGCTTACATTATCCATCTCTTCTTGCATGTTGTCTTCTTACATGTTGTCTTCTTGCATCTCTCTTGCATGTTATCTACTTTTTCTATTAGAACCCATAGCATATTAATCATAGTTGTTTTAAATTCCTGGTCTGACAGTTTCAACATCCCTGCCATATCTGGGTCTGGTTCTGATTCTTTCTCTCTCTCTTCAAACTATGTTTCTTTTTTTCTGTTTAGTATACCTCGTAATTTTTTATTGAAATCCAGACATGATGTGCTAGGTAAGAGGAACTCTGGTAAATAGGACTTTAATGATGTGGTGGTAAAGTGTGGGGGGAGGAGAATGTTCTATATTCCTATGAATAGTTCTCAGACTTACTGAAGCTGTGACCCTGAGCTGTGAACTTTACAGGTGCCTTTAGTTCCCCATCCTCCCTACCTGTCTCTGCCTTAGGTGGAACAAGGATGGCTCAAGAGGGCTGGAGTTGGGTATTTCTTTTCTCCCAGGTCAGTTAGGCCCTGTAAAACCCCAACAGGTTAGGTTCTGATTTTAAAACATTTCTCTTAAGGGCAGGCCTTACTAAAAAGGATAGAATACTTTGTTTAAAAATGTTATTTTCCCTGTCCCCCTACATGAGGCAGAAGAAGTTTTACAATATTCCCTGTGAGAACCTGGTAGAGCTCCAGGAAGTAAAACTCACAAAAGTGTGGTGACCCCCTATGACTCAACCTCACTGAAGTTTTTAACTCTCAGACTTGTTCATGCTGAGCCTCCAGCAATCCAAGAATTACAGTTCAGGTTTTCCTACCCCAGCACTAGTTCCTGTGGAGGTTTCTGCTCATGAGTCTCCTCTTGGTAAGTTGTGATTCTTTTTATGCACCTGTCTATCTCTCCAATTTTGGCAAAAGTGGCTTGCCCTTTGACCTCACTTCTCTGACAGATTGAAGAAGAGTTGTTGATTTTTTCAGTTTGTTCAGATTTGCACTTGTTAGGACAAATTGATGACTTTCTTACATGCTAGAGTGGAAACTGGAAGTCCGGGGATTGCTTTTTAACCAAGGGTAAAGTTTATGACCTTGTGGAGGTGAGGCTAGGCTTTGAAAATGGCCTGAGATAAATGGCAAGTGTATACAAAGGGCATTAAGCAAGGCCTACAGGCCACATCTTGATACTGAACTACACTTGGAGTGTGTGTGTGTGTGTGTGTGTGTGTGTGTGTGTGTGCTTGCTTGCTCCAGCCTTAGCTGATGTGTGGCTGGCAGAGGGGGCTTAGATAAAACTAAGGAAAGCATTTAAGCAGGGTTTCATATTGCTACAGAGTATTAATGAAGCCCTAACTCTTAGTTTTTAGTACTAGGAACACTTGGGCAGCTTTAGATAGGTTGGCCCAAATTTAGTTCTACAGTCAGATTTAGAGGTGACTATGAAGGGACCAGAAAACTTTGGATTCATGTAGTTTATTCACAGGCTCTTAGACATCACTCTCCATTCCTTAAGATCTACTCTTAGCAAATTTCAAGTGTAAAACAAAGTATTATTAACTATAGTAAACATGCTATACATTATCCCTAGAACTTATTCATCTTATAACCCTTTGACTAGCATCTCCCCATTTACCCCACACTCAACTCCTGGTAACCACTATTCTACTCTTCCTTTTTATGATTTTTTTTTTTTTTAAGATTCCACATTATTTGTCTTTCTCTGTCTGGCTTAGCATAGTGTCCTCTAGGTTCATCTGTGTTGTCATGAAGAGAATGATTTCCTTCCTTCTAATGACTGAATTACATTGTGTCTGTCTTGTCTGTCTATCATCTACCTATCTATCTAACTACCTATCTCACATCTCCCTTACCCATTCATCCGTTGACAGACACTTAACGTTGTTTCTATATCTTGGCTATCATTCCAAATGGTGCAATAAACATGGTGATGTAGATATGTCTTCACAATAATGATTTTGTTTCATTCAGATATAAATGGGTATATATGCAGAAATGTGATTGCTGGAATGTCTGGTAGTTCTATTTTTAGTTTTATTTTTTTTTTGAGCAATCTCCGTAGTCTTTCAGGGCTGTACCAATTTACATCCCCACCAACAGTTTACAGGGGTCCCTTTTCTCCACATTCTCCACATTTGCCGTCTGTTATCTTTTTGATAAATGGTGTCCTAACAGGTGTAAGGTGATAGCTAATTGTGGTTTTGATTTGCATTTCCCTGATGATTAGTGGTGCTGAGCAACTTTTCATACACTTGTTGGCCATTTATATTTCTTCTTTGGAAAAATATCTATTCAGTACTTTGCCCATTTTAAAACCTTATTACTTTTGCTATTGTATTATCTGTGTTCCTTATATATTTTGGATATTAACCCCTTATAAGATATGTGGTTTGCACATATTTTCTCCCATTCTGTAAGTAGCCTTTCATTTTGTTGGTGGTTTTATTTGTTGTGCAGAAGATTTTTAGTCTGATGTAGATCCACTTACTTATTTTTGCTTTTGTTGCCTATGCTTTTGGTATTATATCCAAAAAATCATTGCCAAGACCAATGTCAAGGAGTTTTTTCCCTAAGTTTTCATCTAGAGTTTTATGACTTCAGGTCTTAACACTTAAGTGTTTAATCCATTTTGAGTTAGTTTTTATGACTAGTGTAAGATAAAGATCCAGGTTTATTCTTTTGCATGTGCATATCCAGTTTTTCCAACACCATTTATTTAAGAGACTATCCTTTACTCAGTCTTGACACCCTTGTCTAAGATTAGTTGACCATGTATGTATGGGTTTATTTCTGGTCTCTCTTTACTTCTGTTCCATTAGTCTATGTGTTTGTTTTTGCCAATACCATATTGTTTGGACTGCTTTGTACTGTAAGTTGAAATCAGGAGGTGTGGTGCCTCCAGCTTTCTTCTTTTTCAAGATTTCTTTGGTTATTCAGGGTCTTTTGTGGTTTTATACAAATTTTAGGATTTTTTTTTCTTTTTCTATGAAAGATGCCATTGGAATTTCAATAGGGATCACATTGAATCAGTATATTGCTTTGGGTAGACCTTTTAACAATATTAATTCTCACAATCCATGGTCATGGGATATCTTTTCATTTATCTGTGAATTCTTCAATTTCTTTCATCAGTGTCTCATAGTTTTCAGTGTACCGATCTTTCACCTCCTTGGTTAAATTTATTCCTAAATATTTTATTGTGTTAATGCAATTATAAATGGATTGTTTTCTTAATTTATATTTTTGATAGTTCTTTGTTACTGTATAGAAATGCAACTGGTTTTTGTATTTTGGTGTTTTATCCTTCAAATTTACTGAATCCATTTATTAGTTCTAAAAAGTTTTGGTGGGATCTTTAGGGTTTTCTATATATAAGATCATGTCATTTGCAAACAGACCCAATTTTTACTTCTTCGTTCCCAATTTGAATGCCTTTTATTTCTATTTCTTGCCTAATTTCTCTGGCTAAGACTTCCAGTACTATGTTAAATAGATATGGTGAGAATAGGCATCCTTGTCTTATTCCTCATCTTTGAGCTTTTCCTTTTGAGTATGATGTTAGCTGTGGGTTTGAGTTATACACGGCTTTTCTTATTTTGATGTACATTCCTTCTATATCCAATATTGTTGAGAGTTTTATCATGAATATAGGATGAATGTTGTCATTCTGTTGAGATGATCATATGATTTTATCCATACCATTTTGTTAATGTGCTGTATCACACTGATTTATGTATATTGAAACATCCTTGCATCCCAGGGATAAATTCCACATGATTCTGGTGGTATATGATCCTTTTAATGCACTGTTGAACTCTGTTTGCTAGTATTTTGTTGAGACTTTTTGCATCTATTTTCGTTAGGGATATGGGCCTGTAATTTTCTTTTCTTGTTATGTCCTTTTCTGGCTTTGGTATCAGGGTAATGCTGGCCTTGTAAAATAAGTTTGGAAGTACTTCTTACTTTTCAGTTTTTTGGAAGAGTTTGAGAAGTATTAGCATTAATTTTTTAATTTTAAAAATTAATTTAATTTTTTAAATGTTTGGTAGAATTCAGCAGGGAAACTATGTGGTCTTGAACTTTCTTTGTTGGGGATTTTTGATCACTGATTCAATCTCTGTACTGGTTTTTGCATTTTTCATTTCATTTATTCTGTTCTTCAGCTCCAAAATTTCTGGGTGGTTATATTTTATGATTTCATCTCTCTGTTTAAGTTCTCAACTGGTTTGTGTATTTTTTTCTGATTTGGTTTTATTGTCTTTATGTGTTTTCTTATAACTCATTATGTTTCCTTAAAACAATTATTTTGAATTCTTAATCAGACAAATTATAGATCTTTATTTCTTTGTGGTCAGTTACTGGAAAATTATTGTGTTCCTGTGGTGATGTCATGTTTTATTGATTTTTTTGTGTGTTCCTTTACATCTTGTGTTGCTATCTTTGCATTTATAGAAGCAGTGACTTCCTCCAGTCCTTACTGAGTGGCTTCTAAAGAGAAATATTCTCACCTGTCAGCCCTGCTAGGGATTCTGAGGTTTTCTCAGAACTTTTGTATGGATTTACCCCTCCCACACTTATTCTCTCTTGGGGAAGGGTGATAATTCTTAAAATGATATGCTTTCTATTAATCTTACAAAGCCAGGCTTAATGCTGACAGCCTCCCATTTTCTTTCTCTAAGGTGGTGCTAAATGTTCAAGCTTGTGTGCTTTCTCTTAATCTTTGTAGTTGGGCTGGCTTTCTGCACATGCTCACTAACTGTCTTCAAAGTCTGGTACTTTCCACTCATGGGGCTCACTCAGGCAGCCCATCATAGGGGTTGGGAGTGTGTAGGTGAGGCACATGGAATATTGGGGGTGGCTGTGGGCCAGTCAGGGGGATCCATAGGTGAGGAATCTTCACCATTCTCTGGACAGGCTTTAGATGGAATCCATGAAGTGATTAATAATCCAGTCGAGGCTGGATTAGATTGTTCAGTTCACCTGCCATATTCTCTCCAGAAGTGGGGTCCACGTGACCACTAGTCCTCTACCTCAGAGCCCTGAGTTATTTGTGACCTCCCTGTTCAGCTTTCCTCTCTCCTCTCCCTGAATGGGGTCCCTGCATGGAACTCAGACTGCTTGTGGGTTCACCACCACTCCCGGTTCATGTCTCACACTTGTATTGAACGGTATTGTGCTAATCTTATCTGTAGGCATGAAGTGGAGGAAAAGCCTTGGGATAGGGGAAAACCTTGATCTCCATCTAGGTTTCTTTTTAATCTGGAGAAAAAGCCCTATTGAACTATGTAATGCTTAGATCTGAAAGGCAAACTAACTCCCCAGGTGACAGTAGCATGAGCAACTAAATGTAACGCTTCCATGACAGCCCCGCGTGGAGCTTGCAGGTTGAGACTGAGAGAGAGCTCCTGAGACAAGCTTTCTTCCAGGACCTGGGACTGCTTCCCTCAGGACCAGGCCCAGGAGAACTGGGCTCGGGGCTGATAAGACCAGCCCCTCCTAATCTGAAGCACCAAAGCTCCCCAGCCCCGTAGTTAGTAGGATCCACATCCTTTTGATAAGCTCTGAGTCCTGGCTGCTGCATTCCTACTTTCTCCCTGCTCCACAGTTGTGCAGGCAGCCTCAGTACTCTGGATGGACTGGGAAAGAAGTGGGCCTCTTTGGTAGCATCCCGCACAGCTGGGGAAGAAGGTTCACTTTCCCTTGTGGGAGACATCATGGGCTAAGAGAGTCTCTCTTGGCATTGAGCTGTGCTGCGTTGCGGGAGGGTGATGTGGGCAAAAGTGAAACTATTCCTTTTACCTTCCTCAGTACATCTAGTCTCAGAATTTTTGCTTCAGTAGGGTACTACACTACCAAACTTCCACAAAGGTATTCTCTCTTGTTCATGGGTGATAGTCAAAATTGGTGTTCTTTGAGGGGAAAAAGAGAAAACTCCTATTCTACAATCTTGCTGACATCAATCTCCCCCATTATTAAATCTTATGTTTATAATTAGATTTTTCTGTATTGTGCTTAAGAATTAGTGGTATGCCTGCCATGACATCATTAAGTAATGTTCTTATAGTATGTTCTAATATAATATAGATAGGTTCTATATAGAAATGTTCATATATATATATATATGAATTTCTGGAATCTCTAATCTGTCCTATTTCACTGATATATTTATTTATCTTTACACTAACACCTCACTGTCTTAACTATGGTAAACTTCATGATAAATTTTGATGTATGACAATGTAGTGGTACAACATTTAAGGTCAATTTAAAATTATCCTATATCACTTTGTATTTTGAATTTTCATATGAATTTTAGAATCAGCATTTTTGTTTGGTAAGATAAAATACTGCTAATATTTTAAATAGCATTACATTGAAACTATTGAATGATTTAGGAGGAGTTGACCACTTTGCAATATTAAGACTCCTAATCCATGAACATTTACACCTCCCTCAATTGTTCCCCATAATGTTTACTATAAAGATTTTCATTCATTTCTTCTTTAACTGTTCTCGATTGTGGTAGGCAGTATGGCAAAAAAATCCACAAGCTAATCTCTGGAACCTGTAGATATGTTACCTTGCATAGCAAAAAGGAACTTCATAGGTGTGATCAAGTTAAACATTTATGGATGGAGATTATCCTGAATTGTCTGGATAGCAAAGCAAAAAGGAACTTCGTAGGTGTGATCAAGTTAAACATTTATGGATGGAGATTATCCTGAATTATCTGGGTGGACACAAAGATCTGTAAGAGGAAGACAGAAGGGTCTGAGTCAAAAGAGACGTGACAAAGGAAGTAAAGACTGGAGAAACGTAACCATAAACCTACTAATATAGGCAGCTTCTAGAAGCTGGAAAAGGCAAGGAAAAATTCTCCCCTAGAGCTTCCAGAAAGAATGTAGCTCTGCTGACCCACTTTGTAATTCTGATCTACAGAATTCTAAGATAATGAATATGTGTTCTAAGTTTGTGGATATTTACTATAGCAACAATAGGAAACCAATATGGCCATAATATTTACTATAAAGATCCTGAACATCTTTCATTAGTGTATTTCTGAGTATTAATATTTTTGATGCAGTTGTAAATGATATTAATTACATTTTCTAAATACTCTTTGCTGTAAAATAGAAATGTAATTATTTTAGTACAGTATTTACCTTGTTTCTAGTGACCTAATTAAATTTATTTATAAATTTGGATATATTATTTGCAGTTTTTTGGGAGTTTCTGTTTATATAATTATGTTATTTACAAACAGCAGCATTTCATTTCTTCCTTCCCTATACTTCCTAATTCTTTGTCTTATGGCATAATTTAAGATCTGACCTAGTATAGGGTACTAGTAGTAGAGAATGTATATGCAAATATAATGTGTTAGACATTCGAAAGATATAAATAGTTGTTATAGATATTATGGAATTAGATTTTTTTCTGAGTATAATTAATGCCTTAGAGAAATACAAAGAAAAACTAAAGGTGATTAGCCACCAATTAATTCCTAAGTGTGAAAACTAGTCGGTCTTTTTGAAAACATATAAAGACTCCTATCTCCTATGATCAGAGGGTAGAAAAATCTGGAGACCAGGCCTAGTACAAAACTATAAGAGTAGAATACTTTTCAATAAATGGGGTGGGAAAATATGCAAAAATAATTAACCCTAAGCATACCTTGCACTTGGTTTAGGTAAAGAGTCCTTAATAGAATTCAAAATCATAAAACAAAAGAAAAATCCTCTTTTAGTGATAGGGATAGACAAGAATATATTAATTGGCTCACTGGTCACCTTCCTCTTACTTGAGGCCTTGTTAATGCTCTAAGGAAGACACCAGATATAGCATAACTTCAGTTGCTGTTAGTACTTGCCCATTGTCATTTAACATAATCTATTTGGTTCTGTAACAGCCAGACTGGTAATTATATACAGATAGACAGTCACCTCCATCCTTATATTCTTTATATCTACAAGATCACTATTAATTTCTGCCATTACTCTCTGGAAGCAATCTGTGTGTGTGTGTGTGTGTGTGTATGTGTCAGTGGAGGGGTTGTTGTTGTATTTCTATTTTTATTTACTAACATGTCCAGATGTGGCAGATGGGTAAATTTAGAGAAATCATGCATTAATTATATTACAAACAATGAAACCTTAATTAAGCAATAAATTTTCATTGACAAGACACATAAAGAAAATAACAACCAAAAAAAAAAACATTCGCCAAGTGATCCATGTTATGAATTTATGAATTGTATTGACAGAAACATAAAGAAAAAAAATTCAAACTTCCCTTTTATTTTCAAAGAAAATGCTCATCAGAGTAGAAAAGTATAGAAAATGTTGGTATAAAAAACTAAAGTACAGTTTAGGTAAGACTGTGTGAAAATAACTGTTAATACCAGTTTAGGTAAGACTGTGGGAGCACTAGATTTATCCTTGCACCATCACGCTATTAATTATATTAACATATGTTTATTGAACACCTGCTACTTCTGTGGTATTTTATATTTATTTCCCTTATACTTGTTTACAACCCTTTGAAGTATAATTCCTAGGATAATGATTGCAAAAGTTGAGACAGAAAATTGAAATAAGGTAAATAAGCAGCAGAACCAAGGAGCCAACCTAGAGTTCTGCCCCTGATTTCCTAGCTCTTGACTCTCTACCAATCATCACTGAAAACTGATGAATCACAGTGAGCATAACATAGTTGTTCTTGCGATAAGATGGGCTATTTTAACACATACTCTACCACTTATCTATGATATTTATCTCTTTAGAAGCTCTCTAAGGTTAGAAATACTCAAAGACATAATTTTCTTAAAAGTAAATGAAATGGGTCTAAATGCCAGGACCATGAGCAAGTGAATTTCAGTCTAATGTCAAGAAAATGTTGGTAAAAAATTTCAAACAGATGATTTATAAACATTTAGAAAGGCAGTGAATGACCCATAAAAGCCAGTGAAGATTTTTAAAAATCCTCATTTAATTAAAGTTATTTTTTGATAGACTTGTAGAAGAAGAGGGTTCATTCCTCCATTCCATCATTTAGACTTTTATTCAGCAAACAGTTTTTGAGTGCAAGGAATTCTTCAAAAGATAGGGGATAAGCTTGTGAATAAAACAAAAAGGCCCTGCCCTCTTGGTGAAAAATGAAAAAAGGATTAAAACATAATTGCCTAATATAAGTGTATATCTATATATGTATCTATACCTATGTATCTATATCTACATGTACACCTATACCTATCTCTAAATCTATCTATCATCTATTGATCTGTGCATGATACATATTATGTGATATGCAATGTCAAGTAATGACAAATACTATACAAAAAACATAAAACAGTGTAAGGAGATAAAAAGTGATGGAAAAGGCATGTTCTTTTTTTTTTTTTTTTTTTTGTGGTACGTGGGCCTCTCACTGTTGTGGCCTCTCCCGTTGCGGAGCACAGGCTCCGGACGCGCAGGCTCAGCGGCCATGGCTCACAGGCCCAGCCGCTCCGCGGCATGTGGGATCTTCCCGGACAGGGGCACGAACCCATGTCCCCTGAATCGGCAGGCGGACTCTCAACCACTGCGCCACCAGGGAAGCCCAGGACATGTTCTTTGAAGCAGGATAATTAGGGAAGGTATCTGTTGGGATACATTTGAGTAGAGTCTGTACACTGTGAAGGAGAAAGCCATGTCCCTATGTGAGGGAAGAACATTTCATGTAAGAATATCAGCAATTATAAAATTTCTGAAAGGCAATGTTTTACAAGAATGGCTGGAGGTAACTAGAGTTCAGACCATCTGGGACTTATAGGAAAGACACTGATGCATTAGGATCAGGGCTGTAACCTAATCAGATCTGAGGGATTATTTTGGATCCTGAGCAGAGAACAGTCAGAAGGAGGACAGTGAAAGCAGAGAGACGAGATATGAAATGCTAAAGCTACAGAGTAAGAGAATTTTAACGTGATTATTGACAATTTTTTTTTCATATTTTTGAGGAATCGATGGATAATTCTGAACTTCCTGATAATATGGTTAGAAACACTTAATAACTTCTCAGTGAGAATCCCAAGGGAATGTTGATTAATGACTCAGTGTCAGCTTGGAATGAACAGAGGCACAGGACTTCGTTCTTAATGTTATCCTGTTGAGCATCTTTATCTGTGGTTTAGCTGGGTACATGGAAAACATGCAAATGATATTCACAGATGACCTGAAGCTGGCAGTAAGCCATTGAAGCACATAGACAGGCTATAAAATTACCACAACAGACTGGAAAATATAGTCATATTTTCCAGAGAAACTACTTTGCTTCAGAGAGGCAAGTTTAAGACACCAGACAAAAATTCCACACAAAGCTAAGATCACCAACCCTACAAACCCCCAGGTCCCATGGAAAGTTTAAGCACCATAATAGAGGTAAGGCTATAGCTACAATGGCAGAGAGAAACAAGAAAGCGTGCCATCAATATGTCAAAAATTTTCAGAAATTTCTCTCAGTAAAGAAGAAGATTTCATTTTCAGATTCTACAGAGAAAGATAACCAGGGAAACCACAGTTCAAATCAATAACAAAAAATACATTGTTGATGCAGTAGAAATATTTCAAGGGATATATAAACCAAACTTAATAGAATAATATTGAACTCTCTGGCATTCACTAGAGTTATTAAGCAGGAAGTCGTAGTATAAGAGGGTTGGCTAACCACTGTCGGCACTGAAGAATGAGGGAGATGCTTTAGGGAAGTTATAAAGTTTACATAATCCTACCCTTTCCATGCACTCAATAGAATTATATACATAGAACAAACACTGGTGAACAAGAATTAGTCATTAAAAATACAGAAAAACAATCAGAAAGAAAACTAATTCCATGAAGGAAAGTTAACAAATTCAAAAAAATCTAACAGTACAAAATTTAGAAGTTTTGGGGAAAAATTTTATGTAAATAATTAACACTAAAATATATCCTATGAAGCTGATGGGCATCTAGTCAGAAAAGGAATTTGTATACTACTGGAAAATCATGTTGGCTTCAGATATTCTCAAAATAAAACAAAATTTTGAGTAAAGGAAATGTATCTCAGTAATTTTATATTCAGAAAAAATTCAACCAGCCATAAAGCAATGAACGTTCTTATATCTGCAAAACCATCCTTGAGCATTTACTATTGAGAAAACTACTAGAAGAGTATCATATCTGGACAACAAATAAATTCCTAAAAATAAAGAATGAAGGAATTTGGAAAGCTATAGTTTAAAAAAATAATTGATATGGAACTTTGACTCTATTCAATCTGAAATCTGCGCAAACTAATTTTAAAAATTACACTTAGGTAAGAGGAAAGTAAATGTGATATATCTTGACTATATAAAATGATAATTCACCTGACAAAATCAGGTTGTTGGAATGGAGATAAAAGGTGGGAAGAAGTATGCTAAATCTCTCATTTTTCAAAACAGAGTCAGCAGGTGCAGTCAATAATATAAATGTTTAAAATTATTCTAATTCTTTTCATATAATTTAATATCAGTTAAATGTCATCATTCATAATTAATATTATACATGAATATAGTGATTTTTTTCAGTATTGCAAAATGTCTTCACACAAAAACATCTGGAATATGAGAGCTTATATAAGGATGTATCCATTAAAAATACATCTCCTTAAAAAGATATCTCAGCAGCAATTGAGAAAACACCTATATTAACAGTGTTTTAATTACACACAAAGTTTTATTCCTTATTCAAATCTCTGGAGATTTGTCATTCAAGTTGGGATCATTGTTCCTCCAAGATACCAGTAACAGGTTGCCTTCCCTATTTCCAGTGAAATCTTCCTAGAATATTTAGCTCATAATTATACTCAGATGTTTACATAAGCTCCATATATTTATAACCAAATTTCAAGCACATTTAAAAGAAACCAATGAAAGGAGGAAGTTAGAGGAAGGCAGAGAGGGACACATCTCTCCTTAAAGACACTTCTGAATTTAGCACAGACTGCTTCCTTCTATATTCAGTTTACTAGCACTTGGTCAGTTATCTATACACAGCTGCATGGGAGGCAAGAATGCAGTCTTTCTTCTGGACCACCATGAAAAGGCAATATGAAAAATATTTGACAAAAATAAAGTTTTTGCCCTGGAAAAAACAAGACATAGTGGACATGAAACTTTTGCTAATGTACTCAGTGTCTGACACATAGAAAAATGATGACCAAGAATTTTTGTGACTCTAGAGAGCTAAAGTGAGATCCATGTTTATAAGATTTTGGAGGGAGGTGGCAGAATAAACCATAGAGAACATAAACATTTGCACATTTGCTTGAAAATAGAATTGGATATTCTCTGTGTTCTGTGAAAACACAGAACACTAGTGACGTTCAAGCAGAGATAGTAGTGTGGTGTAATTAACTAATCTCTACAATGCATTTTAGATTGGATCCTATAATGATAAAATAGAAATTATTTTGTTAGTAAGGTTTTAAATAACAAAATAAAGATTAAACATGTAGCAGTTCTGAAAATCTCTCAGTTCTTTTTGGTATTATTTTTTACTTTTATAAGAGATAAAATATATCATTTTATTTCTCATGCTGGATAAACTCTTCCATTTTAATAAATAAATGTGCCCAAGAAAAATGTACTTCTATAAAGTGAACATGGAAATATCACAGGAAGATAAAAAAGGAATAACCAAAACTAAAGAGGGAAACATATGAAATAATTTGCCTTAAGTTCAAATCCCATAAGTAATAGATTTTAAATCTTAAAATCCCACAAATTAATTTACAGTAAACATTTTTTAGACATGTTTGTTTTCTTGGGGTTCTTTTACAGGTCTTCTCTACCATGTAAGAATGTTCCAAATTCACTTATTAACACCCTACCTTTATCTATTCAGACTTTTATTTTATTCTGGTTTAGACATCCCACATAATTTTTATTATTAATCATTGAGGTAATAGTAAATAATAATGGTGAGAAGCACCTCACTCTTTTATCCATGGAGTAAGCTCTTCACCTGATTTTGGTTCCTTCAAGTGAAAGCAGAACTACTCTCCTATAACTCCAGACCAGACAAGGGAAATTTCAGTAATTGGAGAGGTCCAAGGAAAAACTTTTAATATTCAGTGCTTCAGTGAAAATTTAGGGATTTTCAGAGAGTGGACCTATTCCTTACTAGTGAACTAAAATATTTAGAAAAAAAAAACCCAATTCTAATAAATATATTTGATCTTTAATATTTTTTGAAATCCTCCCCTTATTTTTCTACTTAAAAGCAATTCCACTGCAGAGTAAATAAGCCCGTGCGCCACAACTACTGAGCCTGAGCGCCCTAGAGCCTGCAAGCCACAACTACTGAGCCTGCGCACCCTAGAACCCATGTGCTGCAACTACTGAGCCCATGTCCTGCAACTACTGAAGCCTGCATGCCTAGAGCCCATGCTCCACAACAAGAGAGGCCACCACAATGAGAAGCCTGTGCACCACAATGAAGAGTAGCCCCTGCTTGCTGCAACTAGAGAAAGCCCACAAGCAGCAATGAAGACCCAAAACAGACAAAAATAAAAATTAATTAATTAATTAAAAAATATTATTGAAAAGCAATTCCCCAGATGTTCTACACAGAGTGTCTTGCATGAGCAAAGATGTGCATGTCCTTAGAATGGCAGAAAGAGAATTTAGTTGGCCTTGTTGAGGATTTAATATATCCCAGGCACTGCACACAGTGCAGTATATACATTATCTCTGAAACATCATTTCTACTTAAACATACACTTCAAGTTCATTTAAATATTTTGCTTTGTTGTAACACTTTGCAGATATTCCCTTTAAATTTTCTATTGCCTTTATTGTTAAACTTTATAGTTTTTCCCCTTTTTTTAAAATTTTTAAAAAATTAATTTATTTATTTATGGCTGTGTTGGGTCTTCATTTCTGTGCGAGGGCTTTCTCCAGTTGTGGCAAGTGGGGGCCACTCTTCATCGCCGTGCGCGGGCCTCTCACTATCGCTGCCTCTCTTGTTCTCTGTGGAGCACAGGCTCCAGATGCACAGGCTCAGTAATTGTGGCTCACGGGCCCAGCTGCTCCACAGCATCTGGGATCTTCCCAGACCAGGGCTCGAACCCGTGTCCCCTGCATTGGCAGGCAGATTCTCAACCACTGCACCACCAGGGAAGCCCTAGTTCTTCCCCTTTAATTTCATATTACATTGGGCTGCAAAAGTGATACAGGATAATGTGTGAACATTAAGTAAATTAATTTAGATGTGAACAATTCCATATACAATTTAAAGTAAGCATATAATCCTTAGGTTTTTGAGAAAGTGGGACTAATTCATTGAGTTAGTTAATGACTGTCAATTTAATTATTTCCTTTTAATACTATCTTTACACATCATCATTTTTATTAAATACTGATATGAAAGTAGCAGAGATACTAATTATTTTCAGTACCCATTCACCCCTTCTAAAGAAATTTAATACTTAGCCGGTCATACAGTCAACTCTAATAAAGACCATGGTTCCATCCTCCTTTGCGTTGTGGAGGGGCTTTGAGACTGCCGTCAGCCAATGGGATGTAAATGAAATCTGTATGTAGCAGTTATGGGAATCTTCCTAAAGAGATACTATTATCATTTTTGATTCTTTATTATTTTTCCTATTGTTTTTGATTCTTTTTCCATCTTATTACCTTGAGAACAGATGTTACTCTGCAACATGAGAATAAGTTCCAGACACTGCACAAGGCTAAGTAATAAACTAAGTTCCTGGAGATACATTTTGCCATTATGCTAGTATAATTTCTGAGGGTTTTCTATTGCTCACAGGTAACTCTATGTCTAAGTTACATATATAGTATTTCCCTTATAGATAATACATTTTTAGCTTAGAACGATTCTTTCTTAATGTAGATATACTAGCTTAGTATAAAAAAGAGTGAATCCTTATTTTATTTACAGTCAATTTCTTATTAGCTAAGTCAGTAAGAAAATTGCTATTAATATCAGGAAATGATGAGATTCACTTTACTAAGAACCAAAGTGTCGATTTTCAAATATGAGGGATATATTTTTACCTCAGAGATTGGTACCAAAATCCTTTGTCTTCTCTCTCTGAATTATTTTCCAAAGTGATCTTATTCAACATGATATACTTTAATAATATTGATATACTGACAAGTCTTAGAGTTATGGACTCAGCATCTTCCTCCCCTGAACTCCAGACATGTGTATCTATACTTTTCTACTTCATGTATCCACTTGGATTTCCAATAATTATTGCAAACATAGCAGAAAATAGAAGAATACTTGATTTCTACACCTACTCTCAACCTTCTGCTTAAGAATGTTCTTTTTCTTCTTTTTCTCACCCTTTTATTTCCAAACTATTGGCAAATTTTAATGACTTTATTTAAAGAACATATCAAAATTCCCCTCTCTCCACTACTACCACTTTAAATAAATCCATTCGTTAGATCCATTCCAGGATTAACAAAGTAGTATTTTATCCTAACTTCCTTCTTCAAAGTTCACTCCCTTTCCATTTATTCTCTATATATTAGTTTTTTCATTTCCTGTACTTCAACCAGAATGATCTTTCCAGATACTCAGATCCTGAAGATACCCTGTTTAAGCCCTCTAATCGATTCCCATTAACTTAAGAATAAAATCCGAACTCCATATGATATTCTAAAAAGTTTGCCATTAACTAAGGCCCTATTTGTTGACTCCACTTCCTGATATCCTCTAGCATCCTCACTGAAGTCCAGTCACACTGGCCTACTTTCTGGTTCTGCAACTACCAAATTTTATTCCTCTAGGCCTTTATATGACCTGCTTCTTCTTTCTGGTCTATTTGTATCCCAGATTTTGGCATGTCTGGCTATCACTTTTCATTTATGTATCATGCTTAATATTACTAGAGTAATGCTTTTCCTGGAAATTTAACTGAATATACCCATCCATTTTTTATCTCAATTAACCTATTTTATTTTTATTATATAATTTACCACTACTGATCAATCTCATTATATTTTTGTTTTCTATCTCCCTTTACCAGAGTGCAAAATTTATGAAATAGTAGTCTTATCTTCTTGTTTATCTGAATTTCCCCAGAACCTAGAACAGTACTTGACATGAATATTTAAAGTAAATTAAGGAGTAGATTACTTTGAAGCTTATTGTCCTGAAGTCTAGATTGTTGACTAATGATATTGCCTTCATTACACATTACTAATTTTTGCCTCTATAGTTATAATATAAGCAATGAAAAGGAATTTTTAGATTTCATTTTGCTCTTGATTGATGCAAATAAATATAGAAAATATTCTCAGTTATCTGTAGACATTGTCATTGGATTGATGAACAACCTTCATCTTTTTGAGATGTTTAAATATTTCTTTTTAAATGAATCAATTCTCTTGCTCAGATTTCAGGCTTACCCTTTGTGTGCATGTGTGTACACGCATAATAGAATCATCCAAGGGTTACAGAGGATAAAACAAGTGGAAGATAGGAACCTACTTCCTCTTTATTGGTTAAAAGACAGAGCTTACTTTGCACTGAGCTACTGTGGGTGAGGATTAGAATAAAACTCTCAGTTTCTGGTGGCTGCACTTCCACTTACTAAACCTGTCTTTTGCCTACTCATTTCTGATGCAGTCCAGACCCAGTGATTAGCTTTGTTCTTCACTTCCTAAAATAACTGGTATCTGTCAACAAACAACTCCTTTTGTAGATGTGAGCATTTTCTAGGACTCAAATCCTGGCTTTCAGTTCTCTACTATGCTTTTTTGGGGTTATTTCATTCTAGGATACCTAACACCAATCAGAATTTTAAGCTATCTTTAATGACATTCCTCTAGTCACTTAAAAATTGATATCAGTATACTAAAATAATAATAACATAATTGTTAATTTTTATTGGATACAGAGTAAGTATTCAACAATGTACTCAAACCTTATTTTCACTACAAACACTCTATTCTTTGAAGTGATTATTATTTTTATTTTTCAAATGAGAAAACTGAGACTCTAAGATTTAGGAAACTCAAATTCAGATGCACAAATGCACATAATTTGATTTTAAATGTCTCACATATACCCACCATATTATGGAGGATCATTATTTTTCTCAGGAAAAATAAATTACTGATTTCCTTTGTGTTCCATGAGATCAAAAAGTGATAGTATCCCTTCGGTTTAGGCCATCAAAATCAGGGCATTTCTCATAGCCTATACTTGTGGAAAAAATGCCAATATATTAATAAGTAAGAAAATTTAAAAGTTTCAAACAAGAGGATAATACACTGTATCAAACCATGAAAAAGTTTAATTAGAGAAGGTACCTATTTCATTTGAAGATAAAGATACATTTCAGTCAAACTCTATAGTTGCTGTTGGGTCTGTTTTAGAACTGACCCACTGTACTTTAAGTGCTGCACAGTAGGATGTAACTGGTAAAGCTTATCTGATACTTAGAACATAGCAAAATACAAGAAATCACAGTAAGCAGGAGTAGCCTCTTCTTTTTATAATACAGTCTCTTGAAAAAGGAGGAGAAAGTCCAGTTTAGCTTACTGAGAGATAATTTTAACTCTTTAGATCTCCTAACTTCATTTTTTTCCCAGTGATAGAGCTTTAAAAGCGATAGATTTAAATTAATGTTACAATGTCCCATTTAAATGGATAATTATTAACAAAATCATTCAGATTACTCATCACCAACTTGAAAGCCAAGAAAGGTAAAGCTATATAGGTCAAGGTCCGTATCTTCCACTTGTTTTATCCTGTAACCCTTGGATGATTCTAATGGGCGTGCATACACAAGTACTCACACAATTAAAGGGTAAACCTAAAATCTGAGCAAGAGAATTGTTTTATTTAAAAATAAATATTTAAACATCTCAAAAAGATGAAGAAATAAGGACCAGTGAAATTATAGGAAACAAAATATAGGAATGAAAGGCTACCTTTGTAATTATATATTATGTCTCTATAATCAGCGTTTGATTACTCGTCCTTATTAGCAAAACTGGCCATTTGAAATATGCTCAGAGTTCTATTCATGAACCTTATGCAACTAATTCAAAACATTGATTTATTTGCACAAAAACATTATAAAACACTTTTCTTTTAATTCACTGTATTCTGATTACTTAGAACAAGAGACTTGAATTTAATTAGCATCTTAGAAATAAAATATTTGGCTTGACAGTAAAAGAGGAATCATAAGCTTGTATTATACCATGTTGCTAGGCTGTATCACTTACAGTGTGGTTAGCAGCGGTCCATTTAAAGAGCACAGAAATGATGTCCAGAATACTGAGAAATGACTTCTAATTATCTGCTGTCTCAAATACATCACGGTGTGGTTCAATTCAGAGGCTATTGTATCACAATTCAGCCTTGAAGTTAAGTGTGAGCTTCAATTATGGGGCAAAATCTTGGAGAAGTGGGTTATGACTATGAAATGCAGAGGAAAATCTGCCTCAGCATCAAGTATTTATTATATTCCCTTTCTTAAATAAATAATCCTCTTTATTAGGAAGAAAAAGTATTGGACATCAAGAACTATTTATGCTTGTACTTCTAGATAATTGTATAGATTTCCTTACAGAGTTAACTATAACTTTCATCTAACCAATACCAAATTAAATTCAATAAATTTTCCCATATATTATATATTCAAGTGCCACAAGGGCAACATTTTATTAAAAAGTTATTCTTTCTTTCAAAATGATATAAAACAACCCACACTCTGTTAAAACATTCCACTTAAGGACAGGCTGCCTGCATAGCACTATAAAACTGTTTAATTGAAGAAATATTCCTTTTGTTTAATTAAAGAATAATAATTTAATATTGACCCTGAGATTGCAGATAATCCACAAGCTATGACTGTGGACACTTAAGGCAGTCATACTGAGTCTGAATTTTATGCCTGTAGTACTTTGAGCTGTATGACCTTGAGGATGATCTTTTACACATTTGCAAAATGGGACAAAATTTATTGCCTTACCTATAGGCTAGTTGTGTGACTTAATATGAATTTCTCACCTCGGAAAATTGGGAAACAAACCAGTCTCTTTGGATGGCCTCCCTCTTTCCACTTTCCTAGTTAGGTGAAGCACCTTGCCGTAAAGGGTGGAATGGGGCTCCTTCACAATGGCAGCCACTCTGAATATTACAACCTGGAGTGCAGGGGAGTTTGCTTACCATGGTTGGAAATGTAACCAAAGAGAAATGTCAGACAGGAGATAACCAGACATATAAATTCCTTGCAGTCCTTCAAGGAGATAGCCAGACATATAAATTCCTTGCAGTCCTTCAAGAGAAGTCTTCTACGCTGAGTAAACACAACTGCTGAGAAATTTGCTTAGTTTGTTCTTAGACAGCAATGAGGCCAACAGGGTGAAAATCATGTTGCTTCAAATCTTTCTTTGTCTCATTTCCTTTTTTTCCCTTCCCCATCATCATCCCAAACTTGTACCTTCCAAATACACTTTCTAGAGGACACTGCTTAAAACGTATGATGTCTAGCAAGTCAATTATTTATATATCTTAGGAATTATTATTTGATATTTTTGAGGTGGAGAATGGTAGTATGAAATTGTAAATTATAGAATATTTCCCCTTATTATAAAATTAGCATCATGAAAAATTAGTGTATTATTAAGGTGAAGGTTTAGAAATTACTGTGACATGTGGGATAACTAAGCATTAATTTGAATCTTTTGTTTGTGTTTTATTGTGACAGTGAGGCAATAAAATTAAATGCTACTTTCTATTTAGAAGTAGCATGAAATAATGGAAACAATTTATTTAACTAGTTCTCTTTTTGTTTTCCCAATTGTGTTGAGAATAAAATTTTGCTTTAAGTCTTTGGCAGCAGTTTCCTTATGGATACAAATCATAGAATATACAACTGGGTGTAGGAAGAGAGACAGCTCCTGCATAGATTGTGGATTTTTTTTTTTTTGCAGTACGCGGGCCTCTCACTGTTGTGGCCTCTCCCTTTGCGGAGCACAGGCTCCGGACGTGCAGGCTCAGTGGCCATGGCTCACGGGCGCAGCTGCTCCGTGGCATGTGGGATCTTCCCGGACCGGGGCACGAACCCGTGTCCCCTGCATCGGCAGGTGGACTCTCAACCACTGTGCCACCAGGGAAGCCCTAGATTGTGGATTTTTTAAAAGCTATTTTAAGTCTGAATTTTTATTTCTATATTCCTAGTTCCATTTTTTTTTTTTTTTTTGTGGACATCTGTATGTTGAGTTCTCCCATCTGAAAAAAAAAAATGATGACAGAAGAAAACAAAAACTGCAGTAGGAAATAAAAATCACTGGAAATGTTAAACAGCCAGAAAATTCCACATGAATATCAATCATTTAAAACAGTAAGTGTAATACCTGTGTAGTTTAAAATATACATAGAATTAAAATGAATGTAAACAATAACAAAAAATCTGAAATGGAGAAAATGCGTTTTAAATGATCTCTAACAATATTGCAGGAGGTGGTAAAGATAATAACTTGTATCCAATGTAATAAGTCAAAAATAATGGTCGTGATATCTAGTATAACCACTAAAAGAACACTGAAAGAATGTAACTAATAAGCAAATTATACAATAGAAAACAAGAAATGAACACTTTATTAATTCAAAGAAACAAGAAGGAATTAAATTAAAACAAAAAACAAAAGAGCCTAATGGAAAACATAGTTGGCATATTAAAACCTGTTTCAGTAATTATTATAAATGCAAATAGACTAAATAGTTCATTGTGACTAAGATAGCCAGATTCAATTAAAAAAAATCTATGTGCTGTTTATAAGTGACACACTTAACACATTATTGACCAGGGGATTTTTGCAGAAACTAACACCTATGTCCGTAATACATCTCTGGTCAAAAATATGTTAAAATAAAACAGAAAATTGAATGATAGGAAAAAATGTAACATGCAAATATCACAATGAATGAAAAAACTGGTGTAATTATGCTAATATAAAATATTAACTTTAAGGAAGGAAGGATTATTAGTGATTAAGAGGGGTAATTTTGAAAAATAAAGGGGTAAACCCCATAGGAAATTATCACAATTAAAAAATTTGACCAAAGTGGCGTGTGGAGAACCATGCTTTCAATGATGAAAGAGTTCACATAGTTTTGTCAGGTATCCATGTAACAATTACCATAACTGGTAAATCCTGAGCCATATAGAAAACTTCAATAAATAAATTTTAAAATTATTCAGCATCTATTCTTAGACTACTGTGAATTTAAGTTAGAAATGATTAATAAAAGGATAACTAGAAAAAAATACAAATACCTAGACATTTTTTAAAATACACTTCCAAATTAATTGAAATATGAAAGAAAAAGTTTAAAATATAGGCTGAAATTAGTAAAACAGGTCAATTAGATGTTTAAATGATTAATATGGGGATAAGGAAATCCATACTTGTGGGTTGTAATTAAAGAAGCTCTCCAAGGTATATTTATAACTTTAATGCATATATTAGAAAATAACAAGATTTGAAATTCGCTAACTGAAGCACTTCCAACACAGAAAGCTAGAAAACAAAGAGCAAATCCATCCCTAAGACAAAAAGAGATACGAGGCAGAAAACCTTGAAGATAAGAAGAGAAATAAATGAAATAGATAAATAACAGAAAATTAACAAAGCCAAAAGTTGATTCTTTAAAAAATAATATAAAAATATATTTTTGTAGAGAATGAGGAAAATACAATTAACCAAAACTAGGAATGGTGAAGGGAACATTACTAGGAGTTCTATTCACAAAGAAATTAATAAGATGATATTGTGAGCAACTGTATGCCAAGGTATTTCATAACTTAAAGCAAAGCATAAATTCCTTGGGAAAGCAATTATATTATCTGACATAAGAAGAAATAAAAATTTTGATGAGTCCAATATTTACTAAAGAAATTGATTGTATTATTAAAAACCTTCCTATAAGAGAAAGTTCTATCTCAATTAGATTCGCCAGCGACTGCTCCCGATGTAAGAACAGTGAACATTTATCTTGAACAATGTTTTCCAAGGAAAAAGGCAATATTTCTTAACAATTGTTGTAAGACCAACATAACCAGATACCAAAAGCTGACAAACGTAATAAAGGAAAATTATAAATCAATCTCTTTCATATACATAAATTACAGATACTTAATGTATTGGCAAAACACATCCAGATATATAGTGTTCTATAATCAAATGTTGACTTCTATATTATTTCTACTTGTTCAAATTATTTTTTCTGTTTAAATTCTTTCTCTTGCAGTTGAAAAGAAGTGCATTTTTCTATACTATCGATGAGTATATGTTGATATATATATATATATTACAGTAAGTCCTTGTTGGTTATCTATTTAAAATATAGCATTGTGTACATGTCAATCCCAAACTCCCAATCTATCCCTCCTCCCCCCGACCCTTTCCCCCTGGTAACCATAAGTTCATTTCTAAGTCTATGAGTCTGTTTCTGTTTTGTAATTAAGTTCATTTGTATCTTTTTTTTTAAGATTCCACATATAAATATCATATGATATTTGTCTTTCTCTGTCTGATTTCCTTCACTTGTATGATAATTTCCAGGTCCATCCATGTTTGCTGCAAATGGCATTATTTCATTCTTTTTAATGGCTGAGTAATATTCCATTATATATATATATATATATATATATATATATATATATATATCTCACATCTTCTTTGTCCATTCATCTGTTGATAGACATTTAGGTTGCTTCCATGTCTTGGCTATTGTAAAAAGTGCTGCAGTGAACATTGGGGTGCATTTATCCTTTCAAACCATGTTTTTCTCTGGATATATGTCCATTAGTGGGATTGCTGAATCATTTGTTAGCTCAATTTTTAGTTTTTTATGGAACCTCCATACTATTCTCCATAATGGTTGTACCAATTTACATTCCCACCAACACTGTAGAAGGGTTCCTTTTCTCCACACCCTCTCCAGCATTTATTGTTTGTAGATTTTTTTGATGATGGCCATTCTGATTGCTCTGAGGTGATATCTCATAGTTTTGATTTGGATTTCTCTAATAATTAGTGATATTGAGCATCTTTTCATGGTCCTCTTGGCGATCTGTATGTCTTCTTTGGAGAAATGTCTATTTAGGGCTTCTGCCCATTTTTTTGATTGGGTTGCTTCTTTTTTGAATATTAAGCCACATGAACTGTTTGTAAATTTTGGAGACAAATCCGTTGTCAGTTGCATCGTTTGTGAATATTTTCTTCCATTTTGTGGGTTGTCTTTTTGTTTAGTTTGTGGTTTCCTTAACTATGAAAAAGCTTTTGAGCTTAAGTAGGTCCCATTTGTTTATTTTTGTTTTTATTTCCATTACTCTGGGAGATTGATCAAAAAAGATATTTCTGTAATTTATTTCATAGTGTGTTCTGCCATGTTTTCCTCTAAGAGTTTTATAGTATCAGGTCTTATATTTAGGTCTTTAATTCATTTTGAGTTTATTTTTGTGTATGGTGTTAAAATGTGTTAAAATTTCATTTTTTTACATGTAGCTGTCCAGTTTTCCCAGCACTATTATATATATATATATATATATATATATATATATATATATATATATCTTATTAATTATATTGTTTAGGTTGGGTCTTCTCTGTACTTATGTTTTATTTCCATTTGAAGTGTTTTGTATATAGAGTAATAAGTTAAATCTCTATTTTGGGTGAATTTTGTCTGACTCTCTATCACTTCCTTTATTTATTTATTTTTTTTTTTTGCGGTACGCGAGCCTCTCACTGCCGCAGCCTCTCCCGTTGCGGAGCACAGACTCCAGATGCGCAGGCCCAGCGGCCATGGCTCACGGGCCCAGCCGCTCCGCGGTATGTGGGATCTTCCTGGACCGGGGCACGAACCCGCGTCCCCTGCATCGGCAGGCAGACTTTCAACCACTGCGCCAACAGGGAAGCCCCCACTTCCTTTATTTCTTGTAGTTTCAACTTTAGAAATTTTGTTGCTGTGTTTTTCATAGGCTAGCTGTTTGGAGTTGTTGTACAACCACTGTGAATTCCAAACTTTAATACTATAGATCTATCTCATTTAATGGTTGGAGGTTAAATTCTGCGTTGCTTGATAAACCTCTGTTTTCTTTTTGTTTGCATTTGGCATATATTTTGTTGGTCATTTTATTTTAGCCTTTTTAATTCAACTTGCTTTAGGTTTATCTCTGGCATAAAGCATACAAATCTAATACAGAGAAAAAACTCAGTGTGTATAAAGTTAATATGGAAAAACAAACAACAATAACCAAAAAGATAATTAAAACATTTCAGCAGATTAAAACACTTCCCCCCCAAAATTTCAAAATAGAGGCAATTGAATATAATACTCATAATATAAATACAATATAAAAATATAATTAAGAAATTGTTTACAT
Organism: Monodon monoceros; assembly: GCF_005190385.1. Lineage (NCBI taxonomy): Eukaryota > Metazoa > Chordata > Mammalia > Artiodactyla > Monodontidae > Monodon > Monodon monoceros. The sequence goes on along the minus strand of NW_021703770.1, from coordinate 22,598,773 downwards.
GAAAGAAACCAAGAAATTCAAAACCAGAATATAACTGAAGAGAAAAATCAAGGATATGTTAGATTTGAGCTTCCTGAAATCAGAAAATAAATTGAAGAAATGACAAAGCAATCTCACAAATAAAGACAAATTACAAGATATCTAAAATATATATGACAAAAATCACAGTAAGGAACATAGAGATAGAAAAGAGCAAATAAAGACAGTGATTGATATAGGCAACAGACAGATATATTTCAAAATATTAAAACTTGAAACTCTGAAGGAGAAAACCAATATAATGCAATAAAACAATAACTGAAAACTGTAATTGAACAAAGACATGCTAGTTGAACATATTAAAAGGGTACTAGTAAAGATGACCCAGGATGGTCAGGCAGGTGCTAGGAAGTTAATAGAAAAAAATTTTTCTCTGTGTGGAGGAAGAAAAGGAAGTTTATCAAGGAAAAGAATAGTTTTAGGTGTCTGTCATCTTTTTTAATGAATCTGAAAACTGTATATATGCTGATTTTCTCACATGAAGTTTATATTTTATATATAACATAAATATATATCAATGTATATGTATATGTGTACACATATAATATTAACATATATATTATATATGGCTATATATATATATATATTCATATATATGGATGCTGACCCATGAGCAACATGAATTTGAACTTCATGGGTCCACTTATGCATGGATTTTGTTCCATAGTAAATACTACAGTACTACAAGATACATGATTGGTTGAAACTGCAGATGCAGACCTGTGGACATATCCATGGATATGGATGAACTGCATATACTGAGGGCCAATTATAAGTTAAGCGAAGATTTTCAGGTGTATGGAGAGTTGGCAACCCTAGCCCTTGTGTTGTTCAAGGGTCAACTGTTTATTTATAAATATATATGTTACATATTTATATAGCATACAAATATATATGAATATATAGATATATGGATGCATATGTATGTACATATATATATATAAACTTTCTATATATATGTATATATATACACATGCATACATATATTCTAATACTCTAAAATTAATCAAGCAATTAATAAAAATGTAAATGGATGATGTGTGTATTTCTGTAAATCACCCAAATGGTTATTCAAATGTAGAAGTAGTGAAGTAATATTATTCACTCAAAATGTCTTTGACAATTTACCCTATAATGGTAGATACTGACTACTAGTATTTTTTAGTTAAAAAATGATATATGAAATATGTTCTATATTGTAGGCATTGAGTTAACATTGGGACTGAAGATGAATAAAATACCCTGAAAACCATTAGGATTTAATTCACTTAAATGTACCCAGTTATTTCTATCATTCAGTTCTATTGTATTAATTTCCTAATGTTACTCATAACTATTACATAATTTAATCTCTTTTAACCTCAAACTTCTTGTTTTAGCAGTACATATTTATGTAATTGTTTTTAGGAAAAAGTAAATAAGCTGAATAATAGTTCACATATTAATAAAATATTAACTGCTTGTATTAAAACAACATTTTGGGAAAAATTTGCAAAGTTCTATTGCTCATCTGAAATGTCAAATGTTTCAAAGTCTCCTTTGAGAGAGGGAACACAACAAAAGCACTTAAGATTCTGAAGGAACACGGGTGGTAGGAAGAAGATAATACAAAGCATTTGTTTCTAAGGACAAAAGGACATTGGTGATATCAGAGAAAACCTTTCTAATTGTTTCTCAGGGAATTAGTGGCAAGTAATATTCTACTGATAAGTATGGTTTGTTCCAAGTTTGTAAATCAGACTTAAGCATTTGAAATGTAAGTAAATATAAAGATAGAAAGAAACACCACTTTGCTTCTAGTTCAACTTCTCCAGTTAGTTCCACATACCTATTTGTATCTCGCCCGCTGAGAAGTTAGAATAGGGGCAGAGAGGAAATTTTGTTGGGGGAAACAGAGAGAAAATGTCTTTCCATTATTTTTTATAAGGCTCCCATTTTAATATCCCCCAAGTATATTTGTCTTTGTTTCTCTTTAGCATCCCACAGAGGTGGGAGCTCTTGAAGTAATCTATGAACACTCTTGTAATTTTTATTATGATAAAAGAAACTACGTATTTTGGAATATAGATATAGATATATAGATACAAAAATGTATGGAATGTGTGTGCTGCTGAGTAATGTGAGTTTACAGATAAGCTAGTTATATATTGTAAATGCTCACATTTAGTCAGCCATCTGTTCTTTAAATATTAGGACTTATGCATAGTTTCAACATCTGTGCATGCACATATAGATTTGTACAGTGCTGGTAAAATGCTGACAAAAGTGTAAACAAAAAAGTAAAACAATGAAACCTCAAAGGACTTTGCTTTTATGAATTTATGTAGATTTATCTCCTGCTTCTAAAGTACATCTGTTGTTATCTTTATTGAAGTTCTAAAACTAATCAGAATCCTTTTGAGAACAAAAATGCATTTAAATTAAATTTTAAATGCTTCATAAATTTATTTGTAAATGTACACAGGTGAACTAGATTTTGAGTATCAGTAAGATAATTTTCCATAAGCCATTCATGGCCACCCAGTTACTTTAAAAAAATCACTTCTGATTAACCTTAAAGAATTTAGGTAGCTATTTACTGGTCATTTTATTTTAGCCTTTATGTTAGTTGCTGACTACATTTCTTCCAATAAGGAAAAAAATTGCACACACACAACATCAATCTGATAAAGGAGAAAATATAATTTTTGAGGTCAGTATTTCTGAAGAGTCTACCAAAGACATACATATCTCTCCATATATAAACAAAGGGAAAAATAAAGGAAAAGGAAGAAAGAAAAATGGAAAAAAGGAAGGAAGGAAGGAAAGAAGAGAGTGGGAAAGAGAAGAAAAAGGGAGTAAGAAAAAGAGGAAGGGTTATAGAGAATGTTAGGAAAGAGAGAATAAAGAAGAGAAGGGACAGAAAGAAAAAGAAGTTACAAGAATGAAATAATTAACTGAATAATTCATACCAGAGAAAAAGTATTTAGGATTTTAAAAAGTTGGCATTTGAAGTGAAAATACATATTCCTTAAAAAATCTTGGAAATGGCCTTATTGTATTAATTATTTTATGTATGGACACAACTTTTATCTTAGAGCATAGGAAAAAAATATTCTTTTTGAGAGAAATGTCACATTTAACTTTAAGCCATATGGAGAACAGATGAATATTATTTAAATCCTAGCCAGGTCAGATTACCATATGACCAATAGGGAATGACAAAATAGATGCAATGAGGTTTCACTATGCTTTCAACTGAGAAAAAAAAAAGAGAGAGAGAGAAATACATGTACCTGAGATTATTACAATCATTATTTTCATTTGAGTTTGCAATATACAACTACATGAAAGTAGATAAAATCTCAAGTATTTTGAGAAATTTCCTGTACACTATGAATATTCATTCTTTAATTTTTGATAATTAGGGTACTAAGGGACTCTCAAGGTGGGCAGTGACATCGCACATTATAAATAGCAGTTAAGCAGCAGTCTTACTCTGAAAAATGCAAAGCCTTTTTGAGTGTTGGAGTTCCGAGTTTGTTCTTAGTCATTTTCTGTAAGCAAATCGCCATTGCTATACTTTTGGGAAGTTTATCGTTAATCACTGATTTCCATATAACTGTACAGAGTTAGCCACAATTTTAACAGCATGACATTATAATAGGGTGCATTATTTGTTACTAGTGTTGGGGAAGGGGAAACTTCCCCTTCTACCCTTCTTGTGTTCTTGTGGCTGGACTAATACTGAAATCAACACAAAACAGATTAGCAGAAAAATAAAGAAACAACTTTTAATTTGTGGGCTTGGAAGTCTCCTAGAAAAAGAACCTAAGAAGTGGCCAAAACAGGTAGCTTTTATACTTTTTAGACAAAGAAACAATAAATGTGTGATAAATTGACAGGGTAAAGAAACTTAAGCTTTGGGTCCTTAATTAGTGAAGAATCTACACAGAATTTGGACTTGGGGGTGGTAAATTAAAGAAATAACAGGATTTCTTTATATGGACTTCTCCTCCCAAATTCCCTATCTCTGGAGATAAGCGTGTTCTACCTCCAGTTAAAGGGGTTACACCTTTCACATGGGAGATTTATTTCCTGCTTTTAGGGATACAGAGAGAAGGGTCAGAGTATCCCTCTTGCATTGGCCATTTCTTAAGTAACTTTAATTCAAAGCAATCAATACAACATTGAGCCATATTTTGGGGTGACTGGCCCTGGGCCCCAACACTAGATAAAACCATCAGGGAATTCCAGAGACCCTGGAAAACTTTCACTCAGGATTTAGGGAAAGTTGATTTACTTCTTGGGGAATCAGAGACGTTCTCAAATAGGAATCCCCAGCACATCATCAAAAGCCTGATTTTCTTTGGCTGGTATCCTTAGTTTAAAAAAACAAATACTAAAATACCACAACTCTCCTGGAGGTTTTGGAAATGTGTTTATTTCCTGCAGGACTGAATAAGAGTGCATCCACAGAGGGGGGGGTATGGGAGATCTTTCATCCAGGCAGTTTCACAAGACCCAGCTTTAGGGTTCTAAAAGGAAGAGAGCCAGATTATGTTTGCCCATTTCAGCACTCTCTGCCTTTTATTCTTAGAATTAACTATTAGGTTATCACTGAGTCCTAGTTAATTCTGGTATTTTATGATTGTCTGAGCTTTCATATGTATAGCAGTATAATGTGAGATATTGCAGTAAAAATTGAAAATTTTATGTTAGTTACAATATCCCCATATAAACTTGTAAATGTCCTTGAGTATCCTTTCTAATGGGGCTGGTTAAATGAAGAGACCTGGAGATGGTCTTTCTTCATTTTTTAACTCCTCCTCAAATCCAACCTGTATCTTCTACTTTTCTCAAAGTTGTGAGTAGAAAATGCTTTCTTGGGCTTCCCTGGTGGTGCAGTGGTTAAGAATCCTCCTGCCAATACAGAGGACACGGGTTAGAGCCCTGGCCTGGGAAGACCCCACATGCCACGGAACCAGTAAGCCCGTGCGCCACAACTACTGAGCTTGTGCTCTAGAGCCTGCGAGCCACAACTACTGAAGCCCGCGCGCCTAGAGCCCGTGCTCCGCAACAAGAGAAGCCACTGCAATGAGAAGCCCGCGCACCGCAAGGAAGAGTAGCCCCTGCTCGCCGCAACTAGAGAAAGCCTGCGTGCAGCAACGCAGCCAAAAATAAATAAAATAAATAATTTGAAAAAAAGAAAAAGAAGAAAATGCTTCCTTCTTTGTAAATATTTCGGATTTTTTTCCTGGGCATCTCAATTTGGTTGCTGTTTGATTTTGAGACCTGATTTTTATAGACAATCTATAAAAAATACAGCTTTTGCTTTCTGTTACATTTTTTTTGTTTTTTAAGATTTTTTTTTATGTGTAGCATTTTTTAAAAAGTCTTCACTGAATTTGTTACAATATTGCTTCTGTTTTATGTTTTGGTTTTTTGGCCACGAGGCATGTGAGGTCTTAACTCCCCAACTAGGGACCAAACATGCACCCACTGCATTAGAAGGCAAAGTCTTAACCACTGGACCATCAGGGAAGTCCCTTTTTTCTGTATTTGTTAGTAATCATAGAGAACATGATTAGTTAACAAAAATGAATTATTTTTCTTTTCAAATAAAAGCTTGACTTGGTTTTAAACATTTCCAAGGCTATAAGTGTCCATTAACTCTCAACAACGTATAGGAAATAAACTGATCAGAGCTTAATGTGAAATAGAATGTCGGAGATAAAACTGATATCAACTGGCAGAATTATCTTTAATATCATTATAACATAAAGGGGTCCTGGAGCAGCCTCTGCTTTTAAGCATAAATACCATTTTTGCTTTGTTGTAACTTATGTACTAATGTTTTAAACAAGATTTACATGACTATAGTTTAACAACAGCAAAAGATTGCAAATTAAAATCTCAATACATTATTGCATAGTTAAGCTTTTGAGATATTAAAATCAATTGATTTTCTTATGGTGATTATTTTAGAAAATAGATTTTCACCAGCAAAAGGGATTCTAATCTTAGAAAAGGAATTCACCTAACTTTATTTGTATCGTTCTGTAACTTCTTTACGACTGTTACAGCTGCTACGTTTTAGAGTAGCTACTACATCTTTCTATGAACCATGAAACAATATTAATGGTACTAACAGAGGTGGAGTTCAAATATTTAATGAATTTCAGAAGTAATAACTATTTTAGAATTTAGGCATCTGATCTAATCTCAGTAGTAGGCACTGGAGGATTTAAAACAATACAAAGAAATTAAGCAAATAGACAAAAATGTGGAGCATATACATGAAAGAAAATTTGGTGCTGTGCAAATAACATGCTATATAAATGCTTCACAATAGTAAAATGTCGGCGAATAATTAATATAAAAGAGCTTTTTTTTTTAATCTGTGTGATTTTTATCAACTTGACAAGCATGATGATAGTGATTTGTCTTCTTCTTATCTGATGTGAATTCATCTGCTTGAATACATTTAATTATACACATTCCAATCCTAGGAACACATAGATAAATGAAAACCAGGAGCTCACAGCAAAAGCAATATGAGAGATTAAGAGAGTGAATAGATAGACTAATGAGAAGGGATTAAAATACCTCAAATTTTATGAGCTAGAGTGAACAAAGTCTGCCTGGGGACATAAAATCTATCTATAAATATCAAGTACATGTAAACATGGATTAAGGACATAATTTTTAATCCAAGAGTAAAGACAGGAACACTGGATTAAAAAAATAAGACAAATGAAATATACTGGATGTTTGAGAAACAACTACATTGCTTCAGAAAGATGACGTGGGCATAACTTTTTGATTCTTTTGGAAATATCTTCATAGAGAACTAAGTGGTATAGAGGCAACATAGTTGCCTAGCTTAATTCCATTGAGAAGTCCTCAGTGAAAAAATATGGGAAGCATTAAAATTTAAAAAGTAGCAGTGTGTTTCACTGTTTCTTTGGAAGACCATAGCCCTAGTTCCTTATATGTGGTAACGCATAGTAAACTGAAAAATATTTTTCTTTAGTTATTTCTATGATTATGTGAACTCCATTGTAAGTAGAGTACTTAGATTTTAGTTTTTCTATAATAGAAGAGTTGAGGAATTTAAAGGCACAATTAATTGAATAAAATTAATCTGTAATGTCTACATTTAAAAATCTAAGAACCCAGTATCAAACTATGCACTATGTTCACAACTATGAGACAGTAAAGAGTATTTATTTAAGATGATTCTACGTGTCCTGATGTTGGACATCTTGCCCTAATGCCTTACTAGACTCTGATTATGGGCTTTGAGTATGACGTTCCAAGCTCCCATCTTCCCTCAGTTTCACCTCTCTCATAAACCTGATTTTGGTGATTGGATCCTTCATTTTGCATTTTTATCACCCCAGATTCAAACATAATCCTAAATTTCTATTATTTACACAAATTCTACCCTTTTACATTTTGCAGACATCATATTAATTGCCACTATTTTCTTGAAACACTATGTTAAAAGACTTTTGTTGTAAAAAACCAAAAGGCATAGTCACTTAATGATGTATAACATGGGTATAGTAGAAGAAAGTACCAATTCTTGTACCGTGGATGAGCCAGTCTTAATCATGTTATGTATGATTCTAAAGCCTGTGTTCATATCGTCTCTAAAAGATCCTTACCTGAGATAATTCTATTTTCTACATAACCAGCTCTATCACAAATGCATATATGTCTTACTCCTTACTTTACATTGTCACTTGGATATTTCAAAAATGTCTTAAACATGAAATTTCCACCACAGATCTATTTTTTTCTATCTAGTCATGCTCCCTTTTTGTAATTGCAGCACCAAGCACAGTGCCTGACAGCAGTATTGATTTCAATAAATGTGAACTAAGTAAATGAATGAAGAAAATGAATAGGCTCTTGTTTTCTCACCATTGCAGTGAGAGAGTTGACCTGGATTACTGATTCTCAGTTTCAGATTGTATCTAAAATTAATGTGGATGAATAATTATTTTAATAAGTGTATACAATACCATTGCCCTAGTAGAGTTGGGATGGAGCATAGTAGATTCATTTCTCATCTTAGTTCAAGTAGGAGGATCCAAGTAGGTTATTTCCTAGGAAGAAGATGAAGTTTAGCTCAGAGATGACACAAAATAATATCCAGGGAGTGGCTTGCAGTGGGATTTATGATATAGAAAAAGATTATTGAATTCTAAGATGGTGGAAAAATGAGGATAAAAAGCAGATAGGACTGGAGAAAAAAATATCTTATTTCTGAAACTCTAGATAGCATAAAGATAGTTCAAAATGTAGTATTAAAGGATAAAAAACTTAGGGATTGGGTAATCAGAAGAGTCTCCCTGCTTCCCATTCATCTACCTTGATTACATACATACACTCCAACTTAATTGAATTTGAAGCAAATGACAGATGGATCTAAATTTGGATGTGAGCATAGTTTTGGTACTCTGAAATTACTTCCAAAATTTTCAGCTCTACTGTAGTGGTAAAAGCTCTCTACAGCTACAGTAATCAAGACAGTTTGGTAGTGGTGAAAAAGTAGACATTTTACATAGATGGGGAAATAAAGGGGTCCAGAAATAGACACACATTATATTGTCAGTTAATTCTGACAAAGTTGACAAGGTGTTTCAATGAGGAAACTATATTCAGTATAAATATAGACCCTTACCTCATATTATAAACAGAAAATTAACTCAAAATGGATCATAGGCTTAAGTGTAAAACCTGAAAGTATAAAACTTTTAGAAAAAAAGTAGGAGACCATTTTTTCTACATTGGAGTAGATATAGCTTTCCCAGACACAAAACAAAACACATGAATCATTTTTGATATATCAAATTTCATGACCAATATTCATTTAAAGTTTGGTGTTCAGAGTATATTATTTAACAAATGAAAGAGCCAGCCACAGATTAGCAGAATTAATTGCAACACATATATTAGACAATGGATTTGTGATCAGAATAAAGATTATAACACTTTACTAATGAGGCAAACAATTCAATAAAAATGGGCAAAAGTGAACAGATACCTTGTAAGAGAAGACATATGCCAATAAGCATAGCAGAAGCTCAACATCATCAGTTACCAAGAAATGCAAATGAAACCATCATATGACTAAACATACATTAAAGGGGCTAAAATAATAGTAATAGTGATGATAAACAGAAAACAACAAAAATAAAACCAACAAATAAAAAACTGGCTATGCCAACTATTGGTGAGGGTGAAAAGCAATTAGTACACTTCTACATTGCTTGTAAAATTGTACAATTACTTTGGAAAACAGTTTGGCGGTTTCTTAAACAGTTACTTATTCATCTATATGTGACCTAACTTTCCACTGCTAGCTAACGATCTAAAAGAAAGGAAAGTGAATGTCCATACAAAGACATGTACATAAATGTTCATACATTTTTATTTTCAATAGCCAAGATCTGGAATCAAACCAATTGTTCATAAAAAGTGAATGGGTAAATTGTTGTTTACACATATAATGTTATACTACTCAACAATAAAAAGGAAGCAAATATTGATACAGGCAAGTACAAAAATTTAGATTATTTTCAGAATCCATATGTTGAGTGAAAGCAGCTAAGAAATGAAGAATAGGTACGGAATTTATATTTCTGAAATATGCAATTTAATGTGTAATAAGAGAAAGCAGATCACTGGTTGACTATGGATGATGTTGAGGGGGTAAATGGGTTTCAATAGTGGTACTGGGAACCTTTGGAGGTGGAGGAAATGTTCATTTTCTTGGTGTGGTGAAGGTTCCTCAAATCTATGAATTTGTCAAAATTCATAACGTACTCAAAACGGGTGCAAATTTTGCATATCTATTTTACCTTAGGAAAGTGTTTTTTAAAAAGTGTCTCCAAGCACTCATTCATCTTAATTTAAACTTTCTCTGGCCAAAGGAATAGAGAAGTAAGTGGCTTCATTTTTAAATCTCTTCCTTCCCACACCAAGTTTAGTTAAAAAAAAAAAAAAGCAAGCAATAACATTAAAATATTAAAAGTTACTCACATATCCCCTATAGGAATTATATTATGACTATAACCCAAGATGGTATTAACCAGGGGGTTTTAAAAATGGGGAGAGCAGAAAAACTTCTTGCTCAAATGTTTCATTATTAACCCATAGTATTCAATCTATTAAGTAAAAAAAAATACCCCCATATGTGAAAATATACAATTATTCTGTTTAAAAATATGCAACAAAAGCAAACAGGAAAAACACTGGTTTATTTAATTACTTGTCTTAAGTCCTTAGCCTTTCAAAGACTCATTGGAACTAAAAAGAGAAAAGGTTATCTATAGGGCATAAAAATAATCAAAAGTTATCATCACATCACATCACATGTTTTATAATAACCCAAGTACTGTGAACTTTGATTGGGTTTCCAAATCCATGCTGTTGTTGTTTTTTACTATAGTATATATTTTTTCTATCCCTTTAAGAATGTATATAAAGCTTCCTGTTGCGCAGTCAATAGTTTTAGTCCCTATTGTTTGGAAATACTCTTACCTATTGTTCCTTTCAAAGAAGTATCCAGCTCTAGTAGCTTTTGTTCATATTGTAAGATCAAGCCATTGGTTTTGGTTCATTCACATTAGAGACTGTTCCCAAAGGGTGGGAGCATACATCTCCTCTGTCTACAATATAGTTTACCCTTAATTTGTTATATTTTGGAGGATATGCTATCCCAGATGTGAATATTTAGAACTTTTTTTGTTTTCCTTATTTATACTTGGCCTAAGTAAGAAATCAAGGCCACAGATACAAATCAAATAGCATATAAAACTATTAATATGAAAAAGAGCTGTGTTCACTTTTACAATGTGCATTTTGTTATTTTTCCAACAAATCGAAGTAAGAATGCATTTTATTCATATTTCAAACATTTTCCTAAATATATGACTTTAATGTGCGTATCTATTATCTGAACTCAAATGTTTTCCTCCTTCGTTCTCTTGTGTCATTATTTTATGTAATCTTAATGTTCACATAGATAGAATCCTAGTATCTTTATATATTGTAATTGTCCCTTTGATAACGTCTTAGACAGTCTTTAATCTTCCCCTTGTCTTTATTATGTTTCCAAATGTTTTGTACTCTACTTTTGTAAAACAATTAATTTTTTTATTTCTAAAAAGTATTTTTAATAAAATATCACTTATATTCCTTTACTTTTTGTAAACTTTTAAATTATCATGACTTTATTTTATTTTTCTTAAAATATATAATTAAATTTCCTTAAAAATGTACATTTGATGGGAAACCAAGATTTATGCTTATGCATGACTAATATTGATATTTGAACATAAGCTCTCTTGATTCTAGGGATGTGTTTCTCAACCAATGAACTAACACAATAGTATAGAATAAACATTTTTTAATCAGATTTGATGTATATACAAAATTTATTTTGTCATAGCCAAGAGAGCCAAGTACTACCACTGGATGTAATGTTAAGCTGAGTTTGGCATGATATATGACAGGGTAAAACTAATGGTAAATGCATGAGGCACAGGGTAAAAACAGGCATATAGCAAAGTTAATTATATACACTCTGAAATATTAAAAGAACTTTGCTTCACAGTTATAAAAGAGAACACATCAGGTTGACAAACTGGCTTATTTAGTTAATTATATATGATTAGGCAGTGAACAAGAAAAAATATGATAATAGATAATGTAAACTTTCCGGTGCACTACCAAAAGTTCTAGGATTCAGTAGCATTCCAGCAATATAAAAATTGTGTTAATAGTCTATGAGAGATTCAGAAATAGCTGATTGTGTGATTAAAGAATCACAAGATATGTATTGGTATTGGTATTAAGTTTGCAATAGGAACCAGAATACTTTTTCACAATCTCTTTCCAAAGCAGGTAAAGAAATGGCTCATAACAACACATTCTTACAAACATAGGAAGTAATTCTGAACATGTTTTTCTTTTATTATTCTCTGGACCAAACTGTGAGACATTTAGGAATTTATACAAGTAAATAAGTGCAAAATAGTATAGGAATTTTTCTGTTTTCCTTTGTTGCTTGTTGAATAAAAAATGTTTCCATACTGTACTTTTGGAAAATCTAACTTATATAAGTAATATCATAATATATAAGGTACATTTACCTTCACTTTTAACCTTAGGTCACCAAGTGCACAGTTAACTGGAGATTTGTAACTATTATGTAGAAAACTGAGCCAGTTCCAGATACAATAAGCAATAGGCAATAAACTCTGTACCTGATAACTAGCGTTTTTAAAACTTACAGACACTTTAAAAATTTCTGTCTCCATTTAAATAATCATTGAATCATTCTTTTTCCATTTAAACAATCATAAATGTTTCAAAATCATGTTGTATGTATTCACTTGAATATGTATTCGTTATCATTTTATTTCTTCATTGTCCCTGCACTGTGAACTGAAATTCACAGTCTTGAAATAATGTCACAACTTTTCCAGATTTGTAGATTTACTATTAAATAAGCAGTCAGGCAAAAACAATGTGAAAGGTTTCCCATGGCCCAGTTAAAAGTGAAATTTCTTAGTTTGATTAAACTGATTGATTCATTTAATTGATTAATAATATGTGTATGTAAATTTATATATTTATAAGTCAGTGACATCTTCCTTCTTGGTAACAGGATTTTAAAATTTAAACATTAAACATAGGCCAAATAATTGATTCAATTATAATTCAATTGGTTACATTACATGTTAAGTTAAAACACTTGAGGGATCTGAATCTTAGTATAATAAAGACAGTATTTTCCAAAGTAAATTTCAAGCTAATGCTGTTTTTGACAAGTACAACCCATAGCCAGTCTTTCTTGCTTTTTTTGTTTGCCTGAAGAGTTCTGCCAAGCCTTTACATTCCAAACATTAAATCATTAGTTTAATCATTAAGATAGTATGCAATTACCACAGTTCTACAATGATAAATAGCTTTCTTTGTTCTTGTTATTTCTGGATTCTTTTAAATAAAGATTTTGCCCAACATTCTTCTGTTTCTTGCACTTAAAAAATAATTCTATTAAAGGAAATGTTTTCATTTCAGAAAATTCTTTATTCAGAATTCCAGAAATAGGACAGAAACATGATTGCAGAAAAATTAATGAATGCTTTTATTACTTAAACAATAAAATTAGACACAAATGGAAATCACATTAAATTTTAATATATGAAAAGCTAATACAGAAATTTAATTGTGCAAAATATTATTTGTAAAATACAAAATTGGAGAATTCAAATGATATTTTTTGGCATTTTTAATGTTTAAATAGGCTTTGTTGACAAAGTGTATAGAAAATATCTTGTAAAATGAAGGTTCTAACAAGGCAGAGAAACCATGTAAACTGTGAAACATAGTATTTTTTGTTTTATAATTACATTTAAATTTTTCTCAAAATTACAAAATTGATGGATTCATTAAAGAAAAACTGCAATGTACAGAAAAAAGAAAAAAATAATCAGCCATGATCATACCATGAAGAGATACTCACTTTAAAAATTGTATTTGTTATTTATTGTTAGTCTATAACTTGATTTTGATGATTGTCACATGATAGTGAATATTTTTTAAAGCTCATCAAATTTGCATTTGCACTTCCAGATGTGATGGAATAACCTGTTTGTCCATTTGCCTTAAACAATCAATAATTCAGCCAAAATATAAGAAGCATAATTTTCAGACTTGAATCAAATATAGCATAAATTAGTGATTTCTGAGAAGACAAAATAAATAAGCACAGGAAACCAAATAGAGCCTGGTGGCCTCCCTAAGTTGATAATATAGAATTTGAGATTTGGGGTAGCCAAGGCATCTATAATCCATAGGACAGAGCACTGGAGAGAAGTAATCTACGTAAAGAGAGAGATCTGGATATCTACAGAGTATTTTCCTTGAGTCTTCATCTGAATAATGATCAATGTTGGACACAGGGAAACCATCCAAGCCCAGAAAAAGAAGAACAAAAAAGAGAGCAAGCAGTAAAATCACTAGAAACATCAGAAGGCCAACTATAATTTATTTTCTCATTAGGCAGAGTGGAAATACCTCGTCAACATATGGAATAGCAAGTAGAGGACTCTAAAAGGAATGGCCTCAAAAATGGGGCCAAGTTTACTGTAGATTAAAGGCTGCTCTGGTCCTGCCTAACAGATCTTAAACTCAATCCTGAGGAATAGCTAATTGATTCCAGTTTACTTAAATGAATCCTGGAACCAAGCCCAAACATATTTTAAAAAATATAAAAACAGAACAAAACAAAATCAGGCTCCAACATAAAAATATTGCAAACATAATGACTAGCATCCAATCAAAAATTTCCAAGCATGCTGATAAGCAGAAAAATATGATCCATAATAAGGAGAAAACCAATCAATAGTGATAGATCCAGAAATGACAGATAATGGAATTAGCAGATAAAAGAGCTATTACAAATATATTCCATACATTTAAGAAATTATGGTAGAGGAAAGCATAAGCCTAATAAGGAGAGTTATGGACAATATAAAAAGACCCAAAGCAAACTTCTAGAGATAAAAATACAATGCCTCAGAAGAAAAATACACTGGATGGGATTAATAAAGTATTAAGTCTATAGAAGAAAATGTTAGTGAACTTGTAATTTTAGCAAAAATACTAGCTTCTATCAAAATACATTTTATCTTATTTACTTCTAAGGCTTTATAGATTCAGCTATTAAATTTAAGTCTATGATCTATTATGTGTTACTTTTGTATATGGTGTGAGGAAAGGGACAAAATTCATTTTGCATAGGGATATTTGTTTGTTCCTGCACAGTTTGTTGATAAAATCATTCTTTTACAATAGAATTATCTTGGCAGCTTCATTAAGAATTGATTGCTCATATAAGGTGGATTTATTTCTACACCCTCATTTTTTTCTATTGATCTATATGCCTATATTTTCTTTATTGCTGAACTATCTTGTTTACTGTAGTTTTAGACTAAGCTTTGAAATCAGATAGTGTATGTTCTCCATCTTAATCCCTTTCTTTCAAAATTTGGCCCTTCTGTGTCCTTTGTGTTTCCATATAAATTTAAGATTCAGTATGTATGTTTCTAAAATATATTATTCAATAGGATTACATTAAACCCATACATGAATTTGGGGAGAACTAACTGATATCATAAAAATACTGCATCTTCTACTCCATTAATATTGTACCTCTCTACATTTATTTAGTCTTGTTTTATTTTCTTCAGTAATATTTTGTAGTTTTCAGGATACAGGTCTCCCAAATAATATGTTAAAATATTTCTAAGTTTTGCTTGCTCTTGATGTTATAGTAAATAGTTTTTCTTCTTTTTAAAATATTTAATAAACTTTAAAATTTAAAAATTTTAGAACAGTTTTATATTTACAAAATTATCGCAGAGATTATACAGAGAATTCCTATATACTCCTCATTCAGTTTTCCTCTTAGTAACATCTTCCATTTTTATAGTACATTTGTAACAATTAACAAACCATAAGTACTGATACATTATTACTTTATTTTGTTATTAATAACTACTTTAAAAGTACATACCTCATTCTGATTGCCCTAGTTTTTTCCCAATATCTTTCTCTGTTCAGGATCCCACCATGATACCACATTACATTTAGTATACAATTGACCATTGAACAACATGAGTTTGAACTGTGTGGGTCCACTTATACATATATTTCTTTCACTAAATACATACTACAGTACTATATGATCCATCTTGGTTGAATCTGAGGATGCAGAACAGTGGATATGGAGGAATGGTGTATACGGAGGGCTGACTATAAATTATATGAGGATTTTTGAGTGTATGGAGTTGGCATCCCTAACCCCCATGTTGTTCAAGAGTGAGATGCAAGAGGGAGGGGATATGGGGATATATGTATACATATAGCTGATTCACTTTTTTATACAACTGAAACTAACACACCATTGTAAAGCAATTATACTCCAATAAAGATGTTAATAAATAAATAAATAAATAAAACCTTCAAAAAAAAAAGAGTCAACTAATATCTTCTTAGGTTGCTTTGATTGTTAAAGTTTCTTTGACTTTCCTTGTTTTTGATGAACTTGAAAGTTTTGAGGAACACTGCTAAGGGGTCTTGTAGAATGTCCCCCAATTGGGATTTGCCTAATGGTTTTCTCATGATTAGGTTGAGGGAATGTGTTTCAGAGAGGAAGACCAGAGGCATAAAGTGCTATGATCTTCACATTGTATCAGGGGTATATACTATCAGTATGTCTCAATGTGTCACATCACTCTTGATGTTAACCTTGATCACCTGGCTTGAGGTAATGTTTGTCAGTCTTCTTCACTGTAAAGTTATGCTTTTTTTCACTCTCATTTCATAGTTTTGGAAGATAGTCACTATTTACTGCCATGATTAAGGAAGGGGAAGTAATACTCTTCCTCCTTAAGGGGAGAATAAGTATATAAATTACTTGAAATTATTCTGAACATAGAATGTATTTACTCTCATATTTATTTATTTCATCAATCATTTTTATATCTATATGGACACATAGATATTTTATAATTTGGGTTATAATCTAATACTACTTTATAAATCATGTTGCTCAAATTTTTTCAACTTTGGCCATGGAGACCTCTTTCTATTGACCTCTATGTCCTTTTGAAATATCTCCATTATTGTGGATAGGGGTTTTGTTTTTGTTTTTTGAGATTTTTCTTATTTTATGACACCATAAGATACTCCAGGATCATCTTGTGTATTTCCTTTCCAGTATTAGAATCAATCATTTCTCCAAGGAGCACTGGTTCCTTTTATTAGTAAGTGGTATTAGAAAACAAGATATGAATTGTTTTATTCAATTATATAATTACTACCAAATTACTATCAAAGATATAATTACTACCAGCCTATCATCACTTCTAGGCCTTCTCAGCTGTAAAAGCATAGAGATATATATGAATATATAATACTAACCTGTGTATACATACATATCTATAAATATTTCTATGTGTAACAACCTGTATTTATATGAAGGTAAATATGAGTTCATACTGATGTTTCCAATTCTAATCCATTACCACATTTATTATTCTATCTTCCTCCCCTTGTATATCTGTAACTCTCCACTCAACAGAAAGAAACCTGGTTCCCAGGACTTCCCTGGTGGTCATGGTCCATTTGCCTTCCAATGCAAGGGATGAGGGTTTGATCCCTGGTCGGGGAGCTAAGATCCCATATGCTTCGCGGCCAAAGAGCCAAAATATAAAACGGGAAATATTGTAACAAATTCAATAAAGACTTTAAAAATGGTCCACATCAAAAAAAAAAAATCTTTAAAGAAAAAAATGAGAAAGAAACCTGGTTCCCACCATCCACTATCCATTTACTTATTTGTTCAACTCTAGTAGACATGTATAGTTGTTCCAGAATTGTTAACCTGTAAATCCATGGGAAAAAACTTTATCAACTAGGGTACAAGTCTTATGTACAGCTCCTTTTGCCTTTAGTCTTACAAACTCCACTCATTTCCAAAGGTGCTTAGGTCAGCATCACACTCCCCTAGCCCCTTCAGCGAGGTTATGTCATACAGTTGTAATACATTTATACTATTTTGTTACATTCTATATTCTATCCTGAGATCACCTGAACTCCTAAATGATTTTTCAAAATTTGCATATCATAAGGTTTATTCTTTGTGCTGTAAAGTTCTAGAGACTTTGACAAATGCCCGCCATCTTGTATCCACCATTACAGTATAATATAGAATATCATCATTTCTCTACCCTAAAAATAATCCCCTGGGAATCACCTATTCAACTCATATATATCAAGTGTTGGTCCAGTGAATTTGCTGTGCTCACTGATTAGTTATAGAAGTTTTTTTGTCCATTCTTTGGGATTTTCTATGTAGACAATCTTGTCATTTGCAAATAGAGACAGGTTTATTTCTTCATTTCCAATCCATACACCTTTTATTTCCTTTTCTTTTCTTATTTCACTAGCAAAGACATCCAGCAAAGAAACTGTAGTTTGGAAGAGGACCTCCTTGTCCTGAAACTTGGTTACCCATTCTAGAGAATTTTTTCCCCCAGTTTTGAGGTAAAGTGTCTACTTTCTTACTATTAAGTATGATGCTACTGGAAGGTTTTGGGGTAAGTGTTCCTTATCAAATTGAAGTTGTTTTCCTGTATTGCAGCTTTTCTGAGAGGTTTTGTTTTTAAATCGTGAATGGATATTAGATATTGTCCATTGTTTTTCTGTGCCAATTCTGTGATCATATAATTTTTCTTCTTTAGCCTGTTGACGTGGTAGATTACATTGATTGATTTTGATTTTGAATGTTGAGCCAGCCTTGAATACCTGAAATAATTTTTTTTCAAAGACTTAAGAGCAGTTTTATTTATTTTTAAAAAAAGTTTACTGAAGTATAGTTGATTTACAATGTTGTGTTAATTTCTGCTGTACAGGAAAGTGATTCAGATACATATATATATTCTTTTTCATATTCTTTTCCATTGTGGTTTATCACAGGATATTGAATATAGTTCCCTGTGCTATATGGTAGGACCTTGTTATTTATCCATCCTATATACAATAGTTTGTATCTGCTAATCCCAAACTCCCAGTCCTTCCCTCCCCAACCATCTCTCCCCCTTGGCAACCACAATTCTGTTCTAAGAGCAGTTTTAGGTTCACAGAAAAATTAAGAGTAAAGCACTGAAGTTTCCCATATACCTCCTACTCCACACATGCACAGCCTCCCCCTTTATCAACATCTACTACCAGAGTGGTACATTTATTACAACTGACAAACTTTATTTTATTTTAATTTCCTACTATTTATGGCTAGTATATAGAAATATAAATTATTATGCATGCAATTCTTACTGTGCATGCTAGTATTGGGCCATAAACATGACTGTTCGAACTGGAACATTACAAATCAATCTTAATAATCAATGGTAAAAATTAAATTTGTTATATTCTCACAAAGAACATATTTTTCCTATACCAGAAATGGCCTTTGGAATACAGCAGATGGATTCATTTGTATCACTCTGAGGCTGGGGCACATATCTCTTGCATTGAATTTAGGCTACCTGGAGGGGCAGAGATCATGGTCAGCTGGACCACCTTGGATAGGGGAGACATACCCTTTGGGCATAAAAGTAGGTCACAGGTGCTGTTAGTGGTCATATTCCTGCCTGAGGGTCACCAGATCCACTGAGAGTCAAGACCCTAGGTCACAGAAAGGGCTAGTTGTCTAGTTGTTGCATTGTTTGCCTGCAAGCCCCAACTTACCATGAATAGATGCAGTGTCCAGAGAAGGTAGATCCCCCAGGAAACCTTGTGATGTACATTCAACTTGAAATGAGAGACTGAAACAAAAACTTCTAGTAACCAGTAATTAGGTACATTTTCTGTTGTTGTTTATAGAGATATAAACCTGCTTGTAATTCAGTCCATTGGCTCCCGCTCATGAATCTCTCACCCTTATGAGCTTTAAGGTTAAAGAGAGAGAACAAAAGATAAAAGAGCCCACCATCCTATAATGGGGGTGCTAAAGCATCCTAATATTACAGAGAACACCAGGATCTTTTGGGAAAATTTCAGGACCAAAACATATTTAACAGTACCTGGAAAGATAACTAATCCCCCTCAAAAGCAAGAGCATCCAAGCCTGGAGAAATTGCTAGAAATTTAAATGTTGATTTCAACTTATGAATGCTGGCAGACAGTAGGATGTGGTTTACATAGGAGACTCACTTCTAACTAAGGCACTAGACTGACACATCAGAAGGGGAAAAGAGAGCTGCTGAACTCAGGGAGCAAAAAATACTTCCTTAGACTCTGATTCCATTTGGGGACAGCCCATTGTATTAGGAAAGTTCCCCTCCTGAATTGCAGGAATGTCTAAGAGATGAATGCTGTTGGCTGTGGGCCAGACTCCTGGGAAGTTTGCCAGCAACTGAAGCTCTGTGGCTAATACAAAAACCAGAGTGACTCTGAAAGAACTGTCAGGGAGAAAATTGTCAGGAGTGGAAAAACTGCGTTAAGGACAGGAAGCTAAAATAATTCTAGGGGAAGAGACATCTGGAAATAACGGAGGATGAGAAAATATTATTAAGAAGGCATTGTGGAACTTTGAAAGCTGGGAAGCATTAATAAGATGCAAATTAAAATAGTTGAGGGTGAGATTGGTTCAAGATGGAAGAGTAGAAGGACATGCTCTCACTCCCTCTTTCGAGAACACAGGAATCACAACTAACTGCTGAACGATCATCGACAGGAAGACGCTGGAACTCACCAAAAAAGATACCCCAAATGCAAAGACAAAGAAGAAGCCACAATGAGATGGTAGGAGGGGCACTATCACAATAAAATCAAATCCCAGAACTGCTGGGTGGGTGACTTACAAACTGGAGAACACTTATACCACAGAAATCCACCCACTGGAATGAAGGTTCTGAGCCACACGTCAGGCTTCCCAACCTGGGGGTCCGGCAACGGGAGGAGGAATTCCTAGAGAATCAGACTTTGAAGGCTAGCGGGACTTTATTGCAGGACTTTGGCAGGACTGGGGGAAACAGAGACTCCACTCTTGGAGGGCACACACAAAGTAGTGTGCACATTGGGACCCAGGGGAAGGAGCAGTGACCCCATAGGAGACTGAACCAGACCTACCTACTAGTGTTGGAAGGTCTCCTGCAGAGGCAGGGGGCAGCTATGGCTCACCAAGGGACAACGACACTGGCAGCAGAAGTTCTGGGAAGTACTTCTTGGCATGAGCCCTCCAAGAGCCTGCCATTAGCCCCACCAAAGAGCCGGGGTAAGCTCCAGTGTTGGGAGGCCTAAGGCCAAAAAACCAACAGAAGGGAACCTAGCCCCACCAATCAGCAGACAAGTGGATTGAGGTTTTCCTGATCTCTTCCCACAAGAGCAACAGCCAGCTCTACCCACCACCAGTCCCTCCCATCAGGAAACTTGCACAAGCCTCTCTGATAGCCTCAGCCACCACAGGACAGACAGCAGAAGCAAGAAGAACTACAATCCAGCAGCCTGTGGAACAAAAACCACATTCACATAAAGATAGACAAGATGAAAAGGCAGAGGGCAATGTACCAGATGAAGGAACAAGATAAAATCCCAGAAAAACAACTAAATGAAATGGAGATAGGCAGTCTTCCAGAAAAAGAATTCAGAATAATGATAGTGAAGATGATCCAGGACCTCGGAAAAAGAATGGAGGAAAAGATCGAGAAAATGCAAGAAATGTTTAACAAAGATCTAGAAGAATTAAGGAACAAACAAACAGAGATGAACAATACAATAACTGAAATGAAAACTACACTAGAAGGAATCAATAGCAGAAAAACTGAGGCAGAAGAACGGAGAAGTGACCTGGAAAACAGAATGGTGGAATTCACTGATGCAGAACAGAATAAAGAAAAAAGAATGAAAAGAAATGAAGACAGCCTAAGAGATTTCTGGGACAACATTAAACACAACAACATTCACGTTATGGGGGTCCCAGAAGGAGAAGAGAGAGAGAAAGGACCAGAGAAAATATATCAAGATACTATAGGTGAAAACATCCCTAACATGGGAAAGGAAATAGCCACCCAAGTCCAGGAAGCACAGCGAGTCCTATACAGGATAAACCCAAGGAGAAACATGCTGAGACACATAGTAATCAAATTGGCAAAAATTAAAGACAGAGAGTGATTATTGAAAACAGCAAGGAAAAACTGACAAATAACATACAAGTGGACTCCCATAAGGTTAACAGGTGATTTCTCAGCAGAAACTCTACAAGCCAGAAGGGAGTGGCATGATATACTTAAAGTAATGAAAGGGAAGAAGCTACAACCAAGATTACTCTACCCAGCAAGGTTCTCATTCAGATTTAATGGAGAAATCAAAAGCTTTACAGACAAGCAAAAGCTAAGAGAATACAGCACCACAAAACCAGCTCTACAACAAATGCTAAAGGAAGTTCTCCAAATGGGAAACACAAGAGAAGAAAAGGACCTACAAAAAAAACCCCCAAACAATTAAGAAAATGGTAATAAGAACATGCATATCAATTATTACCTTAAATGTGAATGGAATAAATGCTCCAAACAAAAGAAACAGGCTTGCTGAATGGATACAAAAACAAGACCCATATATATGTCGTCTACAAGAGACCCACTTCCGACCTAGGGACACATACAGACTGAAAGTGAGGGGATGGAAAAAGATATTCCATGCAAAAAGAAATCAAAAGAAAGCTGGAGTAGCGATACTCATATCAGATAAAATAGACTTTAAAATAAAGAATGTTACAAGAAACAAGGATGGACACTACGTAATGATCAAGGGATCAATCCAAGAAGAAGAAGTAACAATTATAAATGTTTATGCACCCAACATAGGAGCACCTCAATACATAAGGCAACTGTTAACAGCTCTAAAAGAGGAAATGGACAGTATCACAATAATAGTAGGGGACTTTAACACCTCACTTACACCAATGGACAGATCATCCAAAGAGAAATTAATAAGGAAACACAAGCTTTAAAAGACACAATAGACCAGATAGATTTAATTGATATTTATAGGACATTCCATCCCAAAACAGCAGATTACACTTTATTCTCAAGTGCGCACAGAAAATTCTACATGATAGATCACATCTTGAGTCACAAATGAAGCCTCAGTAAATTTAAGAAAATTGAAATCATATCAAGCATCTTTTCTGACCACAATGCTATGAGATTAGAAATCAATTACAGGGAAGAAAATGTAAAAAACACAAACACATGGAGGCTAAACAGTACCTTACTAAATATCCAAGAGACCACTGAAGAAATCTAAGAGGAAATCAGAAAATACCTAGAGACAAATGACAATGAAAACATGATGATCCAAAACATATGGGTTGCAGCAAAAGTAGCTCTAAGAGGGAATTTTATAGCTATAAAAGCCTACCTCAAGAAACAAGAAAAATCTCAAATAAACAATTTAACATTATGCCTAAAGGAACTAGACAAAGAAGAACAAACAAAACCCAAAGTTAGCAGAAGGAAAGAAATCATAAAGATCAGAGCAGAAATAAATGAAATAGAAACAAAGAAAACAATAGCAAAGATCAATAAAACTAAAAGCTTGTTCTTTGAGAACAAAAAAAATTCATAAACCATTAGCCAGACTCAACAAGAAAAAGAGGGAGAGTACTCAAATCAATAAAATTAGAAATGAAAAAGAAGAAGTTACAACAGACACTGCAGAAATACAAAACATCCTAAGAGACTACTACAAGCAACTCTATGCCAATAAAATGGGCAACCTGGAAGAAATGGACAAATTCTTAGAAAGGTATAACCTTCAAACACTGAACCAGGAAGAAATAGAAAATATGAACAGACAAATCACAAGTAATGAAATGGAAATTGTGATTAAAAATCTTCCAAGAAACAAAAGTCCAGGACCAGATGGCTTCACAGGTGAATTCTGTTAAACATTTAGAGAAGAGCTAACACCCATCCTTTTCAAATTCTTCCAAAAAATTGCAGAGGAAGGAACACTCCCAAACTCATTCTATGAGACCACCATCACCCTGATACCAAAACTAGACAAAGATACTACAAAAAAAGAAAATTACAGACCAATATCACTGATGAATACGATGCAGAAATCCTCAACAAAATACTAGCAAAGAGAATCTAACAACACATTAAAAGGATCAGACACCATGATCAAGTGGAATTTATCCCAGAGATGCAAGGATTTTTCAATATATGCAAATCAATCAATGTGATACACCATATTAACAAATTGAAGAAGAAAAACCATATGATCATCTTAACAGATGCAGAAAAAGGTTTTGACAAAATTCAACACCCATTTATGATAAAAACTCTCCAGAGAGTGGGCATAGAGGGAACCTATCTCAACATAATAAAGGCCATATGTGACAGACCCACAGCAAACATCATTCTCAATGGTTAAAAACTGAAAGCATTTCCTCTAAGATCAGGAACAAGACAAGGATGTCCACTCTTGCCACTATTATTCAACATAGTTTTGGAAGCCCTAGCCATGGCAATCAGAGAAGAAAAAGAAATAAAAGGAATACAAATTGGAGAATAAGAAGTGAAACTCTCACTGTCTTCAGATGATATGACACTATACATAGAGAATCCTAAAGATGCCACCAGAAAACTACTAGAAGTAATCAATGAATTTGGTAAAGGTGCAGGATACAAAATTAATGCACAGAAATCTCTCACATTCCTATACAATAATGAAAAATCTGAAAGAGAAATTAAGGAAACACTCCCATTTACCATTGCAACAAAAAGAATAAAATACCTTGGAATAAACCTACCTAGGGAGACGAAAGACCTGTATACAGTAAACTATAAGACACTGTTGAAAGGAATTCAAGATGGTACCAATAGATGGAGACATACAGCATGTTCTTGGATTGGAAGAATCAATATTGTGAAAATGACTATACTGCCCAAAGCAATCTACAGATTCAATGCAATCCCTATCAAATTACCAATGTCATTTTTTACAGAACTAGAACAAAAAATCTTAAAATTTGTATGGAGACACAAAAGACCCCAAATAGCCAAAGCAGTCTTGAGGGAAAAAAAACAGAGCTGGAGGAATCAGGCTCCCTGACTTCAGACTATACTACAAAGCTACAGTAATTAAGACAGTATGGTACTGGTACAAAAACAGAAACATAGATCAATGGAACAGTATAGAAAGCCCAGAGATAAACACACACACCTCTGGTCAACTAATCTATGAAAAAGGAGGCAAGGATATACAATGGAGAAAAGGCAGTCTCTTCAATAAGTGGTGCTGGGAAAACTGGACAACTACATGTAAAAGAACAACATTAGAACACTCCCTAATACCTTGCAGAAAAATGAACTCAAAATGGATTAGAGACCTAAATGTAAGACCGGATACCATAAAACTCTTAGAGGAAAACAGGAAGAACACTCTTTGACATAAATCACAGCAACATCTTTTTTGATCCACCTCCTTGAGTAATGGAAATAAAAACAAAAATAAACAAATGGGACCTAATGAAACTTTAAAGCTTTTGCACAGCAAAGGAAACCATAAACAAGATGAAAAGACAGCACGCAGAATGGGAGAAAATATTTGCAAATGAATCATTGGACCAAGGATTAATCTCCAAAATATATAAACAGCTCATGCAGCTCAATATTAAAATAACAAACAACCCAATCCAAAAATGGGCAGAAGACCTAAATAGACGTTTCTCCAAAGAAGATATACAGATGGCCAAGAAGCACATGAAAAGCTGCTCAACATCACTAATTATTAGAGTAATGCAAATCAAAACTACAATGAGGTATCACCTCACACCAGTTAGAATGGGCATCATCATAAAATCTACAAACAACAAATGCTGGAGAGAGTGTAGAGAAAAGGGAACCCTCTTGCACTGTTGGTGGGAATGTAAATTGATACAGCCACTATGGAGAACAGTATGGAGGTTCCTTAAAAATAGAATTGCCATATGATCCAGCAATCCCACTACTGAGCATATACCCAGAGAAAACCATAATTCAAAAAGACTCATGCACCCCAATGTTCATTGCAGCACTATTTACAATAGCCAGGTCATGGAAGCAACCAAATGCCCATTGACAGACATATGGATAAAGAAGATGTGGTACATATATACAATGGAATATTACTCAGCCATAAAAAGGAATGAAATTGGGTCATTTGTAGAGATGTGGATGCATCTAGAGACTGTCATACAGAGTGAAGTAAGTCAGAAAGAGAAAAACAAATATCATGTATTAATGCATATATGTGAAACCTAGAAAATGGTACAGATGAACTGGTTTGCAGGTCAGAAATTGAGACACAGATGTAGAGAACAAAGGTATGGACACCAAGGGGGGAAAGTGGCGGGGGGTGGTGGTGGTGGTGTGATGTATTGGGCGATTGGGATTGACATGTATACACTGATGTGTATCAAATGGATGACTAAAAAGAAAAAAAGAAATAAATAATAAACAATTTTTTTAAAATTAAAAAAAAAAAGAAGGCATTGTGTGAGGAATGCCTGTGTTAGACTACTATCCTCTAGATATCTGGCCTATTCATTCTCACTACCACAGCACACAGCCTCTGAGTTCTCAAATATACAGTAGAGGAGAATTGTCTGTCTTGCCTAAAAATTACTTAAAACAACAACAAAAAAACCTATCCACTATTTCGATTGCTATCCTGCCATTGAGTTTCTCTGAATCTGCTCAGACAAGGGGAGAACATAACCTGGAAGGCAACAGTGCCTCCCTAGACAGTTGCTTGCTGAAAGGAGAGAATATCCTTAACATTTCTAAGTCAAGGGGACTCCAAAGCCCTGGAAACTGAATTTTGGCTCACTTGATGGAACTGCCATTCCTTTAGCCTCAACCGAATAAAGCTAGCACTGTTCAGCTTGCTCACTAATGCTGGCTGATGGCTTTCATAGTGAGGGATGGATCAAATCAGAGTTTGTTGCAGGGTGGAATGCTGATATGGGAAAGATGTATCTACACAATAATCATAGCTTTTAACAGGAACTCAAGACTTCCAGGAAGAAAAGAGTGTAGAAATGGGAAGTGACAATGAACTTCTTCCCTTTTTCATTTTTTTTAACAACTTTATTGGAGTATAATTGCTTTACATTGTTGTGTTAGTTTCTGCTGTATAACAAAGTGAATCAGCTATACGTATACATATATCTCCATATCCCCTCCCTCTGGCATCTCCCTCCCACCCTCCCTATGCCACCCTTCTAGGTGGTCACAAAGCACTGAGCTGATCTCCCTGTGCTATGTGGCTGCTTTCCACTAGCTATCTATTTTACATTTGGTAGTCACATGAAAGGATGCTCAACATCACTAATCATTAGAGAAATGCAAATCAAAACTACAGTGATGTATCACCTCATACCGGTCAGAATGGCCATCAGCAAAAAATCTACAAACAGTAAATGCGGGAGAGGGTGTGGAGAAAAGGGAACCCTCTTGCACTGTTATTGAGAATGTACATTTATACAGCCACTATGAAGAACAGTATGGAGGTTCCTTAAGAATCTAAAAATAAAACTACCATATGACCCAGCAATCCCACTACTGGGCATATACCCTGAGAAAACCATAATTCAAAAAGAGTCATATACCACAATGTTCATTCTTCCCTTTTTCTACTTCAGCTTCAGCAGATAGACATTTATACCTGGATGAAACAATTTCTGAGGGTCTGTGGAAAGATAATAGTAGTATAACAGCCTATCTATCTATTTCACTCCTGAGGGGAAATGACCCACCACAGTTGACTTGACATACATATAATATTCTCCAAAAAGCAAATAAGTATTTGGGGTCAGGTAGAATGATAAATAACTCCTCTTTTTATTCTTGTCTTGGATATATGGTATGAGCACCTGAATCAGGGGGTTGAACCAAATTACAATGAGCAGAATTCTCTAAGGGGACTTCCAGAGTGTAAGGCCAACTGGCCCGAGGCAGGGGAACACAATCAGATTCACAGATTGCATCCGACCGAAATTCTCCGGACCACGCAGTTCCAGAAACTGCTCTGGAGACATTCCGGACCACCCAGTTCCAGGAACTGACCTGGGGACTTTGAACCCAGCCCAGCCTTCCCGCCTTTCGAGGGGCGGGACTAACGGTCCCCCAGGATACCTGAAAAGACCACCAAGTAAGGAATACCCTGTGCCCTCCCAGATTCACCACACCCCTTTCCTTTCTTCCCCTATAAAATCTTGCCCAACCCTCGCCCGGGTGCCACTTCTCTGGCCCCTTTCTCTCGGACCAGTGAACCTCCCCCGGGAGCGCTCCGTAATAAAGCTCACTTGAAGCTTTCCTCCGTTTCGCGGTGCCGTTTGTTAAGATCCGACCTTACATTTGGTGCCGAAACCCGGGAGGGGTACCAAGCCCCGCAGGTTACGGCGCGGGCCACTCCTCCCCTCCCCCAGGAGACAACCAGGGAACCTCTACTCATCCACCCGATCCGGCAGAAAACGAGGTAAGTCCCCCTCCCTTGTTCCCTCCGACCCCCAGAGTCCCTGCCCACCGGACTCCCTGTCCTTAATCGCGGCCGCGTCAGGGATTCCTCCGTCCTCTCTCCGGGCCTCGGGCAACTGTGGAGACGTCCCAATTGCCTGACCGCCCTCCGACCTGCCGTGAATTGGAGACTGAGACCAGGGACGCCTCTCTCCCTCTCCATTCACTCAGGGACAGACTGGAGGTCATGGGAACCTCACAATGGAAACCAGATCCTAAGACGCCCCTGGGGTGCCTCCTAGCCAATTTCATAGCCCTCGGTTTCTCCCAAGATCTCCGTTGCCGACGGCTTATTTTTTATTCCACTGTGGCCTGGCCACAATATCCTCTAGACAATCAGTCCTGAAGGGACTTTCGATTTTAACATCCTCCGTGATCTAGATAATTACTGCCGCAGGAAGGGCAAATGATCTGAGGTCCCCTATGTCCAGGTTTTCTGGTATTTGCGCTCCCGCCCCTCCCTTTGCGTCAATTGTTCTACCTCTCAAATCCTCCATCCAAAACCTCAATCCCCTTGGATTCCTCCCCACTAACCGACCCTCCCGAATCTCTTACCACTCCCCCCTTCAGAACTCCTCTATAACCTCCACCCTACCCTGAAGCGGTCCCTCCTCCTCCTGAACCCGCTCTGGCCCCTCCAGCCATTCCCCCACCTCCCTCGACGGTTTCTCCTCCCACGCCCCTTGCTTCGCCAATTAGTGCACATACACACTCTCACGACTCCCAAGATCCAAATCTCTGCCCTCTGAGGGAGGTAGCAGGAGCGGAAGGACTGGTCAGAGTCCATGTCCCTTTTTGTCTCCAAGATCTCTCTCAAATAGAAAAGCGATTAGGCTCCTTTTTCTGCCGACTCTTCCCGCTACATCAAAGAATTTCGCTCTCTCTCTCAAGCTTACAATCTAACCTGGCACAATACCTTTGTGATCCTATCTTCTACTCTGACCCCTGACGAAAGGGAAAGAATTCAAACTGCTGCCCGAAACCATGCAGATCAGGTTCACCTTACCGACAGCTCCATGCCTGTCGGAGCGACTGCCGTACCTGGCACCGATCCAGGCTGGACTTATCAGGATGGCCAAGATGGCCGTCGTAAACGCGACCTCATGACCCAATGTCTCCTAGCTGGCATGCAGGCTGCCGCTCATAAGGTAGTCAATTTTGGAAAACTAAAAGAGATAACCCAAGAACCTAACGAAAATCCAGCTATCTTTCTCAATCGCCTTACAGAGGTTTTAACTCTCTACACCCGGCTGGATCCCGACACCCCGGCAGGGGCAGCGGTCCTAGCCACCCATTTTATCACCCAATCAGCCCCGGACATCCGAAAGAAATTAAAACGGGCAGAAGACGGCCCTCAAACCCCTATTCGAGATCTGGTAAAGATGGCCTTTAAAGTCTACAATGGCCGTGAGGATTTGGCAGAATCCAGCCGACAGGCTCGGATGCACCAGAAGGTGGCCCTCCAAACCCAAGCTCTTGTAGCCGCCCTAAGGCCGGCCATCTCCCATGGATCACAGCATCCACGGGGTCTGCAAAAGGCAACCCCGCCGGGGGCCTGCTTCAAATGCGGAAAAGAAGGCCACTGGGCTCGCCAATGTCCCAATCCCCGACCTCCTTCTAAGCCCTGTCCCAGCTGCGGGCTAACGGGCCACTGGAAGAGTGACTGCCCTACGACTTGCCCTCCCTCAGCGTCTCCACGCGGGGGGCAGGCCGACCCAATGGCATTACCACTCGAACTGCTGGGATTGGCTGACGACTGACGGCGCCTGGACTTGAAGGCCCCCATCACTCTTGCCGAGCCCAGGGTAACACTACAGGTAGCGGGTAAGTCCATCTCATTTCTGGTGGACATGGGGGCTACCTATTCGGTCCTGCCTACCTATTCCGGGCCAGTTTCTCCTTCCCAGATCTCGGTCATGGGTATTGATGACAAACCATCCTTCCCACTCCAGACCGGTCCACTCCCATATCATATCGAAGGACTCCCTTTTACTCATTCCTTCTTAGTCATACCATCCTGCCCAGTTCCCTTGCTAGGCCGAGATGTCCTTTTCCACTTAGGGGTAGATGTAGAATTAGTCAGTTGCCATGTTACATCCTGTAAGTCACTTGCCAAATTTTCACTTTGTATCTCCTCACCCATAGGCTTGGCAAGATTAAAAGTCCTGGTCTGGAGTGAGGTGGTGGAGGTTTCTACAGAATACAGAACATGAAGCTATGACTCTCATAGCTTCAATATACTCTCACATGGTTGTACTGGGCTTATCATGCTGTTGGTTCAGTAGACAGTGAAAGGAGATTGTTGGATATTGCTAGAGTTTTGGCAACACAATAGGTCAGAAAGGACTATATCTGGAATTCAGGAGATTCACTGGAGTAAATTCTTGATGATCCAGACATAGTGATAACTATGTGTACAGTTGCAACAACCTTAACCTGACAAGTACAGCAACTGAAGGCTCTAATTCTTCAGGGATCAAGGTCTGGGTCTTCTCATCAGTCAAGAAACTGAGACCAGCTGAGGATAAGAGTAATCTAAGACTATACAGTAAAAGAGAGAGATGATGAATATCAGTTAAATCCTAGGGACAAGTTACAATTCTGGGTATGTTAAGTTATTCAATTAACAGTCTTGTATTAAGCTTTGTGTAGAGTCTGAGGCTGGCCACTACAACTGTGGTGTACTGGACTTAATGTAGGGCACAGGAGATCTTGAGCCGTGCAAGGAGAGGTGGTCCCTATCAGATATTTCTTATATTTACCTCAAACTTTACTGTAGGTTTTTGCTCTAGCATGACAGCACTTTAACATGGATATACAACACATGTCTTGCTTTCTGAATGGTGTTTCTCTGCTACAGCTCCATTGGAAGACTGTTGAAGCTGAATCAGCTAGGATGATGCATGCATGCACATATAACTGTGGGGCAGACTGGGTAAACAAATACCCGTATTCGTGTCTCAGGCTGATATGCATTTTATAGGATTCCTCATAGAGTCCCTAGTGGGATTGGGTCCCAATGGCCCATAGTGGAAACAGCCTAATAATGCTACTTAAGACAACTTTCCCTTTCTTTTTTCAATTATTGCCTACATTTTGGTGCCTTAATGTCACTTCTAAAAATAAACACCTGCATAAGAGTCCTTGTCTAAAACCTGTTTTACTGGGGGAACCCAAACAAGGACAGCAGGGTCCCTGAGATATCCTATATACAAAGTACCTAAAAAATGAAATATCCCCATCTTTACTATGGGCTGTTTGCCCAAGTTTCTACCCTGGTTATTCATCTCAGGAAAGCTGTAGTCCTGACCACCAGCAGAAACCAGAAAGAAAAACAAAAAACAAAGCCTGAGGGAAATCTTTTCAAACCCAAAGCTCTAATGTTTTCCTTGAAGCCTAATAGGTTTCAGGGTCAATATAAATGTTTAGCTAATTTACAAAAACCTGTTACTATCAGACTCAAGGTGTTTATAGTCCTTTCAATATGTAACTTTCTAGTTCAAACTGTAATTAATAATATTACATGTATGAAAAGTTATCTGAGTTATGCATTTGACTTCTTTTCTCTGGGTGTCAGGCTATTAGAGTCAGAACACTAGAGTAATAGTTTTATTGACATCAGAATTCTAGATAAACTGTTTTTATTATTTTTTGGCATAAAAAAATCTAAAGAACTTGATAGAGAAGACACAGTCTAGGAGCCTGACCAATTTCTTTCCCTACTTTCTCAATTGTCTCTTTTTCTGGACGTTCCAGGAGAAGACAGGAAAGGAAGCAGCACAGAGACTCCAATAGCCACTCTATTAATAGGCTCTTGCTCCCTTTGGGGAAAAAAAAGTAAAGGAAATATTTTAGGATGTCAGAACCATTGAGATTTGGGTAAACTCTGACTATATGAGACTTTATGTGTATACACAGCTATCACAGCAATACATCTGCCAGTGACTTTTAATGGTTGTTAATGTCTCGGAATATATGGAAACTAATATATTTCTAAGTTTGTAAAATAAATTTGTGGTGCTTTACCAATTTCTTTTCAGACATAACTGAAGAATAAGAAATAAGGAATGATAAACATACATTTTAGAGTAAACTAGGTGTTAGTCTTAATGATAGCCTCAAAGCAACCCCAAATACCTTAATATTGATGTAATAATAACCATCTAGAATCTTGAATATGAAATCCATCAAAGAATTTACGTGAAGGTAGTAGTTCATGATATATAGTTTTCCCCTATTATATAGTTTTATGTGAATTTTTAATAATAGACGTTTATGCTGGTTATTTACTTCTATAGGGATTTTACTTAATTCTCTACTTTATCTTACATTTACAACATTTGTTAGAATGAATAGGAATATTTATATAATTACAATCCAGTCTCACCACCACAGCAAGTTTTTATTATGGGTAAATCTATATTAATATTTTGGTGTAATATCCCATTAGACCTTTGGATAGAAGTCACTTTAGCTGTACTCCGTGATATTCAGTGAAGCATAATTTTCATGGAAAATGCTATAAGCATATTTCATCCTCAGAAAGTTAATACGTTAGAAGCCTTGCCACCAACTTACATTGATCATAAAAAGGATACGGATATCACTTAAAATAAAAACAAGTGAAACAATCTCATAATTTCCTCATATTTCCATGTCATTTTACCTTTTTCAAATTTTCTTTAATGGTCCAAATAATTCATAATTTTGTATATTTTATAAAATTTATAAGATGAATCAAAAGAATTTAATACTACATTTTAAATTTTCTTTTTTCTCTAAAATAATATATTGTGTCTATTTGATCACATATTCAGACATAATAGTTATTCAAATTCTTAACTGTGGGCTTTTTAATAAAAATTGTATATATTCATATTTATGCATTGCAAAAGTGCTCAATGAGCTATGAATAAATTATGACTCATTAACTCATTGATCACAGATATGAAAGCGTGGCAGCCTGGCATACTTTCTAAGTGTCATGAAAAGGACAGTCCTATTTTGCAAAACTGTATATAGTGGTGTTGGAGGAGTTCACGGAAAGGGCATGACCACTGGATGACATGCAAGCTGCAGCTTACCTGTCTCTGGTGTTTTCAGAATGTACATTCTGCGGTCCATTTCCTTACTAATTGCTACTTCAAGGATACAATCTTTAGAGTAAAGTGTTACTGAGACCATCTGGACAGTGCGTGACTGAACTTAAGTCTTCTATATAAACTCTTAAGATTCTGGTGGCAGGTGAGGAGATCTACTCATCTTGCTACTACGCATGACAATCCTCCTACATAAGGTCACTTGATTGTTAACACAGCTGCCTACCAATCTGGAGTGGCCTTTCTTCCTTCAGTCTCTCTTTGACCTCTGCATAAAGAGGGCCAGTTTCAAATTTCACCCTGGTAACCCCTAAGGCACTGAGGTTTGAACCAGCAAGTGGTCAAGCACTTTACCTTTCACTGAAAGGAGAAGTGGGAGAATCCCTTCCCGAAAGGGTAAGGTCATTCTCTTTTTTTCAGCATTTGCACAGTGAAAGACACACACAAGAAACTGGGGAATGTCTCCTACTTCAAAATGAAGAATCAGATTAAGCATTTTTGCATTGTTTTTCATATTATTTTCTGGAGATCAAATGTGGCACTGGTGAGATTTGAATCAAATACACATCATTATATTAAGCTGCTTTCAGTAGAAATTTTTTAACACAAATGTGAAAGATAGTATTTTTAAAATACAGTTGACCCTTGAACAACACGGGTTTGAACTGCATGGGTCCTCTTATAGGCATATTTTTTTCAATAGTAAATAATATAGAACTATACAGACCGAAGTTGGTTGCATAAGAGGATGCAGAAATAGGGATACAGAGAAACCTAGGATAGGGAGGGCCAACTATAAGTTATATGAAGGTACCAGGGGAGTTGATACTCCTAATGCCAGCAGTGTTCAAGGGTCACCTGTAATCTGCTTAGTGTATATATATATATATATATATATATAAAATACACTTAATTATTTTTCAGTATATTTAAGTTTCAATCATATTTCCTATCAAGAGAGCTAAAATTAACTTTTATTTTAAAATATTGTTACCGAATTAGACGCGAGGCTCCCTCTTCGGGACCAAGCCTAACTCCTGACTTGGTCAGGGAGTTCTTTCCCACTCAGGTTCGCGCTACCAATAATGAAACTGAGTTTGTGCAAGCAAGACAGGCTCTTATTCAATGGCCAGAGAATGGAGCAAGGGAACTCAGGCTCTAAAGGCACCTTCTCCCTGAAGGGATGGGAGTAAAGGAATTTAAGGGTTAGAAGGCAGACAGGTCTTCTGAGCCTCTAGGAAAGGGGTGGAAATTTCCAGGTGCTGCCAGGGCATGCACAGTCTTCCATACCCCTTTGCATGGGGCATAGATTATGCCTAGCTGAGTACAAATCCCTCCTTTGGGCGGAGATCTTAGTATGATAATGAAGCAAAGGTAACTCTCAGATTCCTCC
This sequence comes from Monodon monoceros, assembly GCF_005190385.1. Classification (NCBI taxonomy): domain Eukaryota; kingdom Metazoa; phylum Chordata; class Mammalia; order Artiodactyla; family Monodontidae; genus Monodon; species Monodon monoceros. The sequence continues at coordinate 22,564,106 of NW_021703770.1, read as the reverse complement.
AGGTGGGTTCCTGTGGTCAAGTCTGTGCTGGTTCGAGGTGGTTGACCACCGTATACCTATCAAAGCATATATCTCTCAAAGTACAGCTGCAAAGCATCTCTGCCATATACAGGTACTTTTGAAACAAACACAGAGATAATCAGGGCAAGTCTCCTTCAGCTCTCAGGGGTTGGTATAGAAACAGAGAGAAAAATCAAGGCAAGGAAAGTGGTGACCTTTGGCCTACTTTGCCCGTTATCTTAAGTTTCTGCGCCTGGGCCCTGGGTTGCATGGGTGACAATATTATTAATTTCTTATTAACAACCATCACAGTAATTATTTAATAAATTGTACTTATTGTTCCACTATCAACTATTAAGACTTCTAGTCACTACATTTAGCCAAAAGTTCTGAGACACTTTTCTGAAAAATGTAGGTTTCTCACTTGGGAAGTGAGGGTTGTAACTATATACATGGTCTTACCCAGACAACAGAGTAATGGTTAAAGGCTCTGGCTCTAAGTCACACATCTACTGATTCATTGAGTGCAAGGTGCTCCTCTTTGAGTTCCAATCTTTTCACCTGTAAAATGAAGACAATATTACTAATGCCTAATTCAAAAATTGCCAGGAATATTAAATGAGATATTCTACATGAAGCACTTTACATTGTGTCTGGCTCATATTACATGTCAGTAAATGTTATTTTTATTATTTTACCTCTATGGATTTTTTTGGTGAATGCTGGATAATGTTCATAAAATCAATTTGTATATTATTAATATCTGTTCAATATTAATTTATCATTTTATTAGTATCAGACTGAAAACAACCCCTCAGTTAATTACTTTGGAGTAGTTGATCTCTATGTATTGTACCAGACAAAGATAATAGGGCAAGGTCATTATGTGGATCAGGAAACAAATAATTTCTTTTTTTTTAATTTAATTTTTTCCATAAATTTATTTATTTATTTATTTTTGGCTGTGTTGGGTCTTCACTGCTGTACACAGGCTTTCTCTAGTTGTGGTGAGCTGGGGCTATTCATTGCGGTGCGTGGGCTTCTCATTGCGATGGCTTCTCTTGTTGCAGAGCATGTGCTCTAGGCGCACGGGCTTCAGTAGTTGTGTCACATGGGCTCAGTAGTTGAGGCTTGTGGGCTCTAGAGTGCAGGCTCAGTAATTGTGGCACGTGGGCCTAGTTGCTCCGCGGCATGTGGGATCTTCCCAGACCAGGGCTCGAACCCCTGTCCCTTGCATTGGCAGGAGGATTCTTAACCACTGCACAAACAGGGAAGTCCCCAAATAATTTCTAATGTTTTAATATGAAGAGAAACTATCAGATAACTGTATAGTGTTACATTATTTATGAATTAATGACATGTTGAATATCCTATCTTCTACTCTGCCCCTAAATCTTAAGAGTGGACACACAATGGAATTTTCTTGCTAGAAGTGAGAGTAACGTAGATAGCCCCATTGGAAGATTCTAAAATTTGTAACAAAGTAGGCAATCAGGAATAATATTTGCAAAGGGGGAGAGTCTAATATTTAGCTCAAGGGCAAAAAGTCCAACTAAAAGAACCCTACCCAGTTAGATGGCAAGATGTGGTAGACATGTACAGGCACTGCCCAATTCCTGCTTCATAAAAGGGCTTGATGCCCACCAGCGGGGAGTGCAGGTGGCACATGGCCTCCGGGTGGCAGCTCCTTCATGCCAGCCTCAGCTCCCCCAAAGTCATGTCCTTCCTGTGGCAGCCCACAAACAGCTACTGAGTCAGGTGGTGATATAAAAGTTTTGTCATTTCAACAGGCAACACATACTCCAGAGCTCCCCCATATTGGCTGAGGCTTTGTCAATCCTGAATTGCAGTTTGATTTCTTCTTTTGCCCAATCCAGCTTCTTCTTTTCACAGGTGTTGATTTCCAATAAAGAATTTACACCTTAAATTTCATCTCAGTGTCTGCTTCTGGAGAGATAATTTGTGACAATAGAGCAGAATAAGAGAGGCTTTTTCCTAGCTTATGACTGAGTTAGCAAATCAATGTAAATTTTCTTTTCCTCAAGTCATTATGAAATATGAGAATAGGTATAATGATTAAAACAATTTGTTTCCTTTGACAATTTTTGGTAATAAAACTAAAGTAAATGATATGAGAAAATTAGGAACATGTTAGTATAGGAGCCCTAAATGTCAATATTATGGCACAGTCATAGAATATTATGCAGTCATTATTTATCATGCAGTGATGTTTATTAAGTAGTAGTATTAATGTCAAAATGTTTTCAATATTTTAGGAAATAAATGGAATTTAAAAATCCAATACATTTTTATTTAGGCTAAAGATACTGTGCATAAGATAAAATATCCAATGTGATTTTATTTATGTTAAAAGCATTATGCATAGAGGGAGATATGCCAAAATTTAAAAAATGTATACTATTATTTCTTTTTTTTTTTAAATTTATTTATTTTTGGCTGTGTTGGGTCTTCGTTGCTGCATGCGGGCTTTCTTTAGTTGCGGTGAGCGGGGGCTCCTCTTCGTTGTGGTGCATGGGCTTCTTATTGTGGTGGCTTCTCTTGTCGTGGAGCACGGGCTCTAGGTGTGCGGGCTTCAGTTGTTGTGGTGCGTGGGCTTCAGTAGTTGTGGCACGCGGGCTCAGTAATTGTGGCTCGCGGGCTCCAGAGCACAGGCTCAGTAGTTGCAGTGCACGGGCTTAGCTGCTCCACGGCATGTGGGATCTTCCCAGACCAGGGACTGAACCCGTGTCCCCTGCGTTGGCAGGAGGATTCTTAACCACTGCACCACCCAGGGAAGTCCCACTATTATTTCTTAATGGTAGCAATTTTTGTTTTCTTCATGGCATAGTTTTTTGTTTGTCTTTCAAAAAATGAGCATTTAAACATTAGGAGTTTACTATTAAGTGACTAGATTTCTGCTCTCATATTGCTTGTTTTCTAACCAGGAAGAAAGGGCATGTAATAAATTAATGCTATTGTCACACAAGTTACTCTAGGCATTCTATTTCTAGTATTCCATACAACTTCAGATCTCATTTGTTATTTTGGCTGCTACATTATTTCACATTAATTAAAAAGTCAATTTAAAGTTTATAGCTACAAAGCCATAGTTCTCTGTAGACAGTTTATTCGATGAGGTATTTGAAACTAAGGGCAGAATGTGTCATTTGTTCCTATTAAGGTTCATCATTTTAGATTCAGCACCAGTTTCCAGCCTGTTAAAATTTGTTTATATCTAGATTCTATCTTCCATTCTTCAAAGGTATATGTCATCTGAAAATTAAATCACTTTCCATCAATACCTACTCTAAATTTTTGTCCAAAATTTCTTACTAAGATTCAGAATTTGCCATAAATTTGCCTTAGGTTTACAGAGGCCAATTAGTTAGTACTTTCTGAGTTAGGATATTCAACATGTTAGGTATCCATCCAAACGCAAAACTTCCCAGTTTATAGTTCTTAAACTTTTCCCATAAATATAGTAGGAGACAATAGAACAAAAAAAGAAAAAGTTTATTGTGTGATGAAACAGTTTGTCAAGAGTTTAGACAGGATGAATGACAATATTGTACCTTGAAGTATGATATATGAGAGATTTATCAGTATTTGCAATACCTAAATTGTCAGATAAACCATGGACCATAAATAATAAATGAATATATGAATGAATGAATGAATATATGAATGAATGAATGAATATATGAATGAATGAATGAACCTAGTATGTAGGTAGACTAATTGATCCATGACAAATAAATGTAAAGTTACCAAAAAAAAAAAAATTATCTAGAGGACTTTTCTTCCATTTTGCTACCTCTGGATTTTGAGTCAGGTTTTTAGGGTAAGAAAATACACCTATGCAGATGTTTCTTGTCTCCTTTTTGGTTATTTCAATTTTTGATTCCTAAGTGCTTCCATGCTTTCCAGTCTTTAAAATTATGACTACTAAGCTCATTTAAGTATTATCTTTCCTGAATTTAGAGACATGGCCAAATTACTGTTATTCTATGAGATCTCCGAACAATGTCTGATTCATTTTAGAGGCAAATGCTTTCCTATTTTCAAACTTATTAATAGATATTATGCATGGATAAGCACCAAAGCAACATTATTTTATTGCTTTTATGTGAATTCCTTTTATTTTCTGCTACCTCCTAGGGCTCCACATGGTCTCTGCTTTTAACATAATCACGGAAGACAGTAGACCTTTTTTATCTGTTGTCTAAAATAGTCTTCCCACTGTTCCATGCTTATTGATTCTCGTACTTTTAAAATCTCTTTTAGAAATCAATATTTTGACCTTGACATATTCTTAATTTGAGTATTAAAAATACATTCCTTACTTCAGTTTCATTTTCTTTGACTTGGTTTGCTTTGCTGAACTAAAAGTTATGAAAAGAAAAACTAGGACATTTTCTCTGAGACATTTTTCTTGATGAGTTTGCATTATTCTATTCAAATCATGGCAAAAAGATTCCAACAAAACATGGGTTTTATGTCACATAGTGTTTAATTTATTTTGGATTGGAAGGACATCTTTTAAACTCAAATTTGTCAGTCTATATTCTTTTTTTTTTTTTTTTGTCTTTCTGCCCCACTATTCCCAGTTCACACATTCTTGGGCACTCATTCTTACCCCTCCTTATGATTCCCAGCCACATGGTTCTCTTTCCAACCATGACAACTTACCTTTAGAATGACAGTTCTGGGTGTACTCTGATGCTTTTGCAAAAATGTTCCTATAAAAGGGTTTCATCTTCAAGGAATGCATGGAAAAGACTCCGACAAGTACAGGTTTCTGGTAACTGCCTATACCGCTGAACTGAATGAATAAGCATTTTCAGAACTCTAATGGAAAACTGATGAATTCATAAAAGTGCTAACAAAAGATCAAGATAAAAAAATATTAGTTATTTACAATAGCCCAGAGATGGAAACAACCTAAGTGCCCATCATCGGATGAATGGATAAAGAGGATGTGGCATATATATACAATGGAATATTACTCAGCCATAAAAAGAAACGAAATTGAGCTATTTGTAACGAGGTGGATAGACCTAGAGTCTGTCATACAGAGTGAAGTAAGTCAGAAAGAAAAAGACAAATACCGTATGCTAACACATATATATGGAATTTAAGAAAAAAAAATGTCATGAAGAACCTAGGGGTAAGACAGGAATAAAGACGCAGACCTACTGGAGAACGGACTTGAGGATATGGGGAGGGGGAAGGGTGAGCTGTGACAGGGCGAGAGAGAGTCATGGACATATACACACTAACGTAGTAAGGTAGATAGCTAGTGGGAAGCAGCCGCATGGCACAGGGATATTGGCTCGGTGCTTTGTGACAGCCTGGAGAGGTGGGATACGGAGGGTGGGAGGGAGGGAGACGCAAGAGTGAAGACATATGGGAACATATGTATATGGATAACTGATTCACTTTGTTATAAAGCAGAAACTAACACACCATTGTAAAGCAATTATACCCCAATAAAGATGTTAAAAAAATAAATAAAATAAAAAAAAATAAAAGTCAAAAAAAAATATTAGTTACATGGGACTGAGTGAACTGTTGAGGATGATTATAATTTTTGTGACTTTCTGTTTGAATAAAAAAAAAATCCCCCAAGGACTCAGAGGCAAAAAATATACAAATCAATTTTCACTGAAAAGTAAAGGAGCTGTTACAGTGGAGGATTACTGGACTGAATGTCAATATTATGACATAGTACGAGTGTGTTTCGTGTTTGGTAATTGCAATCATTGTTGCTTTTGTTGTGGTCATCCATTTACAATGCTTGGTGTCAGTGTATTTATCTCTTGTAAAAGTAAAATACAATGTGTGTGTGTGAAAGATAAAAAAAAGAACACTGGCAATATTCTAACACTGTGTGCTTAGACACAGTGGTTGAAGTGGACATTATAAGAAAAGTCAGTTTCTAGATATATCTCCTTATTGAAGTATAATTGACATATACATTATACTAGTTTTGGGTGTACAATATAATGATTCAACATTTGTATCCATTGGGAAATAATCATCACAATAATTCTAGTTACCATCTGTCACCACAGAGTTACAAAAAGTTTTTTTTTGTTGTGATGAGAAAAAAAAAAAGGAAAAAATAGATTATATATCAATATAAGAATAAAGAGACCCTTGGTAAGTGAGGAGGTATTAAGAGAACATGTAGTTACTACCATTACGTGAGACAGCTATTTTTAAGTTCTTTGGTGAAAGATAAAAACAGTAATGGAATCCAAAAGCTAGCATTAAAGATATTTTGTCTGAATTCATTTTTTAAAGGAGGACATGGGTTATCCTTTAATTAAATACTGGGTAAAAAATTGTACATAAGCTTATAATGGATGTCTGTATTTAGTAAAGAAATATGTAACAAAAAAAGAGAGACCTGATAAATTCATAGAGAGTTTTTAACCCAGACTGAGGACAGTTCTGTTGAGATAGAGCAATTCCATTTGTAAGCAAAAAAAAAAAAAGACAAAATTCTTAGATGTGTAAATATATTTAAGTGTAAATTGACTTATATTGAATAATTTAAGTATAAATTACTTAGTGACTTCCTAACCACTTGATAATCACACTCAAAAGCTGAGTAGTAAATTTGTATATTGTTATTTAGGTCTTAGCAAAGCCCTCACCTTCTTAGAGAGGCCTTCCATAACCACCCCATCTAAAATACCCTTCCTCATTAATGGACACATTACACTGTTTACATACTTTTTTTTCTTTTAAAAATCAGTTTTTCTGAGTTGTAATCCACATACCATACAATTTATCCATTTAAGCTCTAAGACTATGTTTTTTAGTATATTTACATATATGTGCTATCATCATCATCACAGCCAATTTTAGAATATTTTATCACCTCCAAAAGAAACCATGTGTCGTTCAGTTTTAACTCCCCTATCCCATCACCTTGGGGATGAAGAGACTTTTTTATTTTTTTAACATCTTTATTGGCGTATAAATGCTTTAAAATGGTGTGTTAGTTTCTGCTTTACAACAAAGTGAATCAGTTATACATATACATATATTCCCATATCTATTCCCTCTTGCATCTCCCTCCCTCCCACCCTCCCCATCCCACCCCTCTAGGTGGTCACAAACCATCTAGCTGATCTCCTGTGCTATGCAGCTGCTTCCCACTAGCTATCTATTTTACATTTGGTAGTGTATATATGTCCATGCCACTCTCTCACTTTGTTACAGCTTCCCCTTCCCCCTCCCCATATCCTCAAGTCCATTCTCTAGCAGGTCTGCGTCCTTATTCCCATCTTACCCCTAGGTTCTTTATGACCGTTTTTTTTCCCCCTTATATTCCATATATATGTTAGCATGCGGTATTTGTTTTTCTCTTTCTGACTTACTTCACTCTGTATGAGAGACTAGAGGTCCATCCACCTCACTACAAATAACTCAATTTCGTTTATTTTTATGGCTGAGTAATATTCCATTGTATATATGTGCCAGATCTTCTTTATCCATTCATCTGTTGATGGACACTTAGGTTGCTTCCATGTCCTGGCTATTGTAAATAGAGCTGCAATGAACATTTTGGTACATGACTTTTTTTGAATTATGGTTTTCTCGGGATATATGCCCAGTAGTGGGATTGCTGGGTTATATGGTAGTCCTATTTTTAATTTTTTAAGAGACCTCCATACTGTTCTCCATAGTGGCTTGTATCAATTTACATTCCCATGAACAGTGCAACAGTGTTCCCTTTTCTCCACACCCTCTCCAGCATTTATTGTTTCTAGATTTTTTGATGATGGCCATTCTGACCCGTGTGAGATGATATCTCATTGTAGTTTTGATTTGCATTTATCTAATGATTAATGATGTTGAGCATTCTTTCATGTGTTTGTTGGCAATCTGTATATCTTCTTTGGAGAAATGTCTATTTAGGTCTTCTGCCCATTTTTGGATTAGGTTGTTTGTTTTTGTTATTGAGCTGCATGAATTGCTTGTAAATTTTGGAGATTAATCCTTTGTCAGTTGCTTCATTTGCAAATATTTTCTCCCATTCTGAGGGTTGTCTTTTGGTCTTGTTTATGGTTTCCTTTGCTGTGCAAAAGATTTTAAGTTTCACTAGGTCCCATTTGTTTATTTTTGTTTTTATTTCCATTTCTGTAAGAGGTGGGTCAAAAAGGATCTTGCTGTGATTTATGTCATAGAGTGTTCTGCTTATGTTTTCCTCTAAAAGTTTGATAGTGTCTGGCCTTACATTTAGGTCTTTAATCCATTTTGAGCTTATTTTTGTGTATGGTGTTAGGGAGTGTTCTAATTTCATACTTTTACATGTAACTGTCCAGTTTCCCCAGCATCACTTATTGAAGAGGCTGTCTTTTCTCCACTGTATATTCTTGCCTCCTTTATCAAAGATAAGTTGACCATATGTGTGTGGGTTTATCTCTGGGCTTTCTATCCTGTTCCATTGATCTATATTTCTGTTTTTGTGCCAGTACCATACTGTCTTGATTACTGTAGCTTTGTAGTATAGTCTGAAGTCAGGGAGCCTGATTCCTCCAGCTACATTTTTCTTTTTCAAGATTGCTTTGGCTATTCAGGGTCTTTTGTGTTTCCATACAAACTGTGGAATTTTTTATTCTAGTTCTGTGAAAAATGCCAGTGGTAGTTTGATAGGGATTGCATTGAATCTGTAGATTGCTTTGGGTAGTAGAGTCATTTTCACAATGTTGATTCTTCTAATCCAAGAACATGGTATATCTCTCCATCTATTTGTATCATCTTTAATTTCTTTCATCAGTGTCTTGTAATTTTCTGCATACAGGTCTTTTGTCTCCTTAGGTAGGTTTATTCCTAGATATTTTATTCTTTTTGTTGCAGTGGTAGATGGGAGTGTTTTCTTAATTTCACTTTCAAATTTTTCATCATTAGTGTATAGGAATGCAAGAGATTTTTGTGCAGTAATTTTGTATCCTGCTACTTTACCAAATTCATTGATTAGCTCTAGTAGTTTTCTGGTAGCATCTTTAGGATTCTCTAGGTATAGTATCATATCATCTGCAAACAGTGACAGCTTTACTTCTTTTCCGATTTGGATTCCTTTTATTTCTTTTTTTTTTCTCTGATTGCTGTGGCTAAAACTTCCAAAACTATGTTGAATAATAGTGGTGCGAGTGGGCAACCTTGTCTTGTTCCTGATCTTAGTGGAAATGGTTTCAGTTTTTCACCATTGAGAATAACGTTGGCTGTGAGTTTGTCATATATGGCCTTTATTATGTTGAGGAAAGTTCTTCCTTTCCCATCTGGATACCTTTTTTCCTTTTTCTTGCTAAATTTTCCTAGCTATAGCATTCAGTACAATATGAATAAAAGTGGCAAGAGTAGACATCCTTATCCTTTATTCATTTTAGGAAAAAGGGATCTATTCTCTCACCATTAAGTAAGATGTTAGCTATGAGTTTTTCATAGATGCTCTTTAACAAGTTGAGGAAATTCCTTTCTGTTCCTAGTTTTTTTGAGTGTTTTGATCATGCAAGGATTTTGGATTTTGTCAAATGCTTTTGCTGTGTCTATTGAGATGATTCTGTGATTTTTCTTTTTAGTTATATTGATATAATGTATTACTTTAATTAATTTTCAATGATTAAACCAACCTAGCATTCCTGGGACTGATCACTTGATAATGATATATAGTTCCTTTGTATATCCATAAATTCACTTTATTAGATTTTGCTTGTGGATTATTGTGTTCATACTCATAAAATTTATTGTTCACTGATTTTCTTTCTTTTTAAATTGTGGTAAGAACAGTTAACATGAGATTTACTTCCTAACACAATTTTAAGTGCACAGTACATTATTGTTAACCAAAGACAATGTACAGTATATCTGTACAACTTAATCATCTTGCATAATGGAAACTTTATACTCTTTGAACAGCAACTCCTCATTTCCCCCTCCCCAGCCCCTGACAACCACCATTCTACTCTCTGTTTCTATGAGTTTGGCTAATTTAGATACCTCATATAAGTGAAATCATGCAACATTTGCCCTTCTATAACTGGCTTATACTGTTAGCATAATGTCCTCCACACATTCATGTTGTCATATATGGCAGGATTTCCTTCTTTTTCAAGGCTGGATGATATGTCATTGCATACATATATTTTTTTTTCACATTTTCATTATCCATTCATCTCTTGATGCACATTTAGGTTGTTTCCATATCTTGGCTATCGTGAGTAGTACTGCAATTAACATTAGAGTGCAGATATCTCTTTGAGATGCTGATTTCAATTTTTAGAATAAATACCCAGAAGAGGGATTTTTTGATCATATGGTAGTTGTATTTTTAAAATTTTTTTGTGAGCTTCCAGATTGTTTTCCATAGGAGCTGCACGATTTTCCATTCCTGTTTTCATTGTACAGGTTCTAATTTCTCCCATATCTTCACCAACACATTTTTCTTTTTAAATTTATAATAGCTATCCCGACAGGTATGAGGTTATATCTCATCGTGACTTTAATTAGCATTTCCTTGATGATTAGTGATGTTGAACATCTTTTCATATACCTGTTGACAATTTGCAACAGGTGAAACATCTATTGAAGTCCTTAGCCCATTTCTAAATTGGATTATGTGGTTTTTGTTTTTTATTAAGTTGTTTGAGTTCCTTATATATTTTGGATATTAACCCCTTATCAAATATATGGTTTGCAAATATTTTCTCCCATTCCATAGATTGTCTTTTCATTATTTTGATTGTTTATTTTGCTGTGTAGAAGCTTTTTAGTTTGATGTAGTCTTACTTGGCTATTTTTGCTTTTGTTGCTTGTGCTTTTGGTGTTATTTCCAAGAAATCATTGCCAAGACAACTGTCCTTAAATTTTTCTCTTTGTTTTCTTCTAGGACTTTTACAATTTCAGGTCTTATAATTAAGTTTTTAATCCACTTTGAGTTGTTTTTATGTACTGTGTAAGATAAGGGTCAAATTTCAATCTTTTGCATGTGGATATTCAGTTTTCCCTGCACTATTTGTTGAGAGACTATCCTTTCTCCATTGTGGATTCTTAATACTCTTGTTGAACATCATGTAACTGTATATGGTTGAGTATAATTCTGGGCTTTTGATTCTGTTACATTGGTCTCTATGTCTGTTTTTATGCCAGTACTATACTGTTTTTTTATTACTGTATCTTTGTAATATATTTTGAAATCAGAAAGCATGATGCTTCCCGCTTTGTTGTTTTTTAAGATTGCTTTGGCTATTTGGTGTCTTTTGTGGTTCCACATGAATTTTAGGATTATTTCCTCTATTTTGATAATGTTTATGTATTTATCTGGCCTTTTCCTCTGGGTAGTTAGCTACAATATTTAGTGATTTTGCTTGTTTTGTTTAACATTGTGTTCTTAGTACCAAGTATGGTGCTAAGAAAATAGTAGGTTTCTCAAAAATACTTACTGAATAGTGTTGAATAGAAGGAAGGGAAACAAGAAAGGGAAGAAAGAAGGAAGAGAGAGAGGATCAATATACAGAAAGTCTCTGGTTAACCTAGCTGGTGAAGATGATGAAGATGATGATGAAGACAATGGTGACAAAGTCAACCAACAGTGGTGATTAAATCTTAAAAAGAACTAGAGATGGTCATAAATTCTAGAATGCCAAATGCCAGATGTATTAATCATATAACAAATGGTATTCTGATTCATTTGTACTGTTGGTTTAATTAATGTTTATTGAACACAGTGTATGTGCCAGGTGTAGGTGATACAGAGATAAAAGCATATGTTAATTGCACTTAAGGAGCCTTAGAAAATCAGACTCTTCCATTTGGGGGAAAGAAATTAGGAAGATTAAAACCCAGTAACTGAATGAAAATAAGTGTAAATACCAATGACATGTTTCTAAACCAAAGAAAACTGAATGATGTGACAATTGCTTACCTACACTGGGATTCAAAGCATAAGCCTTGTGTTTTCCTAAAGCATTTTGTTAACCACTAAAATAAATTGTATTTTCTTTTTAATACTAAGGTGTAAGTGCCCTATAACATTATCATTTTCTTTAAAAGTAACATTTAATAAATTTGTCACTAATCTAATTAGTCCATATTTCTGAATTAGTGTACTGCATTTGTGCCTTACTATGCCTAAAGCAAAAATTATTTTCATCACTACTATGTTAATTTTTTGATTGGGATATGGTATTAAAGTCAAAAAAATCCTTTACTGTGTTTAAATTTGTTCTAATAATTAAATGTTTGGCTAATTTTCTTACTCAAAACATCTCATTATACTCTAATAGTAAAATGTGTGTTCTATGTATAATATTTGGTGTTTAATGCATTTTTACTTTTATTTAATTCAAAATAAATGAAATGTCCCAGGGACCATTACTCTAATATAATAAAAATTTAGGCATTTCTCTATTTCAAATAATGAATGGTTATGTAAGGCAAAACAACTTCAGAGCTTGTTGATTGTATTTTAGAGCCAGATCTAAATGGAATAGCAAACACACATGCAAAAAAAAAAAAAGTCTAACAGTGAGTATAATCATAACCTATTTAGAATGAATAGTTCAATCCAAGACATAGATGTTTTATCAATGGCTTTAGTTGGAAGAAAGGAGGTTTGCAACCACTCAAAATATGATGACTGTGTCAATGTTACAAAACATATTCTTCTTAAGAGCAGAGGGGGGAAAAAGAATGAAAAACATGATGGACCTTGAATAACAGCTCAACAGTAATACTGTATAATTGCTTTTCATCCTTTCTATCAGCAGTGAAGCTTTAAAACATTGATCAAAATGATGACTATCACAAAGTGCTTAAAGTGCGGCACAGTTACATTTCCTCAGCTTCTGAAATAATTATAGCATAAGCAAGCATAAAGATGGTTGCCCCACCTTCACCTGCCTTCCTCAAATGATTTTCCAGTCAAGGTAGATGGGATTAAAAGAACTCTGACATGAATGAGCTACATTAGAACATCAATGTCAAAAGATATATCACAGGCACTTGCCTCAAAAAGATAAAAATACTGTGAACGTTTCACATTAGTGCGTACCAGAATTCAGACACCCTCCCTACTGACAAACACACTACTGAAATAAAGGGCACAAAGCACACCCAATGCATAAGGAAGCGCAACACAGATATGAGAAGTGTTCATTGATAATATAAGAAAGATAGCTCTTGTCTGCTAAGACTTTACAGCTAAAGAAATGATGGAGAAAGAAAAGCTTTTTACCCATTTATGGGAATAAGAAATAAAGGACTTTTTTCAAGAATTTAGTAGTTTATTCTAGATTAATATCTTAAAATCATGGTGTCATTAGAATTTAAGTGTATTAATTTATTCATTTAAAAATTTAAAAATAATTATTGAAATCCTAGTAAGTGCCAGGCATCGTGTAGAAACACAGGTGCTGTGCTGTTACAATAATTGCATGTGGGGCTCCAAGCCAGGCTCTCAACTCCTCTGATTTCAGCACAGGCATCTGGGATAGATAGTCATACATCTTTGCCAGTTTCCTATGTCAAGTGCTCACTCTGATGTCTCTCTGCTCTAGAATGCCACTCATTTACAATTAGAGGAATTAGAAAGTAAAGGAAATTTAATGCCCTTCAAAGGGAGTCTTAACCAGTGGTGAGTGGATAAATGTTTCATCCCCCATGTTCTCTGGAAGGATAAAATAAGATACATTCAGAGTAGTTTCTCAAATGATTCCCTGAGAGTGGATTTAGCTCTTGTTGTTCACAACAGTAACCAGATCATAAGTGCTCAATCACAGGCTTTCTTTTTCACCTGTTCAGTTTCCCCATTCTCTCCATTTTTGTTACTCCGTTCTTCCTCCCCTCACCACCAAACTTCCAAATGCTTGTTTCAGGACCTGCTCTCAGGAAGGAACCTAAACCAAAACAGTTGATACTGGAAGTAGCAATAGTAAATAGCCTCTTTAGATGGGATTCTGAAATTGGTTCCCTCATAGGTCAAATGGCAAAAAAGACCCCGTTACTGGTGATAAATGGGATGCTGAAAACTCCTTGTTTATGTGCTTTACCACCATGTTTTTAAAGACTCAATTGTGGAGAGTTGAATGAGAATCAGGTGGAGGGAGGCACACAGGTTTGTGTAATAGCTCTAACACGTGAAATCTATGAGGGCAAACCCTTTATAAGGGTTGTGGAGGGGGCTTTCCTTTATCAGTTGTTCCAGAAGTCTTGAGGTGGAAGGATGGCAGGCTCAGTTCAGCCAGCTCTGAGCTCAGAACATGCTAGAAAATTAAGAAGGCCTTCTTGCACTGTATATTACCTGCAACTGGAGGAGTGATAACACTGAAAAAGCAGGTCCAGGATTTAATTACAAGTGTTGAACAATTGCAAAATACATGTGGAACATTCAGCTTCTGGGGGTTTCCTGATATCAGTGCTGTGGTGGTGAGTAAGTGAGACTCTGAGAACCTGGATGGCTGGAAAGGATTGACCTGAGAATGTTGCACCTCCAGATTTTCCTGATATCTCTGGACCTTGGGAGCAGCGTCTTCCCTTCACAGAGGACAATGTAAAGAAATTACCTGAGGTGAGTCTCTTGAAATGTATTTTTTTCCTCTGAAGGTCATTCACATCTTCAGTATTTCACTCAAATCTGTAAATATTCTCAACTCTCAGTATAGTCCAAGAAGGGAATTATAGTCTCTGCTACTAGTAAGATATCTCATCAGACAAGCTTCAGGACTGGGATAATAGGTAAATGCACACTAACAGAAACTCAGAAACCTATATAGGAGTGGATATTGATAATATTTCACTGGATAAGTACATAATATAAGGCAGAAGAAGTACAGCTTTATTTACCTGGAGGCATAATTTAGAGACATAAAATACACTTTGTGTGAACACTTAGAGCTGGTTTTAATATCATGCTGGGAGGACTACTTAAAGCTTGAAGCAGTAGTGGTTTACAATAAATGATGTGGAGATGCCAGGATCTCTCTGGCAAAGTTCTAAGGAAGAGGTCAAAGTGGTGGGCCTGAGAAAATAGGTTTATTATTTGAGACTGGAGTTCTCTTAACCTTTGTCCTTTAGAAGGCCCAGAGAACACTAAAGTGATATGCAATTCAACAGAGAGGTATTTGAGAAAGTTAATGTTGGCTATTTTCCTTGGGCCAGAATTAACAGTGAATGATACTCGCATATTTCTTGGTGTGATAGAATCCTGGCCTAGCAGAACACAGGTGATGGCACTTAAAGGCAAGACACACATAATGGTAAAAATAAAAATAAAGCAGAATGGTAGGGTATCTTTACTCAAAGCAATCTGTGGCTATGGCTATTAGACCACAGTGGTCCAAGAGAGGAGAGAGATAGGCAGTAGAACAAGCCATTGTTTGACTTACTTAGCCAGAATAAGTTGATATTAGTTGCCTCTATGGGAATTTGTGATACCTTGCTCAATTTCCAGATTTGAACCACTTAGATCCAGAGCCCACTGATTAAAGGTAAGTCTAGATACTCTTGAGGATGGATCCTGAAATGTTACTACATGTATATGATATTAGTATTTTCCCAGTACTTGCATAAAGGGCTTGCAGCTATTTAAAAGAGTAATGGTACCTCCGGGAAAGGAGAATTCCTTTGGACTGTTAAATGTAGGGTCTGAGCAAACACTGATATCAGTGAGGCCTAAATGAAATCACGGCCCCTGTTTAAAGTTGGGTCTTATAGAGGCCAGGTGCTCTATAGAGTTCTAGTCCAAGTCCATAAAATACACAGACCCAACCTGTGGTTTTCTTGACCGTTACATATATATTTATGCTGGACATACTTAGCAACTGGCATTGCTTTTAGAATGATTACCTGGACTTAGAATAGAACCAAAATACAAGAAGGACTTGAAATTACCCATTCCTGGCTAAAAAAGTAAATCAGAAACAATGTAAAACCCTAAGTAGCACTGCAGATATGAATGCTGTTCTCAAAAACTGAAAGAAGATGTGATAGACCCTATCCCTTTCAGCTTGCCTTTTTGACCCCTTCAAAACTCAGATGAATTTCGGCTAATGACACTGTGACTATGTAATCTTAGCAAGTGGTTGCCTCCATCACAGACACTGTGCTTAATGTGATAATTTTATCAGAAAAAATCAATACAGTCCCTGGCATGTTGTATGTTTTATTGATTTAGGAAATACATAGGTAAGAGAATCAAATGTAGTTATTTGTTATGTGAGAAGGACAGCAGTAGCCTACAGATGTCTACCACTATAGGAGAATTGAAGTGTAGAATGCTAAAGTTGGGGAACATGTGAATGCCTTCTGGAAATCTACTCTCATCATTTCTATGTAACGTAACATTATATTGGAGACCCTAGTCAGCACAAATTGGAAAGGAAGTAATAAAACTGCCTTTATTCATAGAAAATAAAATTGTGTACATGGAAGATCCTAAGGAATCTATAGAAAGATCTGTAATAACTAATAAGTAGATTTTGCAAAGTCAGTGGATATAGGGATATTTAGAAATCATCTGTATTTTTATAACTAGAAATACACTATTGGGTAATGAAATAAAAAAGAAATACCAATGAATATAACATAAAAATATTGAATATATGTGAAGGACCAATACAAGGAACACTATCAAACATTGCAAAGAGAAATTAAAGAGAAATTAAATAGTGGAGTTTATTATGCACATGAATCGGATAACATAATTTTAAGTTACTCTCTGCAATTGATCTTTAGAATTCAAAATTCCAATTAAAATAATAGTTTTTTTTCCCACCAAAATTGACAAGTTGGTACAAAATTTATATGAAAATGCATTGGACCTGAAATAGCCAAAATAATTAGGAAAAATAAGAGCAAAGTTCATACTTACACTACCTTAATTTATGTTCCAACTCAAATGTTTGTCAACAGGTAAACTGATAAACATTAAGGTATATCAGTAAAATGGAATATTACTCAACAACAACAAATACTGATACCCACGACAACAAAGATAAATCTCAAAAATATTCTGAGCTAAAGAGGCCAAATGTAAATTTGCACATACTGTATTATTTCATTTAAATTAAGTGGTTGATATGATTTCATATTAAATTTTAGAACAGACAAAACTAGAACGTAAGGACAGAAAGAAAAAGAATGGTATCCTGGTGATTGACTGCAATGAGACACGAGAAATTTGGGGGGAATGGACATGCATACACAAGTATATATTTGTGATAATCCTTTGAGATATACACTTAAAATCACTGAATATTATTCTATGTAAATTATACCTCAGTTTATTTAAAATAAATGGTTAAACAAAATGAAATTTTACTGCAGTCAAGTAAGAAACAGAAATATTGGTTGAATTTTGTGAAATAATGGAATTACTGAAAGTTGATGAATGGGTGCTATTGAAGTCACTTAATGATACTTGAAATCCATTTGTAACATTAACTATTGTTAACTTTCAACTGGAAATGTAATTTAGTGCTTTCAAATTTCATTTTCCCACTATTGAAATCCCAAACCACCCAATCATGTTTTGTGTCTTTACACAAAACTATACCTTTTCCAGTGAATAATATTTTATAAAAATAGAAATGCAGCGAAGTAGAAAAAAGGATACCTCAACTTTCAGTTGTATTTAAAAAATTTTTTGTTAGACATCTTAATGGCTACAGTAATGACATACTTTAACATAACTTGAAAATAATGAAATCAAAATAAGCTTCTCCTAATTTACTCTTTATACAGTGTATGAGGTTAATCATTAGATGGTGCAAACCGCAGATTGTGTGCAAAGTATGTGTCTGAGAGTATGAGAACTTACAAAATTCTAAACCTTGCAAACTGGATGAAATATGATTAAAGTACCTATAATTTAAAAAGATAAAACGTAATGCATTATATTGTATCTTGCATAAAGAAAGGCTGTTGAAATCATAGCATAGGATTGTCAGATTGCAATATAGAACAAGTATTAACAATCAGATTTTCTCCTCTAGGACAACATGGAACTAGATAGAGGTCACTTTTATCTATGCCACAGCAGTCAGGTGGACCAGACAAACCCTTTGCTGCTGTTCTTACTGTCTCACCTTTTAGCGCTTGCTTGGAACTTGCCTGTTTCCTAAATCTTAGTTCAATCTGATGTTCCGCCAATAAGTCCTTTTTTGGCTTAAACTTGTTAGATTAACTTTCTGGCAGGTGCACTTGCATACCTCTTTACTAGACTACAACGTCTTCAGGGAGCAGAAAACACGATTGTATTTATCATCTTATTCCCAGTGATACAGGATAGGCTTAGTGACTAATGCATGGCTTAAACTCAATAAATGTTTGAAGGATGTACACATGAATGAATATAAGAATGGTATGCATAGAACATTTTTTTGTGAAACTGTAAGTTGTACTGTATAGTTACAGTGTGAGTACGTTAAAAGGAATAATGGGATATAAAAATTGGAATTGTTGGTAATAATCACAATGTGGACAGATTTTAAAAAAACAGATTGAGATGTTTGTTGGATCATATGATAGTTCTATTTGTTTCTTTCTCTTGCTATGGCAAAATTTTAACTTTAAATCATTTGTGTCTGTGTGCCCTAATAAAATACTGAATTTTCTGAGAGTAGGATCCCTGTCTTATTTAGATTAGATACATCAACTCCTTGCTTAGAGTTTGGAACATAATTTTTTGCTGAAAAAATATTCTATTCATC
Source organism: Monodon monoceros (assembly GCF_005190385.1). Lineage (NCBI taxonomy): Eukaryota > Metazoa > Chordata > Mammalia > Artiodactyla > Monodontidae > Monodon > Monodon monoceros. Next base: position 22,545,384 of record NW_021703770.1, on the reverse strand, counting down.
CAGATATGTCTAAAGCTAAGTAGTCAGTGGTGCTTAGGAAAAGATTTATGAGATGTATTTTTGGTATTAAAAGCTCCTACAAAAGGACCATAACATTAAATCGTCAGGAAAATCATGCCCAGAGCAGTGAACCATCTTTAAGATGTAAATTTTCCTATCTGCAGACCTTTAGGGAATGATGAGTAGACAACACAGATTTTGCTGTTAGATAACCTTGGTTTTGGTCTTGATTTCTCCAAGTCATACGAATGTAGGCATATTAGTTAACCTCTCTATGGTTTTGGTTTTTCTTGTCTGTACCTCACAGAAATTTTGAGAATTAGAAATAACTTATGTAAAGTTTCTGGAACACAGTAATGCTTAATACATATGTCATTCTTAGTTTTTACATAAAATCTCATCCGGAGGGAATCATGTTTTTTTAGTATAAAAGATTTTCCATGGTTTTAAAAAAAAAAAGGTGCTCTATATACAAAAGGAGCTCTATTTTCAGAATGTAGGAAAAGATACCTGTATTGACCCATAGAAAATTGGTTCTGTGGAGAATGTGAATTCTTTTAAAATCATGTTTCTTGTGCCGACAGTCAAGGTGCTAAAACAACTATGCTGAAAAATTTATAACAGCCAATTTTGAAAACATATCTAAATATGCCTGTGTTTCTATCTGTAAATTTTAAATAAAGATAAGTGTTAGACTTATATACAGTAGCTGGAAGTCTGTATCAAATGATCTCTCCAGATTTACTATTAAAGTTCTGCTTCATGAAAGGTAAAAAAAATCACAAAATTCACTTTTTAAGAATGGGAGGGGGATAGGGAAGAAGAAATTTTCTGATATTGTGGAATATTTATAGCCACAGACTATGAAGGAGACTCCAGAGAATATTGGGCTGGTTTATTCCATGCCTTCAGACAGAAACAAATAATAGCATTTCTGAGACAAATGTATTTCTATTATGTAATAAAAGATACCAATTTTTCCAATATCTGTCAAGATATTTGTTATTAAAATTTTTATTGCTTTAGCTTGTTAATAAACTTCTTTTTGGTTTTTTCACAGTGTTTTCTTATTAAAATATTTCATTTTTTTAGATTTAATTTATTATATCATAAATTCCAAAAATTTCTTCTGGAGTTATGGTCAAATAATTTATTAAAAGCTTTTTTTTAAAAAAAACTTTTTAGTCATGCTTTTTGAATTTCTAATTCCTAACCATTTTTTTATGTATGGTGAAACATTTACATTTGAAAAGGAAATAAAAACAGATTTATCTGTCTAGACAAGAAGAAAAATAATCACTAAATGTTAATTGCTTAAATATTTATAGATGGCAGATTACTTTCTCTTTTATTCCAGGTAATTCTCACAGCATTTCTGGAGGTAGAAAAATAACTTACACAATATCACATAATTAAAAAATGGAAAAACAATGACTCATGCCAGGGATGTATTCAAATCCAAGATTTACCCACTAAATATATCTGCTATACCTCCCATAACCCCTTCGATTTTTCCATGTCATTTTAAGGTTTACAATTTAAAGTTTACAACTGCACTGATGACAAAATATTTCACTTTGGGCTCAATTTTGACATTCAAAGTTTTGGTCACTATAGTTTTCATTTGCTGTTAATATTGCTACATATTCTTGCATAGTATTATTTTCTTTTCCAAATCATCAAGGTAATATAAATCAAAACTCTGACCTTCAAATATATGAACAGAATTTTTTTCGTAAAGCTCTTGGTTTTTTATTAAACATGAATTCATATAGAACATGAATCATTATGTTACCAAATTTAACAGGGAACTGTTGCTATATAAAATCCTTTAGCCAGTTTTCTATTCTCATACTTTGCTGCCCATAAACCTGGACATCCCCTCCCCTTCCCTCCCTTTAGCCCTTTACTTTTTTGTCAAACAACACAATGTTCATGCTTTCATGCAATATAACTTGTCTAGAATAGGCACCTAACGCATAAATCACATGTCACATCAGTAGAGAATATGGAGTTTCAATCTGTAATGAGAAATAAATCTGTGGGAAGAAAATTGTAGTGTGTAAGTGGAAATTTTTACATCTTACACAAATATTCATTTTTGAAAAGTGTCTTACCATTTACTGTAAACATTGCTGAAATTCAAATTTGATTGGTTTCTGACTTCCTTGGTAAACAATGCAGTAGGGCTGACTTGATTTCTTTTACATAGCTTCAAACATAGGCACTTATTACACTTTAAGAACCAGCATAGAATGCAACCAGACCTTAATGTCACTTATGTAACCCTAATCCCCTCTCCTTTTCTTCCCTTTTATAAGACTACAAGAAAATATGTGATTTTATTTTAATCAATAGTAATGATAACATGCATTTTGTTAGGTTTCTGTAAGATCTGTAATTTTACTTTGTATTATTATAAGTAACTCTATCATAGGTTTATCTCAAACGATATCTGCCATAGTTTCAGGGTGTTATTCGGAAATCTAATGGCCTTCTCTCATTTTACTCATGAGAGCATTGTTCTCATTCTCAGAAATGAATCTTAAAAAGAAGCATATGTTCAACATTTCTTTTAGTAAAGGATGACAGTTAAATGTCTAAAGGCGGAAAGAGTGGATCAAAGTAGAGAGGAAATAGAGATGGATGTACTTAGTTGTTGAATAAGAGGTTCAGCCATGAAAGTTATCTGGAAGGATAACTCCCAAGGATAGAAAGTCTAAAGAGGAGTTAATTAGAATAAATGTCAGCATCATTTTCCTCCAGTACCTACTTGATCTCACTTTAATCCTCACAGTCTAAATATATAATAATGGTCAGCTTTAGCAATTACTTTGCTAAAGCTAATCCATCAACAACATTTAGAGAAACAAAGGGATCTAGAAGGGATTTTGTTTTTGTAAAATAGAGGTTGCTTCTTTACTTTTTAACCTTAAGCATAGATTGAGCATTGACCCAACTCATTTTCTAGTTGGGAGATGAGTTTTCATAACCTTGTGGTATTACCTAGGATACCAAACCCTTGTGACATTTAGACACCTGCATAATTTTTCCATGTACATTATATCCAGTCACTTGTGAGACAAATCAAAGAAAATAATTTAACCAAATGAGATTCTGATGAAATTAAGATTGTAAAATAATATTTTGATGATTTTTAAGTATTTTCAAATTATTCTGAAAAACTGCCTTTCTCCAGTATAATTTTTGAAATCAGTTTTGTCCCACATAGTGTCAATCGTTTATTGCTTCTAGTTTGTAACTTAATCCTATTATCAAAACACTACGACTGACTTTTATGACTTTTTGATGTTGCTGACTATGATGTTGATGCTGATGAGAAAAAAATAATTCGTTCTAATTTATGTAATAAAGTCACTAGTAATTTTTTAATGAAAGCTTTTGAATAAGATTTTGGTAGTTATATAATCAAGCAAGTGAACTAAATCCTAATAAAATTTTCTAATTGTATAAAAATAATTTTTATGTCAGAAATAGTCATTGTATAGAACTATTTGTTTATTTTTCTAATGTGTTTGATCTCCAGAATTCATTTCAGTAAATGATACTGAGATTGAATTAGTGTCTTGTTACCATCTCCAAGCTGGAGTCCTGGGTAGATTTTCAGAAGTGTGTTCTTCCTCATTGAGCTCATGGTTGGAGAGTGTATGGGAGGTAATGGAATAAGTGGACGTCATGATCATGTGCTCACTTATGCACATCTTCTGCTTGGTTCCATGTGGAGTAACAAGGGATCTTATGTTAGTGGATCACTATATAAATCTTTAGTTAGTGATGTTGGCTAAGGTCCTATAAGAAAGAAAGGCAAATCCATATTCAGAATGGGCATCAGTTCTAATCATCATGAAAGCGAGTCCACTGCTGAAAGGAGTCCCATGTATCACCTTACTACCAAGTCGCTCACTAGTATCTTCTAGGCATGATCCATAACAGATCTTATGCACTGGATTCTGTTGGATATTCAGAGGCATCAGCAGCTAGATTAGCCTTGGTAAGTGGGTGTAGCAATATTGCTCTCTTCATGGGCCCATTGTAACAGCACTGCTGTTGCTGAAGACAGGCTGACTGACCTGAATTTGTTGAATCAAATCTTTACCAATAGGGAGATTTCACCTCACTGCTGGCTTTCAGGGTCATACCTGAGTGTGGCTGTAGTATAGAAGGAGTGTATCTTCAGTTTGCATTCATATGCGAGCTGATCCACATACAAACCAAGCTCATCCTTGCTCTTGCTCCTGTTTCTCCTGCCCATCATCTGTTTTAAGTGCTCCCCTGGCACCCATAGGTGTGACATGAGGGGGAAGTATTGGGACAACATTGGAGGACATGGGAGTCTGAATCGCTTGCTTGTGAAGTTAATTTCTGCTCTCTGGACCTACCTGTACCGTATGCTTCCTAGAACACTTCTGTCTTGTGATGAATTGCTGCTGGGCCTCCCCAATCTTTTGACTTGGTAACTTGTTAGGTCTGATAGAATGCCTATTCATGATGGGCATTCTTTTTTTTTAATTGAATTATAATTGGTATAGCATTTAGGTTACAATGTAATAATTTGAGATTTATATGCATTGCAAAATTATCACCACAATAAGTCTAGTTACTGTCTGTCACCATACAAAGTTAAAATAGTTTTTCTTGTGATGAACATTTTTAAGATTTACTTTCTTAGAACTTTTAAATTTGCAAAACAATATTACTGACTATAATCACCATGCTGTACATTATATCCCCATGACTTACTTTATAACTGGAAGTATGTACATTTTGATCCCTTTCACCCATTTTGCATACTCATGATTGGCATTCTTTTTTTTTTTTTCTTTTTTTTGCGGTACGCGGGCCTCTCACTGTTGTGGCCTCTCCGGTTGTGGAGCGCAGGCTCAGCGGCCATGGCTCACGGACCCAGCCGCTCCGCGGCATGTGGGATCTTCCCGTACCGGGGCACGAACCCGTGTCCCCTGCATCAGCAGGCAGACTCTCAACCACTGCGCCACTAGGGAAGCCCTGACTGGCATTCTTAATTGAAATTCACTTGATATCTCTTAATCAACTGTTCCATCTTTACAAGTGCACAGTAGAATGCCAGGTGTTGTTTTCACATGATGGCGTGACTTTAGAAAATTAAAACTTTACAAGATGATGCTCTCACAGGATCTTGACATACATTCTAAGGGGTATTATTCCTTCAGAGTCATTTAACCCAAGTAGAAGGGCCCAAGTAGAAGAATCATAACCTATGTCTGCCGCTGATACTTTTTCTGGCTCTGGGTCCCACCAAAAGTTCTCAGCCTTCCAAATCACCTGGCAAATGAGGCAAAACAATAATTTCCAGTGTGAAATATGCTATATCCAGAATACAAAATGTCTCCCAGGTTATGTGCTTCCTTCGTAGTTGTGAGTAGTGCAAGATGCAATATATCATTCTTTACTTTTGAGAAAAGCATACCCCAGTCCATTCAGCAACTAAGAACTTCACTAGTGTGACACATCCCATAGCTTTCTAGAGTTTTCCTCTGGGACACATGGAACTTACCAATCCTCAAACGCACTTGCTCTTTTTGCTCAGTTGGTTTGATTATCATGCCATTGATATAGTGGACCAGTCTGATAGTCTGCAGAATATATTAATGGTCTAGAATTCTTGAGAGTATTTTATGAGGGAAGGAGAGAAAGTTAACATAGTCCTGTGGCATTCCATGCAAACTGATTCTGGTCCTTTTTCGCAGTAAGGTTTGAGAAGAATACATTGAGCAGATCAATTACTACATACCACGTACCCAAGGCCATGTTACTGAGCTCTTGAAGAGATAACTCCTCTTGTACAGCCGCAGTGTAGATACAACTCGCTTAAATTTGAGGGAATTGTCATTCACTAGGATCCATCTTGCTTTTGAAAGGGCTGACATGATGAATAACTGAGGATACAATAGAGACCACAGTCTTGGAATTCTTTAGTTAAAGGTAGCATTGACCTCTCCTATTTCCTCTGGCTTGTGATATCATTTTAATATCTTGCCTGGTATGGGGGGGGGTGGGCAGTTTTGCAGGCCTTACCTGCAAAAAGTTCTTATTACATAGACTAAGGATCCAATTTAGGTATTGGTTTACTGAGAAGAATGTTCAGTTAAACTTACACTTAGGGATTGGGGAAATGAGGATTCTGTGATAGTGAGTCTGTGAGGTTAGTGGAACCTGCTATAAGCCAGACCTGGGTCAGTTCTTTCCTTACTACTTAGTCCCCACATTCTGTCAGTCTAGCAGGAGTGATGATGCTGCAGGTACCATATATCAGTGTCATCTAGGGCTCTGTCCATCAATCCTCCAAATATTTATGTATTCCCAGTCCCTAGTGTATCATTTCCAGAGTAAAGGGTCCTGGATCTTTTTTGGGAAGAGGCTAGGTGAATTATTAGTATTTACACATATTATTGCATTTCAGTGTCCTTCCTTCTGGGAAATTGGACCTTCCTTCAGGCAAATAGTTTTGGGCCTGAAAACTGGTCCAGGACCTGAAAGCAGGCAGAGCATCATGAATTTTTGAGTGACTGCCCTTAGCTTCCTGATCATGCCTCCTTAATTTACCTTGATTTTTAAGATTGATTATACAAATTGAGCCATCAGTCTTGCCCTACATATCTTTCCCCCAAGGATGCTGTATCCAATTAAAAACCTCTATGGCTTGATGTCAGCCTTCACCCCACTTTTACTATGAAATTGTTGTTTATTACAATAATTTATCACATGACCTTCTTTCTGTCAGGAAACTCTCATTACCATTCACGTTGCTATCAGGGAACCCAGTTCTGTAACAGCTTTTCCAATGGTCAGACCTGAACTACAGTCTTACAGAGAAACTTGTGCTCAATTTCTCACCAGTGCATGCCTTATTGACTGGGTAAATGGAGTGTCCTTTAGGCGTCCTTTAAAATATAGTTGACTAGTGGTTTCCAGCCTTACGTAATAGATACCCATTTCAACATTCCATTTTGCCGAGATTCTCAATTCCTTTTTATACTGCCTGCTATGGTAGTTATGGCTTTTATTTTTTACTTAGTGTGAGACGTTGTCTTCTCTGGGCTTTCTACTCCATTCTACCAGGTTAAAACTATCTCTTGTATCTTAGACAGTGTTTGAAATAGAGTTTCATAAGAAATTGTTCCCAATTTTATAAAGTGTCTCTTACCTAACTTTATGTCATGATACCCTTGACATCAGATTTTCTGCTTTCAATCCCTTACATAAGCTCTATATTCCTTTCCTTTAGTAGATCACGTGCCATCCAAGCTGAGTTACGTTGCCACTTAATACTGGTTATTGCTCTCATAGACAAAACTGGAGGAGAGATAGACATTCTGTGGAGGACACATGTTATCTCTTAATGCAGCAACTGGTAGATTTTCTTCAGACAAGGTGCAAGATTTTAACATGGAGGTATCCTGGAGGATTCTGGGGAGTACTGAGATTTAGGGGATGGGGATTTAGGAGATTCTGCTGTCTGAGAATGTTTAAGAGCACATGGAGATTTCAGATGTTCATGTGCATTGTCACAGATGTCTCCATCCCAAGTGTAAGGGTCTCACTCCTTCCCAGTTAGGGCCCCATGATGGTGTAATGGAATTGTTATATACAAGGATTCAGTCTTCTCTGGAGCTGCATTACCATTATAACTAAGAGATGACCTTAAGCTTCAGCTTCTGCCTTCCAGCTGCAGGAGATAAAAGTTTCCATTTCTGTTGCCAAGAAGGCTCTATGGCTTTTAAACACATGGTCTTATATTAGTGATGAATTAACACAAGCTTTTGCTGTCTTTCTCCAGTTCATTGATCACCCCTAGCAACATCTCTGGCAATTATGTTTCTCATAATTACTACTTCCCCTGAACCTGTCAGAGACCTAAGATGTTGATGCTTCAGTGTCTTCATTTCACTGTATACCATTCAAGGTCACCATTGGTGAGAGTATTAACAATTACACAGTTGTCTCATTCCAGAGGCTATCAGCACTTCACCTATCCCAGCAATGGGGTTCTAATTGCCAATAAACAGGCCAATGAATAATCCATCTTCAAAATCCCATTTTTATAAACTGCTTCCTCCTCCTAGCACCATCAGTTATTAACCTGGTTCTGCAGAAAACTGAGTTTTAGGAATATTGGGAAATACTTTTGGGAACAATACCTTTTAGAGGTTGAAAGAAACAGGATTGCGCAGAAGGAAAAATCAACCTGCAGTGCAGTAGCACCAAAATTCTCAGCCAGTCCTATGGATAGCTCTTCAGAGATATCCTGCACTGAATCTGAGTGATAGAAGGGAAGAAGAGGCCTTGTTCCCTTGTATTAAGCAGTCATTGGAAGCAGTCCACCCCTGGGGAGGAAGAAGAACTTTGGGCAAGCAACTCCCTTGGCCTAAGGATAACTTCTGCAGGAATTCACCTGTGATCAATTAACAGGTAACACTTTCAGTCCTGGAGGGAGTATCTGGGTAAACCACAGTATTTGCTGCAGGACCCATGGTGAAATAGTTTGACTATAACTTTGTTCCATATACCCAGATCTAAAATCTTTCATGTTTTCTCCCCTTCTCCTACACACAAATCTCTTGCAGAATAAGACCTGCCCTGGCAATTTTCACATAGAATACCAGAACTTTTGAATTCTTAAGACAGGTTATTCAAAAGATGAGAAAATGTAGCAGGAGCTGCATTAAGATTTCTCAATCGCCTCATTTTAGCTCCCCAATCATATAGGTTATACCTTTCCCATGAAGAGAGAGGAGTATGTTATTAGTGAGTAGCTAAAAATAATGGAAATAAACTGGGAAAAAAATGAAGAAAGGAGAAAGGAATTCCAGTTTCCAGTTTGTTTTTGTTTTTTGGGGTTTTTTTGTTTGTTTGTTTTTAACTCAGTGGTTCTCAAATGTGGCAGCACATTAGAATCATCTCAAGTGTATTTAAAAATATACCAGTACCTGGGTCCACCACTGACCAGTTAGATCAGAATTTCTGAGAGTGGTTCTCAGAGACCTTTAGGTTATAAATGCTTACTAAGTAATTGTAGAGTTTGGTCAGTATTGCTTACTACATTGGGCTTATCAGTTAAGTTACAATCAACCAACCAACCACTACTGTAGCTGCATTCCTGAGAAGAGACCAGTAGTCGAAATCCATGTTCATAACTCTACTCTGCCAGTATCAACCATTGCTCCTCTGTGTATCTTTCTGGAACCAAGAGAGGTAGTTTTTTTATTTTGTCCTTGGTAGGCTGTGACATGGATCGAGGATATACTCTTTCCCAAACAGAAAATGTATTCTCTATTCTATCTATTATTTTGAATGAGTCCCAAACAGACGTTATATGATGAGTGTAAATGGCAGCATAAAAATTCTACAAATATTTAAAAATTATCAGTGTTAAAGAATAATGAAATCATTGAGTCCTCTAAAAATATTAAGGTCTCTTGGAGAAATTAGAGTTCAAGAAATAAAATATCATCTTTTTGTAAGTTAAAGAAATAAAAGTTCACACATGTAAACAAGCATTTAAATGAATTAAGATCTTAATATTTTATCCTATTCAATTTCAGCCAAAAGAATCTCACTGAGTTGCTTGGGTAGAATTGGAGTTTCCTTAATCTCTTGTTGTAATAAATATAATCTTGTAAGAGCTCTGAAGATGATCTTATCGCCAAATCTCTAATGTGTAATTTTCAACCCTAAAGGATTTATTAGATAATTTAATGTTTTTATACACTAGCCTTCAAACAGAAAGTCTTGCAAATACAAAGTCCCGACTCTTTAACACAGCTAATAATCTTTCCAGGTTCACTTTATATTTCCAGTCAAAGACCATAGCAGTGAATTAGTCATCTCAGATGGAATGAGGTAGACAGCGAGAGAAGAAACAATTCTTGATATCAGCCTTGTCTGGAAGAGTACAACTGTACAAGTTGTCCAGAATCCACAATTCATAAATTTAAACTATGAGAGTTACCTATCAAGAGGTTAGTTTAAGCATCATACGTACAATCTAGAGGAAAAAAATTGTTCAAATTCCCTTGCGCTCTCTCAGTGCATGAGCCTTAAACATATTTTTTCTTACACAATTTAGACAAATATTCTTTAGTGATGCGTATCCTATTTAAGGTATCATTTTCCCTATATGTGATATTTAATATTTCTTATTTAAATGAAGTTTCTGATACAGGAGGTCTGGGCTGTGGTCTAAGATGATCATATCTAACAAGCTCCTAGGTGATGCTGAAGATGTCAGTCTGAGGATACCTTGACTAACCAGGACTTAAAGCAGCCTTACTGCTTAATTACACTGCAGTCTTAGTACCAGCAGCATGAACAGTGCCTGCGAGTGTGTCAGAAATCCAAATTCTCAGGCCCTGTGCCAGATGTTTTATAACAGACCCTTTGAAGGTTAGGGCCCAGTAATCTTTTTTTTTTTTTTTTTGCGGTACACGGGCCCCTCACCCTGTGGTCTCTCCTGCTGCGGAGCACAGGTTCCAGACGAACAGGCCCAGCGGCCATGGCTCACGGGCCCAGCCGCTCCGCGACATGTGGGATCTTCCCGGACTGGGGCACGAACCCGTGTCCCCTGCATCGGCAGGCGGACTCTCAACCACTGCGCCACCAGGGAAGCCCCCCAGTAATCTTTTGAAAAGTTATTTGATGATTCTGTTGGATATTAATTTGAAAATGACTACTTTAAAGTTTTAGTTTCCTAATACCTTAGGAACAGTTGACTGTTCCTTTTAATTTTAGCTATTCCTGTTACTTTTTGTAACAGCTATATTGAGGTTAATTGATATAAACTGCAGATATTTAAGAACAGTTTGATAGCTTTTAAAGCTATCAGTAAAATCAAGATAGTCAACATATCCATAACCCCCAAAATTTCCTACTTTGCCTTTGCAATTCCTTCTCCCTCCTCTCCCCAGCCTTCACTCCCTCTCTTCCCAAAAATAAAGCCTGTCCCACTTTTGGTTACTTTACTTTTTGGTTACACTACTTTGCACATACAGAGTTTCATATAAATGGAACCAAAAACAGTATGTATTTTATCCTATTTTTTTCACTTCATAATTATTTTGAGATATACTCATGTTGTGATATGTATAAGTAGTCTGTTTTTAAAAAAATTGTCCTGTGGAACATTCATCTAATAAATATGTAGGTTTTCAGCTTTTGGTTATTACAAGTACAGCCACCATACTGTATATGTGTAAGTCTTTCTATGGACATAAGCTTTCTTTTCTTTAGGGTGAAAAACTGCATGGAAAGGTTGAGTCATATGGCAGTTGTATGCTTAGGTTTTTAAGCAATAGACAAACTATTTCTCAAAATGGCCATATCATTTTACATTCCCACTAACAATTCCTCATCCTCTTCACCATTGGATGTAGTTATACCTTTTATTTTTTTTCCAGCTTTATTGAGGTGTGACTGACAAAAATTTAAGTATATTTAAACTGTACAATGTAATATTTCGATACATGTATATGTTGTGAAATGATTACCACAACCAAAATAATTAACATATGCATCACCTCATATAATTACCTTTTTTCCTTTGGTGATGAGAGCACTTAAGTTCTACTCTTAGCAGATTTCAGTTATACAATACAGTACTATTAACTATAGTCACCACTTGTACATTAGTTCTCCAGAACTTACTGATCTTATAACTGAAAGTTTACATCCTTTGACCAACAGCTCCCCATTTCTCCTACCCCCCCTTGACCCTGGTAATCAGCATTCTACTCTGTTTATATGAGTTCAACTTTATTTGATTCCACATATAAATGAGATCATGCAGTGTTTGTCTTCGTGTGTCTGGCTTATTTCACTTAGCATAATGTCCACAAAATTCATCTACATTGTTGCAAATGGCAGAATTTTCTTCTTTTATTGTGGCTGAACTATATTCCTTTGAGTGTGTGTGTATGATGTCTTCTTTATCAATTCTTCTGTTGATGGACACTTACTTGGCTATCACGCATAATGCTACAATGAACATGAGTGCTTTGAGATAGTTTATTTCCTTTGGAGATATATCCAAAAGTGGGACTGCTAGGTCATATATTTTACTGTTTATCCTAATGGCTGTAACAATTTACTTTCCTGACAACATTGCACAAAGATTCCCTTTTCTCCAGATCCTTGCCAACACTTCTCTTTTGACTTTTTGATAATAGTCTTCCTAACAGGTGTGAGTTGATATCTTACTGGGGTTTTGATTTGCATTTCCCTGATGACTAGTGATGTCAAACACTTTTTCATATACCTATTGGTCATTGTACGTCTTCTTTGTAAAAATGTCTATTCAGGTCATTTGCCCATTTTTTATTTAGATTTTTTGTTATTAAGTTTTATGAGATCCTTATATATATTTGAACCCCTTAGCTGTTATACGGTTTGCAAATATTTTCTCCCATTCCATAGATTGCCTTTCCACTATGTTGCTTACTTTTCTTGATGTGCAGAAGCTTTTTAATTCTATGTAGATCCACTTGTTTGTGTTTGCTTTTGTTCCCTGTTCTTTGGGTGTCATATCTAAGAAAATACTGCCAAGACCTATGTCATGGAGCTTTTCCCCTATGTTTACTTTTAGGAGTTTTGTGGTTTCAGGTCTTATATTTAAGTGTTTGATCCATTTTGAGTTGACTGTTCTTTTTAATTTTAGATATTCCTACTTGTATTTTATTGTGGTTTTAATTTGGATTTGGCTAATGACTAATAAATTTGAATATTTTTATAAGCTTATTTTTTATCCATAAATACATACATTTGGATGAAATATCTGTTTAAATTTTTGTGCATTTATTTGTTGAGTTGTACACTTACTTATACTGAGGTTTGAGATCAATACAAGTTCTTTATCAGATATATGCCTTGCAATTATTTGCTCACAGTCTATAGTTTCTTTTGTTTATTATTATTCCTAATAGTGCTTTTTGAAAAGTGAAAGTTTTAAATTTTGATGAAATACAATTGACCGATTTTTATAGATTATGAATTACAAGGAAGAAAAATTACATATCTTGAGTCTTTCAAAAATAAAGGTAAAATTTATGAATATATCCCATTATATATGCATATATGTTATTCGGAATAATAATACAAAGAAAAATATAGATAAATAAGAAATAAAAAGGTTTCAGATAATGTGTCACAAAAACGTGGAGACTAATTCCAGAAGTGAGAGGTTTCAGTATTGTTTTCAAGATCCACTATTGTAAATCACCACGTTAAGAGTGTAGGGTGATTAAAGAGAGCTCTATAATCTCAATCCATCTTTGAAAACTTCCTAGTTTTCCAGTTTTCCTAGTTCCAGTAGAGAACTTTCTACATTTCATCCTAGTATTTATTAAAAATTATCATCAAATATTACGCAGATGGTCTCATAGCACTACTTGTATTTGTTGTTGTACTAAAACCCCTAGAAGTACAAAAAAGAAAATAAAATAGAATACAGCTCATGTAGATTTAAAAGAGAAGTAAAACTTTCATTATTCATGGACATTACAATTGTGAGCATCGAAAAGTCAAATCTACTGAGAGACTCTTAGAATTTAAATGTTAATTAAGCACATTTCCTTTATTCTGTATCCTGCTTTTGTCTCGGTCTTCCAAGAAGCAAACACCAAGACAGAATGAAATGTATGAGAATTATATGAGGGGAAATGCCTTTGTTACAGGAAATAGAGGGGGAGATGTAAAAGGGTGGGTGAGAGGTCAGAAAGGGGGATAATGTTGGGTGAAAGTATCTTAGAAAATTCTGCAAAGCCATCAGTGAGTCCTTGAACAAAAGGCAAAAGACAAAGTGATACTTTCTTTCCCAAGAACTGGTCTGCCTTTGTATCTCTGATGTATTCCAATATGACACAGTTTCTGTGCAAACGGGTGATGGATTTCAAAGCTGGAATGGCCTTTGTCATTTATACTCCCTACAAAAGAAGGTCAGCAAGGCATATTCTCATGACTGCCACATCCTAGTGTAACAATACTGACACAGAATTTTAATTATATGATAATATTGCCATAGTGACTTATATTTGCTAGCATGTATATGGTACATAGTTTTCATGCCTTTTATTTTAGATGTGTCTCTTATAAGAACACCATTTTAAAACAATTTTTATTTTCCTCTGAGAGTCAAACTCATTCTGATTTATATGGATTATTGATATGCTTGGAATTACTCTTTCTGACTTTATATTTTTAGTCTCTACAATGGTTTCTTTCTCTTCTCTTTCCTCTTTTCTGCCTTAATCTCTTTCGACAGTTTCATTTCCTTGTTGTTTAAACCCCCATGTTGATTTCTATCGATAATTTTTTTTCTAGTGGTATTTAATAGTTGAGCAGATATATTTACATTTAATCAGTAATGCCTCCAGAGTAGAATCAAATGACAGAATATTTGTAGATTTTTACATTCAATAATTGGGATGTAACAAGAAAATCATGAAATTCAGGACCCTGCCATATGAATAGAATATTTCTATAAACTGTGGATGGTCTTTTATTTTGTTTTAATAAGAAGAGTTTAGAAAAACTCAGAATGTAGGTATACAATCCTATTTGGCTCAGAAACAATTACTTTACACTGTCATAACTTAAATAGATTGGGAAGAGGAGATTCATGACCTTCATCTTGTCTCTAAATATATCTTCTGCCTAAAAAGAAAACTTTTCTCAAACTAGCATAATTTTCTAAATATTTGTAGAGTTAATGGTGTGTACATTACAAAAAATGATTAATCTTAAAAATATACTTAAATACTCAAAACAATGAAGATACAGTAATCATTTACATCCAGCTAATGCATGACCCTTTTGTTCATATGACAAGGTTCAAAGAATGTACCTTTTTTCTCTGTTCTAAATACCTGGAAAATAATAACGTCAAGTTGCAAACCTAAAAATTGCACCAAGGAGAACAACTACCACAATGCAATTAAAAAAGTTGTCATATATTCTTTCTGTGTGGGTGTTCTCTAAGCATCGAACCTGTTCTTGACATTTTGTGCCAGGTAGGAGCACTGTTTTTAAATGTCATCTTCTAATTATTGCGATAAATTGTCAGATTACTCCCTTTTGATACCCCCTTAATTTCTCCATTATGATTTTTTAACATTTTCTATTTACTTCCATTGTTCTTCTTGTGAATTATAAGGTGTACAACTCTTAGATTCCTCAAATTTTATATTCAAAGAATTGGAGACTAGAATTGGCAAACAGACAATATCTAAGTATGGTCTTTAGGAGGGAGGATGCCTTTCATTCTAACACGATTATTACATCGTCTGAAAACCAGTATTATAACATCTAGAAAGCAACGCCAATACAAACAATACCAAACTAGCTTTCATATTACATACAAATTCTCTGTCCATGAACTCAACAGGATATATTGAGTAACTACTACATGCAATGTACTATGTAATTATTTGAGTTATAAAAACGACCTGTGATTCAAACTTTGATATGCAAAAGTAGTTACAAAATATGATTTTGACTATATAGTTGCACAAAATCTGAAAAGTTTAAAACAGAAAAGAATCAGTATAGCACAAAGTGCTACATTAATAGAGAAGATTTCATTAATTGGTAGAATGTATAACTACAGTCTACATATAATTTCTAAGACTCCGTATGCATCAAGAGCCTAGTAGTAAGATGGTAAATTCTAGATAAATATTTGGATGAAGTCAATTGACAGTTTAACAGTTTCTTACTGAAAGAACATAATTTCGTATCTCTAAAGGAACATAATTTGAGACCTATTGATTAATCTTAAGTATTTTCTCTTTTGAATAATTTTACATTTTTATAGAAAGTATAGTTATGTTGATGGTTTTCATTTCTAGGATTTTTAAAAAAATTATTTTTTCTGTTGTCATAATAGCTCTGAGTATTAGAAATCTATTTTTCCCACTTGTAATATTTCAAGTTGCCATTAGGAGTAAGTGCAAAGAAAAAAAAAGGAAACATTGAATAGTATTGCTTTTTAATGATTCTAAATATGAGTGTGAAATTTCCTTTTTTTGATCCATTGAATTTTGACAAGGCAGTTTTACCTGTGTATATTTATTCAGTGGTAACTCCATGATATATTTAAAAAGAAGTATCTTAAAATCTTTTAGAGTCTCTAACCATTTTAAGACTTGTTTTAAAAAATAATAGTGAAACCTAACATTTTAGTTACAATAAATGGAAACACTAATACTTTGCTTATGATATCATGTTTTGTCTTTTTTTTTTTTTGATAATTTTTTTACCTGTTTGAAAGAATGTGACATAGAATCTTTTTCCGAATGATTTTCTGCTCAGGGATCTGAAGCCATGTAATTTCACTGTAATTCTTATATTAGTCAGTCAGAAACCTTGCAACAAATTTAATCCATGACTATCAATGGGATGGGTCAGCTGCTGTCTGTATTTTTGTTTGTTTTGTTTTGCTTTTAGCTTTTCAAATGTAACTTAAATTGATCTTTCAAGGAGACTTTGCTTTATTTTAATCTCTCCTAAAATTAGAAAACAAAAAGCAAGTAGACATATACATGTTAAAGAATTGTTGTGAAGCCTTAATTCCATAGTTTATGTACTCTCCCTCAGTGACTTTTATAGAAAATATTATAATTTTCATCATTATACTCTCTTTAACATAAATTTTACTTTCATTTTATTTGGATATATGATGATTTATATTTGTAACAAGTTTTGGTTAAACTCATAACTTTTGCTTTCACAATTTTTCTTCAGTGATTTATTTATTTGTGATTAAACAAAAGTATATTAAATATGAATTTGGTTCCTTAATTCATGCTTAATTACTTGTCTAGATGACATTTCATAAATAATTTATGCATACTCTTCTTCATATAATTCTTTATTCATATATATTCACTAAACCAAGTTTTTATGTAATTTTGGAACAGTATCACAGATGGGAAAAGTGCTAGAGTCAGAAGACCTATGGTTAAATCTTTGGTATATCTTTTGAAGTTATTATTGTTAATATTATCACTATGGTGTCTAAATGATGTTGTTGATCCTTGTTTTGATGGATTACATTTTATTTTTATTTATATGCCCTTATATTTATATGTCATATATTTATATGTCAGATATGTCATTTACCATTTCATCGGTAAATGAAACTAGTACACATTTGTTCTTCATGTTGTCATTATTACTATTATTGTTATCAAAGAGATAGTTACCAATATCACATATTCTGCAGTTACAGAAATAAGGTCTATCTGTAAGGCCAGAGGAGTTTGGGAGTCAAATAAAAGTAACTATTTCAAGCAGTTATTAATGTAGAGTATTAAGTAACAGAGAGAGCATGAAGAATGGTTCACTCTAGAATTGTAACTTGGAAGGCATAAGCAGCTTATTTAGTAAAAGAGCAAATGGTTGAAGTAATAAAGAATAAATCTCCTTATGAACACATGCTTGGTTGACTTAAAATATCTGTACTGAAACCAGTCAACAAAATGTGATTGAAGGACAATTTCACAATGAAATATAATAAATATAATTCTTGATGTTCAATTCATGGTTTGATTGGATTAGATCATAGGAAATATGTCTTACCCTTGTAAATTATAAAGAGATCAGTGAAAAGAGGCAACGGCTGGACCAGATACCTTCCATTAAAGCAAATATTAAAGCAGGATGAACCAGACTACTGGTGAACAGAATTTCAAACAAATTAAGATCTGGCAATGTTAAGCAACAGTATTTACTTGATTTTTAAAATTTCAGACATGCTGCTGCCTTAATCTATGATTTCTTAAAATATTAGTTATATACCATTAACTAGTTTACATGCCTCATAGACCCTATTATTCTCCATTGCAGCACCCTTTTCATCTCTTTTACATTTGCACTTACTTATTTGTTCTGGCTAATTTTTGCATTTCAACCAGACTGTACAATTTAAGGCCAGGGATTATGTCTATCATGTGAATACCTAATGTGGTGCTTGATACTTTACAGCTATTCAAATATTAATTGTGTGAAAGAATTGAACAATTTACTATTGATAATCTGAATATTACTTGCCATATACTACACCCTACTAATATATTATTGCATACCTTATAGTCAAAATATATTTTATACAATGATAACTTTGGTTTTTGCTATTCTTTATACAAACTTATAAAGAAACAAACATGATGACAAAACTTTCCTTAGCTATATACCCCACAGGCATCTGACCAAAGATTTAAAAGCTGTAGATATTTAATGTTACTTATATACTATTTGGTGTGATATTTCAATTTTCCATTCGGCCAAATATTAGTACAGGGATTAATTATTGAAACCAACATCAACTATGATGCTCCAGCTGCTTTGGTACATTAAACACCAGATGCCTATAGGTGACTTCATTAGAAAGGATGGAATGGATACACTTTCACTACAGCATCAGCTAAATGAAATTTGCATCCTTACTACCTTTAATTAGCATAATGTCTATTCTTTTTTTTTTAAACATCTTTATTGGAGTATAATTGGTTTACAGTGGTGTGTTAGTTTCTGCTGGATAACAAAGTGAATCAACTTTAATTACAATAAATTTAACAACCACTCTGAGTTTTTATTATTTTCAGAAGATTAAGTGAAGGAAGAAGCTACTCAGTGTTTAGTATTTAAAAATTGTGCTATACAGAAATAATCTGACTCATGTAAAAGAGTGATTTTAAAACTAAAACTGTTTTCTTAGAAATTTGAATTTTAAAAAGTAAGTTTTGATGCCAAAATTTAGTCAGTTTAGTCAATCTGATCTTATAGTTTTTTTGTCTTCGACTTTCAATAAACTGGTATACAGTCAACATTTTGTTTTATTGGATCTGGATAAAATTGTATTCTCTTTGCATAGTCTGATCCTAAGCACAAATAAAGAGGAATCAAACTGAGTTTCACAGTCAGTATTCAGTAAGTATAATATCTATCAAATAAATCCACATTTTATGTCTTCAGAATCAGAGACTGCTCAGATAAAGCAATCAGAATTGCTTTATTTGGCATTAAAAAATCTACATAAGTGTCTGAATTATCTTTTTTTACAATTCTATTGACCCTAACTTTGCCTTACAATATTGTTTATAGCAGTTTCTCAAGCTATCAAATTTATACAGGTTGTCATTACCACATTTTTACTGATAGGCAAACTGAAAATCAGTGTTTTATTTGAGTGATTTACTTAGATTTTGCACAGTGATTTACTCAAAGATATGAAGGGACTGGATAAGAACCGTATCATCCTCGTTCCCCTACCTCTAATGTTTTTCTAGTAAATAAACTTTGAAAGACCTTTAAAAAACTAACAACTAGATTTTGGTGGTTTGTTTAAAATACATCATAACTGGTATGTACAATAGTGATACTGTCAAATTGTCTAATTTGATTTGGGAGAACATATATGATTATGAGTCAAAAGTGAATAGATCAACTTTAATCTTGTAGCAGAAGAGAAAAGGCAAGCGAATTTGAATTTTTTCATGGCATTCTGGGGAATATACTCTCTGATCCTGAGAGCATCTTGCCAGATGACTGGACTAAGATCTAACACACTGGTTATAATTGCCAATACATTGTACAAAGCCAATATGAAAAAGATATTAGAAAATAAAGAGAATGCCTCCAAAACACTTGTCCCAGAACTTGAACTTATGACCTCAAAATCACAGAGAACTTAACGGGTAAACATATGTGAAACTTCTCCAAAATGAACCATTAGTGACTCCAAGGCTTGAACAGTTAGATCCCTCCCTGCTTGCTAATCTAGCACCCTTATAGTCCAAACTACCCTAACTGGCATGCTGTCTTAGATCAGGTTAGACTTCACCTCTTCCAAGAAATATTCCCTGACCTATAGAATGTTTCATTCTCTTTTGAGCTACCCTACCAAACTGTTTCTCTCTAGCATGGCTTTTATCACATAATATTGGCCTTTTTTTCCTTAAGAGTAGTAGCTTAGACCCATAATAGTTCAGTTTCTGGCCTATGGTAGACACTCAGTACATGTTCCCTAAAAAAATGACTAAGCAATTAAATGAATTAATTTATTCAGAAGAAAAAAATTTTAAGTGTAAGAATGAGTTTATTTAGTCTATATTTGGGGGATACATATGTCAACCAGTTCAGAATTAAGATAAGATCCAATTGCCTCAGATTCTAAATTAGAAAATAACTCAGAAGGTTCTGGAGATTCTTAAGACCCAGATGTGGACATAAAATTTGATAACGTAGGAGAAAAAATCTTTGAAACTCACTTAGGGTATTGACATGACCAACTTCAAAGAATAAAGGGACCCCCAAAACTGGCTGTAGAGAAAACCTGGAATTCAGATGTAGAGATAGGTAAACCCAGGAGGACTTTTGTAAAGACAAATGATATATCAATATTTTAAATTGCTTCTTTAGGATTAGGATCAATTTCTTACTTAACCTTTCAGAGAAAACTGTTGGAAACAGCCCAAGCATCTGAAAGTAACGATAGTTTCATGAGATTAAATACAAAAATATACTTAAATCTAATATAAAAATTTAAATATATATCTTCATGTGTGTATATATTATGAATGCAATACTGGATTGATGTTTACTTGGTTTTTTTGGGTTTTTTTTTTAGCTGTTCTGTCTGGTGTATCAACATACAATTAGAAAAGCAAAAGGAAAGAGTCAAACTGGTGCTCTCTCTCCTAGAATTAGGATTAAATGTCTAAGGGTTTCTCTAAACCAAATGAAATCATTGTTTACACATTAATCATAGCTGGTATGCCAAAGAATTACCAGGAATTACCACTGGTATTCTAAAATTTCACTGGAAACCTATTATAATAAAAAATATTTGTATAAATCATTCTGTTATGAAGCAAGTCTGAGGTTCATATCTATTGTGATGTATAATTTCATATAATTAAAGTTTATAAATTTTCACTTTTAGTACATTTTGAAACACTTTGGATACAATAGGTTTTGTCTATCAGACTTTTATTTTCCTCTGAAATGAGCACCAAATATTAAAAACATTGCTTTGTTTTTAAAATCATATGCTTTTAGTTATGAAATTTAATATTTGAACTGTATTTTAGATCTCTCCAAATACAAGAATATGACACCATCACAATTATTTATGATAAAATGTATGCATTAAATGAAATGGAAAAACACTGAACTAGGTTAGCTAAAGTTATATAATGGAAATAAGTCACCAAGCTAGAAAAATGAGACAAAATAAATAAAACACATTTGGAAAATGGATCTTTGATCAAGTGCTAAAAGCAGTCATTTTAATTTCTTCAGAGAAAACAAAACTGATTTTAGATGGTTCAGAATGTATTTACCCTACAATTTATAATTTAAAAGCATTTGAGGGTGATTTATGATAGAATCTGTGATCCGTAGCAAAATTGAAAGTTTAAGATTTGACGTTTTCCTGCTTAAACTCTTTCATACCACTAACTCATTTATGTAGCACTTACTTATTGTCACATCCTATGGTAGGTTCATTACACTCATAATGATAACAGATAGGCATTTTTATCCCAATTGCATAGGGAAAAAAGTGAGTTCAGAGAAATTGGGTAACTTTCCCAAGGTAGCATGTTTAATACATGGGAGAGTTAGAATTTGAATGTAGGAAATTTTGGCTTCAAACTTAAGGCCCTTCTCTCTCTACCAAACTGCTTTTCTGTTCAGTATCATACCTTACTATTTTTCATTCCCAGCTCACTTTCCACTAAAGCAGTATAAAAATAAACCAGTTTTCTGAAAATTCCATGATGTTTCTTACCTACTCTCTCTTTATACCTTTCATACATTACTCATGTTCTCTCTCTCTTTTTTTTTTTTTTAGTTTATATTGAAGTTCCTTCTACTTTTAAATACCTGGTAAACTATTTTTCTTAAGAAGTATCATCATATTAAAGATTCCCCCCAAATCCCTTGCTGACCAACACCATTCTCCTCAAAGGCTCATTTGCTCTCTATTTAACCTTTGTACCTTCTGTGTTCTCTGTACTTAGTATGTATGCAATTTTTGTATATTTATATGTATATATAAATTTTCTAATGTGTTGGCTTCTTCAGAGATTATGCCATAGTATACTTGTATATGAATTCCTAGTGCCTAGAACATTGTCTGGTACATAATAGGTGCTGAATAAATATTGAACTAAAATAAAAGACATTAGCTTTATTCACAATCCTATTTATAAAGGCAAGAGGCCAAATCTGGATGGATGATGAGAATATCATTGTTTTTGTCCTTAGATGACTGGAATTATGAGTAGAATATTTTAAATTTGGATATTTTATAAAAGGATACTAAACTTGAAATCAGAAGACCTAAATACTTTCTTTTTCAAGTACAAGCAATGAGAAATTAGGTATTTCATTTCTCTCGAAGCTTTAATTATCCTCTAAAATGTGGCTTATACAACTCTTTTTATATCACATAGTTATTTTGAGGAACCAAATGAAAATGGAATAATGCATATGATAACACTTGCAAACTGCAAACCATTAAATGTGATATTCCTTTTATTATTTCAGAGAGAGAAAGTGACCTAAGGAAGATTAGCAAAATATAGTAGGTCTGCCAGTCTAGTGATTTAGTAGTTAGGTGCCATGGACTATTTTAACTGAATTTGTGGGTAAGTCTTCCAAACATTCAAAGAAGAAATTTGTCATCAATGAACTGTAGTTAACCCAAGATGTAGTTGTGAGTGGCATGCTGTAGACTAAATTTAGTCTTCATCTGTTTAGGAAATACATTTGAAATTAAAATGAAATATAGAAATCATGAATGTTGAAGTTATTATCTCTCCAATTCCAAAAGTGTTCCATCAAAAAGTAATGAAGTTTTTGAGAAAAGTAAAAAAAAAATAAAATATAGTTAGAATAATTTAGGATTACTCTATACCATATCCTCTTGTGGCTATTCAGAATCACATATTTAATTTAAATATTTGTTCCTTTATAAGTTTAGTATTTTCAGAAATTATCAGCTTTATTTTCAGCAATTTCAATCCAAGTTACTATTTTACAAAAAGCTTTTTGGGAAAAATCTGTCCTAGATATTTTTAACAAATGAATAGGGAAGTAAAAGAAGAGGGACCCCAGATTTGAAGATCAAGAGTAACTGAAAATTTGTCTCCAGCTAGATATTCAAATTAAGAAGGAGGAAATAGTAAGATGTCTACTTAGAATTGTTCCACTGAGGATGCTTCATTTTTTAGAGCAGTAATGAAAGTAGCCAAGTGTTCTGTCAATCAAGTGTATTCAG
The DNA here is from genome assembly GCF_005190385.1 of Monodon monoceros. Lineage (NCBI taxonomy): Eukaryota > Metazoa > Chordata > Mammalia > Artiodactyla > Monodontidae > Monodon > Monodon monoceros. Next base: position 22,522,049 of record NW_021703770.1, on the reverse strand, counting down.
CAGAGTCATCTCAAGTTCTAGGCAAGCCAAGAGCCATACATTTTGTGAATATATTCTTCTTTTGATTACTGCTTTCCTAATGGATGAAAAGAAGCTGTATGCTGGTATACAATAGTACTTTAGGGGCTAAGAGAGAGCACATTGTTGCACAGCCAATATTTAATAAAGATATGTACCCTCAGGGAATAGCTTTGTTACATATTAATCCAAAAGTAAGCAAAGACTGTCAATACCTCTTTAAAAGGAGAATTAATTCATGACTAATTATGGAATTAATTCCAGATTATGGAATTCTTGTTATTTACAAGAAAACCCATGAGCAAACACTATTCGTAGACTTGAAAAAAATGCAGTTGATATTAAAACAAGACAATTCAGAAGTCTAATATTTAGGTAAAATATTCAGATTCTATGCCTACAATAAGCTTGAAAACTTATTAAACAAGGTGACATGACATTGAGTACTTCTGCAAAATCCAGTTTGAGAAATATTATAAGCTACTATTTTGAGATTTATATTATTTATAATCAATTTTATAGGTGAAAAACATACTTTGATTTAGACTTTGTATGATTTTCTAAAGGAATTGAAAACCTGTTGAAGGATAAAAGAAAACATCTGGAAAAAAGAGAGACTGAGAATAGAAGCTTCAAAAAATTAAAATAATTTTAAGCTTTGAGGAAAGTTCTAGAAGGAATGATTAAAGAAATGGCATCTTGAAAGATAATGGTTTTCGTTAAATATAGACAAGATTTTATTTAAAACACATGGTAATATGACACAAGTTGAATAATAAATAAGAGTAATGCACATGTTCACTTATAAATATTTATTGGTGTCCATTATTCCAAGAACTTTCTTAGCTTCTGTGAACACAAGTATAAAACAAAAACAAAGAAATTGAAATCTTTGTCCTCATGGGGTTTACATTCTAGCTAGGGGGAGTAATTGACAAATAACTAAAACATAAAAACAAAAATAGAAGGTTGTAAGGCATGCCTGGGGTGATGGAAGTTATAATTTAAACAGGGTAACTGTGGAAACTCTACTGTAAAGAGGGTTTCAAAGAACTGAAGGAAGAGAGAAAGGAATTGAGGTAGATATCTAGGAGAAGACCATTAGAAAGGCCTCATACATGTACTTTACCTTGATTTTAGTGCTGCTTTCAGTAAAGTCTCATATAAAGTTTAAATATTTAAGATGATTAAATGGTTATAATTATAAATGAAAAATATACTCTCAAAGTGTTAATGAAATGATGTCAGCTTGTAGTACAGTGCATACCAAAGATTCTGCCCTCCAATCTGTACTCTTCAGTAGTCAATAATTGAAATCAGGATATAGAAAGCATACTTCTCAAATATGTAGACAAATAGAAAATGGTAAGGTTAGTTAATCCTACATGGATAAATTTTACTTCTAAAGAAAATTTGTCTACACCAACAGAAATGAACTTGGCAAACATGAATATTAGATCTTGTATTTGGTGAGAGAATCAGTTTTATAAGTGCAGGATTATTGGGACCTGGCTAAGCAGAAACTTTATTTAAAATACTAGAAATTTTTGGGCTTCCCTGGTGGCACAGTGGTTGAGAGTCCGCCTGCCAATGCAGGGGACACAAGTTCATGCCCTGGTCCGGGCAGATCCCACATGCTGCGGAGCGGCTGGGCCTGTAAGCCATGGCAGCTGAGCCTGCGCGTCCGGAGCCTCTGCTCCACAACGGGAGAGGCCACAACAGTGAGAGGCCCGTGTCCCGCAAAAAATAAAAAATAAATAAAATAAAATACTAGAAATCTTTGACCACAAGCTCAATCTCCTACAGAGTTCGTATTGGGGTAAAAGATAGTTACATTAAATTAGGATTTGCTCTACTGAAGAAAATAATTCAGTCACTGTTTTTTGTAGTGTTTATTATGTCAGAAACAGTATGTTCAATGTTAAGAAAGGTATTGTAAGGGGGCACTAAAATATTGATGTTAATCTAGAAAGAAACAGTAACCCTAGAGGAAGATTTAAAACTTTACATATGGTCTCCCACATACATTTAATACAGATAATATTCTTGATTTAGAATCTCAGAAGTGTCCATTTCCTCATTGGTCTTTTTAGGCTGGTCAGGAGAGAGGTATTTATGCCATTCAGTTCTAGATATTGCTTTTAATTAATAAATGGGGATTTGCTAGACAAGCCCAGTAGGAAAAGTGTTGTGAAAGTTTATCTCCACACATAAGGTATTGTTTTGGGAAAAGGTGTGGAAGTAAGACAATGAAGATCACTGAGAGGACTTCGAGGTGATAATTCAAAGAAAAATAAAGAAAACAAGTAAATCTGGGTGGAAGATTGCGTAAGAACACTTTGGAGATTATTTTTATTTTTTAAAATTATTTATCTATTTTTGGCTGTGTTGTGTCTTCGTTGCTGCACGCAGGTTTTCTCTAGTTGCGGGGAGCTAGGGCTACTATTCCTTGTGGTGCACAGGCTTCTCATTGCAGTGGCTTCTCTTTGTCGCAGAGCACGGGCTCTAGGTGCACAGGCTTCAGTAGTTGTGGCACGCAGGTTCAGAAGCTGTGGTACACGGGCTTAGTTGCTCCGCGGCATGAGGGATCTTCCCAGACCAGGGCTCAAACCCGTGTCCCCTGCATTGGCAGGAGGATTCTTAACTACTGCACCACCAGGGAAGTCCCTATTTTTAATTTTTAAAGTAAAGATTTCAACTGAATTCATGGTAAAATGGAAAATTATTACAGAACTTTCAAGAATGGCATGAAGTCCAACAATGAGTAGCAAACTGAAGAAAAAAGTTGCAGATTTCCATGTCTAGAAAGGGCCCCATGGAAAGAAACTACAAGCAGTCTCTAGATGCCTGGCTGATGGTCATGAAGAAAGCAGAGACCTCAGTCCTACAATCACAAGAAATAAATTCAGCCAACAAACAACCTGAGGGACCTTGAGGTGGATTATTCCTCGGTCTAGATTTCAGATGGTTGTGACTTTGTTAAATTAACTTTTGTTAGGTAGAGCCCTGGGGTGTTGATAATGAGCCATGGGTCAACAAAAGACTACAAGAGAAAGTGAAATAGAGAAGTTTATTATTTACAGGTTCTGGAGAAGGTACACAGCACACCTCCAGGGGCCATAAACGGAGGTCAAGGCAGGGTGCAGGCAGAGGGAGCACCTCAGGACCTGGGGCACACACTCTGTCAGGGTCCATGGGGTGGAGTGTTTTGGGGTTCCCCTGCTAAGGCTGGAATAGTCACCTCAAACCAAAAAGAGTGGGGTTTTGGTAAGCTTTGATAGGGCTTTATCAAAGGAGGGGACAAGGGGAAGTCCTGGGAGATGGGGTAGAGTTCTTACCACAAAGAAGTCTGGGGAGTTTATCAGAAACTTACAATTACTTGGGACTCTGGGGGCTGTTACCTAAGGTATGTGCTCCAGGGAGGGGCTCATATCAGTTCAAGGTCCCTGCAGGCCACTTCGCCACAAAAATGGATGCCAAGGTAGTAATATCATGGAGTAGCTGAGCTAAACTCTCAACATAGATTACACTGCAGCCTGATGGAAGTCTTGATATCAGTCTTGGTCTAGCTTCTAGATTGCTGTGACTAAGGTGAGAAAAAGGCATAGCTGAACTATGCCTGTACTCCTGACCATGGAAGTTATGAAAGAATAACAATGTGTTGTTTTAAGCTTCTAAATTTGTGGTAATTTTTTTTATTTAGCAGTGGAAATGCAAGCCATTCAAACAATTTTAATAGCAAGGTAGTGTGGTGTAGTTATTATAACCTATGTCAAACCAAATAAAATTACCTTAGCCAGAGAAGAAAAGATTTAGAGATGGACATGTGAATCAAGCCGAGTTGATCAAAATTCTCTTTAAGATATTTTTGCTAGAACAGACAGATGTTTTTCTGCTAAAGCTTTCTATGCCAGTCATCATGCTACCTGCAAAGAGAGAAAATCTGAAAATATTATATTTCGTCTATATACCTATGTATAAAGAGCTTCTGATCAGTTGCACACCTTAGAATTCCATAGCTGCATAAGAAATATGATTTGCCAATGAAAGAGTAATGCCTAATACAAAGACTAAATATTGAGCCTCTTATCCTGTCCTAGTATATCCTTCCTAATCACTAAATTCTGGCTGACTGTATATCTATATATATATATATGCTATTTACCAAACACATCACTTATACTTTTGTATCTTTGCTCACAGTTTGTTTCACTGAAATGTACTCCCCTTTTTATATCCAAACATCCATTCTCCAATGATCTGAGTTGAACTTGCCTGTCAAGAGAATGTCTTTGCTTCAAAATAAATTCTTAGAATAATTTTACCTTGGTCATGCAAATTAAATTCCTCTTTTGGAATTTAGTAAAAACGTCTCTCTGACTTAGTTGCATGATCATTTTTTTATAACTTCTCCAAGCTTATTTAAAATGAATGTATTTTCTGTTTATAGGCTTGCTTTCTTTTTTAAAAAAAATCATTTCTAACTACTGTTTATGGGCTTTCAGGTCTAATGTAAAACATATCATCATTTACATTTAAAAAATATCATTTGTAATTAATGCTGATATTTTTAAAGGGATTACATTTGAAATACGTTTAAATATGTGATTATAAATAATAGTTTTAAACAAATGAAATGCTACCATCTTGGCTTTCGAGAATGAAGAATCTACCATCAACTATGCTACTGGAATGGAGTGTAGATACCTCTTCTCACTTTCACTACTCACTACACTCTGATACTGATCAGGATCCTGGGACACAGGTATTGAACTCATAATGTACTCTTAAAATTCTGAATAAAACACTGAATTTGACAATTTTGATATGTAGCTAACAATCTATACATCTCATAGTTTCATACTTGTATAAATTTCTGCTTCAGTCTCTAGACTGTAAATACCATTCTGGGGCAGGGGTATGATATATACCTTGGTATACTCGTCCTCTCAGCTGTGACCCAGCAATAAGCACTTTGTTTTTACTCACCACAACTTTGGTACTGAAAGTGAACTAAGGAAGCAGTCGGGACAGCTCAGAACTGGAGCCCGGTAAAAATGCTTCCTCTTAGCGGCAGCATATAGGGCTTGCCATGAAGTTAATAATAACAGTGAACTAATCTGCTGAGGAACAGGACAGAAAAGAAAAAGTTATGTGATGACAGCTTTGTAATGCACATGCATACTGATATTTTAAAGTCAAAGTTGAAGACCTTACTTGACTGACATATATTTAACTTTACTATGAAGTATGCTCTGTAAAGGTAAGAACTTTGTAGATAGTGTTCACTCATCTATCCTCAGCATCTATTCTTGGCATGTATTAGTGATTAATATTGACAAAATGGATTAATGGATCAATTATTATGTCAATGATTTGAAATATGAATTTGAAGATAAGTTGCTAAATATGTGTTCCTTGTTACCTGAACTTCTGGATGTCATGTAAAGCAACAAAACCCAATTTGAAGAGCATCTACTTATATTTATTTGAAAAAACTCTAGGTTTATATTAAGAAAGGTTCACTCTTTACCCCTGAACTCTGACGTTTTTATATCTACGTTCCACTTAGTCTTCAAACATAACATGTCCAATCTTAAGATCATCATATTTTGCTCAAAATAGTTTGTCCCTCTTGTCTTCCTCATACTATTGAGGCACTACAATTTTTCTAGCCATCAAAACCTGCAAACGTAAGGTAATTTTCAAATGTCTTCTTGCTCCATCATATCTGATTAATTGTCTTAGACTTCGAGTACCTTGTTGAACACATTTATTTTGATAACAACCCAATTACACATGGTAGAACTCAGTCTACAGATGGGAAGATGGTGAGTGACTTCCCCAAGAAATGTTTAAGTAACCATTTTTCAGGCCCAGATTTATTTCCACTTTCCTCATTAGCTCTTTCTATAGCATTCATTCTCATATTTTACTTTTTTTCTGTTATCTAGTAATGCACATGTCCTGTATTTTACATCTGGTGTTGTAGTTGAATTGTTTCACTTGTGCTTATATTTCCTCAGAAATAGTAAGCTCTCTGATGTCTCAGACTAAGGGCTGTCTCTGGCCACCCCTGAAAAGTGAATAACTGCAGCATTTCCTTTTGCTACATTCTTGGGGGCAATTACCACTCTCATTTTGAAGCAGCCCATGATCATAGAGAAATCCCTAGTAGGTGTTTGTAAGGTTCTATTTTAAGTTTCCCCAGTGCAGTGAATATGTATTTCAAGAATAGTTCTAGCTATTAGACTGAGGTACATTATCACTAATCCCCATGAACTCACAGTTAAAGTGAAAAACATGCAAGGAAATAGCAATTTCAAGAGAATCTGGTAGATGTACATCATGGGTCCTATGATATCTATAAGGAATACCAAACCTAATGTGGAAATGTCTTGAAAGCCTTTTGGCAGGGGGAGGGACTCATTTTTATTGAGAAAAATTCATGTAACAAAAAATTCACCATTTTAACTGTAGAATTCAATGGTGTGTAGTAAATTCACAAAGTTGTACAACTATCACCGTTACCTAATTCCAGAAAATTTTAATCAACCCAAGGAAACTCCATACCCATTAAGAAGCCATTGCTCATTTCCCCCTCCCCCTACCCCCTCGGAAACCAAAATCTATTTTTTGTCTCAATGGATTTGCTTAATCTGGACATTTCATATAAATAAAAACATACAAATATATTAATCTTTGTCTAGTAAGCTCAGTGTTTGAGCTTCCTTAGGGACGGTTTCTATCTATTGCTTTTTTCTCTTCTGTATATGGGTCATACTTTCTTGTTTATTTGTATGCATCATATTTGTTGTAGAAAACTGATCATTTTTAATATGATGTGACAACTCTGGAAATCAGATAACGCCCCCATCCCACTATATTTTCATTTCTTAGGACCCCATTTATACCCAGAGTTTCTTTTATCACTTATATACACCTATATAGTTTATATACAATTTATATATTGAATACATTGAATACAATTCTGAATAATTAATTTTGTAAAGTCTTTATTCTTTGTCATGTGTGGCCACTAATTTCTCTATTTGGGTGGTTTAGTGGTGAGATTTGCTTAAATACCTAGAAACAATAAACTCCCAGTCTGCTGATGGCCTCTGAATGTTGGGCACGCCTTTAACACTCAGCCAGGCAGTTTACAACTCTTCCTTAGTCTGTACTTCCTCCCCATGTAGAGCATAAATGTCAGTCAGAGGTGACAGCTTAGAGCCTTCTTTCTTTCTTGAGCATGTGCCCTACTCTGGGAATTCATATTGCCTTCTAGATTCCCAAGAATAACTTGGAGCTTTTAAAAACACCTATTACCTAAAGCATCTCATTCTCCAGGCTTTTCTCCCAAGCGTTTTGTTTAGTCAGTGATTTGTTCCAAATGTTATTCATTGTCCCAGACGGCAATGGCTATTACATCTCCCTATAAAGTTTTTGACAAATGCCCCAGATAGCTTCAGCACTGGGAGAGTTCCTATTGGGCAAGACAAAGGCAGATCCTTTGGAACTGGTCATCTAGGGAGCCATTGAAAAGGTCAAACAAACGATAATTTTGTTCCATCTGGTACTGGTACCTGAACAAGGGTTTTGGGTTGTTATCTTCAAAGACATTGCATAACTGGGGAATGTGAAGTAGAAACAGGGTAGATTAAAATGCCACAGGTTCTTTCCAAGTTTCTGATGGCTTTTGTTACTTAAGTATTACCCTCATTGCTGCAAGCTTTTGGTAATTTTCCCAAGTTCCGTAAAGGTTGATTCTGACAGTTTTTACACATTTTTCATTTCCTTTATGGAAGGAAGAATTTCGGGATTTCTTTGCCATTTTTGCTCACAACACTAGAAAAAACTTTTATGATAATATTACAACTAAGCTGCATTTGAACCAGCAGGAATTAGGTAGGAAAGGTAAGAGAAACAAACCAGGTAGAGAGAGCGTTGTGTTAAAAGGTCCAGAAGCAAAGGAGAGTGGTGTGTGCTGGGAAATGGCCCTAATTCTGCGAGGCTAAATGATAGGGTGCAATTAAAAGTAAAAAGACACGCATTTTACAGGAGATAGGATGGATACTGAGAGCTCCTTATGCCATAATACAATATTTGGACTTAATTTGGGCAATGTGGACTTAATCATTTAATGCAGATTTGTTAAATCATTTCTGTAAACATTGCAGAGGATGGATAGCTTGAGAATAAACTTAGGCAAGGAATCTGGTAAAGAGGCTAATATAAAAGTCAAAAGCATAAGAGATGATGAACCAAATTAAGGATGTGACTGTTGAAATGGAGAGAATGTTTACATATTTAGTACTTAAAGACAAAGATACCTAGGAGCTAAAATATATAAATATTCATCTCCAGTTGTTTCAATGAGTGGGGAGAGGGAAGGCATGACAACAAGAAGGAAGGGTGGGGAAAATGTCTAGAATGATTCCGATATTTTGGCTTTGGAAACATGAGAGGAAACTGATACCATTCACTGAAATTAAGAATACTGACCATGACTGATGAACCTAGTGGCAGGGCAGGAATAAAGACGTAGACATAGAAAATGGACTTGAGGACACAGAGGGGGAGGGGGAAGCTGGGGCGAAGTAAGAGTATCATTGACATATATACACTACCGAATGTAAAATGGTTAGCTAGTGGGAAGCAGCCGCATAGCACAGGGAGATCAGCTCGGTGCTTTCCTATGACCTAGAGTGGTGGGAGGGAACCTAGGAAGGGTGGGAGGGAGGCTCAAGAGGGAGGGGATATGGGGATATATGTATGCATATGGCTGATTCACTTTGTTGTACAACAGAAACTAACACAGTATTGTGAAGCAATTATACTCCAGTAAAGATCTATTTAAAAAAAAAAAAAAAAAAAAAACTGACCATGAAGTGAACTTGGAGAAGGAAAACTAAATAAATTCAGTTTGGACATTATGAAATCAAGTTGTCCATGAAACATACAAGGCCATATTCAGCAGACATTTAGAGACACAGGTTTGGTTCTCAAGGGGAAATTCGGCACTGCTGATGCAGATTTGGGATAGCCAAAGATGTATGGAAGTGATAAAAGAAATTCTGGGTATAAATAGGGTCCTAAGAAATAAAAATATAGGGAAAAGGCAGACTATTAATAGTATTTCTAGTGAAATTACATCATAAACTGAGTCAATGAAAAAGATTATTCACAGTAAAGAACTGAATGAAGTTTAAATCACTCTTTCTTAGGTGTGTACCTTAACTTTACTATTAGAGAAGTTTTCTTATAGTAGTTCCAAAAATTTTTCTGATGGAAGACTAAGTCTGGAGGGAAAACTTGGTTCTAATAGTATAGAATCCAAAGTTATCATTTATATTGTAGAACAGTAAGCGATCTCAGAATCAACGTTGTTTTTAATCTAGGTCATCAGTATGAGGTGGGTTTTTTATGTTTTGTTTTTGAATTTGTTTTTTAGTTATATCACCTGACATTAGCCTTATTCCCAAACTTAATCTATCCCAACATTAGACATTTAAGAAACATAGCTACATCCAAAGAAATAGCCCATGTTTTGACAAATAAGTAATTAATGATTTCTTCCTATTTTAATATTAGTTATTTGTGGATAGGGGCTCCACTTTAGATTTTTTTAAAAAATTGACATAATTAAATAGAGTAATATCACATATATAATACCAAATTTTCTGTATTTGAAAACAAACATATTACTTGTATTTTTAAAAGATTGCAATAATCAGTCACAATCACTGTTCAAAATGGGCAGCATCTGAATTTCTAATTAAGAGTTAACTAAGTTTTTCAGAAAAGCATTATTTCAGTGTGAGTAGCTCCATTCATACAATGAGAATTTTTCAGTAAACATTTCATATATGGGTGAGGGGCAACAAACATATCTAGAAAGGCACAGATAGCAAATATTTTAGGCTTTGCAGTTCATATCATCTTTTATAGCTACTCAAATCAGTCCTTGTAGTGCAAAAACAGCCATAGCCAATACATAAATGAATGAGCATGGATGTGTTAAAAACAAACAAACAAACTTATTTACAGATACTAAAATTTGATTTCCTATGATTTTTATGTGTCACACAATATCATAATTTTGATTGTGTTCAGTATTGGGGATGAAAAATACTTCCTTACCTCAACATGCAAAACGAACCAAAACAGACAGAAGGCCACATTAGTCATTTGGGCTATCCTTTGCTGACCCCTGGTCTACAACTTAAAATTGACATGATTATTTCCTCACACTCTATACATATAAGCAGTTTATATACAGACTAAGATCAACTTTTCTGGACTCTGAAAAACGTAAGGCTGGAACAATGTGATTTTTTTCTTCATCATTCTATTCCTTGTATTTGACGTAGAATAATAGATTTTTTTTGTTCTTATTGTGTTTCATAGGCTCAGAAAATGTTTTCTGGAATGACTGCATACATATATGACTGAATAAAAATATTAATGACATTTCTATTCTGGCAGGGCACTAGAAACAGCCAAAATGACTCAATTTTCTTTTCCCAGCATTTTTATGTAGCCACATTATAAGCAGCCCAGTTTCTTCACTGGTATTGACTTAACCCACAGTGTGTAAGGATAAACAGTTTTTAAAATTCCATACCCATTTCAGTGATCCACAAAAGAGCATTACAACAGAGTTTATCATAGAATAAATAAAGCACATTATTGGTAATATGCTTGCAAAGCTTAGGCATTTAAAGACTTGAGTGTTTTATAACTATAAAGCAGAATTATTTTAAATGTCATTATTTAATAAATATATATAAAGTAAAATAACTATTAATTTTAATTTTGGATGATAATAGTGGTCTAAATGTTTCAAAATTTGTTTTCCTTGCATCACATATTTAGTTGTGTTTTCCAGCTATTTAATTTTTCAGTTGGAAATAGTTTTTTAACAGAGCTTGATTTATTATAGCATAATGGTTGAGAGCATGGGGTCTGCAATTAAACTAATTAACTACAGTTTTTAGATCCACTCCTTACTAAACATGTGACCTTGCACAAGTTACTTATCTGTGATTTATTTTCCTCTTTTTGCCTGGAGATAAAAATTCCTAGCTCATAGGATATTGATATTTAAAAGATTTAATATGTGCAAATTGCTTATAACAGTTTCTGGTACAGTTTTTGAAACGTTTTAAGAACATACTACATGTGAACTTTTAACATATATTTAAATTAGACAATAAAATTTCATAAACACTTTTCTTAGTTATCTATTTCAACCTATCCAGCAAATATAATGTAGGAGAAAATAATTTGGAGACATTAAGGAAGATTTCAGACAAATTGGTTAATGCATTAAGAGTGTATATTTTTAAAATAAATTTATTTATTTTTCTTTATTTATTTATGGCTGCAATGGGTCTTCATTGCTGCACGCAGGCTTTCTCTAGTTGCGGCGAGCGGGAGCTACTCTTGGTTGCGGTGCGCGGGCTTCTTATTGTGGTGGCTTCTCTTGTTGCAGAGCGTGGGCTCTAGGTGCTCAGGCTTCAGCAGTTGTGGCACACGGGCTCAGTAGTTGTGGCACACGGGCTTAGTTGCTTCGCAGCATGTGGGATCTTCCCAGACCAGGGCTTGAACCCGTGTTCCCTTCATTGGCAGGCGGATTCTTAACCACTGAACAACCAGGGAAGCCCAAGAATATATATATTTTTTAATCATATAAGTAACTGGCGTTGAAAATCAGAACTGAAGGAAACCTCCTACCATCAGAAAGCAGCTAAACGCACTGTGGAATTTTACCCCAGATCAGAGGAAAAACAGATTTCTTTTCCTTTTAGAAGGACATACTCCTATCCATCCATGGGCATGCATTTGTTTGTATCAAGTTTCTTTTACCTTCAGTTATTTTAAGTTAGAAGGAACATTTGTCTCCTTTTGATGTGAAAAAAAAATTCCCCTTTGGGTTAAGACTGCCTCTTCCTTGGCTGCAGAAGCATATTAATGAGAACAGTATTTATAAAAATGTAAATTATCTTATATCAATATCACTGTACTTAGCATGTGTAGTGATTTCAGAGGTGGATAGAATGAATACGCTAAGATGTCAAAATGGAAATAAAAGGGGAAAAATGAATTTCCATTAGAAATTATGACATCTTCTCAATGTGTAATAGTTGCCTATCACAGCATCCTGCACATCACAGAAGATCAATAATTACTTATTAAATTAATGAATAAATAGTGCCACTGATCTCCTGCAGTCTTCACAACTACACCCAATAAATAAAACTTTGCCTCACTTTTCAGTGCCTGGTGTTAAAGAGTACTTACTTTGATTGACAGATGTGGGTCAAAATGTGAGAAATTAAACAGGCTTTCTACAAATTAAGTTAGCCCAGGAACCATTTGCCATAAACAGATTAGGAGTTTGTACTGAATTTATCTCAAGTTGCCTGTTAAAAATCTTCGATAAAACCCTCATCATCATCTCACACTTAGAATAATTGAAACAAGACCTGCCAAATCAATAGGTTCCTCCTGTTGATTTTTTTCCCAATAAACCCATGTAGTCATAGAAATACGTACTCATTCATTTTCTCTGTAAATCTCTTATTCTGCAGTAACTATGTATAAAGTCCTAGAATTTAAAAAAAATCAAATCTTATCTCTGAACATGAAAAAGTTTTAACATTTCTGAGGCTCAGATTTATCACCTGTTTAAAGGGAATTATATTGTCTTGTTCTAATAGGTGTTATGAAGTTTACACAGTGATGCAAATTAGAGCCTTGGGAATTCAAAGACTTTGGTTAGCATCCTGCCTCCTCTTCTTAACAACTGTAAGTCTTTGATCAGTATTTTGACCTATGAACCTGAAATAGGAATAACATCTACTTTATATGCATCTAGAGTGAAAGGTGCACTTTCTGGCACACATAGGAACTAAATAGTATCTACTAAAGAGCTTGGTGGAAAAGTTGGGCATATAAGGGAAAGTTGGACCTATAAATATGAGTGAAATAGCAAGGTTATATGCAGAATAATAAGAGCCTTATGTTCATAGAGTTGTCACAAAAGAAGGGAGTAACCAGTACTTCTGAAAGAGGAATTATTTACAATATGAGACAATTTAACAGAATTTTGAAAAATCAATAGGTTTTCACCTGATGGATATGGGTCGAAATGTATTCTATGAACAGGAAGAATGGTAGAGAATAAGAAGCAATGAGAGTTGGTGTAATGATCTTAGACTGAATAGCAGTTTATCAGCCTTAATTGAACATTGAGTGGAAGTGGAGAAGAGGAAGAGAGGAGGGAGGGGGTAAATGTGTTTTTAGATGCAGGTAGGGACCATACCTTATGAGACACAATAAGAAATATGACTTTATTTTTACTGAGACAGAAAACAGATGAAGGTTTTGAACAAGGGAATTCTCTAATCTCTGAAAAACTGTTGTGATTTATAATAAGAAATATATTTTTGTTCTTTGTCCCCTTTTCTGGCACATAGCTCCTTAAACCACTGGAATTTCCTAAGTGTTAAGAGACATAAAGTATGTCTTATGTCAATGAGGTGATTTGGAGCTAATCTAAGTAGGGGAGCTGGTTGGTAGGAGAACAAACCATGTGATTAGAGGGCAGGAACTTTCAGTCCTATCCCCCTGATCTCCAGGGAGGGAGGGGAGAGGGACCAGAATTTGAATCAATAGCCAATGACCAATGGTTTAATCAACTATCCCTATCAAATAAAGCCTCTATATAAACCCAAAAGGACTGGGTTCAGAGAGCTTCCAGTTTGATGAACGTGTGGAGATTTGGAGAGAGTGGCTTTCCTGGAGGGGACATGAAGGCTAGGTGCCCTTTCACCATATTTTGTCCTATATGTTTGTTCCATCTGGCTGTTGTTGAGTTATATTTTTTTATAATACATAAATAATCTTTTATAATAATCTAGTAAGTAAAATGTTCCTCTGAGTTCTGAGCTACACTAGCAAATTAATCAAACCTGAGGAGAGGGTCATTGAAACTTCCAATCTATAACCTGTTCGTCAGAAACACCAGTAATAACCTGGGTTTTCAACTCATATCTAAAGTCAAGAGAGAGGAGCAGTCTCGTGGGGACTGAAGCCTTAACCTGTGGAATCTGAGCCTATCTCTGGAGAGACAGCCTCAGATTTGAGATGAATTGTAGGACACCCAGCTGGTGTCCGAGGATTGTTGCTGGCATAGGTAAACCTCCCCTCCCATGTAGAAATTGGGTGATCAGAACTTTTAACTGTTAGCGGCCAAGTGGTTCCCAACCAGCAGTGCAGGGGCAACTTCTAGGTTCTAGGCAGACTCACCACAATTACATAGATTCAGCTGATGAGAAGACAGTGAACCTAAGTAGATTACTCACAGAATACAGCAGGTAGCATGAGCTCCATGTTTTCATCATTACTTACCCTCCTGAGTCCCATGGGGGTGATGCAGAGGTGTGCCCAAATGGATGTTGTATATGTTGTGTCACAGCTGAGAAATGCTTAGGATAGTCCCAGTCTTAAAAAGCGACCTCTAGGAAACTTGTTCATCTTCCCTCCAGAAAGATACATTATTACCCTGAAATGTGAGCAAGTTTTCTCAGGATAGAGGATTGAGGTCTTTATCTGTGTAATCTTGGTATATATGTTTAGGGAAAGAAACATTCTCTATCTTTGCTATCCTGGAATATAAAAAATAAACTTGAATAAATATGCTTTGAATACTTAGGCATGCAGAAATGTGAGAGATTCATTGAAAATATTTTCTCCCAACTAAGAGAACTCTTGAGCACACATATGAATGAAAGAGAGGAAGCGTCAAAAAACCTAAGAGAAAAGTTCTCCAATATTTAAGGACAATAAATTGAAAGCTCTGGAGTCAACAAAAAATGGCACCTTTAAAGAGCAATGAGATGTTATGTTTGACAAAAGCAGAGTATATAAACTCATAGTGGTAGGAGATTAACTCAGGGAGGTAGACTTGGGAAAATTATAAGGAATATTATCAGTTTTAATTTGGACCTCATGTTGAGATTCATGAGAAGCTACTTAAGAGTTTGAGAAATAGAATGGCAAGATTTAATTTAGATTTTAGTAAGTTCACCCTGGATGCTATGTGGTTTTAAAATTTGAAGGAGTACCTTTTAAGGAAAATAAAGTATTATAAATCCAAAATAACTGTGGCATTTTATATATTGGTTAGATTTGGTATGTTTTGAAATCAGAAATGATAGAAGTTTCTAGCTGATAGAGTACAAGCAAACAAGAGTATTCGAGAATAAAACATTATTTTGGACTGAATGCTTAGGCAAATTGATTTGCCATTATTATGATGGCTAAAACTAAATTGGGAAGTGGAATCAAGAGGGCTGTTTGGATAGAATGTCCATATTATCCATATCAAGATCCCTTTGAGATTGAAGGGGAATATATTAGTAGTTATACAAGACAATAAGACTATAAGTGTAAATACAGATTGTCTTGGCTAAACTGGAACCCATGATCATCACGGTTTTAGGTATTAGAGGTGCTTATTAGCTATTCACTTGTAGAAGTCAAGTTGGGAGTTGGATAAGTGATTCCAGTACTCTGTGAAGAGATCAAATGGAGGTATGATTTTGGAAGTAATCAGTGAATGGATGATATGTAAAACCATGAGAGTAAATATCACCACCAAGAGAATTAATGTAGAAAGAATAAGAGATTGAAGAAAGAGCTCTGAATAAGTCTAATTTTTAGAGTTTAAGATGCAAAGGTAATAGCATAAAGGAGACTAACTGTACTTGGCAGAGAAAATGAAAGAATGTGAACTCCACAGAAGCAGAGAATTTTGTCTGTTTGATTTATTAACATATCCTGGGCTCCTCAAAGCATGGTTAGCACATAGTAGGCACTCAATAAATATTTGTTCTATTAAATGATTTTTTAATTAAAAAATTTTTTTTATTGAAATATAGTTGATTTATAATGTGTTTCAGGTGTACAGCAAGGTAATTCAGTTATGCATATATAATTGTTTTTTACATTGTCTTCCATTATAGGTTATTACAAGATATTAAGTATCTTAATATCTTTATACTAAGTACATTAATAGCTTAATATCTTAATACTGTGCTTGCTATACAGTAGGTCCTTATTGGTTATCTATTTTATATATAATAATGTGTAAATTTTAATCCCAAACACCTCATTTACACCCCCCCCGCCCCATCTTTGGTAACCGTAAGTTTCGTTTCTTTTTTTTTTTTTTTTTAATTAATTAATTTATTTTTGGCTGCGTTGGGTCTTTGTGGCTGCATGTGGGCTTTCTCTAGTTGCAGTGAGCGGGGGCTCCTCTTTGTTGTGGTGTGCAAGCTTCTCATTGTGGTGGCTTCTCTTGTTGCAGAGCAAGGGCTTTAGGCACATAGGCTTCAGTAGTTGTGGCTCGCCGGCTCTAGAGCACAGGTTCAGTAGTTGTGGCGCACAGGCTTAGCTGCTCCACAGCATGTGGGATCTTCCTGGACCAGAGCATGAACCCGTGTCCCCTGTATTGGCAGGCGGATTCTTAACCACTGCACGACCAGGGAAGCCCCCATAAGTTTGTTTTCTATCTGTGAGTCTTTCTGTTTTGTAAATAAGTTCATTTGTAAATATATATATATTTTAGATTCTACATATAAGTGATATCACATGATATTTGTCTATCTATCTATCTATCTGGCTTGCTTCACTTAGTATGATAATCTTTTGGTCCATCCGTGTTGCTGCAAGTGGCATTATTTCCTTCTTTTTTATGGCTGAATAGTATTCCATTGTGTATATATACCACATCTTCTTTATCCATTCATCTGTCAGTGGACACTTAGGTTGCTTCCATGACTTGGCTATTGTAAATAGTGCTGCTATGAACATTGGGGTGCATGTATTTTTTTGAATTATGGTTTTCTTCAGATATATGTCCAGGAGTGGGATTGCAGGATCATATGGTAGCTCTTATTTTTTGTTTTTTAAGGAACCTCCATACTGTTCTCCATAGTGATATTCTCACCAACATTGTGCTAGGGTTCCTTTTTCTCCACACCCTCTCCAGCATTTACTACTTGTAGACTTTTTGATGTTGGCCATTCTGACCAGTGTGAGGTGATGCCTCACTGTTGTTTTGATTTGCATTGCTCTAATCAATAGTGATCTTGAACAACTTTTCATGTGCCTTTTGGCCATCTATATGTCTTCTTTGGAGAAATGTCTTTTTAGATCTTCTGCCCATTTTTTGCTTTTTGGTATATACAAACAGCTCATACAGCTCAATTTTAGAGATAAACCCTTGTCACTCACATAGTTTGCAAATATTTTCTCCCATTCTGTAGGTTTTCTTTTTGTTTTGTTTATAGCTTCCTTTGCTGTGCAAAAGCTTTTAAGTTTAATTAGGTCTCATTTTTTTATTTTTGTTTTTATTTTCATTACTAGACCTTTTCATTACTAGGCTGCAAATAGATCAATTTGTTGTGAAAACTCATGAAATGAATAAAACATAATAAGTGGCCCTTTTACAGTTTTTCTGATAATGTGCTATTATCAAAGTTACTTAAATATGCATTGGGCACACTGCAAACAAGACAGTAAATCATTAATATCATGAGTCAGTCATTTTTGCACAAGACCAGCAAAACCAAAACAAATAAGCCCATTTAATTGGCTATTTCAGAACTCAGCTGTAAAAATAAAATATTACAAGCATACGTAGTATTTTTCTTTAATATTAATGGTATAATTTACACATAATAAAGAGTTCCCACATTTTTACTTTGAGTTTTGAAACTCTGTTTACCTACTTACCACCATCGAAAATCAGACATAAAATAGTTCCATCATCAGGAAAAGTTTCCAATTTTTTTTTCCAGTCCATTTCCTGTCTTTCTCTGTACCCTGATGAAATCACTTTCTGATTTATATTACCATGGATTATTTTGCTTATTTTGGGATTTAATACAAATAAAGTAATGATTATGAGTAAAGACAGTTAGAATCTGATTTCTTTTGCTCAAACTAATGCATTTTTATATACTGATATTATTTTTGAAGATTCACATTATCAGATAGAAGTATGCTCTTTAATGAGTTTTTATTATAAATGCATGTTGGATATTATCAAACAGTTTATTTTGCTTTTATTGAGATGATCATATGCTTTTCTCCTTTCAATTGTTAATACCATAAATTGATTTTTAAATGTAAAATCAGTTTTTCATTACTGAGCATTCTCACTTGATCATGAAGTACTACCCTTTTGATATATCACTGGATACACTGTGCTAATATTTTGTTAAGGACTTTTGCGTGTATCATGATGAGATTATTCTGTGGTTTTATTTTGTCTTATCAGATTTTCAAATCCAATTATACTGGTCTCATAGAATGAATTGGGAATGTTCCATTCTGCTGGATTTTCTAAAAGATCTTATATACAATGTTTGTTTTTTTAAAAGGAAAATTCACCAGTAAAGCATTCTGAGCCTAGAGGGTTTTTTTCCATAGTGTTTTTAAAAAATTATGTTTTCAATCCTGTTGATTGATATAAAGCTATTTTCATTTCCTATTTGGTTTCGGATGAGTTTAGGTAAATTTCCTTTTCTTACAAAAATTTTGTGGTTGATCTAAATTTTCAAATTCAGTGGCATAATATTCATTATGTTTCCCTCTTATCCACTTAATTACTATAATACCTGTACTGTTGTCTCAGCTTTCATTGCTGGTATTTTTAGTTTGTTTTCTCTCCTCTTGTTTAGTCATGCAAGGAGTATATTTACTTTCTATCCCTGGAGCTATCACAAACCTGTTGTAGTGATGGCTCCTAGGACCATTTTTTTAAAGTAATAATCTATGCTTAGTGAGGTGGAGATGCCTGTAATGAGCATGTCTAAGTGAAGGAATTCTCCAAAACCCGCCAGATGGTCATGTTCCAGGGGAGGATTTAAAGGTCATTCTATTTACTAAAGTGATGAGGGATATACAGGTGAGTGGGGCAAACACCAGCATCTTGGCAGTTCGCTGGTATATTTCCTCTGAAAACCAGAGCTTACTGTAGAAGATTCTGTTATAAAACTAGATCCACTGACAGCAGTAAGGATTCTAGGCTTGCAAAACTCTATTGACCAGGTATTGATGCTTTGCTGTCAGAAGGCAAGTGTTCAATTATCATAATGAACAACAATGTTAAAATGACAGCCAAGACCCAAAGAGCATTGTGGGATATTTAGTAGAACACAGTATCATGAGGGCAAAATATGTGGACAGTCAGTAAGGGTAATTCTAACTTTGTACCATCAGAAGAAATCAAGGATGGATGATCATGAATCTGAGGGCAGTTGTTCCATTAAAACATCATGATACTTTGTTCAATTTCTAGACCTACATTAGTTTTTAAACTCAGAGCAAACTGACTGAAATAATGGTTAGGTAACCAGAAGGAAGGACTCTACATTGAAACTACACACAGTAATGATTACCTCAGTCCTTCACTAAAGGAACTGAAAAATGACTACTCCTGTAACTGCACTGTTGGTGAGGGGAATGGAGGAGATACTTAAATACTTTGAGGACTTTCCACAAGGTATGATTTCACATGTGTATCTGGAGACATGAAGTGGCTTCATAATTTTTGGTAGACAATTTCCCATGGTCCTCTCTGTTTTTGCTTTTTTTTTTTTGCATGTTTTTAAATCAACTTTTTTTCTGATGAAGGTGAGCAAACAACCTTAGAAGATAGTCATAGTGTTCCCTTCCAGAGCAGAGGTCAGATTTGTTTATTAACTATGATAATAAAGATAATGTCTAGCTCTGGGGAGAAATTTAAGCAAGTTTTCTAACAGCTTCCTTATCACAGATTTGAGTTTTGTAAGCTTGTGGTCCCTCAGCTGAGGTTCAAACCCACTCTTTTGTGCAGTATCCACTTGTATCACCCCACATGGACCCCAATGGGACTTGTAGAGCAGGTGGAACTAATGCAAACATGAAATTCTTCCTGTGCCATGAGTAATAAAAGTCCCTTGTCTATGACCCAGGAGTCTCATGTCTTCTGCTACCATCCATGAACTTGTGGCAGGTTAACTTGTTAGCTTGCAAATAGAGGAAATTCCAGATACTTTGTAGTTCTTGACAATTACTCCACAACCCCTTAGAGATTCGGAGCATAAAGTGAGCAGGTATTAACTTGATTTCAGACAAAGACCTACCTGTTAGTCATCTCTCTAACCTCTAAATGTATAATCAGAATCAATCTACTTGGCATAAGGCATAAACACTATATTTGGCACTTAGCCCATGTGGTAGGCTATATTGTAGTTTGGAAGTCTATATGGCACCTCTGAAACTGCTCTTCCACAACCAGGATTTCAATTTTAATAAGTCACATCTTTGAGGGAATAGCAGAAATTGATGTCACTTTAAAGAACTAATGGATGGAGAAGTGGTGGTCCCAGCATTCATCAGTTTAATTCATAAATCCAGACCTTGCAAAAATCAGATAGAATATGGAGCATGAAAATTAAATACTGTTATCTCAAGCAAGTGATAACTTTAATTTCAGACACTCTACCAGATGCAGTATCTGCACTAGAGAAAATTAACATCTCAGAAACATGCATGAGTCCATAGATTTATCAAATTCATTTGTTTATATCTCTATTAGGACAGAGAATCAGAATGAGCTCACATTCACTTGGAAGAGATAATGGTATATATTTACAATTTACACAGGGCTATGTCAATTCCCTTGTTCTCTTTCCTGTCAACCAAAGAGATCTAGACTGTCTAGACATCAAGGACTCCAGAGGATGGGAACTAAAGATTCAGAGACCTGCAACATTGGTGAAATGGCTAAGATCCAATGCTCTTAGCATTCTGGGAAATCCCGTCCAAAGTAAAACAAATTATTTCATCTGACTCTCCTACCATGAGGACTTCTTAGATTTATTTTTCCATCTTGCTTTCTAGTAGTTGTTCTAGAAATAACAATATCTATCTTCTCTTATTAGATTTTGTCTTTAAATAACCTTACACTGTTTCACAAATAATATAAGTGACTTTCATAATTCCATTTACTTTTCTCTCATACTTTGCTTTCTTTTGGCTGTGTTGGGTCTTTGTTGTTGCGAGCAGGCTTTCTCTAGTTGAGGTGAGTGGAGGCTACTCTTTGTTGCGGTGCACAGCCTTCTAATTGTAGTGGCTTCTCTTGTTGCGGAGCATGGGCTCTAGGTACACGGGCTTAGCTGTTCCGTGGCATGTGAGATCTTCCTGGACCAGGGATTAAACCTGTATCCCCTGCATTGGCAGGCGGATTCTTGACCACTGCCCCACCAGGGAAGTCCTTCATACTTTGTTTTCTTGATGTTATATATTTTATTTCTACATATACTGTAAATTTCATAAATGCATGCATTTTCTTTAAAATAGTCAATTAATAGTATCCTTTGAATATACAGCAGAATTTTGGCCCTCATAACCTTTGACTCCTGGTGTTATGCTGAAGAATAAGTTCCATTAAATGAAAAAAGGGGCTTTCTAGATGTTACTAAGGTTACTAATCACTTGACTCTAAGATTTCCTGGATTATTAAACTGGGTTCAGCGTAATCATGTGAGCCCATAAAACTAGAAGATGACTGTAGAAAAGGAAGTCAGATGAGAAACACAAGAAGAATTTGACCGTCCATTGCTGGCTTGAGGATGGAGGGGCAATGTGGAAAGTATGAGAGAGAAATTAATTCTGGCAGCAATCAGTGAATTTAGAAGTGGATCACGAGCCTAGAAGATACTTGTAGCCCAGGCTTATAACTTGATTTTAGCCTAGTGAGATTCTAAGCAGAAGATCTATCCACTACATGCCGGCTTCCAACCTTCAGAAATTGTGAGATAATAAATTTATATTGCTTAAAGGGCTGGTAATTTGTTATATAATGATAGAAAGCTAATTTTATATATATAAAGCTTATAATTATGTATATTACTATGTATATTATATACATTGTATATATATAATTAAATATATACATATATATGTAATACCTACATAATAACATATTCCTTTTTTTTTAAAACATCTTTATTGGGGTATAATTGCTTTACAATGGTGTGTTAGTTTCTGCTTTATAACAAAGTGAATCAGTTATACATATACATATGTTCCCATATGTCTTCCCTCTTGCGCCTCCCTCCCTCCCACTCTCCCTATCCCACCCCTCCAGGCTGTCACAAAGCACCGAGCTAATATCCCTGTACCTTGCGGCTGCTTCCCCCTAGCTATCTACCTTACTACGTTTGTTAGTGTGTATATGTCCATGACTCTCTCTCGCCCTGTCAAAGCTCACCCTTCCCCCTCCCCATATCCTCAAGTCCATTCTCCAGTAGGTCTGCGTCTTTATTCCTGTCTTACCCCTAGGTTCTTCATGACATTTTTTTCCCCCTTAAATTCCATATATATGTGTTAGCATACGGTGTTTGTCTTTTTCTTTCTGACTTACTTCACTCTGTATGACAGACTCTAGGTCTATCCATCTCATTACAAATAGCTCAATTTCATTTCTTTTTAAGGCTGAGTAATATTCCATTGTATATATGTGCCACATCTTCTTTATCCATTCATCCGATGATGGGCGCTTAGGTTGTTTCCATCTCCGGGCTATTGTAAATAGAGTTGCAATGAACATTTTGGTACATGACTCTTTTTGAATTATGGTTTTCTCAGGGTATATGCCCAGTAGTGGGTTAGGGTTTTGTACTCTTTCCACTCTGCTATAGTTTGAATGTGTCTCCTGCAAATTCATATGTTGAAACCTAACCCCAAAGGCGATGATGGTATTAGGAGGTGGGGCCTTTGTGAGGTGGTAAGGTCACGAGGGTGGAGCCCTTATGAATGGGGTTAGTGCTCTAATAAAAGAGGCTCCAGAGAGGCCCCATCTTTGGAGTCAGTTGCCCTGTTTCCCTCCTTCTGCCCATCCCTTCCGCTCTCCCCTCCACTTGCCCTAACTGGCTTTCTATAAACCATTTGCTATAAAGCCTACAGGCACAAGGGAATGAATTATGCCAATGACTGGAGGGAGCTTGGAAGTAGATTCTTTCTCAGTCAAGCTTCTGATGAGATCCTAGAACTGGGGTAAACCTTAATTACAGTTTTATGTGGCCCTTTGCAGAGGGCTGAAGTGAGCCATTCCTGGATTCTAGCACCACAGAAACCATGAGATAATAAATACGTTGTTTTAAGCCACCACGTTTTAGGTAGTTTGTTATTCAGCATAAATGCTCTGGGAAGTCCAATGTATCTTAAGAGTGATCTTCCTCAGTTCTCTTGCCCTATCCTCAGCCTGCTATGTATTATCTCCTTGCATTTTGATGAAGACTTGTAAAGAGTTGTGGGGCAGGTATAGATTTGCTGTGTGTTTTGGGGTCCTCAAAACTTAAATTTAAGATTTTAGTAAATCATGCCAGCTGAAATATGACAGATAACTTACCCAATTTCTAAATATAGCTAATTTCTTCCCATTCTCTTTGGCATATTCTTCCTCTTTCTGCCAGTTCACCAAAGCTGAAAGCAGTATTAGTCTCTTCTCTACTAGGAAGGACTTGCTACATTCTGGAATTCATTTGGCATTGATACCATATCTGGCACAACAGCTACAATAAGGCTAATGCTAGAGTCATTGAGCTAGAGTCATTCTGTAGTAATTCTTCAGTGTTTATGATTAGGACCACCACCCTTGGATCGTTTAGGTCTTTAATAGGATCACTAGTGTCTGACACCTCTCTTTGAAGCACATTATTTTTGATTTACTGTGTTGGCCAAAGTAGAAGGACAGTTTCAAAGGCTTCAGTTTGGCTTTCCACACCATGATAACACTTAGTCTATAAACCAAGATCCAAATGTGGGAGTTACTCCAACTGTCAAATACGTCAATCTCAATTATACCTTCAAGGACTGGGGAAATGAACACTGAGTGGATCCATGGCTCCATGGGCCCACTATATGTTAAACTTCAGCCAGATATCCATATATTACCTGGCCATTATGAGTCATTCTAACAGGATTGCCAACAGACATCAATGTCAAGCCAAACTCGGTGTCCAAGAGTCTTCAAAACATCTGGATAGTCTCCTTTCCTCTGTGTTCTGTCACTTGAGTAAAGGGTTGTATGTCTCTTTGGTGAAGGACTGGTAAAAATCGTTATGGTCTATACTTT
Organism: Monodon monoceros; assembly: GCF_005190385.1. Classification (NCBI taxonomy): domain Eukaryota; kingdom Metazoa; phylum Chordata; class Mammalia; order Artiodactyla; family Monodontidae; genus Monodon; species Monodon monoceros. The sequence continues at coordinate 22,497,829 of NW_021703770.1, read as the reverse complement.
TCATAGCTTCTTCCTATTAAACTATTCCTATTGTCTACATCTTCCTATTAAACGCCGGGCCACCTCCTCCATCATTGGGTTCCAGATGAGAAAATAGGCTTAAGTTTGGGTACTGAACAAGGCATGATGACTTTTTCTTTGCATTCCTGCCATTAAGCTTCCTCCTTCTCTATTTTTGCTTTCTTTGGATTTACTTTCCCATAGAGCAGAACCCTTGTTGGTAACCTGTCTGTTTGGATGCCATGTTCTATTAAACATCTCCACAACTGCCTGCAGGTCAAGCCCTCTTACTTGTTCTCCTAACCTGGTCTGAAATTTTGGCATTTTTTTCACACTGGCGTTTACACTTTGCTTCACCTGTGACATTACCTTCTCCAGGTTTTTAAGAGCCACTCTAGAAGAAGGTTTGCCCCATCCCTTGAAGTCTTTGAAAAGCTATTATTCCCCCAAGAAAATGCCCTATGGCAATTAATTCTTACTTATTCAGTCTTATGTTTTAGTCCCCTTGACCCCTCCAGTAGAATCTCAGGGACATTCCCTGGCTCCTACTGTGATATGCTGGCAACATCTTGCAGTTACTTTGGGGTGTACTTATTTTCATCCTTATCGAGTTCAACATATCTCCAGTGTGCTTATGTGACAGTATAGCAGTTGTTTGGGGCCTGGTAGTTAGGAAAGTAGGCCTTGGGAGAATTACCTCTTATAGAGGAAAATCCTTAAGCATCTTCTTTTGTGTGGGGGAGCGCTACATCATACTACACAGAGATGGGTCACCTCTTCAATCTGAGTCGTCTGCACACCATACATTTTCAGGGGCCCAGGTTTTACAGATTATGCCTGACTTTAGCATACCAACAAGCAATGGCAACATTTAAACATCTCCAGAGCTCTATGGCCATGATTATCAGATCTTGAGATTTATAGTCTTCTGAGTCTCTCTCCCACTGGAGGAGATAAAGGCCTTTTTTACACGCTACTAAATAGGATCTTAAGTTTTTACTCTGACCTCTAACTGTTTGTTAACTGCCTTCAGTTTCTTGTTAATCATCCCACTGCAGGACATCAATGTAACTTACTACATTGGTACTTAGTAAACAGGCAACTGTACTGTCCTTGTAGTCATTATTTCCCCTATAACTTTCAAATGCCTACATTATCTCACCAACCAGTCAAGGCACTTCCCACCACTGGGCTGTTTCCCAGGTTATCATTGATAAAATCTTCCAGAAATAGACCTGCAACCTTGTGAACAGTGTTCCATGTTCCACTCAGGATGGAGTCTTCCCTGCCGGGGATAGCCTTCAAATTTCATCTTAGAAAACTTAATTTTCTCGGACCACTCCCATGATGACCTGTATTAGTTCAGATCCTCTGAGAAGCACGCTCCAAGAGGAGATTAGATATACACAATTTTTTTTAAGGAAACATTTGTGAAAGATAATAGATGAAAAAGAGAAAAGCAACCCCTAAATATCCTGGAGCTTGCCTCATAGTATCAGTCAGACCTTAGTGTTGCTATAAACTGGCCTGGCAGTCACGAATAGCTTGGTTGTTCCCTACTGAAATGAACATTTCACAGAACATCAGTATCAGTCAAGTCTACTCTGGGACTATGATTGATTAACGTAAAAACAAGATCGCTCCATGTAATAGTCTGCTTGGGCTGCCATGACGAAATAGCGCAGACTGGGCAAGCTTAAGCAACAGAAATTTATTTTCCACACTTGTGGAGGCCATAAGTCCCAGGTAGAGGTGCTGGCACATTCGGTTTCTGGTGAGGTCTCTCCTCCTGGCTTGTAGACAGTGCCATTTCACTGTCCCCACATGCCCTTTACTGTGTGCACACTGTGGATACCTCTCTGGAATTTCTTTTTAGGAGGGCACCAGTCCTATCAGATTAGAACCCAACCATTATGACCTCATTTAACCTGAATTACTCTATCTCTATTACCTGGGTAATTACCAGGTTAATAGTACCTGAATACTTAATAATTACCCTGAATACTTAATAATTACCCTGAATTACCCTAAAGGCCCTATCTCTAAAAACAGTAACATTGGAGTTGGGCTTCAACATATGATTTTTGGGGAAACACAGTGCAATCCAGAACTTTCTATAGACCTACACATAAAAAACATGAAAATTGTCCAAGCCAAAAGTACCATACATCCCTGTCTTAATAAAAAGTATATATTTGGTGTCCTGGGGATCTCTGAAGTGATAAGTGTCTCTTTGTATGCTAATGAGATGGCTGTTTGGCAGTGGTTTCCTGGATGATGTAAGAATGCAGGGGTGGAGGGGTGGGGGGTGGATGCCAGGGGACTAACCATGTGATTAGAGGGTGGGAAATTTACTACCACCAGCCCCCAACCCCCAGGTTGGGTTCATCACCAATAACCAATAATGTAATCAACCATGACTAATTCAGCTGCCATAACATGCCCTGTCTGAAGAGAATTAGGAGAACCTCCACACTGGTGAGCACTTGAAGATTCTGGAAAGGTGGTACACCTAGAGAGGATATGGAAACTATGTGACCTTTCCCCATACCTTGTCCTATGCACCTCTTCCATCTGGCTGATCCTGAGTTGTATCATTTTATAATAAGACAGTAATCTAGGAAGTAAACTATTGTCCTGAGTTCTGTGAGCTGTTCTAGCAAATTATCAAACCTGAGGAGAAGATTGTTGAAATCTATGTACAGCCAGTTGGTTTTAGAAACACAGGTGACCACCTGGACTTGCAATTGGTATCTGTTGTGGGGTAGAGCAGTCTTGTGGGATTGAGCCCTTACCCTGTGGAGTTAGCACTAATTCTGGGTAGGTAGTGTCAGAATTAAGTTAAATTATAGGACACCCAGTTGGTGTCAAGAGAGTTGGAGAATTAGATGGCATGGGTAAAACACCCACAAATCTGGTGCCAGAATTGCTGTGTAAGAATGTAGAAGAAACAGGGGTTTTTTGCTTTTTTTTGTTTCTTACAATCCCTCTCTTTCAGCTAATCTGAGTAGTCATTATTTCTTTACAAATTATAGCTTTATCCTTTCCCTAGTCTGCCCTCCCTGTAGATAAAATTTATTAAAATTCAATGATACAATTACCCCCACTTCCTGACAACATTCAGTACAGATCTAAGCCATACTTACAACCTCCCTTGAATCACCTAACACAAGTCTAGACCCTATAACAAGTTCTTTCTAATACCTCATAATTGGGACACCCCTCAGTTTCCTGTGATATGCACTTTTTCTTGCTGGAATAAGTAAAAATCTGAATTTTCAACTACAGGTATGTTCTTGGTGGTTTTTGACTGTGGGGCATTGACTTGGGAAAGAGAACTGGGGCAGGCCAAGAGAGCCTTGGCCCACAGTACATATCTGATACTTGTAGGAAGAGAGGAAAGGAAGGAGGATTGCTAGCAAGAGACTGAGTATCCAGTGCAGTTCTGAGGAAATCCAATCTAGGCAAATGGCCTAAGCAAAAATGGCTCATTAGAGGTGTCTTTAGTTTGGCAGAAACATCTCAGCCTTTGGTTGGGAGCAGTCTGGGTGAAGCGTGGCCATATTGTGAATGTTCGAATAAATCTAAATGTAAGACAGCTGATGGTCATCATTCAACTATGTTCTTCACAAAATTTTCTGCTGAAGGCAGATCTCACTGGCACTTCTCCAGGGACAATACAAAAAGGAGAGAGAGGAAACTGAGATGAGTTTCCAGATCAAAGTTTTGTCACTGATGAAAGATAGTACAGTTTGGCAATATTAGTACAAATAATGGATACAAAAGCAATTTTAAAATATATGATTGTTACAACTTCACATCTGATTGGATATGAGGGTTTAAAAATAGGAATAATTAATGGATAACAAGAAGCTTGAAGTTTGAGTAACAGAGAATGGTAAAGTCAGAGCAATAATAAAGTTAGAATAAGAACAGTTTGTAGGAGGATATGATGAGTTGATTTTGAGATTCTGGAGAAATTTATATATCAAAATTACAACAGAGTATTAAAAATAGACTAGTGTTCACAAGAGGTGAGAAAATTTTTAAAGAAAAAAGGAAGAGTTGTTATGAATTTACTTTGATTTTATAGTTGAAAGTATGGGAGGTTAAGTCACTAAGATAGCCAGGATAGAAAGAAAAATAGAAGAATCAGGGAAGAGTATAGAAAAACAGCAAAGGTAAAGATGGAGCAAGAGGAAGAGGTATTAATGGAAACTAAGGCACAGCCCTAAGGAGTTTAATGAAAAAGGGCTAGTTCAGGAATCCTACAATGATAAGAAAAGTATGTATAAATTAGGTGAAGGAAAAGATGTGAAATTGTTCAGGGAAATAAAAAACAAGAACTATTAATTTACTGATCAGAGGACCACTGGTATCCATTGATCAGTGTCAACAAGGAAATTAATACAGAGGATGATACATTCTAAGGATAGAAAGTGTTTTCTGAAGTTTGGTCAAGAGCTCACTTAGATTAGAAACAGATTCCTGGGTTTTCCCCAGAATAGCTAAATCGGAATCCATGGAGAATAAGTTGGATGGGGCAGTGAGTCATATAAATCAAAGTTTGAGCACTACTAGTAATACCACTTTCTAAAGAAATTTGTAAGTAAATAACGAGCTACAGAGAGGATAGGAAAATAAACAATAAAATATTTAATAACATGAATTAATAAAAAGGCACTAGAAAAAAAAGTGTTAAGCCACTCCATGGAGAGAAACATGAGATAAGAAGATTTGATAATTAACCAATGAAGAACTTCAAGATGGCATTCCCTCCTAGGAATTGAAGAGTATATACTTATAACTACTCTTATTTACAATAAGAATGTGCTGAGCCTTCTTTTGAAGGGCACCACAGAAGGGAAAGAACAAAACTTGCAGAAGATAAACTCTTAAAAGGATAGTTTCTCCCTGCTCACTTCAATAAATATATCACCGCCTAAAATGACAGAGGTACTTACTCTTTCTACCTTTTTGAAATTTTCCTTCAGGCTAGGTAGGTAAGTATGTTAAGGTATTGAAAACTCTGGATACTCCAGTAAAAAGCATTATTTACATGTGGTCAATACTGAAAAGTATGACAGACTTGTGCCTGTATCTCATATAAGAGAAGTGTGTGACAAGGTCAAACGTATCTGCAGGGAGGCTGTAAACTTGAGTTATCTTTCACTTTTGAGGCTCTGTATTAGGGGAAAGGAAGAGAGAAAGTATCTGGAAACCAGTCTCGAGCATTTGTAATTTTGATATTTAAAATATGTCGTCAGTCACAGACTGATGTTTAAATGTTATAAGAATTATCAATGAAGGCTACAATTTATAATTTTTAATGTAGTAAATGAATTTTATTGTATTCCCTTAATGTTATAAGCTGAAGAGTAATAGTGATTTATTATAGTGTTACATTATGGATAAATGCTGTGCATGTGTACATAGATATGTACAAATGCTGTAGATATAGATACGTATTTAGCCACATTTTCCAATTCTGGTAGTTTAGCTTTATATTTAGAATATTTTGGGATACTGAAATCAGATTTCTCATTATGAGAGGCCCTTGACAAAATTCAAAACAGAAATTTTTAGAACTAAAAAAATATTTTCAATGGCCTTGGTCCGTAGAATCTGTGTTATCTAATAAGATCACCACTTAGTTAGATAAATGGGATGGCATATGAAGATGTAATAAAGACAGGGATAAGAACTTGAATAATACTTACTAGTAGAACTGTTCTTGAAGCTGGGTATTAATTACAATGAATAAGTAAGCATATATTTGCTTTGGTTCTATTAACGTAAATAATGATATTACTTATGAAAGAAATTGATTTGAATTAGCATATATAATCTTATAATTACAAATTAATATTCATTTCATATTATCCTCATGTTAAAATCTTTCAGTGGTTTGTTAAAATATTAGAAAATATAATTTTTGAATAAAAATTCTTTGCTTGTGTCTGAAACATGTTTCAGACTATTCTGTACTGAAGTGGAGATCAAACATGATTGACAAAGATTTTATTCAAATATTTTGTAAATGAAATGTTCAAGGAAATTATAACATCCAAGTTTAGATATTACATAGCCCAAATCTTCCTCAGTCTTTCCTTATCTGTGGCAAAGGAATCATATACAACATTAATCACAGGGTTATCAGTCTTCCTGGCCTCCTAAAATATCATTTTTATTCTAAAAATTCTGAACCAGTAAAAATCAGAAAACGTCTGCTGGGTGGGTGGGGAATCTAATCTATGAGCAACTGGACAAGAACTAATACAAAATAATATTAAATGTAATGATGTTAATACTAAAAAAAACAAGAATATGCTATTTTTCAGAAGGGGAAAACTTCATTTTTATGATATAAGGAAACTCAACACCCAACTTACAAACTTTAAACTTTGAAAATGACAAATGTTCAGAGTTCAAGATATGCCCATCACAATATTTTAGATATACCTTCCATCTCAGGATAAATGTTAAGTATTAATTACTTACTGGCGTGCTATATGAAATGTATCGAGAGCTAAAATCTATTGTACATTGCTTTGTGAGAAAGTTTAATCTACCAAGAAAATAATGGTCTTCAGTGCATATTTAAAAGAGAGTTAAAAAAATTTTTTTTCCTGTGGACCTCTTCTTTTTATGTGGTAAAATTTTATTTCTAAATAGATAGGCTTAAATACTGAAATTATTCAGCATCATCCTTCTTAGAAAGTAATAATTGTAGAATTACTATTTACATTGTTATACCAGCATTTTTTATCATGACATATACAGAGATCATTCATTACAATACTGATTGGTAAACTACAAATCTGATAGTTCTTCCTGGGGTTCTATCAATATTACATTCATTGCATACATATAAATTAAAAACTTCATACGAAAGAAGCGGAAGTAGATAAAATACTTAAGATTGTGAAAACATGTACAGTGTGAGTGCTAAAATAATTTTCATGGCACATTTAGTTTTAAAACATGCCTAAGTGTTTAACAAAACTGCTAGCTCCTTGTCTACTGAAGATTTTAAAAGACTTTGAAATCCTAAATAATATTGTCTGGAAATAGTATATTATAACTTGTGGTTATTAAAGTGATGTCTTCTTCCCCATGGCTGTGTATCTTCCTATTTCTCCGTGTTATTCCTGAAAATAGTTTTTTCCATTGGCTTAGGTAACTCCTCCCATTTATTTTCTACAGTTTGTCAGGGTTTCTCAGGATCTCTGAGCATACATTCATTTCTGCTGGCTGGAAGCTTTCCAAGAAACTATATACATATACATATATATATATGTATATATATATACGCACACACATACAAACATATATATAATTTTAATTGTTTCTGCTTATATATTCACCTAATAGTAGTAGTACTATCACATAGCAGGGAATTTAAAATGACCAACTCTATGTCTAGTTTCATGACAGATTTATACACAAAGATTTGTTCACTAAAATAACAAAGTGAGGGAGATAAACCCTGCATGAATGAAGATGTAAAACTTTTAATGCTAAGTATTCAAACCATGTAAAATTTCTTATATAGAAAACATACTCAGTCTGTAAATAATGTGACTTGCTATACAGGTTCTAAAAGACTTTACTGATCATTACGCATTTAATAATCATGGGTTTGAAGGAAACAATGTGACCAATAACCTTAAGTTGCAAAATATAGACAATTAGTAGATTAACAGGATTTTCCTTTTCGTTTTTCTATAGCTTCATCTAAGTACAATTTTTGTTGATTTATAGAACATTTTATTTGCTTAAATTATTATGCAATAATTGATTAAACTATTCTCACATATTTATATAAAACTTAATAATTTAGCTATCTCCATGTAACTTGAATATTAAATACTTGAAATTCATGGATTTTTCCATAAAACTGTTTTAGCTTAGGTAGGAAGTTACTTGCTGGAAATGTGGTATAAATGAAAACAATGGGCATTTTAAAAATAAACTCTGTTGCATTTTTAATCCTTTTACTAGTTTAAAAAAATGACAATATAAAATAAACACATCATCCAGAATATCAAAAAGAGTTCATAGTACCTTCTTGACAACATGAAACACATGTAGTTACTATTTTTAGCAGTACTAAGTAGCTGACTACACAATGAGTTAAAATTACATGAAATGTCTCTTCCACTGATTTGTACAGGGCTTGAAATTGACTTATTCAAAATATATTTATAAACTCTGCTAGTTTAGCTAAGAGGAAATCTACTAAGGAAAATGGAATCAAAGCTAATCAGGAAAAAAGAGCATCTTCCCACACTATACTCACATTATACTTTTGATTTGCATTTCTCTAATAGTGCTGCTATGAACATTGCGGTGCATGTATCTTTTCAAATTATGGCGTTTTCCAGATATATGCCCAGAGGTGGAATTGCTGGATCACATGGAAACTCTATTTTAGTTTTTTGAGGAACCTCCACACTGTTTTCCATTGTGGATGCACCAATTTACTTTCCCACTAACAGTGTAGGAGGGTTCCCTTTTCTCCACACCCTCTCCAGCATTTGATATTTGTACATTTTTCAATGATGGCCATTCTGACCAGTGTGAAGTGGTACCTCATTGAGCTTTTGATTTGCATTTCTCTAATAATTAGCGATGTTGAGCATCTTTTCATGTGCCTGTTGGCCATCTGTATGTCTTCTTTGGAGAAATGTCTATTTAGGTCTTCTGCCCATTTTTTGATTGAGTTTGTTGTTGTTGTTGAGTTGTATGAGCTATAAGTATATTTTGGAGATTAAGCCTTTGTCAGTCCCATCATTTGCAAATATTTTCTCCCATTCTGTAGGTTGTTTTTGTTTTGTTTTGTTTATGGTTTCCTTTGCTGTGCAAAACTTATGATTTTGGTTGGGTCCCATTTGTTCATTTTTGTTTTTATTTCTATTGCCTTGGGAGACTGACCTAGGAAAATATCAGTAAGATTTACGTCAGAGAATGTTTTGCCTATGTTTTCTTCTAGGACTTTTATGGTGTTATATCTTATATTTAAGTTTTTAAGCCATTTTGAGTTTATTTTTGTATATAGTGTGAGGGTGTGTTCTAACTTCATTGATTTACATGTGGTCGTCCAGCATTCCCAACACCACTTGCTGAAGAGATTGTATTGTCTCCATTGTATATTCTTGCCTCCTTTGTCAAAGATTAATTGACCATTGGTTTATCGGTTTACTTCTGGGCTCTCTATCCTGTTCCATTGAACCATATGTCTGTTTTTGTGCCAGAACCATGCTATTTTGATTACTGTAGCTTCGCAGTATTGTCTGAAGTCTGGGAGGGTTATACCTCCAGCTTTGTTCTTTTTCCTCAGGATTGCTTTGAAAATTTTGGGTCTTTTATGGTTCCATATACATTTTAGGATTATTTATTCTAGTTCTGTGAAAAATGTCATGGGTAATTTGATAGGGATCACATGAAATCTTTAGATTGCTTTGGGTAGTATGGCCATTTTCATAATATTAAGTCTTTCAATCCACAAGAATGAGATATCTTTCTATTTCTTTGAATCATCTTCTTTTGATTGGAGCATTTACCCCATTGACACTTAAGGTAATTATTGATAGATATGCATTTATTGCCATTTTAAACCTTGTCTTCCAGTTGATTTTGTATTTCTTCTTTGTTCCTTTCTTTTTCTTTTTCCTTTTGTGGTTTGCTGGTTTTATTTTGTAGTATGCTTGTGTTCTTGGTTTCTGTGAATCTTTTGTATGTTTCTGATTTTTGGTTACCTTGTTTTTCAAATATATTAACCCATTCCTATATCTACTTGCTTTAGACTGGTAGTCATATAGGCTCAAACACATGTTTTTCTTTTTTTAACATCTTTATTGGAGTATAATTGCTTTACAATGGTGTGTTAGTTTCTGCTTTATAACAAAGTGAATCAGTTATACATATACATATGTTCCCATATCTCTTCCTTCTTGCATCTCCCTCCCTCCCACCCTCCCTATCCCACCCCTCTAGGTGGTCACAAAGCACCCAGCTGATCTCCCTGTGCTAAGCGGCTGCTTCCCACTAGCTATCTATTTTACGTTTGGTAGTTTATATATGTCCATGCCACTCTCTCATTTTGTCACAGTTTACACTTCCCCCTCCCCATATCCTCAAGTCCATGCTCTAGTAGGTCTGTGTCTTTATTCCCATGTTACCCTTAGGTTCTTCATGACTTTTTTTTTTCTTAGATTCCATATATATGTGTTAGCATATGGTATTTGTTTTTCTCTTTCTGACTTACTTCACTCTGTATGACAGACTCTAGGTCCATCCACCTCACTACAAACAACTCAATTTCGTTTCTTTTTATGGCTGAGTAATATTCCATTGTATATATGTACCACATCTTCTTTATCCATTCATCTGTTGATGGACACTTAGGTTGCTTCCATGTCCTGGCTATTGTAAATAGAGCTGCAATGAACATTTTGGTACATGACTCTTTTTGAATTATGGTTTTCTCAGGGTATGTGCCCGGTAGTGGGATTGCTGGGTCGTATGGTAGTTTTATTTGTAGTTTTTTATGGAACCTCCATACTGTTCTCCATAGTGGCTGTATCAATTTACATTCCCACCAACAGTGCAAGAGTGTTCCCTTTTCTCCACACCCTCTCCAGAATTTATTGTTTCTAGATTTTTTGATGATGGCCATTCTGACTGGTGTGAGATGATATCTCATTGCGGTTTTGATTTGCATTTCTCTAATGATTAATGATGTTGAGCATTCTTTCATGTGTTCGTTGGCAATCTGTATATCTTCTTTGGAGAAATGTCTATTTAGGTCTTCTGTCCTTTTTTGGATTGGGTTGTTTTTTTGTTATTGAGCTGCAAGAGCTGCTTGTAAATTTTGGAGATTAATCCTTTGTCAGTTGCTTCATTTGCAAATATTTTCTTGCATTCTGAGGGTTGTCTTTTGGTCTTGTTTATGGTTTCCTTTGCTGTGCAAGAGCTTTTAAGTTTCATTAGGTCCCATTTGTTTATTTTTGTTTTGATTTCCATTTTTGTAGGAGGTGGGTCAAAAAGGATCTTGCTGTGATTTATGTCATAGAGTGTTCTGCCTATGTTTTCCTCTAAGAGTTTGATAGTGTCTGACCTTGCATTTAGGTCTTTAATCCATTTTGAATTTATTTTTGTGTATGGTGTTAGGGAGTGTTCTAATTTCATACTTTTACATGTAGCTGTCCAGTTTTCCCAGCACCATTTATTGAAGAAGCTGTCTTTTCTCCACTGTATATTCTTGCCTTCCCTATCAAAGATAAGGTGACCGTATGTGCTTGGGTTTATCTCTGGGCTTTCTATCCTGTTCCATTCATCTATATTTCTGTTTTTGTGCCAGTACCATACTGTCTTGATTACTGTAGCTTTGTAGTATAGTCTGAAGTCAGGGAGCCGGATTCCTTCAGCTCCATTTTTCATTCTCAAGATTGTCTTGGGTATTCAGGGTCTTTTGTGTTTCCATACAAATTGTCAAACACATTTTTTTTAAAACAATCTACATTTTCTTGCTCTCCTCCCTCACATTTTATAATTTTTGATGTCCCCTTTTACACCTTCAAGTTTATCCTTTTGCTGTTTATTGTAGTTATCATCACTTTCACAAAAACATTTTTGATTTTTTTTTTTTTTAACTGCATACTGGCTTATTTAAGTCATTTACTTTTCAGTTGTGGTGCTGTATTCTTTTAATTTTTGCTGGTCTGCGAAATTGTTTCTCTCTCCTTCTATTCTAAATGATAATCTTGCTGGGTGGAGTATCCTAAGTTTTCTGGTTTTTCCCTTTCAGGACTTTGAATATATCTTGCCTCTCCCTGCTGGCCTGCAATCTCTATTTGTGTAGAGAATCAGCTGATAGCCTTATGGAGTTTCCCTTGTAATTAACACTTTGTTTTTCTCTTGCTGCTTTTAGAATCCTCTCTTTAACTTTTGGCATTTTAATTATAATATGTCTAGGTATAGGTCTCTTTCGGTTCATCTAGTTTGGGGCCCTCTGTGAATCCTGTACCCGGATATTTGTTTCCATTTTTAGGTTTGGTAAATTTTCATCCATAATTTTTTCAAATACCTTTTTGATACCCTTTTCTCTTTCTTCTCCTTCTGGGATCCCTATTATGTGTCAGTTGGGATGCTTTATATTATCCCACAGGTCTCATATATTGCTTTCATTTTTTTCTTTTCACTTGCCTTTCTGTCTGCTGCCCTGATTGATTGATTTCCATTATTCTGTCTTCCAGATCACTTATTCATCCAAAACCCATATTTTAAAATGTACTACTCTGTTAACTTTGATGAACAGCCTAGATTAGGAATAAATATAATAGTAGAAAATATCCCAATAGCATTTATATAACATTAATATTAATTATAATATTACAAGAGAGTAAAAGCTTACCTGACATGGTTACAACTTTAATGTCAGGGCATGTTGTAAAAACTGCTGAGTTTAGTCTTGCAACAATGTGTGATGTCCCTTTCAAAACTAGATGTTCCCTGTAGAAGCCAAGTGTATGCAATACAATGCCAGTGTGTTAGGGAGTGTAACCCAGGAATTCTTCTGGAAATTAGGTGGCACAGAAAGGAACTGGAAGTTTATACTTAAACTAAATTAAAGGACATAGTTGTTTTATATTTCAGCATTTACTAGAAAGAGAAAAAGGAACCTATATATTCCTTATGCCAAGACAGGTTTCCTGCGAGAGTATAGTTTTTAGGGGCTGGCAGTCAGGAAAGCACTAAAAGTGCTGGGGGGATGGGGAGCACCTGCTACTAGAAATTATAAAGTTGGCCAGAGCCTAGAAACAACGGTAGTGATTAGAACATTTAGTCGAGATTGGAACATTTACTTCAATGTCAGTGAGTGAAGATAATTATTTGCAAAGTTCTTGGGTTGCAGTAGGAGCCACACATTCTCCAAACTAAGAATTTCTCAGGGTTGGAAACAGCAGTTATTGGTTAAACACTATTTTATTGAATGAGACTGTTAAGTACATTGAAAAACATTCAGCATGTTTGGATCTTGCCCCACCTTTCAACCACAGATTCTTAAGTTGGGGCTTAAATGTTAAGTGTTTGTGTAAAGCTTGTATTCTATGAATTCTGTTTTCCTTCCCTGCCCAAATCTCACCAGTTATAAACTATTCTATACTCCCCCAATGTTTAATCTCTTTTCTCTTTACACTTCCTGTCAGTCAATCCCGTTTCATCCTTGTGCACATTTGCAAAGCCTCAGCAAGCACGCACATGAAAGTGACACTCACATGTGCACGCGAAGTCCTGAATTCTCACAAAAAGAAATTAAAGAAGAAAACAGGGTTTTGTAAAACTCATTGGAAACATAAATGGGAAACAGTGAAACCCAGTTTGTATTCTCCAATCTTTATTTGCTATATACTCTTCTGAACTTGTTAAAAATATTATATTCTATTTTCTCATAGCAATTATGTTATCCCATAATCATCCCAGCCTATTGAAAGTCTTGAGGAATATAACAATAAATTCCCCCAAATTATAAAATATTATATCTGTGTCAGAGTTAATAATGTGTTTACAGCTAAAAATGCCCATATTTTAGCTATTTATTACGTCACTATGCTTTTGATTTCATATCTCACTAGTAAATGATTTCTTGTGTCTATTTTATTGGCCCTGTCAGCCCAAACAGAATTTCTGCCAATGAATGATAAAGAAGAAATGAAGATTGTAGTTCTTATTCACTGCAGTTACTCTTACAGTATGCTTAATATAGTATTCAAATATGCAGCAAGCCTAGGGTCCCTTAGCTATTCTCAGGTTCAATTCCTTTGCTGAATCAAATGCTTTCTCCCAGCCTTTCAACCTCTTTCCTCCTCTGCAGTAACAAACTCTGTTCCATTGGACAGTGATCTGTTGTTTACATGCCAGATTTTTTAAGCTATGGATTTATAGCTGGATGGTTCAGGGAACTTCAAGCAACAGCTTGATCAGTAAAGCACGTAGTCATGCTTCAATTGTGCTTTGCTCTCTTGGTAACAGGCCAGATTTAAAAACAAAAAGGAATGGGAAAATATAAATGATTACCCAGGATAGGTTACATAGTACTTTAGGATATAGAGACTGCAGCAGTGTGCAATTTGAAATTCACAGTAATGGACATCTCACTTTGTGAGACTTTACTATTATGGATAGACTATGCTATAACAGAGAATAGAGGAGGGGATCTAAAAATAGTTCATTGCATTGTGTTGCTATCTGTGGGCAATTCTGCTGTGTAAAACTTTTGCCACTCTGTCTGTGGAAACCAGTTAGACATAGGAAGCTTTTTGGATGGTACACACAAATCTAGCTAGCCACATTTCTTTTTAAAAGGCATAAGAAGAAAGGAGTGAAAAGACATTTGGAGTTTCTGCGTGTGGATGACAAGTAGCCCAGAAGCTAAGTAAAAAGACCCAGTTCCAGCAATTATTGTTGTTGAAATTTACTGCATATAAGTGCACTCTTAATACATTTATTTTCTTTTTTTGTATTTAATAACATCTTTTAAAGAAAATGAGTCAAAGTTATTGTGTCATACGAAAACAATCACTGAAGTTTCCTACTCTCTTGGAAAAACAAAACGAAATATGTATCTTCTCTCTATTCAGACACCTGAGTTTTTTAAATAATTAAATGTAAGCATTTTAAATGCAAACCCTATTTTCAAAAGGTTTATGATTGCCTGTTAAAAATCAGCACCAAGCTAGAATTTGGCACAGTGAGTGTTTATTGGAGGGCAGTGACATTTCAAATGCATTTTTCTTTAGTATATTATGGACTCAATTTCCAAGAGATTGGCTAATTTAATTTCAGAACAATTCAGTGCCTTCCAAGATCTCCATCCCTGCTGCTCTTAATAAGTATACTCTAGCCTGTGTAGAGTGTTCCAATACACAGATTTAGGGAATTCTGAGAAATCTTAGCAGAATGAAGAGAGAAGAAGAGCAATTTATTATGAAAAGCTGCTGGTTCAATGAGCTAAATTATATTCTTGTATTGGAGAGTATAGGATTTTGGAAAAAAAATTGGAAAACTTTAGCAATTTCCATTTTATGATGTGGACAAAATGTTACAGTTCATAATTTTCAGGTAAACTTATTTCAGATACACCCATGCAAAATAAACAGGGAAAATAGTGGTCAATGTATTGTGTTCAATGTCTTGTACCTCAGCTGAAGGACATAATTAAAGGCAGAAAGGAGAAAAGAATGGCCAAAGAGGGTAAAAATGCACCACAGTTTTATGACAATAGGAGCACTGAATTGGGAGTCAGCACATGGGGATTTGAGTTATTAATCCATAACTTCCCTTCTTTAGGTCTTGGTGTCTTCAACTGTGAATTAAGGAATTTAGAACCCTTATTCCTACTAAGTTTTACCCAGAAATTTAATTATTCAATCCTAAGGAATATCTATTTTTCTTTCCTTTTCCTTTATAAATTCTAAATTAAAACCCTCTAGGCTTACGACCAATTAAATATTTTATATTTATGAAATAACCCCATAGGAACTAAAAAGGACTGATCTCATCAATTAGCCTTCAATTTCCTGTTTTTCAAGCATATGAATTATAATTTACAAGATTAAGACGAATGGTGAGAATTCCATGATATTGAGGGATAACGAGGAAAATAAAAATGAAAAGTGCTATTTTTTAAATAATAGCAAAAGTGTGTAATTAAAATAGTTTTTCCTCTGGCATTCTGAAAGATATATAAAAGGTTCAGAAAAGGTTATTTTCACATAAAATGAATGTGGTGGAATCATGGGCACTTGAGACTTTTAAACCCAGACAGCCTACAATCATGCCTACAGTCATTTTTGGCTGTTCTTTTTGATTTCATTCATAATGTTTCCCAGTTAATAATTATGGATTATGTTACTCTCATTAAACATATCTATAATCTTACTTGATTGTCTCAATTCTCTCTATTAAGTATACTGTGGTTTTTCTAGTAAGAATTTAATACAATTTTTCATGTCTGAATACAGCATTTGGTCAATTTGTTGAGAAGACCTGGCCTCTTAAATCTGTTTTCCTCACCATCGCCTCAAAATCCCCAAATGTCTGCCTTTTGCAGATGGAATCACTATAGCAAACAGAAAGGTGGAGTTTGGCCTTTTGCTGGGTTTGATGTGGTTCTTTCTTTCAGGACAAGACGTTTCCTATAAAGGGATTTTTTTTTTTTTTTTTTACTGTTTTGCTAATGTTTATTTTCTGAGTCTCTCTTTGTTTATATTAAAATAAAGTTTGAGGGGAAACAAACCTTCTGAAGGCCAAAAAAATCTGTAAACATAATATAACAAAGCATCTTTTTATTTTCCATGAGCACTAACTGGCTACTTAGTAGCAAATTGGTCAGTGTGCTATTCCAAGTAGTTTCTGATTTTGCCAAAGTGATTAAAGTACCAGACCTACATCAGAGGTTATATTCTCTTCTTTCTGTGCTGGAAGTGGGCCTGCAGGTCAAAATGTAATAAAAATATATACCGCATCATCTAAAATTCGAGAAGGTGCTATGTTGCAGATGCTAGAGGCTTATTTAAGGACTTGCTAAATTGAGGTGCAAATTAGTTTAAAAAGTAGATGAATAGCTTTGGTGGACACCCCTCTGTCAATTTGGCACTACTCTTGAGTTATATTAATTTTGTGGCAAGTGGTAAATACGATGAAAGGAAGTTACAGGTAAGGGAATAACACACAGGTACTAAGGGCAAGAGGATGTGGCAAATACGGATTTGTTGATGAATTTAAAAGCTCAGAAATTATAACAGCTACAGCATTTAATAAAAATTTAAAATATAAGTCAGTGTTTATTGAATACTCTTATATGAAATGATATTGATTATGGTGTTCTTGTGCCTTCATATCAAATATTTATAATGTGTAGCATTAAGCAAGTCAATAATTTCATGATACCTTTTATATTTTTTCACAGTCTCATTAATTAAAAATATGCAAGTAAGGTTTCAGTTCTGTGAAGTAAAGAGCTTATATATTGCATGCAGAAGAACATGTTATAGGTTAGATACTTGGATGTATATAAAGAAAGAAAGAAAAGGCCAGAGAAGGAATAAATCAAGGTAAAATAGAATCCTTTATTTTCTTAACTGATTTAAAAGATAACTGTCTAGTTAAAGTAATAATTGTAAAAATGCATTGGATTGCAATAACATTTGTTCAAGTGAAATGAATGACAGCAGTGCCACAATACATGGGCAAGAGGAATTGGAGATATTTTATTCTTAGGTTCCTGAAATTCAGGTGAAGTGACAGTGTTATTTGTAGGTTGATTTACAGTAGTTATATAGTGAACTCTAGGGCATGTAGTAAAAATTTAATAATAATTGGTATGCTAAGAAAGAACATAAAAAGGGACCATTTAAAATGCTCAATTTACACCAAAAAAGGCAGAAATATTGGCAAACATAAGAGATATCAATGTATTAATAATCACTATAAATGTGAATGGTGCAAATATAATTAAAATTTACAATTTGTCAGATTGAATTAACAAAGAAGAACCAATTACCATTGGCCCTCCATATTCATGGATTCCTGCCACCACCGATTCAGTGAACAACAGGTGGATCCATGGATACAGAGGGGCAACTGTATTAGGCCATTTTATGTAAGGGACTGGAGCATGGGTGGATTTTGATATCCGTGGAGAGTCCTGGAGCCAATCCTCCTCACAGATGGGGAGGGGTGACTGTGTATTTTGTCTACAGAGATCTGTTTTAGATACATATACTCATATAAGTTAAAAGTAACCTATAAGTACATTAGAGGCTTTCTCTAATTCGGGAAGTAATTCCACCTTCCATCAAGTAGCCCTCTTTCTATCCCAAAAATTTGCCAAGCTCTGTCACACATCGAGGAATTTTAATATATTGGTTCTTCTCTCTGTAATCTAATCCCTTTGCCTTTCTCATTGACCATATCCTTCTCATCCATCTTGTTTCCTCTACAATATTCAATTATATAATTTTAACTGTATTTTTTTAATTAATTTATTTATTTTTGGCTGTGTTGGGTCGTTTCTGTGTGAGGGCTTTCTCTACTTGCGGCAAGCGGGAGCCACTCTTCATCGCGGTGCACAGGCCTCTCACTATCGTGGCCTCTCTTGCTGCGGAGCACGGGCTCCAGACGCGCAGGCTCAGTAGTTGTGGCTCACGGGCCCAGTTGCTCTGTGGCATGTGGGATCCTCCCAGACCAGGGCTCGAACCCGTGTCCCCTGCATTGGCAGGCAGACGCTCAACCACTGCAACACCAGGGAAGCCCCTGTATTTTGTTTGTTCATTAAACTGGTGTGTCTTATCTCTTTCAGTAGAAATAAGCTCCATGAGAGCAAGGACTAGGTTTGTCTTTCTCACTGATGTAATTCCAGAAATTAGATTAAGTGCTTACCATTATTAGTTCAAGATAGATGTGAATTGAATAACTTACTTGCTAAGTGAATTTAAAAAACAATTTTTAGTGCATTCATGACTAATATGGCTTAATATATTAATCCCTTTATTTTGCCTTAACAACAACAACGACAAAAAAAAAAACGACTGTGAAGAGGCAGAATGGGGAAGAAGATTGGGGAGATACACAGAGATGGCTTTTCCCATAATCACACACACAAAAAAGAGATTGCTTCATCTTCCTGCAACAGAAACCACAAAGTACAGGTGCGATGCTGGTATAAATTAGGCCTAAATTATGTAAAGAGAGAAAGTTCTCAGGTTCTTTGTTCTTAAAGGACCCTTAGCTGGGACACACATGAGAAGCCAGAGCCCACTGAATGGGAGTGCTATTAACCATGGAACTATTGACTCACACACAACAAAGGTATTTCATAAACAGAAGTGACATTAAATTTGGATTTCCATCTCTGTGGGACATAAAGGAATGAAGAAGAAATATTTCTCTTTGATTTCCCTTGCACACTACAGGAAATACAGTTGTGTTTGTCATGTGGTTATAACCATGAAGAGGAAGTCAGGTCTGCTCTCCCCCCTGCTGTTCACCACTTCGGGATCTAAGTAACCATGACAGCATTTATTCATCCTCAAAGCTTTGAAGAGAATTTGAGATGAAGGTTGAGGAGAAAACCCAGATGTTCTTTTAAAAGTTAGAATTCACAAGGAAGGAAAAAAGACCTGTTCATAAGAGAGACTGTTTTGGGTGAAATGCAATAAATTCCATACTCATAAGAGTTAATGTTTTAGTTAGTTTTTTAAAATAATTGTCAACAAAAGCTCTTATGCTTAAAATCAATACTGTAGAAGTTACCCAGAATTCATGTTTATTGACTATCAGGAATCAGGGCAAGGATATTCAAGCTAACATGAGTGCATGGGGGTGCTGAGGAAAACATGGTTTTGATGGTAAGGAAAATAATCACAGTGTTTAGGTAACAAGGTTAATATATGTCTTTTGCGTAGCCTGGACACACTAGAAATATAATAAGAGCTGTTTTTTGATAAAATAATTTAATGGCTCAGAATCTAATGTTTTGCCTTGTATGCTGGCCATTTACTCAAGGTATGATTTTTTAATACTTAAATTCAGGGAGTAAAAATACTATATTTTCAACAAGAAACAATCAGTTTGTTGTGTACCACATTTTACTTCTTACACTCTAAAGTGTGTCTGTAATATCCAGGGGTCAGCAATCATTTAAAAAACCTTTTGTGAATTCATAGAAGTTCACAGATACACTGTCATAGATAATCTATTCTGGGCTACTGGCTTTACAGAATGAGGCATGATTATAATAGGAAAGTTGATGAAATTTGCATGTAAATTGATAATTCGTGAAACATTCATTTTTCACGTTTCATACATGTTTCATTTTTCGGGGCAAAATATATATTAAAGGAGACTCCTATTTTAAGGCGATTCTTATATAATTTTGCACAACAACATTCACAAAATCTTTCTTTTGAAATCAATATAGTATAACCTCATACCAAATGAGAAACTTCCAACACCACTGAAATACAGATGAAAGATAAATGCTCACATTCATGACACCTATTACTGACATATATCTACTATGGACTTAATATGTATTGAGTCGAAATATCATACATACAAATGTAAAATTATTTCTGTACTTTCAAAGTTCTCAGATTTTTACCAGTTTTTGCAATATATATACATATATATATATGTTGCAATATATATACATACATATATATACATATATTTTTTTTACCAGTTGTTGCAATATATATATATATATATATATATAAAGCAAGTATCTTGCTTGCTTTAATATAGTAAGTTACACACTCTTTTATTGGCCATACACATAAAAATGTGTGGACTAAAACATCAACTTTAGACAAGCCTCTTAGATAGCCTCATCCACCAGAGGGCAGACAGCAGAAGAAAGAACAACTATAATCTTGCAGCCTGTGGAACGAAAACCACATTCACAGAAAGACAGACAAAATGAAAAGGCAGAGGACTTAGTCCAAAATGAAGGAACAAGATAAAACCACTGAAAAACAACTAAATGAAGTGGAGATAGGCAACCTTCCAGAAAAAGAATTCAGAATAATGATTGTGAAGATGATCTAGGACTTCAGAAAAAGAATGGAGGCAAAGATCAAGAAGATGCAAGAAATGTTTAACAAAGACCTAGAAGAATTAAGGAACAAACAAACAGAGATGAACAATACAATAACTGAAATGAAAACTACACTAGAAGGAATCAATAGCAGAATAACTGAGGCAGAAGAACAGAGAAGTGACCTGGAAGACAGAATGGTGGAATTCACTGCTGCTGCGGAACAGAATAAAGACAAAAGAATGCAAAGAAATGAAGACAGCCTAAGAGACCTCTGGGACAACATTAAATGCAATAACATTCACATTATAGGGGTCCCAGAAGGAGAAGAGAGAGAGAAGGGACCCGAGAAAATATTTGAAGAAATTATAGTCGAAAACTTGCCTAACATGGGAAAGGAAATAGCCACCCAAGTCCAGGAAGCACAGAGAGTCCCATACAGGATAAACCCAAGGAAAAATATGCTGAGACACATAGTAATCAAACTGGCAAAAATTAAAGAAAAATTACTGAAAGCAACAAGGGAAAAATAACAAATAACATACAAGGGGACTCCCATAAAGTTAACAGGTGATTTCTCAGCAGAAACTCTACAAGCCAGAAGAAAGTGCCATGATATATTTAAAGTGATGAAAGGGAAGAACCTATGACCATGAGTACTCTACCCAGCAAGGATCTCATTCAAATTTGATGGAGAAATCAAAAGCTTTACAAGCAAAAGCTAAGAGAATTCAGCACCACCAAACCAGTTCTACGACAAATGCTAAAGGAATTTCTCTAAGTGGGAAACACAAGAGAAGTAAAGGACCTACAAAAAAAAAACCCATAACAATGAAGAAAATGGTAATAGGAACATACATATCGATAATTACCTTAAATGTGAATGGATTAAATGCTCCAACAAAAAGACACAGGCTTGCTGAATGGACACAAAAACAAGACCCATCTATATGTTGTCCACAAGAGACCCAGTTCAGACCTATGGGCACATACAGACTGAAAATGATGGGATGGAAAAAGATATTCCATGCAAATGGAAATCAAAAGAAAGCTGGAGTAACAATACTCATATCAGATAAAATAGACTTTAAAACAAAGAATGTTACAAGAGACAAGGAAGGACACTACGTACTGATCAAGAGATCAATCCAAGAAAAAGATATAACAATTATAAATATATATGCACCCAACATAGGAACAGCTCAATACATAAGGCAACTGGTAACAGCTGTAAAAGAGGAAATCCACAGTAACACAATAATAGTGGGGGACTTCAACACCCTAGTTACGCCAAGGGACATATCATCCAAACAGAAAACTAATAACAAAACACAAGCTTTAAAAGACACAATAGACCAGATAGATTTAACTGATATTTACAGGCCATTCCATCCCAAAACAGCAGATTACACTTTCTTCTCAAGTGCACACGGAAAATTCTACATGATAGATTACATCTTGGGTCACAAATCAAACCTCAGTAAATTTAAGAAAATTGAAATCATATCAAGCATCTTTTCTGACTATAATGCTCTGAGATTAGAAATCAATTACAGGGAAAAAAACGTATGAAACACAAACACATGGAGGCTAAACAATACATTACTAAATAACCAAGAGATCACTGAAGAAATCAAAAAGGAAATTAAAAAATACCTAGAGACAAATTACAATGAAAACACGTAGATCCAAAACCTATGGGATGCAGCAAAAGCAGTTCTAAGAGGGAAGTTTATAGCAGTACAAGCCTACCTCAAGAAACAAGAAAAATCTCAAACAATCTAACCGTACACCTAAAGGAACTAGAGAAAGAAGAACAAACAAAACCCAAAGTTAGTAGAAGGAAAGAAATCATAAAGATCAGAGCAGAAATAAATGAAATAGAAACAAAGAAAACAATATAAAGATCAATAAAACTAAAAGCTGGTTCTTTGAGAAGATAAACAAAATTCATAAACCATTAGCCAGACTCATCAAGAAAAAGAGGGAGAGGACTCAAATCAATAAAATTAGAAATGAAAAAGGAGAAGTTACAAAAGTCACCACAGAAATACAAAGCATCCTAAGCACTACTCCAAGCAACTCTATGCCAATAAAATGAACAAACTGAAAGAAATGGATGAATTCTTAGAAAGGTATAACCTTCCAAGACTGAACCAGGAAGGAATAGAAAATATGAACAGAACAATTACAAGTAATGAAATTGAAGCTGTGATTAAAAATCTTCCAACAGGGAGCTTACTTGGTGGTGCAGTGGTTGAGAGTCTGCCTGCTGATGCAGGGGACATGGGTTCATGCCCTGATCTGGGAAGATCCCACATGCCATGGAGCAGCTAAGCCCATGAGCCATGGCCACTGAGCCTGCGTGTCCGGAGCCTATGCTCCACAACGGGAGAGGCCACAACAGTGAGAGGCCCGCGTACCGCAGGAAAAAGAAAAAAAAAATCTTCCAACAGGGGCTTCCCTGGTGGCGCAGTGATTGAGAGTCCACCTGCTGATGCAGGGGACATGGGTTCGTGCCCCGTTCCAGGAGGATCCCACATGCCATGGAGGGGGTGGGCCCGTGAGCCATGGCTGCTGGACCTGCGTGTCCAGAGCCTGTGCTCCGCAACAGGAGAGGCCACAATGGTGAGAGGCCCGCATACCGCAAAAAAAAAAAAAAAAAAAAAAAGAAATCTTCCAACAAACAAAAGTCCAGGACCAGATGGCCTCACAGGTGAATTCTGTCAAGCATTTAGAGAAGAGCTAACACCCATCCTTCTCAAAATTTTCCAAAAATTGCAGAGGAAGGAACACTCCCAAACACATTCTATAAGGCCACCCTCACCCTGATACCAAAACCAGACAAAAATACTACAAAAAAAGCAAATTACAGACCAATATCACTGATGAATATAGATGCAAAAATCCTCAACAAAATACTAGCAGACAGAATTTACCAACACATTAAAAGGATCATACACCATGATTAAGTGGGATTTATCACAGGGATGCAAGTTTTCTTCAATATATGCAAATCAATCAATGTGATACACCGTATTAATAAATTGAAGAATAAAAACCATATGATCATCTCAATAGATGCAGAAAAAGCTTTTGACAAAATTCAACACCAATTTATCATAAAAACTCTCCAGAAAGTGGAGATAGAGGGAACCTACCTCAACATAGTAAAGGACATATACGACAAACACACAGCAAACATTATTCTCAATGGTTAAAAAGTGGAAGCATTTCTTCTAAGATCAGGAAGAAGACAAGGATGTCTACTCCTGCCAGTATTACTCAACATAGTATTGGAAGTCCTAGCCACAACAATCAGAGAAGAAAAAGGAATCCAAATTGGAAAAGAAGAAGTAAATCTGTCTCTGTTTGCAGATGACATGATAGTGTACATAGAGAATCCTTAAGATGTCACCAGAAAACTACTAGAGCTATTCAATGAATTTCGTAAAGTTGCAGGATACAAAATGTACAGAAATCTCTTGCATTCCTTTACACTAATGATGAAAATTCTGAAAGAGAGATTAAGGAAACACTCCGCTTTACTACTGCAACAAGAAGAATAAAATACCTAGGGATAAACCTACCTAGGGAGACAAAAGACTGGTATGCAGAAAACTATAAGACACTGATGAAAGAAATTCAAGATGATACCAACAGATGGAGAGTTATACCATGTTCTTGAATTGGAAGAATCAACATTGTGAAAATGACTATACTACCCAAATCAATCTACAGATTCAATGCAACCCCTATCAAATTACCAATGGCCTTTTTTATGGAACCAGAACAAAAAATCTTAAAATTTGTATGGAGACAAAAAAGACCCCCAATAGCCAAAGCATCTTTGAGGGAAAAAAATGGAGCTGGAGGAATCAGACTCCCTGACTTCAGACTATACTACAAAGCTACAGTAATGAAGACAATGTGGTCCTGGCACAAAAACAGAAATATAGATCAATGGAACAGGATAGAAAGCCCAGAGATAAACCCATGCACCTATGGTCAACTAATCTATGACAAAGGAGGCAAGGATATACAATGGAGAAAAGGAAGTCTCTTCAATAAGTCGTGCTGGGAAAACTGGACAACTGCATGTAAAGAATGAAATTAGAACACTCCCTAACACCATACACAAAAATAAATTGGATTAGAGACCTAAATGTAAGACTGGACACTATAAACTTTTAGAGGAAAACATAGGAAGAACACCCTTTGACATAAATCACAGCAAGATCTTTTTTGATCCACCTCCTAGAGCAATGGAAATAAAAACAAAAAAAAACAAATGGGACCTAATGAAACTTAAAAGCTTTTGCAAAGCAAAGGAAATTGCAAACAAGATGAAAAAACAACCCTCAGAATGGGTGAAAATATTTGCAAATGCATCAATGGACAAAGGATTAATCTCCAAAATATATAAACAGCTCATGCAGCTCATTATTTAAAAAGCAAACAGTGCAATCCAAAAATGGGCAGAGGACCTAAATAGACATTTCTCAAAGAAGACATACAGATGGCCACGAAGCACATGAAAAGCTGCTCAACATCACTAATTATTAGAGAAATGCAAATCAAAACTACAATGAGGTATCACCTCACACCAGTTAGAATGGGCATCATCAGAAAATCTACAAACAACAAATGCTGGAGAGGGTGTGGAGAAAAGGGAACCCTCTTGCACTGTTGGTTGGAATGTAAATTGATACAGGCATTATGGAGAACTGTATGGAGGTTCCTTAAAAAACTAAAAATAGAACTACCATATGACCTAGCAGTTCCATTACTGGGCATATACCCTGAGAAAACCATAATTCAAAAAGAGTCATATACCACAGTGATCATTACAGCTCTGTTTACAATAGCCAGTCATGGAAGCAACCTAAATGCCCATCAACAGACAAATGGATAAAGAAGATGTGGTACATATATACAATGGAATATTACTCAGCCATAAAAAGGAAAGAAATTGGGTCATTTGTAGAGACGTGGATGTATCTAGAGGCTGTCATACAGAGTGAAGTAAGTCAGAAAGAGAAAAACAAATATTGTATATGAATGCATATATGTGGAACCTAGAAAAATGATATCGATGAACCAGTTTGCAGGGCAGAAATAGAGACACAGATGTAGAGAACAAACGTATGGACACCAAGGGGGGAGAGTGGTGGAGGGTGGTGGTGGTGTGATGAATTGGGAGATTGGGATTGACATATATACACTAATATGTATAAAATGGATAACTAATAAGAACCTGCTGTATAAAAAAATAAAATAAAATTCACAAATTCAAAAAAAAGATTAGCATTGGTATGTTTAAAAATCTTTCATTAGAAACAATATAAAAAAATCAACTTTACAAACACATTCTGGGCTTCCTTGGTGGCGCAGTGGTTGAGAGTCCGCCTGTCGACGCAGGGGACATGGGTTCGTGCCCCAGTCCGGGAGGATCCCACATGCCACGGAGCGGCTCGGCCCGTGAGACATGGCCGCTGAGCCTGCACGTCTGGAGCCTGTGCTGCACAACAGGAGAGGCCACAACAGTGAGAGGCCCGCGTACCGCAAAACAAACAAACAAACAAAAAAACCACATTCTGGAGTTATTATTAGAAAACATAATATATCTTTTAGAGAGATTGATGATTTCCATCATTTACATATATTTGGAGCCAGATACCTTATTTTTCTTATGATTTGTGTGAGAAATCTTACAGATCTTACAGATCTTACAGATCTTACAAGTTCAAAGCACCTTATGTTAGCATTTGAAGTCTCCCCTGAGCAAATAATGGCAACCTAACAGAAAGATGAACCTGCACATCAGTGCAATATATTTTAACATACCACATTTTTAAACCTACCGATATTCTCCCTGGAAAGTACCTGAGAGTATGCATGGAATTATGTTCCATGGAAACATATTAGGAAAGCTAGAAGTTTCTATCAGTGGAATATGATTCTCTGAACATCAATAACTAGACATAAGTTTGAAATCCTGCACATAGACACTGACTTTGGGATATAGACTTTCTTCTTAGAAGATGCACCTTGTGTTTCAAGCTATTAGATATGCTAAGATTGGACTATATTATTTTGCCTAACTGCTTCCTATTATATCAAAAAGCATTCTTTTTTTCAGGTGTATTTTTAATTGAAGTTACAGTTCTCTCTAAGAACTGAGTGGAAAATGTTGTTTAGAACCATATTCAGCTATCATGGTATTTTCTAGGTAAAATGAATCATTTAAATAAGTTTCTCCCACTGGTTATTGTTCAGTTTCAGTTTTACATTTCAAAATAAAGAAAAACATTTCAAAATAAAGAAAAATAAAGAAAACATTTCAAAATAAAGAAAAAACTGTAAAAACAATACCTTGTCTTTTTAAAAAAATTTGACATATTTAACATGTTACATTTTGTAAATTGGTATATAACATGCTACTTTGATACATTTGTATATTGTAACATGGTTGCCATTGAAGCAACATTTATCATATTATTTGACTGTAGTATAATGTTACTCAATATATTTATTATTCTATAGTTTATTTACTACTTGTTACAAACAAAAGAAAGCTTCATGAATTTGCATGTCACCCTTGTTCAGGGACCATGCTAATCTGTATTCTAATTTTAGCATATGTGCTGTGCAAGTGAGCACTTGATATACTGTCTTGAGTTACTGCAAATAAGGTAAACTTACATTATTACAAACATCTGCTCTATGAGCAGCTAAAATATTAGAAATCAAGGTAGTGGACTGTGATAACTGGTACAAAAATATAATTTAATAAGTGTTCTTTAATTCAGAAACATATTCAGATAAGAGAAAGCCATAAGAATTTCAGTAGAATGCACGGAGGATATTTTATTGAAAGAAAACTAGTAATGATGTGGTTTTTGCACTATATTATTTTTGTAAATACTCTGCCTACTACTTACATGGGTTAAGTAATATTTACTACTCTTTGATGCTGGACTTGGTCATATAACTTGCTTTGAATAATTGGATGTTGGCAGATGTGACAAAAGCTGAGAGTTGCTCTCACATCCCTTTCACAACCATGAGAAAATCATGACCATGTTGACTACTGAGCCCAGGAGAAAGATATAAACTTTGGGGGCAGAAATCATTATTCCTATCTTTTCCTAGCCTAAATCTATTCTGAATAAATGGCAGTGGTTTTAACACAATGACCTTTAAGAATTTTGCTGCCTTTATATGGCAATAGCTAACTGATCACAGTGAATTCAAGACACACTGAAACATTCATCTTTTTTACAATGTCTTGACACATTAGATTTCCTTAGCCTAGCATCCTCATACCCTTTTTAAAGCTTATCTTTCATGGTCCTCTTCAAATGACACATTTCTCTGAAAGCATCAATTATTTATCAACTTATATCTGTTTCCCCGAACACGGTTTTTGTGCTGTTTTACACTAATAAATCATACCTTGTGTTATATCTGTGTATTTTTCATATATCCACTTCTGGATTCTACCTCTGAAGAGTGGTTTGTATCACATTTATGTCACTATTCTTAGTTTTTTGAATCTGGATATTGGTTATTATTAATATTTCATAAATATTTCTGCAATGAATAAATATATATAAGCAATGTATTGGGGAGTTCTAATCAAAAATAGAAGCTTATTATTGCTCTATTAGAGGGGGAAATATGTCAATTATTATACGAGCAAATATAAGCATAAATTAAACACATTACAGAGCAGTCTTGGGCTCTTTGACTTACAGAGCTGAGAGCTCCTTAGCTGGTTTTGACTTGCCATCAACATCAAGTTCCTTTACTGTGATTAGGAAACCTCTGCTCTAAACCGCTGATATTGAGGAGATGTTTTCCTCAATTTCTTTAAAATTAGTAGAAAAGCATTTGCTTGATGTACAGATGCTTTTACACTGGTGAATAAAGCAATATGTTTGAGCTACATTATTAAAATACCTTTAAGTATTTCTCCTGCTACAACCTAGAAACCACAGGGAGTCTTGGTACATTCTAAATGTATCGAAATGGAGAATGGCATTTAGAATCCAACACCTGGGATCTAGGTGTGCTCTGTACCACGTGGGTGCTATTGCTTCTAGGTCTTCTCAGTGTATAGTGTTAGGGAATATAAGTACGTATAATAACCCACATAAATAAACATGTCTATATCTAATTATTTGTGTGTGGATATAAATATATATCCCCACAGTTGATCTTTCAGCACGTGGGTTGGGGGCCTAACCCTCAATGCAGTTAAAAATCCACGTAGAGCTTACAGTTGGCTCTCTGCACTCAGCTCCTCCGTATCAGCAATTCCACATCCGTGTATTCAACCAATGATAGATCTTGTAGTACCATAATATTTACTGAAAGAAATCTGCATTTAAGTGGACCCATGCATTTCAAACTCATGTTGTTCAAGGGTCAACTGTATACACACAATGCATTTTATGAGTCATAAGTTCACCATATATATAAAATATATATACATATGTGTGTGTGTATATATATACATATATATGTGTGTGTATGTATATATATATATATATATATATATATATATATAAAACTTTGTACTAGTTAAGTCGAATCTAAATCCAACATCACAGAGTTAAATGTAGCCTGCCTCCTTCCTTTATTTGTGAATTATTTCTCCAACAATGAGAAACCTGGTTCTTATTTGCTACAATATACTTGTTTGATTAACTACAGTGTACTTACAAAGCAATTTAAGAATTGCTACCCATATTTCCATGCTTCTGCTTGAAACATATTTATTCAGTATTCAGTCAAGGTACTGTTTCCTGAAGTTACTTAAAATTGCTTTTTCTGTTGTACTGAACAGCATGGTAACAGTTAGGTTTATTATTGTTGGTATTTTATTTTTAGTTTTCCCACATCCAGGTTGATTTTAATTGTTCATTTATTTTGGGGGTATGTTAATGGCATGTGAAATATGGCTATGGTTCTAATACAAAAGATAATGAGAAATGTCACTTCCTCCTAATCTTGGCTATTATATTACCAGTACCTGCTTTTTTCCATTCCATTCCTATCCACCTCTGATAGGAAACTAAACCCTTTAGTTTCTGGTTTATCCTTCCATCAATGCCAGAAAATACATTCACAAAAAAAGATGCAGGCTTGTTGAAAACACAGGTGCCAAATTGAAGTAGCTATGAACAATTTGAGCAAAAAAAAAAAATATGATAGAAGTTGATTCTTACCCATAAAGCCAAAATAATAGTGGATCCGTAAATATAAAAATACGACTCTTAAAATAGATATTAACCAAAAAAGAAAGACAATAGCTTTAGAGTGAAACAAATAGGAGGGATGACATCACCAGTAATAACACATAACAGCATTATGAACCTTGTGAAGTGATGCTTTAAGAACTCAACATCAGCCCTGTGATATTCTTGACAAAAATACATAGTAATGAAGAAGTCTCACACTCAACCACATTGACTGACATTCAATACAATAATTTATCAATATTCTTCGAAAGTGTCGAGGTCATGAAAGACAAGGAAAGTCTGAACTTACAGACTAAGAGAAACTAAAGAGAAATAATAACTAAATGCAATGTGGGATCCTGGATTTGATATTGGAGCAAAAGGAAAATGTTAGTGCAAAAACTGGTGAAATTTGAATAAAGCTTTTAGTTTAGTTCGTAGTATTGTACCAGTGTTCATTTTCTGGTTCTGACAATAACACTGTAGCTATGTCAAATGGAAGTATTAGAGAAAGGAGAAGGAGGGATATATGAAAACTCTTTGTAGAATTTTTAAACTATTCTCCAAGTCTAAAGCTAGTTCCAAAAACTCTTTAAAAAGATCTCTACTTTTCTTTAGATTCAAATATTTTATTAATAATTATCAAAACTGTGGGTAGCTTTAAATAGCTTTCATGCCAAATTTGGAGTGAATCCAGCTCTCTTGATTCCAAGTTCAATAATCATTCCATTACTCTTTATTCTTCCAAATGTTCTGGGATATTTTACTCAAAGTACAATTGATTTGGTAATACATTAAACTTGAAGTCTCTTGTTAGGCATTATAAAATATGAAGCTCATTCTTAAAAAAGCTCATAGATCCCTGTTCTTGACTCCCCTTAAAAGAATCCATAAACTCCTCCACTTAATTTTGTGGCTACTCAATTAGTTGCTCTCTACAAAAGAGTGAGATATCCAAGATATATTTTTAATAAGGCAGTAGACTGCTTTTTAATGTATATCTTAGAATTGGAGAGCAGTGAAAAATCATTTAGAATATTTTTATATTCCTTTCCTATCCTAAGCTTGTCCTTAAAATTGGTAGTTTCAAATTATCTCTGTCGTTTTATAATACCCTTTCTGCTTCTTTGGGTGACATTAAAAAAATCTTTAATAAGGTAATATTTATTTTTAAAAACACTATCAATAGAGAACAAATACTTATTAATGCATACAGTAAATATATTTCTCCCTGACCTCCAAAATCAGCATTTTCGTTCTTTAAGCCATAGTTGAAATCATACTACCAGTTGCTAAATTATCAAATAATACTATCAGGAATTATTGGATATTTTCATTTTGTGTTTTGATTTGGCTGCATTTTCCAGTGCTACATTTTTATGCGATTGGTAGATTGTTATTTAAATGACGCCAGTGCCTGTTAAAACATGCAGAAAATTAAGCTCACGGAGTCACATGCTGAATTTTATAGATGGTTCTATAGTGATACTGTTATTAATATTGATCTATTAAAGTTTATAGCAGCTAATGAAAATAATATTATATAAATGTGGTATATAGAAATTAATCATTGGTTAAAATCATCATTTGGCGATTTATCAGTAAAATAAAGATTTTATTAAGTTAAAATTCTAGATTTGGAATTATCAGGCTAAATTTTCCAAATTTATAACATTTCCTTGAATCTTGCAGTATAGCATCTGTAATGTCATTCTTTAAGTAATTGATTTTGCATGAGCTTCATTCCCATTTTGATTAGCTAATTGAGATTATAATTGGCATTTTAACGTAAAACTTAAAGTGAAGTTACTTCTAAGAAAGATCCTGGGTGGAAACACACAGAGACAAATCTATTTAAACAGCACATTATTTTGAGGATCCCACAGAATTGAACTCAATAGGAGCCATTGATAATGCCAACCCTGGGGACATCCTTATTAGTCTGCCCACCAAGTGGACTGTGTGTGTGTTATGAACTCTGTGGGTTAGCAATAGCCACTAATTTAAAGCTGGTAGAAGAGTCACTCCAGATACTTAAAATGCAGTCACCTACCCTTTTCTGGCATTCTACATAAAACTAAGTCAGTGTAAAGTTGGTGAAGTAGACTTGAGACACTCCAAGGTGATACATGAAGTTGTCTTGTGGTTTTGTAATGCCAAGTTTAAGCTGAATATGAATGTTTAGACTTTCAAGGATTTCCTCTTTTTGGCATGGTGGGAATGAGGGACATAACATACCATCAAATGTTCACTGAGTGTTTATAATTCTTGGTCTCCAGATATAAGAAAGTAAAGAAGGATATTCTGTCTAAACTAAAATGTGCTTCAATAGGATAGTTTCCAAATGACTGATGTATGTGATGATAATGATGATAGGGTGATGAAGACGATGATAATAAACTATTTTAAATTTAAATACAAAAAGAAATAAAATAACAGAAGGGGCATAGTTAGGTAGGGTGTGGTTGTCAGAGCTCAGAAAACGACCACTGAAAACTTGTGCCCTCATTCATGTCCTCAAATTTGTCTTCATTCTCTCTTTCTCTGGGTTAGGAAGTGTTTTATTGAAACCACTTCCATTAACTTCAAATGCAGACTAAAGAGAGATGTAACCCAAGTTAAGCTTCCTTTCAATCTTTTCCTATATGTACTATTGATAGCAGAATTTCTAAAGTAGTCACATGGAATTTGGAGTTTAAAGTGTTTCGGGGACCAATCCCAAGTTTGCTCATTATTTTTACTCTCTTAGTCATTACACTGTGAATCTTGGAAAACGTAAGTAAACCTAAGTTTTTCAAGTTACTGTATTACTTGGAAACCTATACGTTAAATTTCCCCATCCTCCACCAGGGAAAGTTACTATAATATATTACATCTCATAAGATATAAATCTCATAGGATTTTCTAGTACAATTTACATAAAACCCACATGCTTCTGGATCAAAAACAGTTAACGAAAATCTAACAACAGTGCCATTAGAAGAGGCATAAGGCAGAAGCTCATTCACAGATTCATTTACAAGATAAAAACACTGCTAGAATCACATAAACTTTTTGTTCTATATTGTATAGTTGTAGAAATAAGATTAGTTACTGGTGAATTATGACATGTTGCTTTACCATCCCCCAAACAGGATAAGCATATTTTGAAGTATTGAAGTTCAATTGAACTTTAATACTTTGGTGTTGATTTTACCTCCAAGTCTATGGTAGTCTTCATTCTTAAGCCATAGTATTTTTAAAAGTATGAAAAAAAATAACATCGTCAAAAACTGGTTTTGCTTTAGCTTGGTATTATTAGAAATATAATTCAGTTTGTGTAGATTCTTGTGTTCTTCCTATAGTGACTCTGGTCACTAACAATATTTAACCTATAAATTTTAAAGTATCACATTTTTATGGGCAGTTCTGATGTTTTTTCTTTTTAATTTTTATATAATTTTTAAAGTTTACTTTTCATTTGCAGTTATTACAAAATATTGATTATATTCCCCATGTTGTACAATATATCTTTGTGCCTATCTTACACCCAATATTTTGTGCTCCCACTCCCCCTCCCCCCATCCCCATTGGTAGCCACTAGTTTGCTCTCTACATCTGTGAGTCTGCTTCTTTATTGTTATATTTAGTTTGTTGTATTTTTTTAGATTCCACATATAAGTGACATACAGTGTTTGTCTTTCTGTGTCTGACTTATTTCACTTAGCATAACTCCCTCCAAGTCCATTCATGTTGCTGCAAATGGCAAAATTTCAATCTTTTTTATGGCTGAGTAGTATTCCATTGTGTGTGTGTGTGTGTGTGTGTGTGTGTGTGTGCGTGTGTGTGTGTATACATCTTCTTTATCCATTCATCTATTGATGAGCGCTTAGGTTGCTTTCATATCTTGGCAATTGCAAATAATGCTGCTATGAACATTGGGGTACATGTCTCTTTTCAAATTAGTGTGTTTGTTTTTTTCAGATGTATACCCTGGACTGGAATTGCTGGATCATATAGTCATTCTATTTTTAGTGTTTTGAGAAACCTCCATACTGTTTTCCACAGTGGCTACACCAGTTTACATTCCCACCAACACTGTACAAGGGTTTCCTTTTCTCCACATCCTCATCAACATGTGTTATTTGTGTTCTTTTTGATGATGGGCATTCTGACAGGTATGAGGTGATATCTCATTATGGTTTTGATTTGTGTTTCCCTAATGATTAATGGTGCTGAGCATCTCACGAGCCTGTTGGCCTCTGCGTTTCCTCTTTGGAAAGATACCTATTCAGTTCTTCTCATTTTTTTCTAAATAAATTTATTTATTTATTCTTGGCTGTATAGGGTCTTCATCACTGTGCACGGGCTTTCTCTAGTTGCGGCAAGTGGGGGCTACTCTATGTTGTGGTGTGTGGGCTTCTCACTGCGGTGGCTTCTCTTGTGGAGCACAGGCTCTAGGCACGCGGGCTTCAGTAGTTGTGGCTCGCGGGCTCTAGAGCATAGGCTCAGTAGTTGTGGCACATGGGCTTAGTTGTTCCGCGGCATGTGGGATCTTCCTGGACCAGGGATCGAACCCGTGTGCCCTGCATGGGCAGGAGGATTCTTAACCACTGCGCCACCAGGGAAGTCCTTCTTCTTCCCATTTTTAAATTGGGTTTTTTTGTTTGTTTTGTTTTATTTCTTTTTATATTAATAGACAGTTCTTACATTCTTTTCACACTGTAGTTTTGACATGTTTATTAGAAAACTGATTTTCCCTGATTAGGAATAATGGTAAATATGGCCTAATTATATTTCAGATTACTTTGCAAAAATTTTACTAATTTAAAATAATTTGTAATGGACTAGCACATAGAAAAATGCCTAACACCACATAGTAGAGTTGGTGCTTGGGGTGCAGGTTCTGGAAAGGTTGGTTTGCATATGAAAGTCACAATCACAGGCAAGTCTTTTGATCTAAGAAGTAGCTGATCCTGCAAGAGGCATTTCCTCCAGTGTCAGCTAGGCCCCAGATGTCAGAGCGTGAAAATTACAGAAAATAAAAACGTATGCTTAATATATACCTTTCACAATTCTTTTAAAAATCTACAAATTTTTATTCATTATTTTGATCCATTACATTATATATCAATTCAAATACTTGAGTGGTGTTAGGCAAGCTTTCCCTTTCATAAATCTTGTTAACTTCTTCCTATGAGATTATCCCAGTTTAAGGATTCAGGGAACCTGCCTTTTATTGATTCCATCTGGCTGTCAAGCATAGGCTTTCACATCTGTTTATGGCTCCCTGGGTACTTTCAGGACCCTACACAGTGACAAGTATGGCACTGTGGAAAAGTCATCTAATTACAAGTTAGGAATTGTAAATTGTATATTTTGAATAAGGTAAGGTTTTTACTTTGGGATTGCTTTACATATAGTGGATGTCAGCTTATTTTAATGTTTTTTTCAAATTCAGCTGGGTTTTTTTTAGTGCTTGTTTAGTTTGCATGCCTTAAATTATGTTTGAGTTTTAGAATCTTTTCAAACAAACGTTTAACAATTTTGCTCTCTGTCAAGTTGTTTGTTTCCTGTTTTTCTTTTTTTTAATATAAAACCATTGTTATTTGAGGAAGCAAGTACCTCATTTAATATATGTTTTGCAAATACTTCCCTAGTTTACTAGATTTCTTTTTTGTTATTGGTATTTTTATTAAAATTTTTATAAAATAATTTTTATAAATAATTTTATAAAATTTTATAGAATCTCATTTGTCAGCTTTTTACTTTATGATCTTCTGGTTTTAGGTCAAGCATAGAAAGGTCTTCTATACTTCAAATTTATAAAATTATTTAACAAGACTTTCTTCTAATAGCTTATACTTCCCTATCATATTTTCACTATAGATTTTTTAGCCACTTAGAACTTATGTTGGTATTAAAATGTCCTCTTAATCATGTAGTAAAACCCAGTACATATTTGGGACTGTTTACAGACTCCATTTTTTCTCTAGTGACAAACTTATTTTTTGTCAATAATAATAAATATTTTAGTAGCTGGCAGGTCATTTATTACTCTATTATTTGCCTTTATCCTGACCATGTCCTGATTCTTTTTACATGCTTAATTTTCAGACAACTTTAAAATAGTTTTGTCAGTTTCCAAGAAAAATGTAAAAGGTTATTTTAGTTGGTATTAAGTCCAAAATATTGGTATTTTTTGGGAGAATTGATGCTTTTAAATATTTAGTATTTTAACCCATAAACATTGCTTATATATTGTTTTTCAAAGGATGGGAAGTGATAAGATGCCCCCCCCCATCTTCTGGTATTTACATTCTTTTGTAATTCCCTCTCCTTTAGTATGGGTGGGACCTACAGATTTCTTCTAACCAAGAGAATATTTCATAGGTGATGGAATAGCATTTCCATGATTATGCTTCATAAGGTTGTAATTTCTACCATGTTAGAAGACCCTCTCCCTTGCCTGCTTTGATAAAACAAATTGATATGTGCAATACTCTATGTAAAGGCCCATATAGCAATGAACTGAATGTGACCTCTATTGGATAGCCAGAGAAAAACTGATGCTTTTAGTCCAAAAGTCCAAAGGAAATAAATTCTGCCAATACCAAGTGATCTTCAAAAAGATCCTTCCTCAGTCAGGCCTTGAGATGAGATTGTAACCCAAAGAGAAACCTCATTTACATGCAGTATACGGATATGTACACACTGAATTTAATAAGCTAGTACTTTCAGTTTTTTGCATGGACTTTTTTCAGTTAAATTTATTGGCAATTTTCATCTTCATTCCATCTTTCACTAATTTGGTACTAATGCTAGATCAACTAATTTACAAAATAAATGACAAAGTATTTTTTTCTAATCTTAAAAAATTACACTGTATATTATTTTGTTCA
The DNA here is from genome assembly GCF_005190385.1 of Monodon monoceros. Lineage (NCBI taxonomy): Eukaryota > Metazoa > Chordata > Mammalia > Artiodactyla > Monodontidae > Monodon > Monodon monoceros. Next base: position 22,461,095 of record NW_021703770.1, on the reverse strand, counting down.
TTACAACTTGAAAAAATCATGTAACTTCCTCATAGAAATCCTATTAGAAGCAAATTTTTTTTTTTTTTCTTTACGCGGGTCTCTCACTGTTGTGGCCTCTCCCGTTGCGGAGCACAGGCTCTGGACGCGCAGGCTCAGCGGCCATGGCTCACGGGCCCAGCCGCTCCGTGGCATGTGGGATCTTCCCGGACCGGGGCACGAACCCGTGTCCCCTGCATCGGCAGGCGGACTCTCAACCACTGCGCCACCAGGGAAGCCCTAGAAGCAAATTTGATAAGCTATGTAAACCTCTTTAATCAGAGCTTGAAATGTTTGGCATTCAGTAAATGTTAATTAGTTTTATTAATGGTACTACTCTGACAGTTTTACCAGTTTCTTCCAATATATTTAACTGTTTAGGTTTCCTTTCACATAAGGACACTTTAAAAATTGTACTTTATGTTATATCTAATGCTTCAAATTATTTGCATGAGTTTTACAGAGCACTCATTGGCCCTTTCAATTTAGTTTGCATATGTTGTGATTTTTCTTATTCTTATTTCACTGCATTGTGTGGCTTCTCCATGTCTTATTTTTTTTTTAGAATATATTCTTTTTAGATAGGATTATTTCTTGTATATTTTTATTATTCTACTCATTCTCCATTAAAAAATTTTTTTTTGATTAGGTCCGATTTACTTGTATCTTTTTTTCTTTGATGGTCTGTGCTTTTTTAAAAAAATTAATTTATTGTTTGGTTGCACTGAGTGTTAGTTGCGGCACACGGGACCTTCATTGAGGCATGCAGGATATTTCGTTTTGGTGCGTGGGCTCTTTGTTGCAGTGTCCAGGCTTCTCGCTAGCTGTGGTGTGCAGGTTTTCTCTCTCTAGTTGTGGCATGTAGGCTCCAGGGTGCATGGGCTCTTTAGTTTGACGCACGTGGGCTCTCTCGTTGAGGCGCGCGAGCTCAATAGTTGTGGCCCACGGGCTTAATTGCTTTGCAGCATGTGGGATCTTAGTTCCCCAACCAGGGATCGAACCCGTGTTCCCTGCATTAGATGGCAAATTCTTTTTCACTGGACCACCAGGGAAGTCCCCAGTCTCCATTTCTTAATCCACTATTTTTTCTTTAATATTATGTCTCAATTCTTAAAGTAGATGAGTAATTCAATTTTATTCTCTCATGTAGCCTTGAAACAGGTTAAAAGTGGCTTTTTTTTCTTTAGGAAAAATTTAAATATTTGTAAATTTAGCTATGTAAACTTTATATTAAAACATTTTTCTAGATATTTAGCAATTTTGGTGGTAATTTCCATTTTTGGCACCAACATTATTTTTGACTTTTTAATAGTTTTTGTATTTCTGTTTTGATATTCTTTTTATGCTTTTATAGTTGTACTACATTTATTTATACTGTTCAAAGTACATGGCCTATGTTATTTGATAATTTTTGAAATTGAGATTTCCTTTGCAGAATAATATATAGACAACATTTAAAAATGTTTAATGAGGATTTGATAGGGAGTTTTGTATTTCAGGGCATAGAATTCAATATATATTTTTAAACCTACATTATTGGTTAAATATCATTTAATTCTTCAATATCCTTTCTTACTTTAAGGTATATATTCTCTAACATAATAGAGGCAAGTAAGTTTTTTTATTTCCATTGTGTTTCTTCAGAATTTGTTTTTATATTTCCTATATTTTATAACAGTAATTTAGTTTTTAAGGGTTCATGGCATTTCAATCCTCAATGTGGATTTTATTTTTTTTTATCATTTTATAATATCCTCTTTTGGTTTCATTTAATGAATCATATACAAACTTTGATGTTAATATCTTAAACTAGATTTGTTTTATTTTCTAATGATTGTCCAGCAATTTTTAACCATCTTCTACTGGCTTTGGTATAGTTTTAGTCCTGAGTCAAAATATAGAGTGATGTGTATTTAAATAATTAAGTACACACACCCTATAACCACTGAGGCCAACAAGTTCTGAAACTATCCTCTCAGTGTTCCAAGCAAGGCAGTTCTTATGGTAATTACATTAAAGAGACAAACAATTATGAGTCTCCCTGTGGTATTATTCTATAAGTGCAAGAACTTATGGGAATGGGAAGTATATTATAGTAGTGAGATCAGCATTATTTTAAGCACTAAAGTGCAACTTACTGAGGCTAAATAACCCAAGTAATGGCATTCACAGAACATCCCTGGGTTTGAGGTTAGCAAGTGTTATCAGTATCTTTGGCTAGATCACTTATTCTGTAGAATCAGAAATAGAAATGTATTACCGAAAAGAATATCTCAGAAGATAGAAGTTAATTCAATTTTAAACACTATAGACCTTGCATAATATTTTATTAGACTTCTGATTTTTGATGTAATCAAATACAAGAGACCCTAATCAAAGTAGTTGTTTCCTAAAAATATTAAAGACTGTAAATAGACTTTTCTTTTCCTCTCTCTCTACCTTTTATTCAAATTCTGTAGCAGCATAATGTTGCTTAGGTCATAGATGAACCTGAGGTAGAAACTGCTTTTATGATCAACAAGTCATGGTGATTTAGTCTCTGCTATACTCATAGATCCATGAATGTGGTAACCACGCCTAAAGTAATTCTCTTCCCTGTATTCTCGCTGTCAATCCTATGCTTGGTACATTATGTCTCCTGCTGTTGCTTAATAAGTATATTTCACCTTGACAATAAATATGAGTGAAGGAAGTTGACTACTAAATTTTATCAAACTTATCAAGGTCATATTAAAATACATATTTTAAGTTTTTATCAATTATCTTAGAGATAAGAGTATTAATAAAAAATGGATTATATGCATAGAAAGTTTAAAAATTTGTGCAAGTTAACAACAGTTGTTTCAGGGAAATTATTGGTCAGTGTTTATCCACATATTGGGAAAAACTAGTAACACTTGTCAGTTATAAAGGTTTAGATCATATTTGTTGAAGGTTGAACCAGTCAAGTAAGTCTACAAGGAGTCAACAAGATCTGACTTTCCATGAATAAGATATTGAGATTAAACAACTAGAGAAGGGCAGAAGAGAACATTTGTTGAAAGTGTGTTATGAATGGGTAACAGGAAAACAGTGATATAATCACTATCCATAGACTTTAAGATCACATCTCTTACTCACATGTTTTAAACAAACAAGTAAATAAATGTTTTAATGAGGATAAAGCAAAGGTATATATCTCTACCAAATCATGTAACTCAGATGTTCCTGGTATTGTCCTTGTTTATACTTTTGCCTCAATTCTTTAGTTCAACCTAAAATTGATAAACTCTCTTAGAATAACAGTCTTAACTTTGATAAACATTGGCAAAATTAACTGATTTTATTTTAGTAAGAGTAATAGCAAAATTGGCTATTTCACCACACGCACAATACTCCCCCTATTTATGTTTCTGAATATCGTAATCTTTGGATTCATTAGATATGAGCACTGACTTTATTTTTGTATTATATAATGTACTAGATTCTTTTTATTTATTTTTTTAAAAATTTTTAATGTTTATTTATTTTGGCTGAGCTGGGTCTTAGTTGTGGCACGCAGGATCTTTAACTGTGGCATTTGGGATCTTTTAGTTGCAGCACAAAGACTTCTTAGTTGCGGCATGTGGACTTCTTAGTTGTGGCATTCATATAGGATCTAGTTCCCAACCAGGTATTGAACCTGGGCCCCCTGCATTGGGAGCACAGGGTTTTACCCACTGGACCACCAGGGAAGTCCCTGTACTAGATTCTTTGTATACATTTACGATTGTGTCCCTAAAATAAATTACCAAATGTGAAATACATATTCAAAGTGGAAAAAACGTAAATAAATTACAGATATATACATATATAGGAATTGTCCACTATCAATTTATAAAGCAAAACCAGTGAATAACTATTTTTGCCCCACCATTGCCGACAGTATATTCAAGTATTTTACAATTTTGTATAATACTGCAGGTAAAAATTTTAATTACCTACATTAAGTTAAAATACACATAGAAAGAAACCTATACAATTGTAAATAGCAAGTTCATATTTTGTAAGAGTCCTCCTTCAAAAGACAAGTAAAAAGTTGAAAGAAAAAAAGTTTTGAAAAGCACTGAAATTATAATAGCAGTGAGGGATTACTGAATCCTAGAGGATGAGAGGAATCCAGATCGTGAACCTGGGATCAGAGCCATTTTGCCCTGTTGGTGTCCGTATGTCAATCGAAAAGAGCCTGGAAATGTCCAAAGGAGAAATATAGTGTAAAAATTATTACAGAGGTAAACCTGGCTGGCCTTGGGGATTTATTAAATATGTAATACATTAAAACAATAGATTAAGTACCTGCTTTCATGAAGTTTGAAATCTGAAATAAGAAATGCATTATAACTACTTGAAATAACATGTGATAGGGAATACTATGATATAAACATCAAATTAGAGTTCTGGAGGAAATAACATAGCTATAGATAAATATGGTTTCCCTTTTTATATGAGCCATGTGGAAAGTGTTCAGACATCCAGAGATCCTTGAATGTGAATTGCATCAACAGCAATATAATGAATGGTTTTCTAAAATGTTTTATTTTAAAATTGCGTGACCCTTTACAGGTGCAGGCATAAGAAGTCTTACTAGAAGGTATTATTTATTACTATTATTATTATTATCATCATTATTATTGAATCCTACGTAATTATGATGTATTACTCAGGAATAAAACCATAGAAAATTGACAGTTTAGACAAATAAGGTTGTGTATTCATATGGTGAAATTGAGCATTTTAATATCACAGCCAATGGGCAAGTCGATATCTTGTATTTTGAGCCTAGATTTTTTTTCATTTTCACTCCTTTGAGGAAACTAAACCACCAAGTCATTAAAAAATGTATTACAAGCCTAAAGTAATGTATTATTCTTTTGACAGACTGAATGTCTTCTTACTGCTAATGTACTCATTTGTTTTTACGTTACATTTGGAATTGAGTGATTCACAGTATCCACTACTTTAGACTCTTCCATCAAACCATGGTTATAAAAATAATGAACTGAAAGGGACTCTTTTTATTAGTAGGAAGTTAAAAAAAATTAAGTTCAATGAAACTCTGAATTCTTAGACCCTAATAAGAAACATTTTTATTTGTTCTTTAACAGAATTACTTGAATGATATGGAAAATGAAAGACAATCAAACACACTCCTGGATCTAAATCAGTGATATTGTGAGCACGGTATTACTGAGCAACTATCACGGCATTTATTGCTAAATAGAAATATTTATGGCTCTAAATTCTTCTAATCCATCCTAGTAGATTTATGTGTTTGTCTCTTCCACTATCCAAAGAACAAATTGAGGATAAAACCTAGGTCATTCACTCAGTATTACTAATAACAATAATCATAACAATTCTTATAAACATATGCTATGTTGTGTGAATATCTTCAGGCGCTTCACCAACAGTGGCTTACTTAATGTTCATAACAACCACGTGAGGTAGGATCTCTTATGAAACCCACTTCAATTCCGGTATCTGGATTTTAAGTCCATGCTTTTAACCACAATATTATGCAATACCCACTAGTACATCATTGTCAGTTAACGGCTGTCTCTTTTAAATGACTTATAAAAAAATATTTTTTTTATCAATCACTGACTGTATTAATATAGGAATATAAAAAAATACAAACACTCTCTTCTCCAGGGTCTCAAAATTTAGAATTAGGAATCTATATGCATACATATTTGAGCATGTTCATAACTTTTTTGTGTTGTATTTTTTCTCCTTTTCTGTTTTCTGACCTAAATTTTGTGTTGATTTCTTTTTCTGTGTGCAGTAAATAGTCTTAGAACTATGCTAACTAATTATAAGAATCTTCTGAGGTTTTTTTCCCCTATGGAGAGAAATTTCTTTTTTCTTTTTTTTTTTTAAAGAAGATGTTGGGGGTAGGGGTTTATTAATTTATTTTTGGCTGCGTTGGGTCTTCGTTTCTGTGCAAGGACTTTCTCTAGTTGTGGCAAGCGGGGGCCACTCTTCATCACGGCGCGCGGGCCTCTCACTATGGTGACCTCTCTTTTTGCAGAGCACAGGCTCCAGATGCACAGGCTCAGTAGTTGTGGCTCACGGGCCTAGTTGCTCCATGGCATATGGGATCCTCCCAGACCAGGGCTCGAACCCGTGTCCCCTGCATTAGCAGGCAGGTTCTCAACCACTGTGCCACCAGGGAAGCCCAAGAGAAATTTCTTTTATTCAAAGAGGCCTCAGTGCATCTATAAGGCTACAGCAATACTATTTAAGCATAAGATTCCTCTTCAATTAAAAAAGGATACTTTTTACTGGATGTTACACAATAGTAGTACTTCTTTTTAGATAATGAAAGTGAGAAAATTTAACACTACCTCTATGAAAATATAGTACAATATTAAAATGTTTGTGATTTAATTTTTAAACTCATTAAATTACTATTAAATATAGCATTATATCCTTTACTGAGTTTTCATTTTCTTTCAAAGATTGTACAACCATGTAACAAACATTTCTAACCTAAATATAATATATATCATACTTTTAAGATTATGATCTTTTAAACAACTTCATTCTGTCTATATTTTTAGTTTTCACTTGTGTAATCTTTTGTTTTATTTCCCCTTCTTAAGAAAAATTTTATCAGTTTCATGTACTATGCCCATATAGCAAACACAGTGAAATTAGTTATTCCTGTACTTTATGACAAATGCTCTGTGCTTCTAGTTCCAAGTCTAATGTGATAAGGGGACTACATAATTTTTGTACAAACTTGAGCCACTCTTGGGAATCAAAAGGGTGCTTTTAATAATTAAACAAAGGTAACAAGTATAATTTAACAAGTCAGGGCTGTTTTGAATAAATTGGGATATACTTTTACCTTATATACAAGTTTTCCAGCCCTTATGTAAGATAATCTTTGATAGAGGAAAGAAGAGTCATTCCCAGCTGTCTCCCTTCCCTAATGCAGGGATTTTACCATATTTAACATCCTACCTTTTCTGGATATCCCATGAGGGCAATTGACAAAAACCCAAGTTTGGTACCTAGAACCATACTGACCCAACTAGATGTGTATACTCAAGTAGTCAACAAATATTTACTAAATACATGCCAGGCACTATGCTATTATTTGGGAATTCACTCAATGAAATAGGATGCCTTTTGTATGGAACTCTTAGTCTAACAGAAAGGGGAAAACAAATGGGCAGATGCAATCTACTGTAATAGGCAACATGACGGAGTATGTAACAAGGTCTAAGAGACCAAAAGTGAGGTAAAACTATTTCAGTTTTTGTGAGAGACATCTCGGAGAGTAAACTGAAATCTTAAAATTTATAGATTCTTTTTAATTGGCCAGTTAAAAATGAAGATTATTTCATTCAGTAAGAATGGCAAAGGGACTTCCTTGGTGACACAGTGATTAAGAATCCACCTGCAAATGCAGGAGGCATGGGTTGCAGCCCTGGTCTGGGAAGATCCCACATGCCGCGGAGCAACTAAGCCCGTGGGCCACAACTACTGAGCCTGTGCCCTGGAACCTGTGAGCCACAGCTATTGAGCCCGTGTGCCACAACTGCTGAAGCCCACATGCCTAGAGCCTGTGATCTGCAACAAGAGAAGCCACCACTGCAATGAGAAGCCTGCGCACCACAACGAAGAGTAGCCCCCACTCACTGCAACTAGAGAAAGCCCATGCCCAGCAATGAAGACCCAACGCAGCCAAAAATAAATAAATTAATTAAATAATTTTTTTAAAAAAGGTATGTGTAGAAGCCTAGAGGGTATAAGATCCATGGACTATTTGGAAGAAGAATAGGAAGTTTGATAAGGGGGGGCTAAGATATGGGAAAGAAATGATGAGAAACTTGATGAATGAGAGTACAAGAGCTCATTTCCAAAGAGCCCTTTAAGCCATTCTAAAGAGTTTGATTTGCGTCCTGAGCCTAATGGCATTTAAATGTTTTACGTAGGAGAATCATGCAACTTGATTTGTGGAGTGGCAGTGAAAATGTGTTGTTCAGATTTCTTACTGTTAGGTACATGATTCACAGAGGTGCTGCCAGTCTGGATCCGTCATTGCTGGTGAGGATATACTTCCTGCCAGCGGCTCTCAGGCAATGACTGAGCAAGGTGAGGATGCCAGTGCTTACCCGTTTCTGCAAGAGACAGGGATCCTTCCGGTGGCCCCAGGACTCCCCATTGGCTCAGCTGGTCTTCCTTAGAACTGCACTACAGTCTGAGATTCTTTGTATCCAACTGTCCTTCCTTCCTCCAATAAATCTCTTGTTCATCTAATCATATCTTGTCACCCAAACTGACATAATTTGATCTCGGATTATTGGGCTTGCAAACTGAAACTCTGTGTGAGTGTCAGCCTTGACTGAGCCTTGGACTTTGTTTTGTCCAACATTACTGTCCACTCTATGGATGCCTACTCAAACTTACATGCCTCAGAGAGAATAACATTAAGTAAAACCTTGGATGAGCATATCTTAATAGAGATGTTCATACATATGCATTTTCTAATTTAATCATAGCAATGTCTATTTGTCACACTACTTTCATAGCCCTTTGAAGGCAGGAAATTTTCCTCTTGGTCATTAATGTATATCCTACCCAGTAGATCACCTAAAGTATGATAGGTGAACAAGTATGGTGTATAATATTAAGGAAATATATTTGCCAATTAAACAATGATTTAATGCCTATTTATCTTTATTAGATTCATTTTTAGTACTTATTACATTAATGAAAATATTTTATCATATATTATACTTGTCATACATAAAAAGGGAAATAAATTAGTTGATTTAGTCCTAAAATCATTCTTTAGAGTATGACTCTCCTGATCACATTTCAAGTCGGTACTTGATAACTGTGCCTTCCATTCCACACAATACAATTCTGTGTTCCATCACGAGTATTTGTCAAAAAATTTACTGTAAAAATAAAGCAAACAAAAAACTTTTATAACAAAGTCAATGGCACTGTGTTCTTAGGATGACTTTGTAACTAAATAGAGTTAACTACATTTTTCAACTATTTTGCATTGATACATAGCATCATATGAAGTTCAAAACATGTAAAAGTAAAACATGAATGCACTTTTATAACTACATGACAAATGATGATATAGAGAATTGTGAGCATGGAGAATCTACCTTTATGTTCCTCCTCAGTCCTTACCTCCCCAAAATGACAGTCTGACTTCTATTGCCCATTTATATAACTATATGTATACATGGAATTATCCAGCAATACAGTATAATGTCTTCTGTTGTCTAGTTATTTTGTTTAATATTTTTGTCCAGAAAATACATCTATTCATACACATATAGCTAAAGTTTATTCTTTTTTATTGCTGTATAGTGTTTTCTACATGAATATATTGTAGTGATGGATATATGGGTTTTTCTAATATTGGCTAATTAATGCTCTGATTTTTTATAAATTTTTTGAACACATGATTGATTATATTCCCACAGAAGTATATGAATTCCAATTCCTAAATATTCTAACCAATAATGGTTACTATTAATTATTTAATTAAAGGTATTCTGTTGGTTGTAAAATGACATTGAAAGATACTTATTAGAAAGCTTGAAGAAAAACAAATTATATTCCCTTGTCAAAGTTAGAAAATAAGTTCCAGATCATCGTCCTTGAATATGCCCTGATCATACCTTTTATTATAAAGTTTGAGATAGATTATTCTTTAGGGAGCTGAGCTGGGTATTGTAGACTGTTTAGTGGCATCCTTGACCTCTACCACAAAATGCCAGTAATACTTGCCTTTTCCTCTCCCCTAAGCTTGACAACCCCAAATCTCCAGATATTGCCAAATATTCTCTAGGAGGCAAAATTACCCAAGATTACAAAGCACTGGTATAAAGGAAAGATTCAATCAACTTTATGTTCAACGTCATGAAAAACAAATACTTCAAACTTTTACTTAGACACAGTATCGTGCTTCAGGCACATTATAGGAGGGGAAGAGTGGAATACTTACGAGAGTTTTGTACCTAATTTATCAGGAAAAGGGAATATGTCTTAAAGATTTTAACCACGGCAAATATCTCGAATATAACTGATTTCACCAATGAGAATATGTTTCTAATACACATTTTGTGAATTAATATGCCATTAAATTTGACAAAGGTGAAAATCTGTAAATGCAATTGTATATTTCTTGAAGGTGAAGGACACTGAATCAAACTGTAGTAAGTACTTCTAAGGTATAGTTTCTCTTATTTAATGCTAAATGACCATTCTTGGAATATGCATTAATTACTAATATGAATTAATTATTAATTAGGAAAAATAACTGGCCCATAATGTAGCTTAAAACTAAGGCATATGTAATTTCCCATTGTTTATTTAAAAGTAAATCACAGATATCATAGTAATTGGTTATACCTCTTGATTGGATTATTATATCAATCAAACTTCATCAAGAGAAGCAGAATCACTTGGAGATATGTACAAATACATGTGCATTGATTTCTTATAGAGTTTGACCATATGAAGTTGTGGTAATGGTTAGGCAATCTCCGTCAATAAGGCAGTTGTTTCATGTCTGATGTTGGAGCCTGAAGTCCGCAGGGTAGGAAGTCAGGATAAAAACATGAATGGAAGGTTGGAGAGATCAAGAGCAAACTGGAGCTCGTGAGGACAAACAGAAAGTATGTTAAGTGGTGGTGTGGGCGTCCTAAGCAGCTTAAGCCACACATCACAGAGCTAAACATACACTCCTGACCCAGGAGTCAAAGATGCTGAAAGAGGATCCAGAGACAAGTAGAGCATCATAGGCCAGCTGTTGCCTCACATCAGTGAGGTGAGGCAGCAGATCTTTAACCATGTGTATGAGTTGCAAAATGGCTGCTGCTTCCCTTCCTCCGTCCAATTTTATCCCAAGTGTCTTTCTTTTGGCACACCCTAAATAGAAAATATACGAGAAAGAAAATTTTGGAAAATGTAGTTCAATCTAGTCAAATTTAACCTTACAAAACCATGACAGTTTATAAATATTATAGCATGATATATATTGACTTAAAACATTATTCATCTTTCTATCTATTGATAAATAATTGGCTAGCTTATACCACCCCCTTTCTCTTCCCCCTCTCCAATTTGTTCTCTGTTGGCTATCTTTGAAACTGTAAATAATATGCTTAAAAGGTAGTTCATGTTTTATGAATTATAGCAGTTATACCTTGAATCCCCACTGATCCTTTCATAAATTCTCCTTTACCTCCTTCTCCCTCTTCCTCCTTATTTTATGTTCCATCATCTGTTATCTATAACTTGCCAAGTGCAAGTGACATGATGATCTTGATTTTCAGACACAAAGCTGTATTTGTTTGACTTGCTTTTTCTATGAGTAGTAACTCAGTTTAAGTTGTAATGAATATCTAAATATTCATTTCTAAATACTCAAAACTATGCTGTGGTTATATTTTCTTTCTTGACAGTCATTTTGTAACTTTTTAAATGGTTTTCATCACCTTTATTATGTTTTCCCTGATTTGTCTGTTTATCATGTCTGTACATTCATCTGCTGTTTTCTGTAATCTGCTCTTATCCCAGAGACTTCCTTCCTAGAGCAATCTGGATCAGTTGCTTTTTAGGCCAGTTACAAGTCCTGGGTCATGTCAACAGTGTTCCATGTCTTCTGTCTTCCTCTTCCTCCTTTGTGCTTTGTGTATTCTTCAGTATTGGGAAGAGCATATTCTCAAATAACATCCTAAGAAGGGAGTTGCAGGATGTTAAACTTCTGAGACTTTAAATTTCACACACACAGACATATGCTGCTTTACATTTTCCTCAAATTTGGTTAATAATTTGTGCATAGAAGTCTAGGTTCAGTATTGCCTGTAAGAACTTTTTAAGTCTTTGCTGCATTGCATTCAGCACCTGATATCATTGATTAAAAACCTGAGGCCATCGTGATTCTTGTGACTTTGTACTGAATATATGTCATTTCTTTTTTTCTTTCTCTTTACAATCTCTTATAAACTTCTCTTTATTCTGGCTGTTTTAAATTTCACAGGGTTGTATCTAGTTTTAAGTTTTGTTTGATTTTTTTTCACCCCTCAAATATCTTGATGAATACTTAAAGCTTGAAGAGTTGGGAAATGCTGTTCTACTATTCTTTTTCCTTAATTTCCTTTGTTTGTTTGTTTTTCCTTTCTGAAACTCTTGTTAGTAGGATGATTATGTATTGAATTGATTCTGTATGTATATTTTATGATTTGTTTTATTTTATATCTCAGGAGGCCATAATTTATGTCTTTAACAGTTCAGTTCTATTCTTGGATAATGTTTCTTTTCTTCTCTTATCATTTTTGTTGTCAGTTGGTTGTTGAAATTTATCATGTTGCTGACATTCTGCACATGCATATGAATCCTTATTTGTCCATTTAAAATGTATAGTAGAGCTGCTGGAAACTCTTTGAGTAGGTCTGTGTTCATCAATGTCAGGCCTGTTATTAGGTGAGTGAGCAAAGAACTGGCCATTATTTTAAAAACCTCCAAATTCCTGAAGGTATGGGGTCTCTTTGGGTCTCTCTCATTTCCTCCATTACATGCTATACAGTTTATTCAAATCTCATGAGTAAAGAACAAAAAATCTTTCTCATTATATATTTTAGATTTGTTTTTTTATTTTCTAGAGAGTAAGCACATGGTAACTGCATTCTACATGTTACCTTTTGAGAAAAGAAGGGGAAACATACCCATTGCCTCATACACGTAATTTGTATAGGTTTTTCTGATGTTCACCCATTGTTCACTCTTTTAGATACATATTTTGAGTTTCTTTTGGGTATCTTCATAAATTGTAAGACTTCTCATGAGGAATGGATTGCTGGATCCCCTGCTTTGATTCATCTACCAATGTACTTATTTATATTTATTGTACTTGTTTTTATTATATGTGATAATTTTATGTGCCAGCATGAAGGGTTTTTTGGATGGGATAAGCATTTAAATCAATGAACCTTGAGTAAGCAGATTGCTCGCCATATTATGGGTGGGCCTTATCAAATCAGGTGAAGGCCTGACTAAACAAAATGTCTGGCTTCTGCCAGCAAGAAGGAATTCTCTGGCTGACTGCCTTTGGACTTCATCTGAACCATCAGTTTTCCTAGGTCTCCAGCTTGCCATTCTTCAGACTGGAGCTGCATCATTAGCTCTCCTATGTCTCAAGCTTGCCAGCCCACGCTGCAAAGTTTACACTCTCTGGCCTCTGTAATCATGTGAGCCAGTTCCTTACAGTAAATTTCTCTGTATATATTTACATATCCTATTGGCTCTTTTTCTCTGAGAACCGACAAATATACTGTGTTTCCAATTTTTTTTTTTTATTTTTAAAAATATCGTATCTCCTGAGTGTCTTCCTTTTTAATGCAGAATTAAAAACTATTTTGCCATTATTTTAACACAGTTTTAGTAGAAATTAAGTATAAGCATCTGTGTGCCCAGTCCATTATCTTGAATTGGAATCAATGTTTAGTTTTTAAAAAAGGAATCTGTAGTTACTATGTGGAAATGGGTTGGATGGGGGCAGAATAGAAGGAAAGATTCCAAGTGGATTAATATTTCATTAAATCAGGCAAGATAGTGATGACCTGTACAAATGAAATTCAGTGTATATTAAGAGGCTATGTCAGATCTAGAGCATATTTTGCATCAAATGTGATTGTCTGTTTTGTGATGGCTTCAGCTTGATGATTCCTCTAGGTCTGTGGGGATTTTCAGTCATTTAATTAATCTGTCTTCTGTTTTATCCTCCTGCACTTCAGGCTGCCGTAACAGGCCCTAGACTGCATTTATTTTTTTCAATTTGATAACATTTCCAAATTGGTAACAAGCCCTGTTCTATCTTGTGCTTCTTCAGCTTTCTGAAACTCTAATAATCTGGTCTTTTGTAACATTTATCATTAATCAAGTCTCTTTTCTCTGCTTGTTTTCTAGCTTTCTTCCCTCCTTTGATTTGAAGGATGTTGGCTTTTTTCCTATTTTCTTGTAAAACTTAGTTACTTTGCTTATTGTTATAAGCTAATATAAATTCCATCTTTTTGCCAATTACTTTCAAAGGTAGGAACTATAAACTTTCTGTTCATCCCAGATTTCCTTGCTAGGAAAGACTAAACGTGGGTCCTCTTTAATTTGTCTAGATGGATATCTTCTCATTCAGCTGTAGATTTTGACTATATCCTGAATCTTGGATCTGCCTCTCATTTGTGTTGGTACTCTTGTCTTTTGGAAATTGTGCATAGATTTCATGTATTTGGCTTGAAACATGGCTCCCTAGAAAGACTGTGTGTCAACTGACCCCTCTGTCTCCTACCAATTAAGCTTTATGTTTACTTTATCTAATTTGGCCATCATGGAGACAATCAATATCCCTGCCTTAAAGGACACCTTCTTGGCGTGACTTCTCCTCACTCAATAGGATAATATGTATAAAATATATAACTAATGAAAACATAATGTACAGCACAGGGAACTCTACTTAATGCACTGTGGTGACCTAAATGGGAAGGAAATCCAAAAAAGAGAGGATATATGTATATGTGTAGCTGATTCATTTTGTTGTACAGTAGAAACTAACACAACATTGTAAAACAACTATACTCCAATAAAAATTAATTTAAAAAAATGAGAAGCAGATTCAGGTAACTAAAACCATGATGAGCAGGATTCCAAATATATCTATTTCCTGAGTTCTGTTTATAGGAGTTTAGAGTCACTTTTAGATCTTTGTCTTATACTCTATAATCCTTATTTCACTCAGTTACTTTTTTCAAACCCTGTCATCCAATTTCCCAGGCACTGAACTGTAACAAAACTGAGATATACGAGGCTGTTGCACCTATCATATATTAATAGTTAAAATTAATCTAATGCTTATAATGTCAGGAACCATGTTAAGTACTTTACATGACATATTTAGACAGTCAAAATACTATGATTTAAGTAATAATTTTAACATCATTTTATGTATAAGAAAACTTAGACTTCGTGAAAATAAGTTATGCATTTAGCCAGGATGCTACATCAACGCTACCTATTTTAGAGTTAACAATAGGATCATACTTCCATTACTAATTTTTATATAGGCTAGTATAGATTAAACTTATATTGAGCTAACATACAGCCCCCAAACTGTCAATACCTTAAAACAACATTTTCTTCTTAACACATGGCTTCAAGATTCACCCCTGAAAGGAAAGAGGGAACATAGATAGCTTATATTTGCAGTTCTGTATTTTGTTCCATAAGTGACATCTGCCGTTTTCTTCACAACCCATTGGCCAGAGTTAATCAAATAACCCCACCTAAGA
The DNA here is from genome assembly GCF_005190385.1 of Monodon monoceros. Taxonomy (NCBI): domain Eukaryota; kingdom Metazoa; phylum Chordata; class Mammalia; order Artiodactyla; family Monodontidae; genus Monodon; species Monodon monoceros. The sequence goes on along the minus strand of NW_021703770.1, from coordinate 22,445,736 downwards.
GCACTAGAAAGTGTAGTCCTTTGTACGCATGGAAGAGAAGACAACTAGTTATTGGTGACCATTAATAATGTTACTGTAACAGCATTTCTAGAAACCACGGGTGTCTGATTCTAAAGACCATGATCATAAGCACTCAGTTATCCTTTCTTCTCTCAGTTTTAATAAACACATTTAACAAACTATATACTAACTTAAAATAAAACTGTTTAAAATACAGAAAAAAAGTGAAGAAGAAAGAAAACTAATCACTAATGACTGCTGATATCAAAATATGAAAGTGTTTTCATAACAATTCCATACATAAATCCTAATAAATAGTTAAGAAAATTACCAATGTTGTATTCTGTAGTTTTCACCTATTATTTAGCATTTTTATGAATTCAAGGTTGGTGAGTAGATTATATTAAAAAGTTATTAACTATGCTAGAGATATTTTACTTAACCAATTGGCTAGGTTGGATATTAAAGTTGTTGACGTGCCTTAGTATAATTTAGTAGTACTCCATTAAACATCTCGGCCCCTCAACATTACCTCTAACATAAATTTACAAGTATAGCAATACTCAACTCTGTGATCTGATTTTATATTTTTATATAATTGTTTTGCATTTCCTTTCCTACTTTTCATTTGTGGCTTCACTCTTTTTTTTTTTTCTTTGTGGTACGCGGGCCTCTCACTGTTGTGGCCTCTCCCTTTGCGGAGCACAGGCTCCGGACGCGCAGGCTCAGCGGCCATGGCTCACGGGCCCAGCCGCTCCGTGGCATGTGGGATCTTCCCGGACCGGGGCACGATCCCGTGTCGCCTGCATTGGCAGGTGGGCTCTCAACCACTGCGCCACCAGGGAAGCCCGTGGCTTCACTCTTTTATGCCTGGCTAAATTAATCAGAGATTTGTTTAAATTTTTAAAGGAATAAAGTACTTCTAAAAGAAGATATTTTCAGTATCAATCTGTAATTGCCTAAAAATTAGATTTTAAGAAATAGCATGTTCATCAAAATATCTCCAGGGAATATTTGACTTTCACCAATTCAAAGAAAATTGTTTTCCACCAATTATTGACTTGAATGACTTATTTCCCTATTAGTAGAATCCTGTATGGTGTGTCTTTTTTAGTTCTTCCTCCTCTGAATGTTCCCTGGTGATTCTATGATGAGAGAATTATTTTTTCCCTCACTGATTTTATAGAATGGATTTGCTAAAAATTGGCCTTGTATCTGATAGAACCATGGAAACCACAAAACTTTCTAAGAAACAAGTTAAATGAGCTCCTCTGCCTTAGCAGTTTGAATTTCAGTACGATACAATCCTATCTCAACAATTCTATAAATTGTATAACTCTTCAGTAGCCCCTCACATAGTAGGGAACTGTTTTGATACCAGTGGAGTTCATAGGTTAATTTTTAGTGACAATCTCATAAATTTATACCAAATATATTTTGAACAGTATTAGTGTTGAAATGATGGCACTCAAAGAACACTTTTTAAAAATATTGGATTTGCCATATTATGCTTATGATTGTTTCTGAACAGCATTTGGCCTAGGAACCAAGTATATTCCTGCTATAAAATTTTTCAAGCTGGTTTATTTTTTACTACTATACTTCTTTTACTATATTTGGCATATATATTTGGTTTCTCCTTTCAATGTTCTTGAAATTTTAAAATAAATGATATCCTCTTGCATCTACAGTGTTTCATTTAGAAGGCTGTAATTACATAAACACAATAGTCAGAGGATGTTCTATTTAGCAGAAAATAATTGCTTTATCTTTAACATACCATGGATGCAGAATGGAGGTATAGAAAGAACATTTATACAGAAAAGAAAATGTGAAATGTTCCTTCAAATTAGGATGTTGTGATAGCTTCATTTTCAACATGAAGATATTTTATACCTAAAAGTTGAGAAAACATGTTTAGAAGTGAAGACGCTTAAAATAATATATCATATGTTGCCATAAAAAGGAATGATATTTTTATGGACTTAATAAAATCTCATGGACTTAATAAAATCTCAACTTTCAAAAGACTTGTAAAATTTATTCTTAAGCAGGGTCTGTCCTGCACTTAAACCAAGTATTTAAAAGGATTTTGATAACTTTTTCCTTTGGCTTACACTATAATTAGCTCAACTGAATCATTGTCTTTGTGCCATAGAAAAATGAGAAACCCTGATTCTGTGCATAGCAGAACAAACATAAATAATTAAAGTGACACCCTCTTTTTTAAAAAAATTAATTTTTATTGGCGGATAGCTGATTTACAATGTTACGTTAGTTTCTGCTGTACAGCAAAGTGAATCAGTTATACGTATATATATCCATTCTTTTTTAGATTCTATTCCCATATAGGTGATTATAGAGTATGGTGTAGAGTTGCCTGTGCTATACAGTGGGTTCTTATTAGTTATCTATCTTAATCCTATATTATAAATTTTTACTTTTTAAAATTGGGTCAAACGTATCTTTATACTCACATGATATCCATAAGTATCAGATAACAATAGCTAACCAAGCAAACACAGCAAAATATCTCATTTAGTCTTTCCAGCTACCTGACCAAGTGTTTACAACTGCCCATTACTTACCCACTTACTTGGTTTGAGCAGATTTTAGTCAAGCTTCTCATCTCCCCACAGAGCCTGAAACTTTGGCTTGCCGCTAAGCTTCAATAAGCACTAAGGTATATAGCATGCCCTCTTAACAACTCATTCCAAGAACTAGCTGACCAGAGAGAGAAACATCTGCTAATATACCCAGTCATATTTTCTGTTCATCCCCACTATTTACTACCTCCCTAACAAAATTCTGCTGGTCCTACTTACCTCTCACAATAATTAATACATAAATAAGATTTTTTCTTCTGTTTAATTTTGAGATGCTTGCAGGTCTTGTGGTCAGAGATTTCTTCCTATTACAAAAGTTTTTTTCCAAAAGACTCTCCTTATCTAAGTCCAGGTTTGTTTTTATTTGGTATACACAGTGCTGTTGCTATTATCCTTATTTATATCATCTAGGAAACAGCATATAAAAGAAATATAGTTATTTAGCAAAGATTACATATATAATGTTGATACTAGAATTTTAACATAAGTCTTATTGCATAGCTTCATTTTATACTGCCTCAATGTGAATATATTTATTAGAAGGATTTGTACATTTTAAAACACTAGGCGGAATTTTCAGTTTCTGATCTGTTCACCATACTGCCTGCATTGTTGGAATGGGTCTTGCCAAGCCACTGCTAAGTAGAATTATTAAGCAATATACTCTTTTGGCACTTGGCCACATGTTTTGTCCCCATGATCAAGCGATAGAGACTGCATGCCGCCAGCACATGGTACAGCAATACTGTTTCCTGGCTGCCTGACAGACCCCTCTGTGATACCTCATCTCGGTTGGTAGGGTGGTTTGGATCTAGCCCTTCATCTGGATACTCCTGCCATCTCATCCCTCGGAGTCCTGAAGCGTGATCTAATAATCACATGGCAGGAACTGACTAAAATTTAACAGGAGACAATGAGAGCTATCATTCTTAAATCCAAATGAGTGATCCTATGAATTCCATCCTTACTGGATGGAATTTCAGGAATTTGAACAAGTGAGATTTCTTAGAAATGGGGTCTTCAATTTGTTCTGTTCAAATCATACCACAGAGAAAAAAATATCAAATTATCCTTGGTCTTTGTTGAGACATGTATCCCCAAATCCGATCACTTTGCACTTTCGTTGTAGGATACATAAATTAGCGCTGCTCCAATTTTTACCTGTATATAGAACCAACAAAGGTGAATTTCTTCACTTGCCACTTCCTTGTGTAATTTTAGGATAACTAATAAGCACCATTCCAGTTTCTGATTGTTGTTTAATGCATTTACATAAAAAACGCATAGAATAAGTCATAAAAAGTTTTTGTGGAACAGCTCAAAATGTGGTAGGTGATGAAATTGTTTATCAGGCCCATAGCATATGGTTCCCTATAGTGTTATTTCCATGATGTAACCCATATAATTTGTGGGCCTAGCTTCTTTTAGAATAAATGGGAGGTTTGGGCACAAAAGCAGGTACTCTGTCAGTATTCTGACAACAAAATAAAAAAATTCTGGGATCCTAAGTTTAAGATGTTAACTACGATTATTGTGCCTTGCTACAAATAATAAGAGAGGTTCATATCTACATTTTATCTGGGATAGACAAGCAATCATTGATGCATGGCTATGTATAAAGATTAGCAACAGGAAATTACTTCTTCAGGTTATACAGAAAAGAATGTCAAGCATAAGTTTATATTCAAGTTTATATTCAAACTGCAATCTAAAAGTTGAATCATGTGCTCAGGAGCATGCCATTGTGTTGTGCTTTTTTCTTTTGAAATATTTTACTGTTGTCCTCCAGAAGTTGTGCATGGCCAATAAACTATGGAATTATAAAGTATCTTCAGTAAGAGTGATGCCAAAATTAATGTAAAAAAACCAACTTAAATGAAGAGAAACGGAGAAAAAAAGAGGGAAATGAAGCATTTGGTGGTAGGATTCCAGCAAATTAATAACTTTTTAGACTCATTTAATTATCTATTTAAACAGGCATTTAACTTTACTAAATTTAAGATAAATTTAGGATTTAAATTCTATGTTGAAAATTTTTTAAATATCAAATACATAAAAACAATTTATTGTGCCTCAAAGGAAGAACAAGCACCTATTACAAATATGTAGATAAAGATATCTATATCTATACCTCTATTTCTATATTTAGGTGTAGTATATATTATTTTATAAGTTAAAAGTAATTTGTGTGTTGTTGAGAATCCAGCTTTGATCATATTATTGTAGGAAATTACTTTTCATTTGTAAAAGTTGTGACTTTATGTTGAATATTGAAAAAATAATATATGGTAGTCCCTTGGTATCCGGAGTGGATTGATTCTAGGACCCACTATGGATACCCAAATCCCTGGATTCTCAAGTCCCATAGATAGCCCTACGTATCCAAGGTTCCACTTCTGTGGATTCAAACAACTGTGGATCATACAGTACTGTATTTAATGAAAAAAATCTGCATGTAAGTGGACCCAAGCAGTTCAAACATGTGTTGTTCAAGGGTCAACTGTATATGTTTTATAATTTTATTTTTAATTTTCCTTCCCTATTTTTAGTAACTCTGCCTTCCATAGTTTCCACTTCTCCTTACCCAGCCAATTTGGAAACTATTATTTGACTGTAATTCTAGAATAGAACATATTTATAAAATCATCAAATCCAGCTCTCTAAGCAGAACTAGAATATAATTTTTTACAGTAACCATATAGGTAGTCTATCTTCAAGTTTTCTATGAAACTCCTACTTTGAGTGAGTGATAGTCATTTTAAACATTTTGGAACTAATGCAGGAAGCAGTATGTGATGACTTAGTTGTCCAAGGTCAAATATTTCATCGTATTTATAAAATTAGAAAAATTGGAAAACTCAGCATTTATGAAAAGAGAGGCTTTGTGTTAAGAGATTAAATATCTTTTTAATTTGCTATAGATTAGTCTGTGCTCCCTCCACCCCCGCCAATTCTGAGCCCATTAATTAAAGTGTAAGTAGAGGCGAGAGTGTTGGAATTATATACAATTACTTTTATTCTGACAGATTACATTTGAAGTTGGTGGAGAACACATAGGTAGATCTGCACAGGCAGCAGTTAAAAACATTGGCTTGCAGTTCAGGAGAGAATTTTCTCTCGTAAATGTTAAATTTGGGAATTGCATATTTAGTCCTAAGACTTTATTAAATTTCACTGCCATTCTATAGTCTAGGGATAAAACTGCATTGAGGTTTGACAAGGATTCTCCTCTGATTCTAGCGATTTGAAACTCATCAATATACAAATGAAAATATAAATACAGGAGAAATTTTGAAGTCATTAAAATTCTGAAAAGTAGATAATTTGTTAAAATAGTGACTGGGCAGGGAGGGGCTTTATTTAGAATGAATAGTGTGAGCTCATAAATGGGTATTGTTGAAAGCTGCTATGTGTGTTGTAGTTTGTTCGGCAGCATTAGGACACTGTCCCAGAGAGCTACTAGAAAAGCCCTTTGGTAGAACCTGATTCCAAGGCATTCCAGGGATGGAAACAGGGCCAGTTTGGCTGCAGCGTAAGAGTGTGGGTAAGAATAATAGGAGGAGAAATTGCAGTTATGAGCACAGTGTACAACATCAATAACTGTCAATGGATGAGATTTTCTTGGGAGGTCTGTAGAGTGAAAAAAGGAAAATAAAAGAACAAGAAATGGTAGAGAACAGCATTCTGTTAGGAACAGATAGAAGGGGAATAACCGATGAAGGAACATAAGGACATTTGTTAAAGAAATTTGAAAGGAAAACTTGTAAAGTATCTCAGAGCCAAGGAATCCAAGGGAGGATGATTTCAAGAAAGCCAAAGTGGTCAGTGATATTGAACACCTCACAGACAACAAGGTTGACAATATTAGATTTAGCCATTTGAAGGCAGTTAATTATTAGTTTCAAGTAATTTCCTCTGCTTATCTGTTCCTTTTTGTACCCCAGTGGGGAAGCAGCAAGAAATATACTTCTTCACAAATTTGAAAGTCATGTTTAGAATGGTCTAACTTAAAATGAATGAGATATGCTATCTTCAAGTTTTATTTTTAGAGTTGTGTGTATAGGGAATGTGTGTGCACCTCTGTATGCGTATTTAGAAACATTTCAAAGAGGTAGAAAGAGACCTGCAGCTCAGGTAAAACCAGAGGCCTTGAAAGGCACTCCGTTATTACCTACTATATTTTCACTTTTGTGACATTCTATAAAGAGCAAAATATCATGAAAAATATATGATCAGTTTTCTATGGAGAAACAGTACTTAAAACACATCACTGAGACCTGGAAACTTTACCTTTCACATAACATTAAGATAACTCCAGGGAGATTAACTAAATAAATTGTGTAGTTTATTCTCTTAGTATCTAATTGCAGGATGCTGTTAAATAATTTGAAAGTAATAAATCAATCTTTTGACTTTACACAGAGGTTAGAGAAAACACTATACTCGGGTTTTGCCCCTTATACACATAAAGAAACGTCAGGGAATGTATCATTATTTACAGTATCACACAATTGATTAATATACATTGTTGTTGCTTTGTAAAAATACATTGCAAAAAATCTAAAAATTCATTGTTTATTAGTAGAATTTTCTCTCTTGTAATTTGCATAGATGTTCCACAAACAGGAACAAAATGACAGGATTCGTTGAAGAATATAGATAATGAACTAGGAAAAGAAGTATATCTTGTGAAAAATACCACCAATTTGAAATCTTGGTAACCATTTAGAATCATTTTTCTTATCACTATTATCTGAGAGTATCTGGAACAGTAGGTAATAATTCGAGGGAGGTCTTCTCTGTTTCTCCAGTTTTTCAAGGACATTATGATGTTAGAACTTCAATTCTTTAGTTCAAAAGAATTTTATTTGACTTTCCAGGAAGCTCTTGAATGGCAGGCTTATAAGGATTAAGACACAGAGTTGAATAGCTGAAGTCAAAATAACGACTTTGATATTTCTCTGTGCCTCTTCTATCAAAGCAAAGGGAGAGCTCCTCAACTGAAAGAGAATGAAGGTCAACAGACAGGAGGTGTTTGGCGGCCTTAATTTAACTAGTATGCAAATGATTTAAAACATTCTTTTTATAGTACTTGGGTCAATTACTAAATCTGACATGAAAGGTCTGCCTTTCAAGGAAACCAAGCTTAGGGTCCGTATGCAGCCTTATGGAACCAAAAGAGTAGTCAGCACTCAGCATGGAGCTGGATGTTACATAAGTAAGAAAACAGAATTACTCTCCAGCCCTATGGATTTATGGTCTGTGAGGAAATGACTTTCAATGTGGAAATTTTCAAAGTTAAAGTGCTGCCACTGCAAGGAATAGTGAAATTGGAGGAAAAAATTCTCTAAGAGTGTTATTTTTGAGGATAGAAAAGTATATTTTGTAATTATAGATGATTTTGTGTTCATACAGAGAACAGACTATTTTGAAAAGTCTCAAAAGAATTTAGAGATTGTCTGTTTGCAGGAAAGCAAATCATTGGCTCTTTATTTTATGAAATACAATAATTCGATTACTACCCAAGAAGCCAGGTGCTTTAGAGAGTCAGTAATATGTAAAATGAATGCAGAGTTTGTAGTCATACAAACAACTTGGCAAATATAGCTTTGCCACTGGGGAAGAATTCTGGGGCAAGTGACTTCACTTTTCCAAATCTTAGGTTCCTTATTTTTATGGTGGTTTAGTGACACTTAGTTCATTGGATTGCTCTCATGATTTATTGACATAATATGTAAGTATCCTGGCACTTTGTAGACATTCAATAATATTTGTTTTCTTTCCTTTTAAAAGAAGTACCTCAGTACGTTGAATTGTATGTATACTTTCCAATCAGAAAATTCTGCTGAATACTGCCATTTTAAACTGTCTTTTCTCTATCTAAAAAATAGGTAGTAAGAGTATCTGACTGACAGATCATGCTAAGATTTATGATGGTTAAATATGATAATGAATTTTAAAGTTTTTCAAAACCTATGTAGGATAAAAGCAATGTGAATTATTTTATTAAAAATAATGGCATATTTCAGATATAAAAATATGTAAGGCATACCAATTTATAAAATTTAAAGTACCTATGTGCCAATAATTCACCTTCAGAAATTAAAAATAATACTGTAATGAGAACCAACCACATGGGTATCTTTCCTGTCCCCACACCAATTACTCACAACCCCCCTCACCCCTACACAAATAACTACTGGCCTAATTTGATATTCATTGTTATCATGAAATTCTCTATACTGTAGTACATATGCATTTTCCCATAAATGTTATCTCACATGTTTTTAATTTTTGTTAAATGGAACATATTATATTACATGTATTCTTCTATAACGTGATATGTTATATGACGTATTGTGAGCCCCATCCCGTTGATTTGCAGAATTCAAATTCATTTATTTTCAAAGCTTATTATTCCTTTTTGTACATAAGCTGACCTTTATTTTTGCTAAGATTGATGGTCATTTAGTTTATTTTAATTTTTTTATTATTATAAACAATGCTGCTATATATTTTTATGCATACCCAAGTGTACCTGTCAAAGAGGCTCTCTGGAAGATATATCTGGGAATAGATTGCTGGATAATAAATGCCCACATTTTCTACTTTTCTAGACCACACCAAAATACTCTCTAATTTGTGTTAATTTGAATTTTTAGTCTTCTGCCTTGCAAATAATTAGTTCACATATCTGGCTTTTCCACTTTATAATTTTGTTCTTTATTGTTTATGCTTTACATATCTTAAGATATCTATTCATTCCCCAGGACATAAAACTATTCTTTCTATACTTCTAAAATTTTAAGGTTTGCTTTTCATACTTAAGTTGTTAATCCAGAATATTTATAGGTGTGATGTAAGAGAGGAATGCAATACTTTTTTTTCTTTTTTATTCAGATTACTGATTAGTTCAAAACCATTTACTGAATAAATCATTATTTTTCCACTGATCTTGCTTGCCACTTCAAACACCAAGTTTCCATATATGCACAGGTTTGCTTAGTGATCTTTATTTTGTTCCAGTAAAATCTTTTTATTTTCTGACACAAATTTCAGTTTAACTTCAATAGGTCTGTAATATGATACCTGGTAGAACAAAATCCTCTGTCTTGTCTTTGTTGGTTTCCTATTGCTGTGTTTAAAAATATCCTCAAATTTAACAGTTTAAGCACCCATTTATTATCTCCAGAGTTTGATAGATTAGAAGTCTGAGCATTTTGGGATTGGGTTGTTTGTTTTTTTTCTTATTAAGCTGCATGAGCTGCTTATAAATTTTGGAGATTAATCCTTTGTCAGTTGCTTTATTTGCAAATATTTTCTCCCATTCTAAGGGTTGTCTTTTGGTCTTGTTTTTGGTTTCCTTTGCTGTGCAAAAACTTTGAAGTTTCATTAGGTCCCATTTGTTTATTTTTTATTTCCATTTCTCTAGGAGGTGGGTCAAAAACACACCATTGTATAGCAATTTTACTCTAATAAAACAAAAAAAACTTGGAAAAAAAAAAAAAGGAAGGGTATGGCATTACTTGATTCTCTTTTCAAGGTCCTTCAAGCTAAAATCCAGATGTAGGCTGGGCTGCCTTCCCATCTGGAGCTTGATTCCTCCTCCATACTCATGGTGTTGTCAGGAATCAATTCCTTGAATTTGTAGGACTCAGGTCCCTGATACCTTGCTGGCTGTCACATGCCATTCATTCTCAACTCTTGGAGGGCAGCTGCTTTTCCTGTCATGTCTCTCTCCCTCTTCAAAAACAGCAATGTATCTCTCTTGTATTAAATCCCTCTCATGCTTTAAATCTCTCCTTCAGGAACTTTACCGTCCATTTTAAGGGCTGGCTTGATTACGTTAAGCCCACTTCAGATAATCTCCCTTTCTCTGAGGCAACTGGGCCATATAACATTATAACATAGCCTAAATACAGGAATGACTAGATAATCACAATCACAAATTGCATGGAATATACATAGGACATGTACATCAGCATGAGGAGTCTTCAAGGACCATCTTAGGATTCTGCCTACCACATTTTCCTAATTCAAGTGTCCCTTGAGTGTCATCCATGTTTTTCATACAAATTTCAGAATCATCTTATAAAATTTAACAATGATTATTTTCATTGGATTTATATTTAATATATCAATATAGGACAAATCAACCTTTTATGATATATTACCCCACTTCTAAATGTGACATATGACTTCATGCACTTTAGTATTCATTCATATATTTAATTAGTTATATTATTTTCTCTCTTCTGGTCTTGAACATTTTTTGTTATACTTATTTCTGAGTAATTTATTTCTCTTTTTTATTGAAATTGTGAATGACATTTTATAAAATCACATTTAAAATCATTTTAGTTGGGTTTGAGAATTCAACTACATTATTATGAATTTTATTGAAGTGCAAAATATATATGTGTGTGTATATATATACACACACACACACACATATATATATATATATACATGCAAAATAAAAAGCATACAGCCCAACAATTTTCAAATAGTGAAGCACTTCTGAAATCAGTGCCAAATCAAGACGTGTAAACAGTAATGGTATCCAGAAAACACCACTAGTTATTATCCCTACCATCTGGCTCCCCACTCCCTATTTAGACACTACCCTGATATTTTTCTACTTTTTTTATAATTGAGGTGAAATTCACATAACATACAATTAAGCAATTAACTCTTTAAAAATATACAAGTAAGTGGAATTTAGTGCATTCAAAATGTTGTGCAAATACTACCTCTCTCTAGTTTAAAATTTTTTTATCATCCCAGAAGAACACCCGGTACTCTTTAAGTAATTTTGCTTTCAGTAATGTTTTGTAGTTTTCCATGTACCAGTCTTTCACCTCCATGGTTAAATTTATTCCAAAATATTTTATTTTTTGGATGCTACTATATTTAGAATTCTTTTATTACTTTCCTTTTTGGATTTTCCCTGCAGCTGTATAACAACACAACTAATTTTGGTATGTTGATCTTGTACCAAATGATATCATTTGCAAATAAGAGATAATTTCCTTCTTCGTTTCCAATTTGAATGCATTTTATGTCTTTTTCTTTTCCAGTCACTCTGGCTAGGGCTTCCAAAACAGTAGTGGTGAAAAATGGTCATCATCCATGCATTATTTCTGATCTTGGGGGAAAAGCTTTCTGCCTTTCATGACTAAGTATGATGTTAGCTTTAATTAATGCTGCTCTGGAAGTTCTATGCCTAGTTTATTTATTCTCATGATGCTATAGCATGTCTTTTAAAGAAAATAATTTCTTAATGTTAAGTGTAGTCCACTTTTCAATGTTTTTCTTTCCCTTTGTTGACATTAATTTCTGTGCCCTAAAATGTAAACCTTTGCATACAATAGGGTTGTGAAGATTGTATCCTGTTTTCTCCTAAAAAATTATATTGCTTTACTTTTCACATTTCAACCCACAATCACATAGAATAAATATATTTTATATATAAATATATAAAAAATGAATATATTTGATATATTAATAAATATATAAAGGCATTATATATATAAATATATATATATATATATATATATATATATATATAATGGCATTAGATTAAGGTTCTTATTTTTCCATATGTTATCCAATTGACCCAAAGTGATTATTGAAATACCCATCTTTTTTTTTTTTATTTTTTACTGCACTGCAGTTTTACTTTATAAATAAGAAGACTTTATATGTGTGTGTCTGTCTATGAAATTATTCTGTTCAACTTAACTTTTCTTGTTTCTCTGTACCAATGTGACACTGTCTTACTAGAATATCAAAATATGACATGCTATTTGAAATTAAATCTTCCTATTTTTATTCTTTTTCAAAATATCCTTGGCTCTTACTTGCCTTCTGAATTTTGGCATGACTTTTAAAATCAACTTGTCTGTTTCACACACATAGAATAAAATTGCTGGGATTTTTATCTGAATTTAAGTGAATCATTAATTCATGATAAATTTAATTTACTCCTTATCAGTGTTTGCCTTATTGTTGTCATGTATTTCAATTATGTATCCATCTTAAACCCCAAAGACATTACTGTAATTATTTTGATCAGTCATTACCCAGTCAATAGTCATTTATGACTTATCCTTTTCTAAGATTCATTGTTAAATTTCCTTCCTTTACAGTAAGTTTCACTGCTTGTAACAGTCATTTAAGTATTGCTTTTACTACATAATTATCAGTTGAATTGAAAAGTTTCTGTGTGTCTGAAAACACCTTTAGTTTATTCACTTTTGAACAATATTTTTACTGGACATAAAATTTGGAATAGACAATGCATTCCTTTCATAATTTTTAAGTTATTATTCCCTTATATTCTGACTTCCTTTATTTCTGTTGAGAAGTAAATTGTTGTCTTGTTCCTTTCAAGAGATTATGTCTTATGTTTTTCCTCCAACCTAGTTTATAATTTTTTTCTTGATCTTTGGTTTTCATAAGTCTTATAATAGTGTTCCTCATGTGGTTTTCATTGCATGAATCTTGCTTAGGTTTCAACAGAGCTTCTTGAATGTGTGGGATTATCTTTCATCAGGGTTGCATAACCTCAACCAGTATCTCTTCAAATATTGTTTCTGTCTCATTCTTTCTCTCTTCCTCTTGGATGCCAATTGTATGTACGTCAGTCCTATGCAATAACATATGGGTTAAACCTGTTTACTGACTCCTATATTGGTCCAACTTTCTTTTACTCCATTTGTTATTTTCTGTCTCTGTACTCCAGTTTTCATGCCTTCTCTTGGAAACATCTTCCAGTACATTAATACTATTTTCTGGCATATCTGCTCTGCTGTAAAACCTATGACATGAGATTTGATAGGTTATACTTTTCACTAATATTTACCACAATTCAGTTCTTAATACAATTTTTAATGTAAGTTCAATTCACTGTGGAAAAATCTCCAACTTTTCAGCTGTTTTTGAACTTTTTTCTTTCTGTATTTTAGAACATACTTATCATAGTCAAAGTCCTAATCATCTAATTTAAATATTTGAAGCACTTATATACCTGTTTCCATTGTCATTTTTTTCTTGATGTTCAGCAGTATAATCTTGCTTTTTAGCCTACCTAATAATTTGTATTTAATGACTTACATTGTGTATACAACATATAGGAGCCTCAGATGAGGTTATCTTCCTCTAAAGAGGGTTCACACTTTACTAGGCATAAATAGAGCTGACTGACAGATTTATTCTTGTCAAGAACTCTTATTTGAGGATACATTGTATCTCCCAGTAAGAGTTAGTTCATTGGTGTCTCTCCAGTGTTTTCATATATTGAACCTATTATATTCTGCAAGTGTCTCTCTCCTCAGGACCATACTGACATCTGGCTATGCCAGAGGCTATGACACTTTGCACCAGATTCTCAGCCTCCTGCTGGCATTTCTGACTCATTTTCAACAACTGCCTATTTTACTATTTCCTGTAATGCTGGGTTTGGCAAAATCCTCCCTACAGGCCAAATGCACCATCCTTCCTCACTTTCACAAAAGTTTTTGGTGGTTTAAAGGTTAGAATTTTTCTTACATATTATAATGTTGCAAAAATCAAAGTGAGAAAATGTCTTAGGATATATGAAAATTAAAAGTTCAGAATCCATTTAAATCTTGCCTAAGGCTTCTTTCTCACTCTACCATCAAAATTGAGTAGTTGAGACAGAGACCATATATGGTGTTTTCTTTGCACTGCTGCTCATGGCATTACAAGTTGTAGTGAGGATGTTATGACATCACAGCATTGTGAGTGTCATCTGTGTTGCCTGACTGTGTGAAAAGACATTTTCAAAGATGAAATATGTAAAATCTCTTTACAGATCAGCATTAACAGGTGAACGTCTGCAATCAGTTTTGAAGATAAGGAAAACAGACTTTGAACCCCAGTTGGAAAAATGTCTTCCCCTTAAAAAAGAGTTTCATTCTGGTTTTTAATATATTTGTATTTTTAAAAACCTCTTATTATTACTATTATTATAGTTTAAATTTCATCAATACAATTTTTCGTTATTATTTCTCATGTTATATAAGTCTCTATATAATATCCTCTGGTTTGCTCATTGGACTACAAAGACTAAAATAATTATTATCTGACTCTTTACAGAAAAATTTGTCAAACCCTGCTCTAACAGGTCCTAAATACTAATTATGGTTTTTCAAGGATGCTAACAATTTCTGCACTGCTTTTCAAAATCTTTCCATGTAGGACTTCAGACTTCTTCTCATTACAGCCCCATTATTCAGAAAATTTCTTGAAGCTCTGAGGGCAAAAATGGAAATAACATACCTGAAACAGGTGTCTGCTTCTGTGAGAACAAATTGATTCTAGGAGGGAAGGGTTCCCATGTAGTAAACTTTCCACCAAGTGGTCAAAGCATAGTTCAGAATTGGTGTCCATTGCTGGGAGGTTGTACATAAGTGTGCTTTATGCTGCTGGGCCCAGGAATAGTCTCCATCTCTATCACCTTGGCAATTCCTTTCTGACTCATCTTATCAGTTCTATGATGGTCAATAAAAATGGCTGGCTGAGGGCAAATGGTCAGAGCATTTTTTTCTACTCAGTTGTTTACTTCATCTTCTATGAGATATTGTTTCTGGTGAGAATTAATATATGGTACAAAATCTTTATATTTTGTCCCTACAATCAAATGTTTGTGCACATGCCTTACCCGAGAACTCCAAGCCTCTGAGAAGCCAGCAAGGCTGTTTATCACTGACCATACCCATATATATTTTTTACTTTTGGCTATGTCTCCTTCTATTCAAAATAATTTAGGGATCTGACTGCATTTCACAACCTCCTCCACAGTAACACTTGTATGAGCCATTTTCATTTCTTGCCTGTATTACTGCACTGGTCATATTGATTTTCCATATCCCTATTTCCACTCTGCAATCTCATACTCATTCAGAGTACTATAAAAGTATTAGTTTTAGTTCCAGACTTTTTAGTTAATTTACACCTCCTACTGCAAAGTAATGTAAAGTGGTGTTCTTGGAATTCTGCCAAAACAGAGTTTAGTGGGGAAAAACTCTTGGGTAATATTCTACACTAAAATTAGATAACCTTCAAAATATCTGAGTTAACATTTGCGTTAATAATATATAAATATATATTATATTTAAATATTTAATTGATCTGGAATTTATTTTGCTTTAAATTATACATATGGATATAACAATGCTTCTAATTATTAGCTCTTAGTCATAATACCATTTACTTAATTATTAATAACTTTATCAATGGTTGTTTCAGTGTTGAGATCTTACTATAATATTTTGAAGTGTGTTATACAATTGATCACCCATTTTACTAAGAATATGAATTACATAATTATGTCCTATAATAATTAGGTAACTGAATTATCTTAATATTCTCTATTTGATCATAGTTAATTATTCTATTCTCCTATCATTTTATGTCCAATTGTTAATATTTTTTTTTTTACTGAATTGAACTATAACCTTGTTCATGTTATATACCCTTATAAAAACCATTACTTCTTTCTGGTTTTTTGACTCACTCCATTACTCTAATTGCTAATATCTATACCAACGTCACTTGTGAGTTGATTGCAGTGAACTTATATGTATTCAAGTATCTGGTAATTCAAGTCTGTACTTGCTGCTTGTATTTTTAATATTTTAAAAAGCTATTATAAAATCATTATATCCAAATAACATTGCAAAGTCTTTGAGAACTGAACTGTCATTGGAACTATAGCCTACAAAGTGTCAATGTAACTTAATGCCTGAATATAGCCAGGTTAATTTTCTGATAAATATAAAAAAAATCAATATTCTCTACAGGCTTTATTTTTTAATTTTATTGAGGTATAGTTGATTTACAATGTGTTAATTTCTGCTGTACAGCAAAGTGACTCAGTTTATATATATATATATATATATATATATATACACACACACACATATTATGTGTATATATATATATATATATATATGAAATATCCTTTTTTGTGTCTCTTCCATTATGATTTATTACAGGATATTCCACAGACTTTAAATGTCAACATTCTCAAGTCTCATAATATAATACTGAAAACTTCCAAAACACAATTCAAAACATTCAGCATATGTAGGTATCCAGGAAAATCTTGATTCACATAAGAGTATACAGTCAACAGATGCCCACAATGAGATGGCACACAGATATTACCTGACAAAGACTTTAACTATTTCAATAAACAGTTATGAAAACTCTTTAAACAAACAGAAAAATAGAGAGTATCTACAAAGAAACAGAAGATGTAAAAAAGAACCAGATGGAAATTTATAATTAAAAATTATAATAACCAAATTCTACTGAAATAGGTGGCTATAGTGATGGTTCTAAGTTTATCCTAGCCACAGCAATCAGTCAAGAAAAATAAATTAAAGGTATCCAAATTGGAAAGTTAGAGGTAGAACTGTCACTATTTGCAGATGACATGATAGAGAACCCTGAAGTCTCCACCAACATCTGCTAGAACTAATAAATGAATTCAGCCAAGTTGCAGGATACAAGATTAATACACAGAAATCTGTTGTGTTTCTCTACACTAATAATAAAATATCAAAAGGGAAAATTAAAAAGAAAAAAAGCAATCCTGTTTAAAATTGCATCAAAGGAAATTAAATGCCTAAGAATAAAACTTAACCAAGGAGGTGAAAACCTGTACTCTGAAAACTATAAACATTGATAAAGGAAACTGAAGATGATACAAAGAAATGGAAAGATATCCATTCTCTTGGATTGAAAGAATTAATATTGTTAAAATGGGCATACTACTCATTTCAGCAATCTATAGATTTAATGCAATCCCTATCAAAATACCCAGGACATTTTTCACAGAATTAGGACAATAATCCTAAAATCCATATGAAACCACAAAAGACCCAAAATTGACAATCTTGAGGAAAAAAAACCAAAGCTGGAGGTATAACCCTCCCAGTATTCAGACTCTATTACAAAACTACAGTAATCAAAATAGCATGGTATCAGCACACAAACAGACACATAGATCATTGGAACAGAATAGAGGGCCCAGAAATAAATCCACACACCTATGGTCAATTAATTTATGACAAAGGAGGCAGGAGTATACAATGGAATAATGGCAGTCTTCAATAAGTGGTGATGGGAAAACTGGACAGCCACAGACAAAGCAATGAGATTAGAACAGCACCTCACACCATATAAACTCAAAATGGCTTAGAGACCTAAATGTCAGAACAGAAACCATAAAACTCCTAGAGGAGAACATAGACAAGACAATCTTTGATGTAAATTGTAGCCATATTTGATTGGATCAGTCCACTAAGGCAAAAGAAACAAGAGCCAAAATAAACAAATAGGACCTAATTAAACATAAACATTTTTGCACAGCACAGAAAACCATTGACAAAGTGAAAAGACAACATATGCAATGGGAGAAAATATTTGCAAACAATACAACCAACAAGGGGTTAATATCCAAAATATACAAACAACTCATGCAATTCGATATCAAATAAGCAAACAACTCAATACAGAAAAAAAAAGAAATGGGCAGAAGACCTGATAGACGTTTTTCCATGAAGACAGACAGATGGCCAATAGGAACATGAAAAGATGCCCAACGTCACTAATTATTAGATAAATGCAAATCAAAATCACACCAGTCAGAATGGCTATCATCAAAAAAGTCTACAGATAATAAATGCTGGGAAGGGTGTGGAGAAAATAGAACCTTCCTACACTGTATGGGAATGTAAATTGGTGCAGCCACTATGGAAAACAGTATCGTGTTTCCTTAAAAAACTAAATATAGAACTACCATACAATCCAGCAATCCCATTCCTGGGTATATATTCAGAAAAAAACAAAAATTGTAATTTGAAAAGATGCCTGCATCCCAATGTTCATTACGACACTGTTTACGTAGCCAAGACATGGAAACAACACAAGTGCCCATCAGTAAACAATTGGCTTAAGAAGATGTGGTATATATACACAATGGAATATTACCCAGCCATAAAAGGAATGAAATGTTGCTGTTGCAGCAACATGGATGGACCTAGAGAATATTATACGTAGTGAAGTAAGTCAGACAGAAAAAGACAAATATTATATCACTTTATGTGGAATCTAAAAAATAATACAAATCTATATACAAAACAGAAACAGACTCAGATATAGAAACCAAATTTATGGTTACCAAAGGGGAGAGGGAGGGGAAGACATATTAGGAGTATGGGATTAACAGATACAAACTACTCTATATAAAATAGATAAGAAACAAGGATTGACTGTTAAGCATAGGGAAATATATTCAATAGCTTCTAATAACCTATAATAGAATATAATCAGAAAAAGATAACTGAATCACTGTGCTGTAGACCTAAAACTAATGCAGTATTGTAAATCAACTATACTTCAATTTAAAAAAAAATCAAATGAGACCAAGATATTGAAGTTAGATTGAGAAGTATTTTTTTTCTCACCATGAAACATGAATGCTCTGAATTAACATGTAATAACTTCTCCAGTTTCTTGTTCTAAGTGTAAATTCCTATCCATACAGAAGATATTCTGATTTGGGGATCTAGATTTGGCCATAAAAATTTGCTATTTAACAACCACGTAGGATGTTTCTGTTGTAGGTTTCTAAGGACAACACTGCCCTAAATAATTCCCCATCTAAAGATCATTCATGTGTAAATTATATTTTATTGATTTATATTTTCCCTACCTAGTAATTACTCAGGTATTTCAACTCTTCTTCTTTAGAGAATTGTTTCACTCCACTCCCTATGTGTTTCCACACCTGTATTTGTTGTAATTATAAAATTTGGTTATGTGACTTGGACTTTTTTTTTTTTTTTTTTTCGAAAAACTGGTGTTACATTTGGAAAACTGCAGTGAGGATTTAAGGATGAAACTGAAGCAAATCACATTTGAGTCTCATAACTCATCTTAGTAAAAGAAATGTCTGCTGTATTCAGTATCTTATCTAATTTATTTTTATGTACTTCTTTTCAAAGTCTCTAAGAAAACACCTGTTGCATGTTAGACTATGAATTAATGAGGAAAATAATGAATTAGGTTTTGAGATTTTTCTAATAAAAGTATTCAGGTCAGAGTCTAGTTTGTTTAAACATGCCATGCGATTATTATGGATATAAGCTCTATAAGTTTGTGTGCTGGAAAAAAAAAATGGGGAGCCTGTGGACTCATTTATGTATTTATGTTTGGCCGAATATACAGTTATTCTGCTTCCGAGTGTCTTGGCTATTGAATCATCAGTATAAGAACTAGCAGTATGTACTTAAAATGCATACGGCCAAGTAATAACCATAGCTATATTTATTGTGTTTTTATTCTGTGCCACGATTCTGATTGACCATCTTTTTTAATTCTCAAAAATCCTGTAAGAATTTTATAGTGTAGGCAACAGGTGTTCAGGAAAGTTTTGCAATTTTCCTAAGATCGCACAGCTTGTATGAGTTACCATTTAATCATTGATGAGTCTGACTACAAAATTTGTCCTCTTAATGTCAGTGTTATTCTGTTTCATGGATTAGGAGAACAGAATGACTAACCAATCTAAAAAAAGAAAAATACGTTTTTCCAAATTATCATGTCATGTTCATAATTACTGTATGTTCATAGGAACAGTATGTTAGCCTAATTTACTGAGATACTTAAACTTTGAGGGAATAATAAACTCCTGTACTCCAAATTCCAAACCCAAGAGCACAAAATAAGTTATCATACAACATGAAATTATATACATGTGTTGAATGAAAAGGCTTTCACTAACTCTTTTTTTTTTCCTTTTTTTTTTTTTTGCGGTACGAGGGCCTCTCACTGCTGTGGCCTCTCCCGTTGCGGAGCACAGGCTCCAGACGCACAGGCTCAGCGGCCATGGTTCACGGGCCCAGCCGCTCCGCAGCATGTGGGATCCTCCCGGACCGGGGCACGAACCCGCGTCCCCCGCATCCGCAGGCGGACTCTCAACCACTGCGCCACCAGGGAAGCCCCTCACTAACTCTTAATGTAGCCTACTTCAGTTTAAATTTTTCCTTATATTTTCAAAATACATTGCTCTGTAATACTCATCTTTTAAGATCCTATCATCCAGCATTATAGACGAGAGTATCCCTTCTTGTTTGTGACAGATCTTCAACAATTGAAAACAGGTCCCATTCTATTCTTTCTAGTCCTCCTCTATCTTCCCTTTCCTTTTACATTAGACCTGACTCTGGTCACCTCACTATTTCCATCTGGTAAGCTTTGGCACACAACTCTAATCCATATCCCTCCAATAATAAGCTATTCAGACACAAATTCAATAATCCAAAAATGTTCTGGCTAGGATTGCAATTATGTAGGGGTCCAGGTTTTTTTGTAGGTTAGAGTGGAGCACAAACAATAAGTGCCTGTATCAGGCATAGATGCATGCCTTTTAGTATGGATGTGTCACTTGTGTTTAGATACCATTTTTTCTTTGTTGAGAATCAGGGAGACACACTGGAGTCAAGGAATAAGAAAGAAGAGAATTGATTTTATTTTGTTCTCCAGACTTTTACTAAACTGTAGGTTTGTATTTTAGAAAAACAGGTGATTTTTAGGGTCGTTCACCACTTGTCCTGCTAATTAACTAGAAGACCATTGAAACTAAATCAGTCATTTTTTTCGTAAATATGATATAGCTATTGGAAAGTTTGTATATGCTTTGTAAAAAAAATAACCGTGGTTGTTTGGGTATAAGATGTCCCTAAATTCTAACTACATCTTTGAAATGGAAACAGGTGTTATGATCAGATTTTGATCTGCATTTATATTTAACCTCTGTTCAGGTAATCAAGTGTGTACCCCTGACACCTATTTCTAGAATGCTTGAGTGAAAATAGAAAATCTCCCGTCATCCTTTCCTTCATTCTCTGTGTCCTACACACACACACACACACACACACACACACACACACACACACACACACACACACACACACACACACACACACACACACACACACACACACACACAACCTAGAGATGAAATGATCTTCAATATTGGTGCATCCTTTTGTTAGAAAACAATAACATGGGATGGAAAGAATTACTCTCAAACATGTTCCACTGCCATGACTGTCACTGGTCTAGAATTATTTATTTGGCATAAGGCTTGATGGGTAGGATTATGTTTCAGCTGACGATTCCTAAAACAGTAAGATTCTATCCATAGTCTCTCAGTGATCCAATATTAAGAGAGTAGAGGATCTCAGGGTAAATTGCTGGTTATGTTACAAATGAATAAATTGGTTACTTTCTGTTTTGCTTTTTTATCCTTCCCATTTTTCCAATAAAATCATCCTCTTCCTTTCACACTTGTTCATGGGTACCCTTGGAAATTTTTAAAAACATTTTAATATGTCCTTGCCTAAATAAGATCTCCTCATTCTCATTTTGCTTGGAAGACAGTAGAACTGAGTGTTAAGTGACTTTGGAGTTGAGCTGCTTGGGGTTGAATCTGAGACCTACCAGTGATCTGCTATTTAACTCTGTATACAGTATATAATCTCCTTAGGTCTCAATTTATTCATGTGTAAAAGAGAAAAACAACATCAACTAGATTGTATGCTTAATAATTAAATATGATATTTCGCATGTATAGTATTGTCGTAGTACCTGGCACATAAAATTTCCTCAGTTTATAGACTGATAATTTTTTTTTTTTTAGTTTGGCTATTTGTCATTTATTTTAATGAAGGGAAAATTAAGTCTTATTTTTAGGGTGATAAATTTTAAATTACAAGTGTACAATGGTTGCTATCTATTTGACTAACAGGGCCTAATAAATCTTCACATTAAAAATATACGTAATTTTAAGTAATAGCATAAATCAGTAGAGAACAAAACTATATTTGCAGTAAGTCACTGGATAATAAGTGCTTCCTATGATAATGTTAATCTCTTTACACTCTGAGGTTTATTAAATATTTTGGAAAAGTATTAAAAGTAGTATATAGTACTTTGTGGCCACCAAAACAATGCATCCAGATATTGTTAGAAGAACTGCTGTCACATTTAATAATATTCTCTATTCAGTCTTACTGTAAGGAGAATAAATTCAGTTTGTATTTCTGATAAAGGATAAACTCTTAAATTCAATTCTCTAAGAAGGACTATCATCTTTGAAATCCTCCTTTCTTTCTGGGAAATTCAGCTAGAAACTCCCTGGTAATTAATTGTAAAAGCCAGAATAACTTTTTTGGGGTTTATTTATTTATTACTTTTTGCTTTTTAATATTTTTAACTTGAAAATGCTTGAGTACAAAAGCATTTAAAACTCCACAGTATTTTAAAAAGTTAGTAATTAACTTGCGTTAATAAAGTCTTCCTCCTATTATTTTTGGTAGGGATCAGCAGACTTTTTCTGCCAAGGGCCAGATAGTAAAATATTTCAGTTTTGTGGGCCGTAAGGTCTCTGTAAATACTACTTAATTCTGCCTTGGTAGTGTGGAAGCAGTCTGCCTTGGTAGTATGTACACATGGAGGATATTCATATGTCTTGTTCCCAGACATATCCTCAGTGCTTAGAACAGTCCATATTGTTGTCCATATTGGCAAATAAAATAATGAATATATAATTACACAATATTTTTCTAATCCAGTGACAGATCTAATATCTACATACCTATGATCAAACAAACATCAGAAAGGCACTTATAAAATAAATTGCAAAGAATTAGAGGTCTGGAAGGGAACATTTTGGTTTAGCACCATCCTTTCATTTTACCACCAAGAAAACCTAGATAGACCTGGAGAGATTTGACCAATGTACAAAAAAGTGAGCAGCAGACTATACCAATCTATACATTTTCTACTCCTATACAGTGGCCATCCTAGAATTTGGGATCACTGAAAGTTTTCTTTTTGTCTCCCACTGAATTTCTGTTTTTTAATGACTTAGTTGCCAATGTTTAACATTAGCATATTTCTCATAAGAGTCTAAATATCAGCTTCTCTTGAAAAATTGGAACATTTTCAACACAAGATCCATGTTTCCATTTGGCAATAATTTCCACTGCTTAGATGAGACATGTGTTCTCAAATCTGCTTCCCTCTTTTTTTTTTTAACCATATCTTCTTGGTCCTTTTGGATATCTGATTTGGTAACTTGGAATTCATCTTTTATTTTGATATTTTGTTTTGTGTATGTATTCATAAAATTGTTGATTCTGGTAATTATGGCATAATAATGGACTGAGGTAAAAACAAACTAACATTATGGAAAGGAAATTTAAATGGCACTATGATTCAAAATCACTGCCCCATGCATTTTACTAATTAAATATTCATACACTTCTACTTAAATGTACTTTTTAGAATTTCTATATCTCCAACTGAAATTCTACCTCAAGAAGTCACTTAAAAATAAAAATAGTCACTTAGGGAAATAATCCCTCAGTCATTCAGTTTTTATTTTAAATTACCTTAATAAAATCATATTTTTATTACCTGCAAGAGACAGGCTTAATTAATTAAAAGAAATCTTGACTGAGAAATAATAACTATTAACAAAATAATTATTATTATTTTGAGATATCATGAAGGAAGCTAAAGCTAGGTTAACTGTGTGGGCGTCGATTTGATAGTCAAAGAGAAGTCCATGTTTATATACAGAGTTTCAGTATAGTTAAAAGAGGGGTATTAGGAAGTGAGGGAGATATTTATGTTAAATTTAACCTAACTGTGCTGAATTAATCTTGCCTGACACAGGACTGCATTTCTGTTACAAGTGCTATAAGTAGAATTCTAAGAAAAACAAGTCTCATATTTTCATGAGTATCTAAATTTCTTATATAAATCTTATCCACTATTTAATTTTTGGTAATATCAGCAATGTGCACAGGCTGTTTGATTCTTGATTCTAACTTAGACCATTGTATGTATTTGTAGTGAAAATGTGAATTGAAGACAATCCAAATCATTAGGTTATTTTCCTCTGTTTTAATGATATACTAAATAAATTTTTCTGGTTCTTTCATTTTTCTTTATTGCCTACACAGCCTCCCACGTGGCCAAATTTCTTTCTTGATTGCATGTTGGTGACTGAACATGTAGGTGCTTACTAAAATAAATGTGCTAATGGGACTTATGGGCGCAGCTTTTTTCCAGCTAATTTAGCATTTTTCCTTTAATGTCTGCATAATATTCTGAGTTCCTAAATATTATTGCTGGCATTGATAATTACCAGTTTTGTGGGACTATGTTCCCAGTTCTAATACTTGAGTTATCATCTGTCTTGCAGGATGATTTCTTTCCCCTTTGTGTTAGGATGATTCAGTCATGACATTCTTATTCAAGCCATTGCTGCTTAAAGTCTGAACTATTATTTTTTCATATTCTTCTCTCTGTACCTTTCTTTTTTCTGAGAGGAAATCACCTACCTTAGGGCATAACAGACTTCTTTTAGAGGAAACATTTCTTTCAGCTGCAGGTGGCAGACATAGACATCATGATGGCATAATGCATTTCACCTGAAGAGAGATGGTAGTTTCCAGTTTTTCTAAAAATTGTTTACATCAACACAACATTATCATTGCAATACTACATTACATTGTTGTTTATGTTATTTCCGAAATCACGGGGACTACGTTTTGGAAAATATCAATAAATTTCAGTTATGAAAATTGTCCTGTGTTTCCCATATCCCATCTTCAGTGTGAAAATATGGTTACTCACTCTGGGCTTGCTCCAGCACTGGAGAAAATGTACTGTGTTTTGTCCGGGAAAAGAATGCATTTATGTGAGATGGCTCAAATGATCATTACCTCCAGACTATTGTGCATTATATTTTTCTTGCTGCTCTGTTTTGTCCAATTTTAAAAAAGAATTTATTTTATTTATTTATTTTTGGCTGCATTGGGTCTTCGTTGCTGTGTGTGGGCTTTCTCTAGTTGTAGCGAGCAGGGGCTACCCTTCGTTGTGGTGCACGGGCTTCTCACTGCGGTGGCTTCTCTTGTTGCGGAGCATAGGCTCTAGGCGCGCGGGTTTCAGTAGTTGTGGCTTGCAGGCTCTAGAGCGCAGGCTCAGTAGCTGTGGCGCACGGGCTTAGTTGCTCCGTGGCATGTGGGATCTTCCCGGACCAGCGCTTGAACCCGTGTCCCTGCACTGGCAGGTGGGAAGCCACCAGGGAAGCCCTTTTCCAATTTTTTAAGTTTTTGAATTTGATATTAGATATTTGCATTAAAACTTAATAATTTGGGCTGGAAATACTAGGAACAAGTTGTTTTGCTGTGTAGCGGTATTGTGGAGCCCGCCTATACGATTGTTTGAAATGCAGAATGGGCTGGCAAGACAGAGATAAGACTTATGCTACATAAGGCCCTGGTTGCCTTTTTACTCTCACAGAATTCTCTTTTGTGCTCTCAGTTGATAGTTGAGCAAAAGGACTTTGACTTCAGGTATATGTTTCTGATTTAATTATTATAAAACTATATTTACTAAAGACATAGGGAATTATATAGCAGAGAACAAATTTGGACTCACTGAAAAACCCTGATTGAGACTAAAAAGAAAAAGAAAACCTGAAGCTTTTGTAAAAAACTTATGTTCTTATTCATTCATTCATTCACTCATTTGCTCATTTGTCTATTACACAAATATATATTGAGTGTTAAAGAGGCTGTAGAACCAGAATGCTAGGGTTCAAATCCCATGTTTGCCACTTTCTAGCCATTTAAACTTGGGAAAGTTAAATTCTTTGTAGTGGGTGGGACTTCTAAATCATAGGTCTTCTTAAGAACTCTCAAATACGATGTAAGAATATATTTGTTACACATACAAAGAATTACCAGTCAGTGAATATTCGTCACCATTAGTAATTTTATTACATGCCAGGCACTATGGATACACAAATGGAAATAACAAAATATTTGGTGTCAAGTAGAACTCGACAGAGATGCAAATTATGGAGTTAGAGGGTATAAGTGAAATCAATCTAAATATATTGTGATCGATATAAGTAGGTATAGCTGATATGCATCAAAGATATGCATAAAATGATAGGCACATAATATACTAAAGAAGTTGGAAAATAAAAAACTTACTTTATTGCGAAGGCCTGAGAAAATTTCAGATAAAGCTTGAGCATTTAGAAATCACTAGTGAACGAGAAGGGAAGGGTATTTGAGGTAGAAGGAGCAGCATATGTCAAGTCTCTTGAGGTAGCAGCATAGAATCAAGGGCAGCTAGAGGATAGGTCTGACTGGAAACAAAGTGGGCTGAGATGGGACAGGAAAGAAATGAAGACATAAGGTTGCTGCAGTATGCAAAGGATGGTTAATTGATAGCCTTAAAAGATTTTAAGCAGGCCAATGATATAATTTAGTTTCTTCTTAGGAAATAGTGGTGGTACCTCTACTGGATGTGGATGTGAAAAGACAAGTGGTAAATAGACCACCGGGATGGATTTTGCAGTGACCTGTGAGAAAAGTTGCTGACCTGTACTAAAGAAAGTAGTGAGAAGAGGGAATAAATAGATGTGTTTTGGGGGGCTTCTCTAGTGGTGCAGTGGTTAAGAATCTGCCTGCCAATGCAGGGGACACGGGTTCGAGCCTTGGACTGGGAAGATCCCACATGCCGCAGAGCAACTAAGCCCGTGTGCCACAACTACTGAGCCTGCACGCTAGAGCCCATGCTCCACAACAAGAGAAGCCACCGCAATGAGAAGCCCCTGCACTGCAACGAAGAGTAGCCCCTGCTCTCCGCAACTAGAGAAAGCCCGCGCGCAGCAATGAAGACCCAACACAGCCAAAAATAAATAAATTTTAAAAATAGATGTATTTTTATGAAATAGAATCTAATGCAAATACCACCTAGTGAGATGAGGATGAACTGAGTTGGAAATGATAAACAGAGGTATGGTCTGACACTCCCAAAAAAACATTTTTTATGAGTAAAATGATAAATGTGCTTTTTGTTAGATTGAATGTCAGTTGCTTGGTCTTTTAGATATTTAGATACATATTTAGACACACACAGGTGCACGCACACACACACACCATTGGTCAAAGAAGGCTGGATCAGAGAATCATTCTGGGAGAATCATCTTAAAATGGTAATCATGGATGTGGATGAGATTATATAGGTATGCAGGAAGGACACAGAATAGACAGGGAGTTATACAGAATCCAGAAGAGAGAGGTGATACAATAGCAAAGAGAAAGATTAGGAAATGAGTGATAAAAACTAGCCATTGATAGAAATTCTTAAAAGTGCCCCTTCTCCTAGGAAATTAGAAAAAACAGTGGCGACATTGCAAGAATAGTCTCATTGACATGCTGCTGAGAGACCCAGACTGCAGTGCATACAGTGGAAATTTTCTGTTCTTGCCAAATAATATTTAATCTTATATGTTAACTGTTTCAAATAGCATGTGTGGTTTGGTCCTGTTTCTGTTAAAATATTTATTTACTTATGTACATAGGCAGGAATATATGATTTTTATATGTGAATGTTAAAAATTCCTATTTTTGATGGTTCTATAATTATTCATTTTCTTCTTTGAGCTTTTCTGAGGTTTTTTTTTAAACAATGCACATACTTTTTTTTTTTAAAGAAATTAGGAAGTATTATTTAAAGACTAGCTATTAAAAAGGAGAGGAAAAAGTAGAAGTAAAGGTACATCTAGAGTTCAAGGAGTTTTACATATAAAAGAGGATGGAAATATAATTATGTTTACATTCTGAAAACAAGGAGTCAGTGGAGAGAGAAGGCTGAATATGTAAGAAGAAAGGACCGTCATGGAGAGAGGATCCCTGGAGAAGAGAGAACAGGAGACACGGACAGGATGATAACATGGAAACAAGGTCTGCCATGGAGAGGAAGACATTTAATCCTTATAAGTAATAGGAAGAGATTCAGCATAGGTGTGGGCTGAAGACACTGATGCTGATGGAGATATAGCCTATCTACCACTGTGAAAACTGATTAAGTTTACCAAGTGTTGGTAAAATTTATTTTAAATAGATTTGGTTTAGTTATTTTGTAAGGGCCAGGTGTATAGCTAATATTTGACTCAGGCTAGGTGTAAAACAGTATGAAATAGTAGAGATTATTATTATAATTTATTTCAAAAATCAACTGTATATGAACCCAGGAAAAATTAAATTCACACAGATATGGGGTTGACTGCAGCTGAAAGGTCTCCATTTCCCAATCTATTAAAAAACTGCTAAATTAATGGAATATATTTAAATAAAACTTCAGGTAATGTTACTTATACCATGTATACAAACATCACTTAATAGAAATATGACTACCCCAGACTCCTTCACTTAACATTCATGTGGATTAAGTTCCCTAATAGAAAAAATATATTGTCTTCTATTTTCTTAAATAGTTTCACTTTGACAGCTTTCTGAATAAAAATTCATGAATATAAATCCATTGATCCTTTTCAAATTATACATGATTTTTTGCATAGTGAGTTTTTTTTTTTTTTTCTGTGCTGGCTTTCAGCTAAATAAGATTTCAGACAGGAAGAGTGAGAAAACCAACACAAATTACAACAGAATTCATCCTGAACAAAATGAAGTGGGATGTAAAATATAAAACAAATATCTAAAAATGAGATTTGGGGAATTGCATGAGATTTTTACATTGTTCATATTACATTTTTATAATATTAGAATAA
This sequence comes from Monodon monoceros, assembly GCF_005190385.1. Classification (NCBI taxonomy): domain Eukaryota; kingdom Metazoa; phylum Chordata; class Mammalia; order Artiodactyla; family Monodontidae; genus Monodon; species Monodon monoceros. The sequence continues at coordinate 22,416,426 of NW_021703770.1, read as the reverse complement.
GTTTTTTCTCTACCTTTATGTTTTGAAGCAAAGATTGTGCGTTATAATGTTTTACAGGGAGTATGATGTAAGCTTGCAGATATCAGAACATTGAAAGGAAGCAATTTTTGCCAACTCTATTTATGTTATTACCTTCTAGAGGGAAAGAATTGGCCAAGTATTTTCTCAATTTTCCATCATATTAAGAAACTGTAAAACTTTTAAATTTGCTATCCAGTTCACAGGCACAGTGTGTAATTACCTACAATCATTCTTATCTGGGGGTTGGGTGGGAAACAAGATGAACCCATTAATAGGGTTAGATTATTTTTAAACAGTTTGAGATTTCTGCCTGGGAAATTAGGAAAACAGTGCTTTAAAATAGTGTTTTGAATGTCTTATAAGAGACCGTGGATAATGTTTATATATTTCACGAATGAATTTTTAATTAGCTATTATTTCAGTATTTTGCCTGAAAAGAGCATTTTTTTCCTTACATTTATTCTCTGAGATGAGATAGTCACAAACTTCCAAATAGTTTGTGATAATAACTGGCCATTTACTCTCCACTATATTAACACCAAACTCTGGAAATAGAAAGCATTTTATATGAAATCATTTTTCCTTATAGATTTCTTAATGAAATTGTATGCTATTAACAAGGCGGTAATTTCTTTTATATTCTCCAATAACAAAAAGGATGCCTGAAATAGCAAATAATAGCTTTGATCCAATTTGTAGGCAATTCTGTATGCTATCTGTAAATCAAACACTTAGAATGATAGTAATTGACATACCAAAATGTTTATTTTGTATTTATGAATACTATTCTTGTTATTACATCTTAGTTTGGTAAAGTACATGGAAGAACAATATTTTATTAAAGAATTTATCAAAAGTTTTGTAAGCTGTAAAACACTAAATATAGATTACTTTATTAATTTTACTTATTATAATTTTAACTAATATTAGTTTTACCTCTGCTACTACTATTACTATTTTTATTTGTGCATGTTTTAGTTGGTTCCAAATGTTCAAAATCCATTGGGTAACAAGTTACTGTGTCAGCATTTTAATTATTAATTAAATTCAAACCATTCTTTAGCACAGCTCACTTTGAGAATTAACATCAGAAGACTGCATAGTTATATGTTGCAGTTATAACTTATCTTCATTGCTAACAAATTGAATTGGAAAACATATTAATTTATTTAACAGAGGTTTTTATATTGCAAGACAGAGTAGGATTAGGAAATGATTGATATATATGTGCAATTAGGAAAATACAATTACAGTTTGCTTGGAAAAAATCTCGGGAGCATTAATAAATACAGCCTCAAAGTATTATCCCTAATTTCGAGAAACATTCAAATAGCAAATGTAATGTTCATTACAAACAATACCTAAATTATTGATATTTACTATATTTTAATTAGTTAGCTAAGTAAACAATTATGTTAATTATCTAATTGAACCTCCATCATGCCAGTAAGAAATAGATAATATTCTCATCTTCCACATGAAAATACTGAGGTGTTCTCAAGGTCACAGAGCCAGGAAGTGCTGGTTCTAGTATTTGAACTCTACTGTCTTCTTACCCACTATGTTATACTGTCAAAGAGTCATTCTTTTCTCTCATATGTTAAACATTATGTCCAGTTATTGGGTGAAGGTGAAATTTCTCCTCCATCTGCTCCTTTGGGATTGTGTTTATACCATTATATTTGTTTCTACTAATCTCTTAGCAGTTGCTTCTTTTTAGACATCAGCATGTAGCTTTTGCATCTTTAATTCATCACATTTTAACATAGTTGTCTTTCAGAAATAGCAGGTAAATTTGAAGCGAGGATAATACCTCATGATATGTGAATATATATATTATATATATAAATATTCACATAAAACTTCTGCATCATTTTTTTGTCATTATTGTTGTTCTCGAACTACCATTTGAGTTTGACAGCATTTCAATTATTTTTAAGCTTCCCTGGAGGCAGGTCAAACATCAGCATCTAATTTATCTGTACGAGTGTGAAACTGTGAACTTTGGGATTTATGCCCTTAGTTTGTTTGCCTTTATAAAATGTAGTTGTTCATTCATTGTGTAATAAATTCTTAGCAGTGCCTGTAATGCTATAGAAAAAAACATGGCAAATGAATTGGGAAAATTTTATATGTATAACAAAATTTATTTTTCCACTGAGTTCCAAATTAAGAGTTTACCAAGTTAAAATTTTAGAATCAATGGAACAGACAAATAGAGTTGATTTGAAGAGCCTGCTGAACTAAATTCAGCATGGGGCATGGGATGTTAAAGGATGACATGAAGGAATCAACAAGATGTCTATGTTTCAAGAGTTGAGGCATTGTGGGAGCCATCTAGATAGAGTATCAGCAGTGGGTTAGCAGAAAAATAGTCAAGTTGTGCAAGGGAGAATGCAGTAATAAAGCTAAGAGTAGCAAATGAAGATCAGTATCACAGAAAACTTCTGAGGTATGGGGATAATAGTAACAAAGTAATTAGGACAATGCATGTTGCTAAATAATGTGTCTTTGTTTTGACGGAATCATTTAACAGTCCAGGTAACCACTGCCTAGGAGGCATCTTTAATAAAGGCAGTAAGTGACCCTTCACAGACAGCCTGGTAAAGAAGCAGCACATCGTGAATATTTATCTACATTTTTTGCTCATCAATGAGGTTTTGTCACTTACAATCAGATAGTAAAGTAATCCTATCTAGAGTTTTTGGTTTTAATTCATCATTTTAATAAAAATAATGTTTAATTTTAACTAGGAAGAAATGTTATATTAAAGTGTGTGGTTACATGAGAGCTCTCATCTAATTTATATATGAATACAAGTTCATAACTTATGTATATAGGTCGAATCATTTAAAATATGTTCTTATATTTTTTTAATTCAAAAACAAAAAGAAAGAACAATGTCAGAAGAAATAAACTTCCCTGAGTTTGTTAAGAGCCTGACAAAGGTAGTCTTACTTTTATTTGTGAAGTCCCCTAGTAGAAAGCAAATAGACATTAATTAACACTTGATATGTGTCCATTTACAGGTATATATTGTCATATATACTAAAAATATTCCTTATATAAAATTACATGTTCAAAAATACACCAAACTTCTTAATTCCACAAATATCCAATTTAGAATAAATGATGATAAGGCAGAAAATGGTTCCTTTGGTCAAATCTCAATTCTAAAATTGAAAAATCTGTGTCCCCAAAATGTGAAGTAACTTGCTGTGAATCCTAATCCAAGGATCTTCTCACAGTATCCTTATCTCTATTACAGAAGACTTTAGAATACCTTTAATGATACCCTTGTGAGTGTCCCTCATCTAAATATTTAACTGCTTTAGTTAAGTAGTACACAATATTTTGGGGTGATAATTCTCTTCAATGGCCATTGTTATTTAGAGAATAAGCTTAGATATTTTCTACTGGAAAGAAGCAAATAATAAAAATCAACTAGGCTTCTGTTGTTTTAACTTTCTCATTTGGTCTGGGATCTGAGCTGCCTTTTTTTTTTTTGTCCAAACTGCCCTTCTCCTCCACCACAAAAATGGATCTGTGGGAACTTTTAGGAAACAGAGATTAACGCTGGGACAGATAAAACTTGTCTTTTCAGTGGGATTCCAATATCTAAAGGATGATTTAGTCTTGACTCTGCTTGAGGGCAGTTGATGCATGTGGAGAGAGTTTTCATGATGATAAAGAAAGATAGGGATAGGGATAGACAGTAAAACAGAGAGCTTTTGACAGTTTTTAAACTCCTGATTCAGACTACCTGACACCAGTTCTGCTCTTTGGACAACCTGGTTGGTCTATTAATACTACACCAAATGTTTGTGAGCACCTATCATGTGACAGGCATAATCAAAACACTGGGGAAACAGCAAGGAACCAAAAAAGTCTTATGGACTCACATTCTAAGTGGGAAAGCCATAAACACTACCATGGAAGATTACAACAGCACCATGTTGAATAAAGTATGGAAAGTGAATTGGAAATGCTGATAGTGGGACTGGGTAGAGTTTTGAACAGGGTCAGCAGGGAAGGCTGAATTGAATAGGTTATTATTTGACGTATAAGTCAAACATTTTGATGGGGCCAGACATGTGGAGAGTAAACATCAGTTAGTGTGTCTGCAGCACAATGAGATAGGTGGGTAGGAACTTTATCAATTGTTTGCCACTTATCATAATTACCTAAACTCCATGAGGCCATATGTTTTATTTCTGTGGTTCACGACTATATTCCCAATCACCAGAATAATGCTTAGCACACGGTTAACACTCGATAAATCTTTATTAAGTGTATTAACCTAAAACAGTAAAACAGCCAGTTATTTTACCAGCAAAACTGGTTTATTCAGGAGCAGCAAAGTACCATCTGGGACATTCAACTATGGCAGCCCAGAGTCCAGTAAAGCAAAGGAGAAAAACTCTTTTATAGAGAAGACGGGGAAGTTGGGAGGGCTGCTATAAACAACACATCCATTGGAGGAAACCGAAAGTTTGAAGTATGGTGGCTTTTCATTGGCTGAGTTAAGACAGTTGCTCCTTGGCTGAGCTGTTGCGAGGCAAGGAGAAAATCTTTTTTGCTCCTGCTGGAGGTAGTATAAAGGAGGGTCACTTCCTGCCAGAGATGCAGCCTCTTTCTGTTGGGATCTGCATTGATGTTGAGTGGAACCTGCACGAGAGCACCCCCTTCTGGCCTCTTGACTCCACTTTAGTCAGGTTTTCTTCTATTTTCACAAGTGAGTATGTGAATGATCACTGTGTTGAGATAGCCTGTTGCCAAATTGCTGTCACACACAGCACCCACACACGATGATCTTATCTGACAATGAAGACCGGTAAAGGCAGGGAGAACTGAGAAATTGGAAAGTAGTTCTAGATCTAGGTATATTTTAGAACAACTTAATCTCTTGGACCTTCTTGTTATTATAAACACATGAATTATTTTTAGTTTTCTTCTCTAACCAATTCAGATTAGATTTCTGTCGCATGCTGTTAAATGAGTCCTGAATAAAATGAGATATATTCGTTCTTAAAAATGTCACTTTCCTTTTAGTTGGGCATTAGCAGTTTACAAGATATTTTAGAAACCTGGTAAGTCCGTAAATTCATAATTTCCCAACTGTATTTTTTTCAGAGAAAAACTTTTTACCGACATAACTAGAGAGATAGAACTCACTTGCCTTAGCTAATAAAAACTGTTTCAATAAGTTAAAAAAATATATCTTTTTGATATTTAGAGTTTCCATAAACATTATTGTTAAGAGACAGATTGACAAATTTTCCTTGTTCTTTTTCTTTCTGGAAGTCACAGGTGTGACATGAATATAAGACTCCAGTGACAGAAGTTCTGCTATTATAACCATGATAGTTTTCAATGGGACCATTAGAAATTTTAAATTTTTAGCAGGAAAATTGGAAAAAAAAATACTTAGCAGAAAAAGACTTCCAGTTCTCTCAGTTATAGCAAATGTTTACATCAAGCTATATCAGGCATATAAAACTGATTATTTTTAAAGTAGTGGAACATACCAAATTTTTGAAATTTAAATTAGCTAATGCATATTTTTATTTTTGCAATAAAGTTCAAATTCCTTGATAACTCAGAATGCCCTTTATTTTCTTAGAAATGTAAATTGAATGTTTCAATCAACAATGAAAATTTTATGGAAATAATTTACAATAATTTTTTTCCAGATTATGACAGCCTTATATAATTTAGCAAAACAAGACGTATTACTGCACACTTACCAGTATTTGAATACCAATAATGACAAGGTAGCTCTTTAAAACAGTAAAGATAGTGTAACTAAATGTTGAATCAAGTGTAAAGATAGTGACTCAAACATGATAGATTAGGTAGAATTGGAGAAAAACGTTTAGAGAGTCTATGGCAAAATATAGTAATGACCAAAGAAGGACACTGATTTAAAATAGAATAACAATAAACCAGCCTAAGAATTGATAAAAACTAAGCCTAAGAATTGAAAACGTGGAAGGCCAGCAAACTGTAGGTGTTAGAAAATCAAGACAGCTAATCATCTCACTAAATATGAATACTTATAATTTATACTACCTAGGAAAATACACCGCCCTTGTAATATAACATTCACAATTCAATATGCAGCTGTGCTCCTACCCACAGGCTAGTTTTCCCCCCAGAGAGAGTGTAGTTATAGGTCTTTCAAGATTAAGTTCTTACTTCGAAATCTAGAGGCTCTAATTATCTCAGACATGGGGAAAATCTTCCATTGTCCACTTCTCTTGATTTAAGTTCTAGGAAATTGTGACTCATTAAAAGTACATTGTTTCTCCTTTTATTTATCTTGTAACTTTGTGCCTTGCTGAAATACTTGCTATGTGGTATATACTATGCTTTACTCTTCTATTATGTATTTTATTAATTTCCCTGAACGGCCAAAGGTTGACAACAGGGAGAGCGTGACCTCTGAATTCTAGTGGCTTATGCTGTTATAAGACCAAATATACAGGATAGAGGAGAATATTGTTCAGGTTTTTATTTAAATTCAGCCAGAGAATAAAGACACATTGGCCTAGGGTCTGTTCACTCCTCAAACACACCCATCTCCCTTCAAGGGATCGGACTGCAGTGAGTAGGTGCCTATAGTAAGTAGCTTTTAGCTACTATACTTTCAGATCCACAGTGCCATTTCCTCTAAGGCCATACTTCCTTTAGGATCCTCCCTTCTGCCTTTTTTGAGGCTTCTCTAATAGGGAAACTTTGCTCAGTGACTCCTTATCAGTCTGGTGAAGACTTTCTCAGAAATCTCCTGGGAACATTCTTCTTAACCAATTCTTCTTTCTCTCTTTTCACAGACGTCAAACCTGCATTATGGTCTGTAGCCTTTCTTCAGCTGTGATCTGCTCTCTCTCTCTCTCATTATCCTTTGTAGCCATTGTATTTCAAAGAATCTCTTAAAAGTCTATTTCCTTTTGGCATCTGCCTCTCTGGGAACCAAACTTTCACAGGGAAACAAGCTCAGTTCTCATCAGAAACAATAGAAAATACAAGAAAATTAAAAGATATCTGTGAAGTGCTAAAATCTAACAAATCAATTTAGAATACAATATCCAGTGAAATATTATTTAAAAATTAAAATGAATGGGCTTTTACAGATTAAAAGCAAAACGTACTACCAGAAACTGAGAAACCAGCAGAATTACTCAAGAAGAAATTCTAAAGAAATAGCCCTTAGATAAAGGAAAATGATACTAAATGGAAGCTCAAATGTACAAGGGCTGAAAAGTGTCATAAGTTATATATATGTTAAGTAGTACTAAAAATACTTTAAAATATTGTTTTATCTGAATTTCTTTAAAAGAGCAAATATTTTTAAAAGCACAGAAATCAGTGAAATAAAAAACACACTAGAAATAGAAAATATTAAAAATACAAGTTCTTTGAAAAATTAATAAAATTGTTAAATCCCTAGCAAATCTAATCAAGAGAAAGCAAATACCAAATATCAGCAATGACAAAAAGATATTAATACAGATTATATGAATATTAAAATGATATGGGTACATTATTATCTAATGTATACTAATAAACTTGAAGATTCACATGAAATAGACAAATTACTTGAAAACAAAAGTTACAAAACTTGCGAAAGAAAATAGAAAATCTTAATAGCTGTAAATATATATATATATATATTATTGAACTATAGTTGATTTACAGTGTTGCATTAGTTTCTGGTGTGCAGCAAAGAGATTCAGTTACAGATGTATACATATATATTGTTTATCAGGTTCTTTTCCATTATAGTTTATTACAAGATACTGAATGTAGTTCCCTGTGCTATACAGTAGGATCTTGTTGTTTATCTGTTTTACATATAGAGTTTGTATCTTCTAATCCCAAACTCCTAGCTTATCCTTCCCCCTCTTTCTCCTTCAGTAACTACAAGTTTGTTTTCTATGTCTGTGCGTCTGTTTCTGTTTTGTAAATAAGTTCATTTGTATCATGTTTTTAGATTTCTCATAAAAGTGATATCATATGATGTTTTTCTTTCTCTGTCTGACTTCACTTAGTATGATAATGTCTAGGTCCAACCATGTTGCTGCAAATGGCATTATTTCATTTTATTTATGGCTGAATATAATATTCCACTGTGTTAAATGTATCACATCTTCTTTATCCTTTCATCTGTTAATGGACACTTCTGTTGCTTCCATATCTTGGCTATTGTGAATAGTGATGCTATGAACATTGGGGTGTATGTATCTTTTCGAATTAGAGTTTTCATCTCTTCCAGATGTATGCCCAGGAATGGGATTGCTGGATCATGTAGTGACTCTATTTTTAGTTTTTTAAAGAACCTCCATACTGTTCTCCATGGTAGCTGTAATAATTTACATTCCCACCAACAGTGTAGGAGGGTTCTATTTTCTCCACACCCTCTCCAGCATTTATTGTTTGTAGACTTTTTGATGGTGGCCATTCTGACCAGTGTGAGGTGATACCTCATTATAGTTTTGATTTTCATTTCTCTAATAATTTGCATTATTGAGCATCTTTTCATGTGCCTATTGGCCATTTGTACATCTTCTGTAGAGAAATGTCTGTTGAGGTCTTCTGCCTATTTTTTTGATTGGGTTGCTTGCTTTTTTGTTACTGAGTTGTATGAGTTGTATATTTTGGAAATTAAGTCCTTGTCGGTTGCATTATTTGCATATATTTTCTCCCAGTCTGTAGGTTGTCTTTTCACTTTGTTTATGGTTTCCTTTGCTAGGCAAAAGCTTATAAGTTTGATTAGGTCCGATTTGTTTATTTTTGCTTTTATTTCTATTGCCTTAGTAGACTGACCTAAGAAAACATTGGTATGATTTATGTCAGATAATGTTTTGCCTATGTTCTTTTCTAGGAGTTTTTTGGTATCATGACTTACATTTAAGTCTTAAACCATTTTGAGTTTATTTTTTTGTATGGTGTGAGGGTAGGTTCTAACTCCATTGATTTACACGTGGCTGTCCAGCTTTCCCAGCAACACTTGCTGAAGAGGCTGTCTTTTCTCCATTGTATATTCTTGTCTCCTTTGTCAAAGATTAATTGGCTGTAGGTGTGTGGGTTTATTTCTAGTCTCTCTTGAATAGCCTTATATCTATTGAATGAATTGGGTCTATAACCAAAACCCTTCTCAGAAAATGTATGGCCAAATATTTTCATGGATAATTTCTATCGAACAGTACTCATAAACATAGACATAAAAACCCATAAAACAGTATTAGCCAGTTGAATCTAATATTATATAAAACAGATAATATATCTTAACTGAGGTTTATAGACATTGAAGGGGATTTCTTTAGTCTGATTTTAAAACTGATAAATCTTTTAAGCTATCATCATACATTTAGCTAGCATGTATGTAATGGTGAAATATTGAATTTATTTCTCCTAAGATTGAGGCCAGACCAAGATGTCCACTCTTCATTTCCATTCAACTGTGTCCTCAAAGTCCTGGTGAGTGCAGGAAAAACAGTCAGTCAATCAATGCAAGACATGAGGCTGTAAGTGAAGAAGTAAAAATATATTTATTTAGCAGGCCCATAATTGATTATCTAGAATATTTAAATAAATATTAAAAATCTAAGACCAGTGCATACATTTAGCAACTTTGTAGTATACAAGGTCATTATACAGAAATAACAGTGTTTTTATATACGGACACTGAAAACAGTGAAAAATTACATTTAAATACCATTTACAATTGCATAAAAACATAAAAAAATTAGAAATAAAATTAACCAAATTGCAGTAAAAACATTGCTTTTTGCTGAAAATTACAAGAGATTGCAGAGAGAATATAAAGGAAACATAAAATAAATGGGAAGCTATACCATAATCATATTTTGGAGCATATAATATTGTTATGATATCAGTTCTTCCCAGGTTGTTCTGTAGTTCCAATGCAATAACAAAAGTTGTAAGACATTATTGTTTCAATAGAAGTTGAAAAGTTGATTTCCTTATTATGGAAATACAAGGGGTCTGTGGTAGCAAACACAATCTTGAAAATGAAAAACAAAATTTGAGGACATATACTACCTGATTTCAAGGTCAATATAAAATCACAGTAATCAACAGCTTATGCTATTGCATTAGGATAGACAAATGAATAAATGAGAATTTGGCCAACAAAATAAACTGATCTTTCTCAGTGGAGAAGAAAAAAATCTCTTCATCAAATAAACTGAGAAAGTCAAATAAATATATAGAAAAATATGACCTTCAACTCCTATATACGCAATATGACCTTCAACTCCTATATACTAGAATTAAATTGAAATGGGTCATGGACATAAATATAAACACTAAAGCTGCAAAGCTTCTGAAAGAAAACATACAAGAAAATGTTTGCATTAATAGTTTTCACAAAGATGACTTCAAAAGCATTTTCGGGGCTTCCCTGGTGGCGCAGTGGTTGAGAGTCCGCCTGCCGATGCAGGGGACACGGGTTTGTGCCCCGGTCCGGGAAGATCCAACATGCCGCCGAGCGGCTGGGCCCGTGAGCCATAGCCACCGAGCCTGCGTGTCCGGAGCCTGTGCTCCGCAACGGGAGAGGCCACAACAGTGAGAGGCCCGCGTACCACAAAAAAAAAAAAAAAAAACATTTTCTATGAACAAAACCCAGAAAATTTTGCTATTCATCGAAGTTAAATGCCTTCTTATTAAAAGATACAGTTAAGTAAATGAAAAGATAAGCCGCAAACTAGGTGAAAATGTTTGCAGTGCACGTATCTAACAATTTATATCCAGAATATAAACTCATGCAATCAAAAAAATATAGTCAATAGAATTTTGCAAAAGACTCTAAAAGCTGTTTATTTATTTAAATGAGCATAGAAGTAATAAGTACAGGAAAAACGTCTCAATAGCCAGTAGTCAACAGGGAAATGCAAAGTGAAATCACAGCTCTATAAGCCTTTAAATGCACTCAAATGGCCAAATTAGAAGACCAAATATTGGTAGTGGAGGTATAAAATGGCACAACCAATTTGAAAATCGTATGTATGGCAGTTTCTTATAAAGTTAAACCTGCAACTACCCTATGACACTGAATTTCTATTCCTAGCTGTTAATCCAAGAGAAATAACAATTTGCAGCTATGAAAACTCTTATACAAGGATGTTTCTTTCATCTCTATTTATAAAAGCCTCAAACTAGAAATAATCCAAATCTCAACAAAAGAGTGATTTGTGTACATTTATATAATGGAAAATTAATAATCAGAAATAAAATAATAAACTACTGAGAACACATAAGAACATGGAATAATCTCCAAAACATTTTGTAGAACAATATAAGCCATACACAAATAATATATAATGTATAATTTTACTTTTATGAATCTCTGGAGAAATAATTAATCTATGATAGCAGAAAGGTGGAAGAAGAGGTGGTTTCCTCCTAGTGGGGATAATTGGTTGGAAAGGAGCAAAAGGTAAATTTCTGGGGTTATGAAATGAATTTCTAAATCTTGATTTATATGTTCATTCCAGGTGCATTTGCATTTGTCAAAGCAGATAAGATTGCACACTCAAGACCTGTGCCTGTCATTGCATATAAATTTACCTTAATGCAAAACAAAATTAATGTATAGAATGAGAAACTGACGTGGTTGACAGGTCCTAAACCACAAGTTAAATTAAAAATATTTTTCCTAAAATGCCCATTCCCCACCTCATATAAACATGTAACACATTGTATAGAATATACCTTGATGTTCTTATATAGGCAAAGTCATCTTCTAGGAGCCATAACCTCCATATTCTTTTGTTTATATCTGAATACACTTGTGTTTCTCCAGCTATAGGACACCATGAGGTGGTCCCTGTACAGATTAGGGTTAAGGGTGAAACATGATACAGTTGATACTGTACTGCTATACTGATCCACGCTCAGTGTACTCTGGGGTATACCTCACTTGTGTTACTGTAATAGACACTAACGTCCACTTTTCAATGAAAAATTTCATGGCAGCAGAGCTATATTAAGATACCAAGTACTTGCTGTATGTCAGGACTAATGCTAGATGCTTCACATACATCAGTTACCTCACTCTTCACAACAACCCAGTAATTTAAATAGTGCAATCATCTTTATTTTCAGTAAATAAGAACTGAACTTAAAACTTCATTTTACATTCTCAAGCCATAAACTGTCTATATTTGCTAAAGTTTCAGTCAGTTTAGCAAATAAATTGAGCTCTTGAAATTGACAAGAATCTTAAACAATGTTCAACGTTTTCAATAGTAAAGAGTGAAGTCTGTCTTCACTGACAGAGGGAGAGTCATTATTATTTACTGATGTTAGAATATAAATAACAAAAAAAATTAGAAACAGTTTTGAGTTTGTAGTGACAATAAATTTCTCTTGAATATAGCTAGCTAGACAATTTCTAGTAACAGTTTGTATTTTTTTTCTTTCTGGCTATGGTGGGTCTTAGTTGTGGTGCATGGTCTCTTTGTTGCAGCATGAGGGTTTTCTCTCTCTAGTTGTGGTGTATGGGCCCTCTCGCTGAGGCACGTGGGCTTAGTTGCCCCGCGGCATGTAGGATCTTAGTTCCCCAACCAGGGATCGAATCTGCATCCCCTGCATTGGAAGGTAGATTCTTTACCGCTGGACCACCAGGGAAGTCCTAACAGATCGTGTTTTTTATTCAGGGGTTAAAATATCAACAGCAGTTTTAAGTAAATGTCTAATAGTTTCCCATGGCATATTCTAATATATAAGACTGGATATTGCAATCGCAGCCTCACAATAAATTACTCAACTGTGGTAAACTTGGAAGAATGTATCATAATTTGCAGTGTATCCAATTTAAGAAGCTTAGAATACCTGAAGTTGAGAAATAGCCTGAGAATGATTGTTGGCAAACCTTATCCAGATTTGTCTGAATTTGCTATTGCTAAACACAAGAACTGAAAAATGAAAAATATTCCTTAGTTACAACAAGCATTATCTTTCTTGTAGATCAGATAAGAGCATAGGGAACCATATGAAGAATTATGGTTTGTTTACTGGTCTAATGAATAAAAATGACAGTTGTGAAACTGCATTCTGTCAACTACTAGCTATGCAGTCTTAAAAAGTTACCAAAACTCTTATACTCTTTCACGATTTTACAGCAAGCGGTATATACTTTCTCTGACCTATTTCTTGTAAACTGAGTAGTAAGGTGGGACTACACATTAAATCTAGGTTTATTAATCCATGTTTCCCATATCTGCTTGGAATATAAATTTTATGAAAGTTAATGACAGGATATGCCTCTGGGATTTAATAATAGACACTTTTAATTCAAAATACCCAGCATCTAAATCACCTTCCTAGTTTTGAAAAATTCATATTTGTGTGATTCTTGGAAAGGGAAAAAGAGTTTTCTTCAGAAGTTGACAGGAACATGTTGTATCCTTATCTTTTGGTGGCAAGGGTGAAAACATGTTATCTAGGTTTTGTTAATCCACCAAGGATTTTGAATCTTCAACACATGACTCAAGATCAAGGATAAGTGAAAGGATCTTGGTAGTGATGGCGTGGAGAGGATTATGCTGTCCTTATCAGCATGTGCTTGTCTAGATAGAGACGGGGGTATTGTTAGAAACAGCACTATCTGCTTTCCTAAGTTTAGCTCTCCAATTATCTTAGGAAACCTATAAATTAAATTTATTTTCCTGCTAAGGTTAGAACCTGTGTCTAACAAGTGCATTCAAGACTCTGGCTGAATGACTGGAACAACTATTGTATAACTGCTTTTGATACAATTTTAGGTCATTGAGACAGTCGGTCCTATAAAACCCTAAATGCTAATGACCATGCCCTTGAAGTGTGGAAAAAATAAGGCCCGGTCTTTCTGGCAAAACAAATACAGTCTGTGGTAAACTAATAGAACACCAAGAGAAAACCAACAATATGTCAACCAAAGACAGATAAAATTAAAAAATGGTTCTAAAGCCTGACACTGAGGACGTGTCCCTAGTCAATGCATTGTCTAATGATGTTCTTTTCTGCCTACTGATGAAGAAAAAATGAGTAAATAAAGTCAATTTATTCCTAAAGAAGCTGACAAGAGTCAGATCATTGTCGCTTTTAAACATAACAAGAAAAGCACAAGGGGATGCAATGAAATGATGTGACTTTAAGTGCACATCAGTCCTGGAACATATAAGTTAGATCAACTATCGTGAAATATCTAAGTACAGAGAATATCTCATCTTCTAAATGCGTTAAGCTTTGAATGATCAGCCAACTTTAAATTTCAGAAGTTCTTTTCGTGCCTGAATATGTGCCCCAGGGGAAAGAGGGACTTTTATATGAAGCTCCTATCCCACTGCTTGACACATCAGTAAATGTTTATTAATTTGAATGAAAAGGATGTCTTTTTTTTTTTATTTCAAAGTATCTTTGCTTAGAAAGGTGAATATATGAAGACAGTATTAGGAAATAAAAACATGCTGTGTAAGAGTTGAATTTTTGAGAGAAATAAATAATGATAATGTTTTGAAGAAAACCACAATGAGCAATGAAGCTCATATTTTGAAGAAAATATAATTAGATTTGAAAGTATTTGTGGAAATCATATAAGCCAAATTTGGTAAATATGCTGAAGGAATGAGGAAAGTCACATCAAATTTAAATCTAATTGAGTAAAAAAGAGTTTAGCATATACATCTTTGAGAAACCCCAAGACATTTTAATAAATTTGACAGCATAATCCCCTAAAATATCAATCATTTAAACACTGAATTAAGATGTCTCTTATCATTTATATTAATAACTTAATTGAGTTTGCCAAATAATATTTTATTGGAAGTGACACCAGCAAATCTCGGGACCACTGTTAAAAGATGTCAATATGTTTCAGAGATAATGAAAACTTTGATGACTGTCAAATGTCTCACTGCCATTCTCAATCTTTTTGTATTATGATGAAATTCTCTAGCTAGCTGTGCAACACCTGTGTGTTAATGCATGATACACAAATAAGGAGTACAGATATCCCCCCACCAGTATAACTAAATTATGTTTCTTGCCTTTACCTGAATTCTGCAAAAGCATTTTTAATAATTTTATGATATAAAGACATTTTAATGTCAGCATTATAGAACTAAAGTATCAGCCATTTGATAGGAGATGCTATACTTGAAATTATAATATTTCTATCAGAAGAAATATAATATTTTTATAATATTTCTATGTGCTATGGCACATAATATAAATGGCTATAGATAGACATATTGATTTTATTGCATTTTGATAGAAGTAAACAATTTAACAATATTCCTAAATTCTGAAGTCTATAACAAACACATTAGTAACTACTATTTTATAACATTATGTTCATGTGCAAAACAAAAATCGGTTAATAACCATTCACACATTCGATTATGAGTTATTCACTACTGATGATTCTTCTTTTTTGTTTAGTGGAACATGATTTTAGTTATTTATGTACTTGGATCAATTTGATTTGCTTGGAGAAAATTAGTGTCTAAACATATTTTCACTCTTTACTATTCTGATAGTACTCTGAAAGTAATTTATGACATTTAAAAATGAAAATCTATAACTATTTTAAAATAATTGTCTCTGGAATCCTTTTAAGAATCCAAAGAATTAATTAAATTTGAAATTTTAATGATTTTAATATATTCAGGAATGAAAATCACTAAAGTCTTGATCTTTGCTCAGTTATTTAAAAATCCTGATTTAGAAGATATTTTCAGAGGTCACCTGTTACATATAAGCTCATATGCTCACTAACTAGTAAATAGCCTATTCAAGGAATTCATTCTTTCTCTAGCTAGCCCATTCTTAACAAAACATCAGAAACAAAACAAAACCAAAAAACAACGGAAGACTGATTTCAATCTCTCCTACTGAGGGAATTCGTGGAAGTTTATACACATTATCATGAGAAAGTTACTAGATTCTTCCCTTAAATATCATTCTTGCTTCTTCATCAAACTTCTGGGCCTCCAGTGTGTGTGTCACTTGGATGTAAAGTTGAATAGGAATAGTCCATATGCCCTTTGTTAATTAGCCAGTTGAAGAAACAGACATGTAATATAAGAAAAAATAGAATGAGTCAAATAAATAGAGTTCTAAGTAAAACAAATGGGATTACAAAGTAAAAGTTATTAATTTTGCTCTGGGGATTAAATTAAAGCTTCACAGAGGAGGTTATTTGAACAAGACTTTGAAGGGTGAGTAGGATTTTGCCAGACAGAAAATGGAAGGGTACTCTAGAATGGAGGAAATCATGTTGCAAAAGTTTACACTTGTGAAACAGCAGGAATCACTGTAGTACATGATCACAGATCCAAACAATTCATGATACTGGATTATGTTTATTTAAGGGTTTTAGTATTTAGCATTTGTAAAATCTCCTTAACTTAGACAACTAACTCTAAAAGAGTGATATTCTTTTAAGACATGTCTGAGAGAATATAATTTATAAACATGTATATTAAATGTAGACAAATAACTGTCAGAAAACTAAAATTGTCTGCTAAAACATTAAAAATATATATTAAATTTGATATGATAGCTTCCAGGCAAAAAATATAAAACTTGAACAGCTTACTAGGCAAAGGTTGAGAAAAGTAAGAAAAGGAAGAGTCCACTACTAGGAAGTTGTCTAATAAGTTTTGCTAGGAACTGCTCCCCCACCACTCTTTTCTTTCTTTCCTTTTTTTTTTTTATTACTAACACTGACATTGACATTTACATGGTTTCATAGAATGGGGAGGAGTAGTTTTGTTTATGTACACACACACACACACACACATTGGTGTAGAATTTGGCAGCCACTTACTAATAAGTTTCAGCACTGGTTTTTCAAAAAGCCAAATTAGAAACAGAAGAGGGAGAAGACAGAAAGAAGACGGAGAGAAGGGCAAGAAAGGAAAATAAAGGAAAAGACAAAGATTGAATTTTGCAGAGAGGTACATTCTGGGTTGATAGAATATATATTTCTGACAACTTGAGTCATACTGAAATTGTGTTAATCATAAAACTGTCTGAGTTGAAATTGTTGAATCAGAAGTACACGTTTCTAGAGAAAAGACAGGGTGACCTCATACATTCTGTTTTTTGTTTTTTGTTTTTTTTAAGGTTGTATTTTTCCAAAAGACCTGTTTCAAAACCAGAACACGTTTGTGGCATACAAACTTCTGTTGATTATGATTCCCAAGAAAGTTTGAGAAAATGTGTCTCTAAAAGGAAAAAAAAAAAAAAGAGAAACTGGTCAGAGTGTTTGTTTTCACCCTTAAACACTTCATTCTTTGGAAATCTTAATTCCCTGCCTCTTATGTCTGCTTTTGACTCAAGACTGAGTTCTCATGAGTGGTTTCTCTCACTGCCCAACTCCTGTTAATAGTAACTGGGGGAAGAATTGTACTGTGTATTGAATGGCGAGTTTTGTAAACTTGAGCACTCAAGTACTTCCTTAAGCCTCAAATTTCTTATCTGTAAATATAAGACATCAATAGCTTTTACTTCATAGAATTGAGGATTAGATATGGTGATGCAAGTGCAAGTTAGGTGCATACAGCAAGGACTCAACAACAACATTAGCAAATATTGCCTTATTTATTGTATTATCATTTAGCATTACTCATCATCCCTTAATACACTTAGATTATAATTTCTATATATATACATATGGGTTTTTTTGCACATGCCTTCATGTGCAACATCATCCATCTGTCCTCTGACCTTCTGTAAACACATCACATAGAAACGGATGGATGAGATGTTTAGGATGGATTCGCCTAAAATATGGCTCCTATGTACCATATCCAAAGCTAATATAGGTAGAGGAGGTTTCTCAACAAGATAAGCACTAGGATTAGAACTTGAACTGTTTTAGTACCTATAATACTTAGAATTTAGTACTACTAATACTAGTAATATTTAGTACTAATACTGTTACTAAATAACTAGCATTCCAACTCAGAACAGTGAGGAGCTGTACAGAACCAATCAACTTAGTTATATCTCTGTCTGTATAGCTGCACATCTATTTATTTTCTTAGTCCTTCCTCATTGCAAACGTATTTTAAGGCACCACTAGTTGCTGACCATACCAGCATATGCACTAAAAACTATTGAAGGAAGAAAGAATTGGTTGTGAGCAAAGAGTGCAAAGGCACCCCAAGCTTGCATCTGTTTCCCATGATGGGATAGAGAAAAGGAATGATCAGGAAAACTCAATCGGGTAGGAAAGATATATTCAAGCTGCATGCAACAGATGTACAGGAGCAAAATACCATTGAACCCAATAACAGTTATGTGCGATTTTAGTGCCTTAATGACAAATTTAACCCATATTTATACTAAATCAAAACAATAACATTAATGACCACTTCTGACACATTTCATAGCCAACCTCTGACTTTATTCTCTGTTCGCTCTAGTTATTCCAGCCTCAAAATATTTTTCCATTTCTTTTTGATGCTGGCTGCCAAATCTTCATCATTATTATGGGTTTCCAAAGCATTTTTGAGAGAATTATGTTTCTCAAAGCCTGTGAGAAAGGGGGAGTAGAATCATTTTGCAGGTGAATGAAATTAAGACATTGGCGCATTAAATAACAATGAGGCTTCACAGCTGTGACTTCTGATAAATTGTGTAAATTCTAAGTAACTTTTTAAGTCCCATATTGATATTGCTGCCTTGATAATTTTCTCTGCAGTATGCGTCTCCAGAGCACTGTGATGCACTTTTATTTCCTTTCTTCAGCCACTTGTGAAAGACTTGGCTAACTCTACACTGCTTGTGGATCGCTTTCAGCACTCACACAGGGACATACCATTAACTCCTTTTTTAATTGGCTATATTAAAGCCAACACCTGCACCTTGTTTAGCAAGTCACCTGCAGTGTAGAGCAAATCAAAACGATTAAAAAGATGTGTGAGTTTCACTCCACATTGTCTTTGCATTTTCATCTTCCTAATCTCTTCGTCAATTTTTTTTCTTAGCATCATTGATACATGAGAGTAATACATGCAGGAAAGTTTACTGTTTTAATGATTTGTGCCTCTATTCAATTCAACAATATGTATTCAGTATCTGCTATGTGTCAAGCTCTCTGTTGCAAATCTTGGGAGGTAAGCAACAGGATTTTTTACAGATGCATAAACTGAAGTTGATAGACATAGAATTCTTTGATTGGGGCCACGCAGGCACAAAGTGGTGAAGTTCAGTTCTGTTTGAATTCCAATCTCATGCTCTTTCTCTTAGAAGTAAATTTAGTGATTGGAATAGCACGCTGTTTCCATTTGCAGAAGTGCTTGAAGAGGTTGCTCGTCACAAGTCCATTAATATTTCTGTTGCGTGGAATTATTTTTATTTTGTGTCCTGAAGAAGGAAATTGAAATATGACTAAAGAGATTTGCGTCTGTGCCTATTACCTCTCTACTATCAAGTAACCTGAGCAAGTCACTTTGATTGACTTATATTTCAGTTATCTTATTTGTAAATAAGAAATCAATTACAGTTAGATCATAATTTTGACGACTGAGTAAATAACATATATAAAAAGCATACCATGAAAGGTAAAATAATCTATAGTTTTAAGGTACTTAAGTGATATTCAGCCAACTCTCCTGTTTTTCAAATCAGAATTTCAAAATAAAGAATCAACAAAAATAAACACACAAATAATTTTGTTGTATTCTTCTTATCAGCCCATTACTCTTGATTAGAAGTGCTACTTTTCTTGCCTCCACCCAGTTAAGAGAGCAGAGTTGCGAAAAAAATGTGAATAATGTTAAACTCTCAATATACAAACTTTTTTATAAATTGCCACAATTCATGAGACTGTGTTCTATTCACTGCTTGTATTTCTATTACTGGCATTCTCTTTCTAAACTTCTCAATCCAACAACGGTCCCCACCTAGTTCCACTGAAACTGCAACCACTAACTTTGCTGATGCTTGCTATTTGTTTATCTTTATTTTCATTTTAGATTGGTGTCATTGTTGCCACTTTTACCCTTTGGAAACTATCCCCTCATTGGTTTTCCTGTTGGTCTTTCCTAGTTTTATTTTTCTGGTCATTCTTTCTCGGTTTTCATTTCTGCATATCCTTATTGTTACCCCTTAATTATAGAGGTTCCCAGGTGCTCACCCTGAGTTCTCTTAAGTCTTTCTCAGCAAGCTCTTTTCAGTGATTATATTTGTTCTCATTGGTATAGAGTATACACCCAACTCCTTAGAATCTCGACTTTGAAATCTGCTTTTCCCTCCCTTACAGCCATCAAGAAGAGCTGTGACCCTGTGTACCCCTCTTCTGCCATATCTAATTACACCAAAACTGTATACTATCTAAGTTGGAATAAACTCCTCTCTCACTACTTCTCTCTCTCTCTCTCAACAGAATTGTGACTGAAAGATGAGAGGCAACCGTTTAATTTTGTTTTTAACCAGAACAGTAACAGGCAAATTTTGATAATGAAGGTTACCAAATCCTGACAGGAACATGGAGAGGTAGAAGGAGCTGGTGAACAGAGCGAGAAGTAGTTTAGCAGATGCCAAGAAAGAAATGAGTTGTAGAAACACAGTGTTTCTTGGCTTTCTGATATTTCTTCAAGTCCTGATTTTTGTGATAAATACATTTTTTCTTATAATACATTCACTTCATTTTCTTAAACAACAGAATGTGTTTCTATTATTTACAACTTGTCCCTCTTAACTAATATTCTAATGTGTTCAACTAAAATCGACATGCTTTTGGATCAGAAATGTGCAGCTACAAACTGTACTGTAGGTTATTTCAAAGGGAAATACAAAAATCTCAAACTTAATATGTCCATTAATTTTCTGTCATCTTTAATTTATCCTTATTTCCTCTCTGTAACAACCACACCCCCAAAAGTAAAATTTCTGCCAAGTATTCTGTATTTTGCACTTCAAAAAATTAGAAAATGCGGATCGAGTGTTAGGTACAAAGAACCGTTCATTGAGTAAACACTCAATAAAAATTAGCTATTATCATCTGTGTAATTGTGGTAGCCTACATTGCTATTATACACAAGGTTGTTAAACTTAAAGCCTAGGGATGCTGTCATAAGGTGAAATGCTTACTAGTTTTTCATAAGTAGACTCATTGTTTTTACTGAATGGGAGAAATTTTATCAGAGTAAACTAACATAGAAAGTTTTCTTCCATCCCATAGGAGAAAAAAAAATACAATTTTCATATTAAGATAGTGGTTAGATTGTGTTCAGATAAGGTCAGAGAGAGATGGCAAAGCCGAAGAGCTGTGTCAGAAGAAAGAGAATCCATTACTGGGATTAATAGCAGTTTGATGCATGAATCTTGCAAATGATATTCGTGGAGACATACTGTCTCAAATATAAAGAACATACTTAAAGTGAACTTCCAGCAAGATCAAGCAAGAGCAGTAGAGTTTAGTATTTTCTGCAATTTGTAGAAGAAAAACATCATCTATCTGTCCTCTGCCCTTCTGTAACCACATCACATAAAAATGGATGGATGAGATGTTAGGATGGATTTGCCTGAAATACGGCTTCTATGTACAGTATCCAAAGCTAATATGGGTAGAGGAGGCTTCTCAACAAGATAGGCACTAATATTAGTACAAATACTTGAACTATTTAGTACCAATAATACTTGGAATTTAGTATGATGAATGCTAGTAATATATAGTACTAAATATTACTAAATAACTAGCATTCTAACTCAGAACAGTGAGGAGCTGTACAGAGCCAGTCTACTTAGTTATATCTCTGCCTATTTAGCTACACATGTATTTATTTTCTTAGTCCTTCCTTACTGCAAAAGTATTTTAAGGCACCTCTGACTAAACTAGAATAGAAATAATTTAAAGGTTTTACAGATTTATTGTAATGAGAAACTCATTGTGCATCATGCAGTATTTATTGTGTGTATTTTATCTGTAACTATCCCTTTACTGACTACTTGTATGTTAGTCTATTCTTTCTTTATATATAAAATGCACTTCTCAGTGCTTTTTGGTTGATCTATATTATGATGCCCTCCAAGTATTAACACTGATTGTAAAACTTATGACCAAAACTGAACTGTGTGGAACATGAGGGAATAGCCATACTATAGAAGAATTCTCTCTCCTCAGGATTATATTTAGGTTACATGTGTTTAGTCATACTACTCATTTTGAGATAAGATAATTTGTTTATAGGATGAGAGCTCATAGAACTTGTGAATTTTAGATATCAGCCAAAAATATTGGAAAGCAGAATTTGAAGCCAGTTTAAAAAACAGTTACTTTAGAAAATTGGTTTAAACATTTTGAAGTGTTTTCAGCTAAAATCTTCTAAAACTTTGCTTTCCAATTAATATTTATCAAATACCTTTATTACATCGACTTCTAAGAGCTTTTCTGCTATTGTAATTTTAATTAACAGTAATTCTCTGGAAAGCTCTCTATTATGAAGCTGGTTAGCTGCTCAGGAATCCAGAGATGGTAGATGAGGTCATTGAGAGGATGTGACTGCTGGTTGAACCAGGAGCTGGCCCAGGGCAATTGGAGTCTCCTCACCCCTATCCCTCGTCTTTGGAATGTACATTCCATCTACTAGTCCTATACTAGCAGCTGTTTCAAGGACAAAGTTTTGAGGGAATAATGTGTTGTTTAGACCATGTGGATTGAATACCTGACTGGACCGTGTTAAGGCCTCTATATAAGATTTTAAGATTCTGGAGGGCGGGTACAGAGACCTACTCACCTTGTGGTCACGCAAGACAAGCCTCCTATGTAAGTGACCTTGCTTACACCACCTACCGGCCTGGAGTGGTCTGCCGCTTTCTTAGGTCTCCCTTGCCCTCCTTGTATGGGGACCAGTTTTGGATTTCACCCCAGGGAAATCGTGAGGTTGTAAATTAACAAATGAGTACTGTGGAGGATAATAAGAGGTATGGATACCTAATTCTAAGTTTCTGATTTTTTTCTATATTCTAAAAATCTTTCTGTTTATCATTTCTTTATCTAAAATATCAGTAACAATTGATGATGAGATATACATGCTACATTTATATTGAATCTTACTTTAGGAATATATTCTGTTTGGAAAGAATAATATTCTTAACCTACATTGGTAGTAAGAAAAATCTTTGTCTATATGCATACACATGGCTATCATTAGAACAATACAAACATTAATATTTTTAAGAAATGTATAACTATTTTCTAAATTTTGTTGGCCTTTCCAATCTCCTTTATTAGTTATACATAAGGCTTTAGCTATGTGATGTAATTTTAACCACACCATGCAGTTACAAGTAATGTAGATGAAATGAGAGTTCATTTTTTTCTTATGAAGTTTTTAAGCAATAATAATGATCTGGGCGGGGGGAATAATACTTTCTCAAAGTGTTACCTTTGTTACTTATCTTTCTGGCTAATCATGGGTGTGAAATATATTGTTTTAACTTCCAAGATACCCATCCAGATTCTTCTTCAAATGATAAAATTTAGTGAGAACCCTGACCTCCATCAGAGTCAACGTTTGCCCCCATCCTTGTTTCAGAGATAGCTCTTTGTATAGAAAGTGCTAATTGCCTAATTAAACATTGTAATGACAGAATTTGTTGGAGCAAAATTGCACAGGATTTAGAACTTTAGAAGTACAGCTTAGTTTTATGATTTTTCTTACAGATTCCAAGAATCCAACATCTACCTTACCTGTTTGCTTTGGATCTCTAATAAGATATAATCAACTAATAAATTCATTGATTTTAAATTATTTTATTCAATCCATATTTATTAAATACCTACACTGCACCAAGCGTTATATTAAGTATTGGGACAACTGAGATGAGATGACTCTTATTGAAAGCCAGAATTTTAATGAACATTATAATTTCTTAGTCACATTAGTCATATATCAAAAGACCTAGACCCTTATCACGCAGGATAGTAGAGAGAAAACCAGCCATCATTAGGTAGATAAGCATATAGTGCATATAATATGACCTAAAATTTTGACCTAATGATATTTCACTGGCTTTAAAAATATTTAACAGATAAAATCACCTGAATATTCCATGGAACACCTAATGCCCTTTTATAATGTGCCAAAGAGTTTAGTGAAAGATCTGGAATGCACTTGAGATTTTCTTAAACAAATTTGTAACAATCAGGCAGCCATCCCACAAAAAGAAATTTGTATTAATATATAAAAATGATATTCATCCTTGTTATGGTTTTCTAGATGGGGTTTGCATATAATTCTTATTAAAACTTGGCAGCTATTCACTTCAAAGCCAATATTCTAAAAGGTTCTACTATATATTAGCAATAATGAGTATGGCATATTATAGCATCATAATGATGGAGATAGAAAATGTCTTATTTATTATGGTAATAAATCAAGTAATAAAATATCACCTATGTTAGAGCTAGAGGATTAAAATATATTTTAAATCGATTTAAAACAGTAAAACTCACACATTTAAAGTTTATGTTAAACTGGGATAGAGATTAAACCTGACTGAAATAAAATAAAACAGTCTGTCAGGAGCTCAGCTTAGCTGAGAGAGAGCTGACCTGCCAGGTTGGAAGCAGCCAATTAAAGCAAGCCAAATGAAGTAATAGTTGAGCCTTTAATCAATTACTGTGACACGGTAAGCAAGAGGCTAAACTCCCCTATTCCATTTCTTCTCATGGAATGGCATTCACAGCAATCCATGGGGGAACATGGAACAGGGGAAGAGTTTAGGTTAAGGGTCAGGTGAATCAACACAGTGGAAAAGTACTGACTATATTGAGGGCACAGAAGAAAAGTGTCTTCAAGGTTTCCCTTTCCTCCCAGTAATAAAGTCTCCATGGAGGCTCCAGAGGAAGGGTTGGCAGAAGGATCCAGATGAAAAGAAGTCTCTTAATGAAGGTGGTTGCACTAGGATTTTAGCTATTCCTAAGAGCATGACTGGCCTGGGGGGCCTGAGTCTAAGATGGCCTTTAGAGACCCAAATGCACTGGCTGCACTTCAAGTCCAGTGTGGGAGTGGTGGCAGCTACCCCCGTGAGGTGAGGTAAAGGCTGTAAAATTGCTTATATTTGGGTTTTAAAGATCAGAGAGAGATTTTTTTGACGAGGAACTCAGCTCCTCAATTCTATTTTAATCACTGAAGTCCTGGAAATACATATATATTGTTTAAACTATTTATCCATATGTATATTCACCTAATTACCCTGTCATCTTTCTTGCCTCTAGAATGCATTTGTTGTCCAAATAGGATGTATCTGCATGTTTTCCCACTGAGACCGCAATCTCTTTTTTGTGGCCTTGCATACTCCTGAGAAAAGGTCAGTTCTATGAGTTAAAATCACCTTCTCACAGCGGGGCTTTCCTTCTCATTTTATCCTACTGATTGTTTACAATTTATTTCTTCCTGTTCTAACTGAACAAGCAAGTCATTGAATTTAGTGTAAAATACTTAGTGAGGTGCCATGAGCCTCGGATTGGCATATTAAGGTTATGATGTGGTCATCGACACAATTACAAGTTAGACAAAATTTAGTTGAAGCCTCTGTATTCCTCATGCATTTCTTTAGTTCCTCTCATGGAAACAATTGAATACTTTCCTATTTGAAAAAGTCTGTCTTCTCATATAGACCTTAATATCTTATGGCTCATCAGTGGCATTCCATTGTATTTAAATAGAATCCAATGAATAAACTATGGAGAGTTAATGTACAATGTGGTAACTATAGTTAATAAGGATGTATTGTATATGTGAAATTTTCTGAGAGTATGTCTCCAGTATTCTCCCCATACAAAAGGTAACTATGTGAGGTTATGGATAAGAAACTGAAGAGACAAAAAATCACATCACATACTTTCAATATATACAATTTTAATTTGTCAATCATACCTCAAAACTGCTGGTAAAAAATGTAATTTGTTTAAAAGGAGAGAGAAGAAACTTAAAAACAAATAGAATCGAGAATCATTAATATGCCTTACAACATAAAATATAAGTAGAATCTTGTCAACCATCAAGTTGACCACTAATATGGTCTTCTATTTCTATAATTTGTTATTTTAAGAATGTTATATATATGGAACTATACAATATGTAAACTTCTGAGATTTTCTTTTCTCAGTCAGCATAATTCTATGGAGATTAACTCATATTGTTGTATACATCAATAGTTTGTTCCTTTTTATTGCTGGATATTGTTGCATTGCATGGATGTACTACAGTTTATTCACCCCTGAGTGATATCTGGATTGTTTTAGTTTTGGGCTAGTATGAATAAAGCTGCTATAGACATTCACAAACAGGTTTTTGTGCATATGTATTGAATAACTCTATTTCCCTGGGACAAATGCATAGGACTGCAATTGCTGGATGGCATGGTAGATGCATGTTTAGTTTTCTGTTTGTCTATTTGGTTTGGTTATTTATTTATTTTTTCTTTGTTTTGTCTTTAAGAAGCTTCCAAACTCTTTCTCCATAGTACCTATACCATTTTACCTTCCCACCAACAATGTATGAATGATCCAATTTCTCCATGCCATCTCCAGCATGCAATGTTGTCACTATTTTTTATTTTAGTAATTCTGATAGGTATAGAGTAATATCTCATATGTGTCTTTATGTACATTTCCCTCATGGCTACTGAAGCTGAGTATCTTTTCATGTGCTTACTTTCCATCATCTATACATCTTCTTTGTTGAACTATTTCTTCATGTCTGTTGCTCATGTTTAAACTGGTTTGTTTACTCTTACAGTTTAAGGAGTTCTTTCTGTATCCTAAATTCTAGTCCTATGTTGGGTATGTGAGTGACTGTCAACATTATTGTGTTTTTAATTTTAGGTTTCACGTGCTCATTGCTGATATATATAAATACAGTTTTTTGTATAATTATTTGGTATCCTGTGATCTTGCTGAATTCATTTATGCATGGTAGGAGAATCTTTTCTTTCTTCCTTTCCTCCCTCCCTCCCTTCCTTCCTTCTTTCCTTCCTTTTCTGTCCTCTATAGATTCCTATGCCATTTGCAAATAGGAATATAGTTTCATTGCTTCCTTCTGATCGGTGTGCCTTTTATTTTATTTTCTTGTCTCATTGAACTAGCTAGAAATTCTAACATTGTATTCAATTGAATGGTGCCAGTAGATATATTTATTGTGTTGATATAAAAGTATAAGCATTTATTTTTTCACCATTAAATAAACTATCAGCTGTAGTATTCTGTGGATGTTCTTTATGAAATTCGGAAAGTTTCCTCTATTGCTGGTTTGCTGAGACTTTTTTAAAATCATTAATGAACGTTAAATTTTGTCAAATGCTTTTTCAGTATCAGTTAATATGATCATGTGACTCTTTTCTTCCTAAGCACATTAATACGATGGTTATGTTGATTCATTTTTGAATATTGATCTAATCTTGCATTATTCTTGGGAAATAAAGCTCACTTGGATATAGTGTATGACTTTTTATATATTGCTGAATTCTGCTTGCTAATATTTTGTTAAGGATGTCTGTGTTTATATTCATGAGGGATATTGGTCTGTAGTTTTATTCTTTTTTTTGCATTGGTATTTTTTAGGTGTCAGGGTAATACTAGGTTGATAAAATGATTGGAGAGGGTTCTCTATTCTTCTATTTTTTGGAAGAGATCATATAGAATTTATGTTAATTCTTCTTTAAATGTTTGGAAGAATTTTCCAGTGAACCATCTGGACCTGGAGGTTTATTTTCTAGGCTCTAGGGCTATTCATATTGTATATTTAATCTTGGGTGAATTGCGGTACTTCGTGTTTTTTAATGGTTAGCCTATTTTATTTAAGCTACCAAATTTACGTGTGTAGACTTTTTTTTGCTTTATTCTCTTATTATCCTTTTGATGTCCATAGGGTCTATAGTGATTGCTCCCTTTAAAAATTTCTACTGCTGGTAATTTGTGTCTTCTCTCTTTTTTTAAATCAATCTTTCTAAAAGTTTGTCAATATTATTGATCTTCTCAATAGACCATCTCTTTGTTTTACTGACTTTCCATTTATGTTTTTGTTTTCAATTTTATTGATTTCTTCCCTTTATCTTTATCATCATGATTTCATTTCTTCTTGATTTGGGTTTAGTTTGCTCTTCTAGTTTAGGCAGTTGTCCAAAAGTTGTCCTTCTTACTAAGTTGTCCCTTTTCTGGTCCTTTTACCAGCTTTTTGGGGGGCTTTGTTTTTCTTTTTCTGTTAGTTTCCTGGTTTTCAACTTTATCCGTTCCTAGTCTGGATCCTAGTTATTTGTTCCTGAGTTCCTTGACTGAATTATCTTCTATCCACCTTTCAGTGTCTTCTTATATTTGTGTTATATGCATATAATGTCTAGGTTTTATATTTGTACTTAGCAGGAGGAATAAGGAAAAGTATATCTATGCTAACATATCTTCCCAAAAGCAGAAGTTTCTTTTTTTTTTTTTAAGTTATGGAAGATCATGATCTTTGATACATTTTTTTCTAGAGAAAACATAACTGATTTAATTAATTTACTATGAAGATAAAGAAGTAAATGGGATTTTATTATCATTTATAAAACACAAAGTCAGAGTGAATTTAGCTTTCACCAGTAGCTGTTCTTTATATATTTAAAGAAAAATTTAAGCAGGATTGACTAGGGAAAAAAGAAAGCAAGCTATTACCCAGGGAAGCAAAACTACAATTAAGCCTACTAAAGCATTTCAAGAGAAATAAAGTGGAAAATTTCACTGAAATTGACAGTGTAGTAGTTGGACTGATGCACTTATTTTTCTGGACAATATGGGTGCTTATAAAACTATTTATCGTTACAACTTTGTTTTCTTATAGACTTTAAATTTTTTCCTACTGCTAAAGAAATACTTAACTATTCACTTAAGTTTTCATCCCATCTTGGTTGTTATGTTTCAGTTTTGAAAGGAATAAGAATATGTTAGTATCTGCTGGTTACCATTCAAAATGGCTTTATTTTGCATATATTCACATTTCTTTATATCTTTCTATATATTGTTCAACCAAGGCATTTGTACATTCTGGTAGTCTTGTCAGTACTAGCAAAATGCCCATAAAGTATCTGTTTTTAAAATTATTTGCCTTTATTCTCATATTATTCTTACTATTTTTTAAAACAAGATATAGAAAGTACATATAAATATTTATAATACTTGCTGAAAAGTAGCATAAGACGCATAGTGTACACATAGCCAAAGCAAATATACCAATCCTAGATATATTTGTGTGTCTATATCCATATGTAGATTTAAATATTTTACTGAAATCAGAGTAAGTTTTGTAGCTAATCTAGCTCAAAATTTTCTCAAGAGATTCTCAACTGTTTTTAGCTTCATCTCAGAAAAAAACGCATCTCAAGAATCATATTAAAATGGCCCAAATCCAGACCCTTCCCCGCTACACCCCTCACAAAAAAATAAATCAGCAATGTTGTGGGACTGCAGATAAAAATACAATTTAATTTTTAAAATAATGTCCTCCATTTAACTAAAATATTGCATGGATTTCGACTGTTTTTTTTTTTAATTAAAATTCATATTGGAAAACATTTTGAAGGATCCTGTAATTGAAATCTCTCTCCTTATGTCTTTCCCTATTCTCTCGCAGGTAAAAAGGTTTATGTAATACAATAGAAAGATGCTAAACACTTGTTTTTCTATCTAGGGAAGACAATAGACCAGGTAAATTTAAGAGTACAAAAGAATGCCTGCCATTATATGATTTCAACTGGCAATAGAATAACTGCATTTCTTAGGCAACAAGAAGTAGGCTGACAATGGCTAGGCAGACCCAGAACAAAAGTAGTATTGCACTGGAATTCACATATCTGCCCAGAGTTGTCCTTATTTATTTGCTCTCTCATTCAATATGTATCAAATATTTGAGTAAACAGGGCATCTTAGATCCTTTAGATATAAAGAAAAACATAGTTTTTCTATTTGTGTGCCTTCAGATATCTTAGAAGATTTGGGGGCTTTGACTCTATGCCACTTATAAATATCTAGAGAAAGGTACCTAAGATTAAAAGAAAATATAGGAATGATATGGGCAAATAAAATTCTGAAAGGGAAACAAGAGATTATTAGAACCAGTTATATTTAAGACAAATGGCAAAGGACAGTGCATAGTAATCAGATGCATAGAAAGGAACTGGAAAATAGTCCAGATCATAGGTTTTACTACCTCTGCACTATTGATATTGTGGGCCAATTAATTCCTAGTGTGTGGTTATTGTCATATGTCTCCAGATATTGACAAATGGCACCTGGAGGTAGGGTTGCCAGATTTAGCAAATAAAGATAGATATTACAGCAAATAAAAATATAGGACACTAGTTATATTAGAATTTTGGACAAAAATGAATTTTTAAAATTTAAGTATGTTCTATATTATTTGTTGTTTATCTGAAATTCAAATTTAATTGACCGTCTTGTATCTGGCAACCCTAACTGGGTTAGGGTTTCAGTAGTTGAAAACCTCTGAGTTAGAGGAAATGTGTGACCAAATTTCATATGTGGGAGTTGTGTTTGAGGGACAATGAGTTGATGAGGCTTCAACATAACTTTAAATATGTCCAATGTGCCTTGCACTGTTCTAGGTAGAAGACATCTAGTAGGGAAGAGAAAAGCAAAGTTCCCTACCTCATGGAGTTTATGTTATGATGGTGTAGAGACAAATAATAAGTACATAGCTAAGTAAATTATAAGCTCCATCAGTGAGCAGAGAATAGGTTTTGCTGCTGTGGTATCAAACAACCCCAAAAACTCTACAGCTAAGAACTATAAAGGATCTTTTTTTCTGTGTTACATATCCGTCCTGGTTGGCTATAGTCGTGCTTCACATGGCCTTCATTCTAGACCCCAGATGGACAGAGCAGCCTTTTTCTGCCACATTTCTGCTTGTCTTGGGTGAAGAAAATGAGAGTGCAGTGAAACATATGCTGACTCTTGAAGCTTTCAATTGCATTTCTTTAGCCAAATCAACCATGTCATTCTAAGTTAAGTGGAAATGTATAAAACTCTCCTGATAGGTTGTAAAAACTATAAAAAATTAAAGTTAATATAAAATTCAGGATAATTATATCTTAGATTCGTTTCCCACAAAAGCCAAACCTGAGATAAAGGCTTGGTTTCAGGTAGTTTAGAAAGTCAGCATAGTAGGGTTAATGAGTCAGGGAAGGAGGAAAAGCTAATATGAAAGGTCTCTACAGAGATGGTTGCTCCAGGCAATGGGTATTTGCATTGCCTCTGCTGGCACCTCCTCAGAAGCATCCAGATTACCTACTGAAATTGTCTGCTTGAAATAACTGGATGCTGGAGCATTTATCCAATGGTTTTGTTTTACAGTGAGTGACCCCAGATGTAGGTGAACAGTAATGTATTCTACCATACATGTGATGTCAGATGCTGATGCGTGCTATAGAGAAAAAGACAAAAAAAGAAAACAAAGAAAAAAGAAACATGGGAGAAAATAGGTCATGAAGTGAGTGGGGAGTTGATTTTTATAAGTTATTGATAAAATGGTTGAGAAAGGAGATATTTGAGCAAAGTTCTGAAGGCAATGTAGAGATCCTCATGTATATCTGGGGAAAAAGAATTCCTGGCAGAGAAATAGCAAGTACAAAAAACCTGTCACAGCATACCTGGCACATCCACGGATCTGGAGCTGTAATGCTGCAAGTAAGGATGGTTGTAAAATATAAGGTCAGAAATATAATAGAGATCAGGAGATCATGGAGATCCATGTAGGATGTTGTAAAGATTTAGGATTAACTTCAAGTGAGATTGGAAGGTACTGGAGAATTTAAAGCAGAAGAATGATGTTGTCTGACTTCATATTTCAAGATCACTCTTGGGACTTCCCTGATGGTGCAGTGGTTAAGAATCCAGCTGCCAATGCAGGAGACATGGGTTCGAGCCCTGGTCTGGGAAGATCCCACATGCCGCGGAGCAACTAAGCCCATGCGCCACAACTACTGAGCCTGTGCTCTGGAGCCCGCAAGCCACAACTACTGAAGTCCTTGCACCTAGAGCCCGTGCTCCACAACAAGAGAAGCCACCGCAATGGG
The DNA here is from genome assembly GCF_005190385.1 of Monodon monoceros. Lineage (NCBI taxonomy): Eukaryota > Metazoa > Chordata > Mammalia > Artiodactyla > Monodontidae > Monodon > Monodon monoceros. Next base: position 22,384,314 of record NW_021703770.1, on the reverse strand, counting down.
AAGCCTGTGCACCGCAAGGAAGAGTAGCCCCTGCTCACTGCAACTAGAGAAAGCCCACGCACAGCAATGAAGACCCAATGCAGCCAAAAATAAATACATTAATTAAAAAAAGAAAAAGATCACTCTTGTTGCTGTATTGAAATAGACTCTAAGAAGGTGAGATCAAAATCAAAGAGACCAGTTCCAGGCCATTACAGTAACAGAGATGAGAAAATGCAAACACCTCAACAAGGCAGTAGCAGTAAAATTGTTCACAAACCAGATATATTATAAGAGATTATAAGAGTATTACATTTGGTTTTGCTAATGGATCAATGTGTGGTGTGAGGAAGGAAATAACCAACTTAAGCAACCCACAAAATTACCGTTAACTGAATGCAAGATGACAGAGGAAGTTTCAGGGGTTGTGAAGAGAGGTATTTACCTTGGTCATGCTAAGTTTGAGGTGCTTACTAGGCATCTAAATGGAGATGTTCAACAAGCAGTTGGAAAGGAAGAGACACTTAGGGACTATAACATGAGAATTATCAGTATATAAATTAGGTTATAAAACATGAGTTTCAATGAAGTGGTAAAGGGATAAAGGTAAACAAGGCTTAAATAATTATTTCTCCTTTGATTCCCATGGTGAATCAAACATACAATTCTGGAATGATGAATAACAGCTTAAGATTCTCTTTATCTTGACTATAGTGGGTGTCCAAAAAGGGTTAAAAATGACTATTTCTATAAACCTATAAAAAATAGGTCTATGCCTATGCTAGCATAATTCTTTATCATGATAGTTGCTTCAAGGAGGATAAAGAATGCTACCCTGTGTTAATTATGCCAGAAATGAAAGTTTGTTCCCAGAAATCACATGATTGATATAAAAAAGTACTTATTTAGCTCAAATCCAGAATCTCCACTTGTACTGTGGACAGACAATTCCCCATAGAGCTCTTGAATTTTTGCACCTCTTTTGAACAGACTACCTTTGTTCTGGACCATCTTTTTTGAGTATGGCTGTATAACAAACAATCTTGGAATTTAGATATAGTAGCCCAGAGCAAGTGGTCGGCACGTTTTCTGCCCATTACAAAATTTGCAATTTCCCTAAACTCTGAGTTCCTCTCCTGTAATGCAGCTTACTCTGAAGCCAGGTAACACCTGGCTCCTTTTGCACTACCCTGCATAATTTAGGACTCAGGAAACTGGTACAAGAAAATGCTGCTACATTGGCTATTGCTATGCCTGAGTAAGGAAGTCCTCTGTCTCTGATCCAGGGTACTCCTGTCTTTTGCTAGCATTCATGCAACCAGGGCAAGCTACCTTGGTAGATTGTACTCTGAGTATATATACAGGGCATCTCACCATTCTTGACAATTACTCACCTTGCTGCTCAGCTCACTGATGGATCTCTATGAAGCTACAGCTAAATGTTATATCTTATTTACCTACTTTCAGAGATTCAGATGTTTTGCAGAGAGCTTCTTCCAAGAATATATACCCTTATTACATGATGTGAATCCGTGTACCAGCACCACTTATCTAGTCCACAAAGAGGCCCATCCATCGCTGGACAACATAAGATATCAAGATAGAGGAGATAATTAGCATCATGACTTTCCTAGTCTGCCTGATGTTCTTTTATATTTGAGACCTGATCCCAAGTCATCTGTAGTGACCACTGGGATCCCAGAGCAGAGGCTCTCAATAAATATGAGGACTTTTCAGATCTCCCAAATACCAGCCCTAAGGCTTTCAGGTCAGGTCTTCTGACCATGAACTCTGCCACAATACAACAATATTATTCTGAAGTCCATCAATGCCTACCCACACACCCCCACTCTGTGAAGTACTTTTTTTTTTTTTGAACCTCAAGTATAAATTTTAATTTTTAAAGAAAAGAGTTTTAAAAAATTCTAGCTATTATAGATAAGACTAGCTTCCTTTAACCAATGTTTTTTTTATTACTATGTTTAAGTAACTATAATTTACATTTTGCTTTTATGATTTTAAACAGTTGAAATAAATGTTCTGATTAATTTTATTTATATCTGGTATCTTTGTTCCTGTGCCTTTGGTGGTCTTTGAGCATAAGTTTGGAAATTTTATATTTGCCAAAATTAAAAATGGTGTGGTTTTCATGATCATTTCAACAGAGCTTATATTAAAGCTTTTTTGAACTTCAACCTTTTCCCTCATCCTACAACTACAATCCAGTATATGTTGAATCTCAGTCATTCAAAAAGGAAAAATTAGAGACTGAGAATCAAGGTTTGTATATTTAAGGAAGGCCTTCTCCTTTCTTTCTGTATGTTTCACTTGTTTGAAATAAATCTTTTTTTTTAACATCTTTATTGGAGTATATTGCTTTACAATGGTGTGTTAGTTTCTGCTTTATAACAAAGTTATACATATACATATACATATATACATATATACATATACATATATCCCCATATCTCTTCCCTCTTGTATCTCCCTCTGTCCCACCCTCCCTATCCCACCCCTCTAGGTGGTCACAAAGCACCTAGCTTATCTCCCTGTGCTATGCGGCTACTTCCCACTAGCTATCTATTTTACGTTTGGTAGTGTATATATGTCCATGCCACTCTCTCACTTTGTCACAGCTTACCCTTCCCCCTGCCCATATCTGCAAGTCCATTCTCTAGTAGGTCTGTGTCTTTATTCCTGTCTTGTCCCTAGGTTCTTCATGACATTTTTTTTTTTTTTTAGATTCCAAATATATGTGTTAGCATACGATGTTTCTTTTTCTGACTTACTTCACTCTGTATGACAGACTCTAGATCCATCCACCTCACTACAAATAATTCAATTTCATTTCTTTTTATGGCTGAGTAATATTCCATTGTATATATGTGCCACATCTTCTTTATCCATTCATCTGTTAATGGACACCTAGGTTGCTTCCATGTCCTGATTATTGTAAATAGAGCTGCAGTGAACATTGGGGTGCATGTGTCTTTTTGAAGTATGGTTTTCTCAGGGTATATGCCCAGTAGTCGGATTGCTGGGTCATATGGTAGTTCTACTTTTAGTTTTATAAGGAACCTCCATACTGTTCTCCATAGTGGCTGTATAAATTTACATTCCCAATAACAGTGAAAGAGGGTTCCCTTTTCTCCACACCCTCTCCAGCATTTACTGTTTGTAGATTTTTTGATGATGGCCATTCTGACCGGTGTGAGATGATATCTCATTGTAGTTTTGATTTGCATTTCTCTAATGATTAATGATGTTGAGCATTCTTTCATGTGCTTCTGGCAATCTGTATATCTTCTTTGGAGAAATGTCTATTTAGGTCTTCTGCCCATTTTTGGATTGGTTGTTTGTTGTTTTGATATTGAGCTGCGTGAGCTGCTTGTAAATTTTGGAGATTAATCCTTTGTCAGTTGCTTCATTTGCAAATATTTTCTCCCATTCTGAGGGTTGTCTTTTCATCTTGTTTATGGTTTCCTTTGCTGTGCAAAAGCTTTTAAGTTTCATTAGGTCCCATTTGTTTATTTTTGTTTTTATTTCCATTTCTCTAGGAATGGGTCAAAAAGGATCTTGCTGTGATTTATGTCATAGAGTGTTCTGCCTATGTTTTCCTCTAAGAGTGTGATAGTGTCTGGCCTTACATTTAGGTCTTTAATCCATTTTGAATTTATTTTTGTATATGGTGTTAGGGGGTGTTCTAATTTCATACTTTTACATGTAGCTGTCCAGTTTTCCCAGCACCACTTATTGAAGAGGCTGCCTTTACTGTATATTCTTGCCTTCTTTATCAAAGATAAGGTGACCTTATGTGCATGGGTACCGTACTGTCTTGATTACTGTAGCTTTGTAGTATAGTCTGAAGTCAGGGAGCCTGATTTCTCCAGCTCCATTTTTCTTTCTCAAGATTGCTTTGGATATTCAGGGTCTTTTGTGTTTCCATACAAATTGTGAAATTTTTTGTTCTAGTTCTGTGAAAAATGCCAGTGTTAGTTTGATAGGGATTGCATTGAATCTGTAGATTGCTTTGGGTAGTAGAGTCATTTTCACAATGTTGATTCTTCCAATCCAAGAACATGGTATATCTCTCCATCTATTTGTATCATCTTTAATTTCTTTCATCAGTGTCTTATAATTTTCTTCATACAGGTCTTTTGTCTACTTAGGTAGGTTTATTCCTAAATATTTTATTCTTTTTGTTGCAATGGTAAATGGGAGTGTTTTCTTAATTTCACTTTCAGATTTTTCATCATTAGTGTATAGGGATGCAAGAGATTTCTGTGCAGTAATTTTGTATGCTGCTACTTTACCAAATTCATTGATTAGCTCTAGTAATTTTCTGGTAGCATCTTTAGGATTCTCTATGTATAGTATCATATCATCTGCAAACAGTGACAGCTTAACGTCTTCTTTTCTGATTTGGATTCCTTTTATTTCTTTTTCTTCTCTGATTGCTGTGGCTAAAACTTCCAAAGCTGTGTTGAATAATAGTGGTGCGAGTGGGCAACCTTGTCTTGTTCCTGATCTTAGTGGAAATGGTTTCAGTTTTTCACCATTGAGGATGATGTTGGCTGTGGGTTTGTCATATATGGCCTTTATTATGTTGAGGAAAGTTCCCTATATGCCTACTTTCTGGAGGCTTTTTTATCATAAATGGGTGTTGAATTTTGTCAAGCTTTCTCTGCATCTATTGAGATGATCATATGATTTTTCTCCTTCAATTTGTTAATATGGTATATCACATAGGTTGATTTGCATATATTGAAGAATCCTTGCATTCCTGGGGTAAACCCCAGTTGATGATGTTGTATGATCCTTTTAACATGCTATTGGATTCTGTTTGCTAGTATGTTGTTGAGGATTTTTGCATCTATGTTCGTCAGTGATATTGGCCTGTAGTTTTCTTTCTTTGTGACATCTTTGTCTGTTTTTGCTATCAGGGTGATGGTGGCCTTGTAGAATGAGTTTGGGAGTGTTCCTCCCTCTGCTATATTTTGGAAGAGTTTGAGAAGGATAGGTGTTAGCTTTCTCTAAATGTTTGATAGAATTTGCCTGTGAAGCCATCTGGTCCTGACCTTTTGTTTGTTGGAAGATTTTTTTTTTTTTTTTTTTTTGTGGTATGTGAGCCTCTCACTGTTGTGGCCTCTCCCGTTGTGGAGCACAGGCTCCGGACGCACAGGCTCAGCAGCCATGGCTCACGGGCCCAGCGACTCTGCGGCATGTGGGGTCTTCCCGGACTGGGGCACGAACCTGTGTCCCCTACATTGGTAGGCAGACTCAACCACTGCACCACCACGGAGGCCTGTTGGAAGATTTTTAATCACAGTTTCAAGTTCAGTGCTTGTGATTGGTATGTTCATATTTTCTGTTTCTTCTTTTCTCCTGGTTCAGTCTTGGAAGGTTGTGCATTTCTACTTATTTGTGCATTTCTTCCAGGCTGTCCATTTTATTGGCATATAGTTGCTTTTCTCATGATCCTTTGTATTTCTGCTGTGTCAGTTCCTACTTCTCCTTTTTCATTTCTAATTCTACTGATTTGAGTCTTCTCCTTTTTTTCTTCATGAATCTGGCTAACAGTTTATCAATTTTGTTCATCTTCTCAAAATACCAGCTTTTAGTTTTATTGATCTTTGCTATCATTTCATTCATTTCTTTTTTATTTATTTCTGATCTGATCTTTATGATTTCTTTCCTTCTGCTAACTTTGGGTTTTTTTCTGTTATTTCTCTAATTGCTTTAGGTGTAAGGTTAGGTTGTTTATTTGAGATGTTACTTGTTTCTTAAGGTAGGATTGCATTGCTATATACTTCCCTTTTAGAACTGTTTTTGCTGCGTCTCATATGTTTTGGGTCATCGTGTTTTTATTTTCATTTGTTTCTAGGTATGTTTTGATTTCCTCTTTGATTTCTTCAGTGATCTCTTGGTTATTAAGTAGTGTGTTGTTTAGCCTCCATGTGTTTGTATTATTTACAGACTTTCCCCTACATTTGCTATCTAGTCTCATAGCATTTGGTCGGAAAAGATACTTGATATGATTTCAATTTTCTTAAATTTACCAAGGCTTGATTTGTGACCCAAGATATGATCTATCCTGGAGAATGGTCCATGAGCACTTGAGAAGAATGTGTATTCTGTTGTTGGATGGAATGTCCTATAAATATCAATTAAGTCCATCTTGTTTAATGGGTCCTTTAAAGCTTGTGTTTCCTTATTTATTTTCATTTTCACTGATCTGTCCATTGGAGAAAGTGGGGTGTTAAAGTCCCCTACTGTGATTGTGTTACTGTCAATTTCCCCTTTTATGGTTGTTAGCATTTGCCTTATGTATTGAGGTGCTCCTATGTTGAGTGCATAAATATTTACAATTGTTATATCTTCTTCTTGGATTGATCCCTTGATCATTATGTTATGTCCTTATTTGTCTCTTGTAATAGTCTTCATTTTAAAGTCTATTTTGTCTGATATGAGAATTGCTATTCCAGCTTTCTTCTGATTTCCATTTTCATGGAATATCTTTTTCCATCCCCACACTTTCAGTCTGTATGTGTCCCTAGGTCTGAAGTGGGTCTCTTGTAGACAGCATATATATGGGTCTTGTTTTTGTATCCATTCAGCCATTCTACATCTTTTGGTTGGAGCATTTAATCCATTTACATTTAAGGTAATTATCAATATGTATGTTCCTATTACCATTTTCTTAATTCTTTTGGGTTTGTTATTGTAGGTCTTTTCCATCTCTTGTGTTTCCTGCCTAGACAAGTTCCTTTAGCATTTGTTGTAAACCTGGTTTGGCGTTGCTGGATTCTCTTAGCTTTTGCTTGTCTGTAAAGTTTTTAATTTCTCTCTCATATCTGAATGAGATCCTTGCTGTTTAGAGTCATCTTGGTTGTAGGTTTTTCTCCTTCATCACTTTAATTATATTCTGCCACTCCCTTCTGGCTTGCAGAGTTTTTCTGAAAGATCAGCTGTTAACCTCATGGGGATTCCCTTGTGTGTTATATGTTATTTTTCCCTTGCTGCTTTTAATATTTTTTTTGTGTGTTTAATTTTTGATAGTTTGATTAATATGTGTCTTGACGTTTTTCTCCTTGGATTTATCCTGTATGGGACTCTCTGTGCTTCCTGCACTTGATTAACCATTAGGGAAGTTTTCAACTATAATCTCTTCAAATATTTTCTCAGTCCCTTTCTTTTTCTCTTCTTCTTCTGGGACCCCTATAATTCGAATGTTCATGCATTTTATGTTGTCCCAGAGGTCTCTGAGACTGTCCTCAATTCTTTTCTTTCTTTTTTCTGCTCTGCAGTAATTATTTCCATTATTTTATCTTCCAGGTCACTTATCCGTTCTTCTGCCTCAGTTATTCTGCTATTGATCCCATCTAGAGAATTTTTCATTTCATTTATTTTGTTGTTCTTCTCTGTTTGTTTGCTCTTTAGTTCTTCTAGGTCCTTGTTAAATGTTTCTTGTATTTTCTCCATTCTATTTCCAAGATTTTGGATCATCTTTACTATCATTTTTCTGAATTCTTTTTCAGGTAGACTCCCTATTTCCTCTTCATTTGTTAGGTCTGGTGGGTTTTTACTTTGCTCCTTCATCTGCTGTGTGTTTCTCTGTCTTCTCATTTTCCTTAACTTACTGTGTTTGGGGTCTCCTTTTCCCAGGCTGCAGGTTCGTAGTTCCCGTTGTTTTTGGTGTCTGCCCCCAGTGGCTAAGGTTGCTTCAGTGGGTTTTGTAAGCTTCCTTTTCAAGTGGACTAGTGCCTGTGTTCTGGTGGATGAGGCTGGATCTTGTCTTTCTGGTGGGCTGGTCCACATCTGGTGGTGTATTTTGGGGTGTCTGTGACCTTATTATGATTTTAGGCAGCCTCTCTGCTAATGGATGGCATTGTGTTCCTGTCTTGCTAGTTGTTTAGCATATGGTGTCCAGCATTGTAGCTTGCTGGTCATTGAGTGGAGCTGGGTCTTGGCGTTAAGATGGATATCTCTGGGAGATTTTCGCTGTTTGATATTATGTGCAGCTGGGAGGTCTGTTGTGGACCAGTGTCCTGAACTTGGATTTCCCACCTCAGTGGCACAGCCCTGATGCCTGGCTGGAGCACCAAGAGCCTGTCATTCACACGGCTCAGAATAAAAGCGAGAAAAGAAAGAAAGAAAGAAAGGAGAAGATAAAATAAACTAAAATAATTTAAATAAAAAATAATTATTAAAAAAAAATTTTTAAGTAATAAAAATGAAAAGGAAGAAAGAAGAGAGGAACCAAACCAAAAAACAAATTCACCGATGATAACAAGTGCTAAAAACTATACTAAAAACAAACAAACAAAAAACAGAACCGTAAGACAAATGGTAAAAGCAAAACTATACAGACAAAATCACACACAGAAGCATACACATACACCCTCAAAAAAAGAGAAAAAGCGGAAAAACAATATATCGTTGTTCCCAAAGTCCACCTCCTCAATTTGGTATGATTCCTTGTCTATGCAGGTATTCCTGATGCAGGCTATATCAAGCTGATTGTGGAGACTTAATCCACTGCTCCTGAGGCTCCTTGGAGAGATTTCCCTTTCTCTTCTTTTTTCGCACAGCTCCTGGGGTTCAGCTTTGGATTTGGATCCGTCTCTGAGTGTAGGTCGCCTGAGGGCATCTGTTCTTCACTCACACAGGACGGGGTTAAAGGAGCAGCTGATTCGGGGGCTCTGGCTCAGTCAGGCCGTGGGGAGGGAGGGGTACAGAATGCAGGGCGAGCCTGCGTCGGCAGAGGCTGACATGACTTTGCCCCAGCCTGAGGTACGCCCTGCGTTCTCCCGGGGGAGTTGTCCCTAGATCACGGTACCCTGGCAGTGGCGGGCTGCACAGGCTCCCTGGAAGGGGGTTGTGGATAGTGACCTGTGCTCGCACACAGGTTTCTTGGTGGCGGCAGCAGCAGCCTTAGTGTCTCATGCCCGTCTCTGGGGTCCGTGCTGTTAGCCGGGGCTCGCGCCCGTCTCTGGAGCTCCTTTAAGTAGCGCTCTTAATCCCCTCTCCTTGCGTACCAGGAAACAAAGAGGCAAGAAAAAGTCTCTTGCCTCTTCGTCAGTTCCAGACTTTTTCCCGGACCCCCTCCCGCCTAGCCTTGGTGCACTACCCCCTGCAGGCTGTGTTCACACAGCCAATCCCAGTCCTCTCCCTGCATCCGACTGAAGCCCGAGCCTCAGCTCCCAGCCCCCGCCCACCCAGGCTGGTCAGCAGACAAGTCTCTCTGGCTGGTGAGTGCTGGTCGGCACCGATCCTCTGTGCGGGAATCTCTCCGCTGTGCCCTGAGCACCCCTGTTGCTGCGCTCTCCTCCGCAGCTCCAAAGCTTTCCGCCTCCGCCATCCGCAGTCTCTGCCCGCGAAGGGGCTTCCTAGTGTGTGGAGACCTTTCCTCCTTCACAGCTCCTTCCCACTGGTGCAGAGGGGCTTCCTAGTGTGTGGAGACCTTTCCTCCTTCACAGCTCCTTCCCACTGGTGCAGGTACCGTCCCTATTCTTTTGTCTCTGTTTTTTCTTTTTCCCTACCCAGGTACGTGGGGAGTTTCTTACCTTTTGGGAGGTCTGAGGTCTTCTGCCAGTGTTCAGTAGGTGTTCTGTAGGAGCTGTTCCACATGTAGATGTATTTCTGGTGTATTTGCGGGGAGGAAGGTGATCTCTACCTCTTACTCTTCCGCCATCTTGAAGCTAACTCTCTGAAGTACTTCTTAGTGCAAACCCAAGAGCAAAGAAGACCTTGGGGTCCAGAGGAGCATCCGCAACTCAATCTTCTGAGAAATTTTCTGCAGTAGAACCCACCTTTAGCCACCTCATTCCTATTAATATCTGGATCAAGCTAGAAACTTCCTAAGGCAGTTGAAATGCTCCTGCCATCTGCCACATCTTTGAACAGTCTAGGCTTTAAATTATTTTAATCCCTTCCTGCTAAGGTCCTAGTTGCCTCTCTCATCCTTAAGGGCTGAGCCGAGGATATAGTGACTATTTCCAAGGAGCATGCTGCTGGGAAGATACTGACAGTGAGGTTTTCTCTAAAATGGAATGTGCTATTCTGATGAGGTAGCGAGTGACCTCACTCCTACAGTTCATCAGCCGAATGACCATCCCCATGATGTTGCGTAGAATACGGCTTTGGTGGGAGATCGGACTGGGAAGGTAGCTGAGGCTTCTTCCATTGCTCCTGGTTCCTGATGGCCCTCATATATACTCTCTCCCACACACAGATGCATGCACATGAACATGTACAGTCACAAAATCCAAACTGATTGTTTTTACAAATAATGTATATGCACACACGTGTCCTTGAACATAAGTGTGCACTGATTTTCTAAGCCCAGTAGTTTGAGATTTAGGTGTTAGAATATTCTGGCAATTTTTGAAAGTTACGGTCTTAATCACTAGTACTGGCATCACTTATCAGTTGTCATGGAATTGATATAAATGCTTCACTTCACCAAACAGTTCCCCGAAACTGTTTTGTCGAACATAGTATTTATTTTGTTAGACATAGAAAATGGGGTCATTTTTCTTGTAAGGATCTTAAAAGCAATAAACTATATATAATTTATATCTATGTTTCAGATCATCTAGAAATATCAATGGAACATAGTAGGCTTGTTCATGTCTACCAAATTAATAGAAAGTAGATTGACAAAAAGAAAAATTTGTGTTTAAAAATGGAAAATAAGACAAAGCAACAATAACAACAAACAATCAAAATAAAGAATATTCTTTCAGTTCTTTCATATATTAACTATAATATTAGTAAAATATAGTTATAGTTTAGAACATTGAGAGTTAATTATCTTTTTTTAATTATCTTTATCTTTAAAACAGTCATTAATAACTAGTTTCACCAAAAAGGAGACTTAAAGATCTAAAAGTCAATTATGCCATATTGAATAGTGTCCCCTCAAAATTCATGTCCACCAGGAACCTCAGAATATGATTTTATTTTGAAATAGGGTCTTTGCAGGTGTAATTAGCTAAGATTAGATCATATTGGATTCGGGTGGGCACAAAATCCAATGACCAGTGTTTTTATAAGAAAACTGTGGGAAGACACAGATATACACACAGGGGGAATGCCATGGGGGGGTGGAGGTAGAGATTGCAGTAATGAGTCTGCAATTCAAGGAAAGCCAAGATTGCTAGCAATCATCAGAAGCTAAAAGTGAGACATGAAACAAATTCTCTCTAGAACATGTAGAAAGAATCAACCCTGCTGATACCTTGATTTCAGAATTTTGGCCTCCTGAATTGTGAGAGAATACATTTATTTTAAGCCATCCAATTTGTACTTTGAACAGCCCTAGGAAACTAATACACAAACTAAGGCAATCAGAATTGGCATTTTGGAAAAATTAGTCATTATATTTGACAAACTGACACAAACTCTAAATAGTAAGAAATCTACACATAGAATCTGGGTTTTCAAATCTAGACAGAACCATATAATATTGCTATGTTTTCTGTTAGTTATAAAGCTTATCATTGAGGAAAGAGTTCTCCCTCCTGTTTGAGTTTGCCATTTATCTTTGTTGTTGTCATCATCATCTTTATCATTGTTATTATCATTATATCCATTATCGTTATCTTCAACAACACTATAAACAAATACCAAACTGCTTAATCACTTCACTTAGCTTATCATAGTTTTAGATGTATGATCCCTGTCATAAAGGGCATCAGGAGCACCTAAGTATTGAACAAGCACATAAATAATTAAGAGTGCACTTCCTTTCTTAAACCCATTTGTAGCAAACATCATTACAAAGAAATGTTCTTTTTAACCATGTTATTTCTACCATGGGCAGATGGCCAGTACTGAGTAAACTCCAATAATGTGATTGAATTGAACCCTCAATGATGAATCAGATTACATTGTGGATGATTCCTATGGTCCTAACCCAGCAACAGCCATTTTCAAAACCAAATATAAGTGTAATTTGCATTACCAGAGTAAGTCCAGTGGGTCCAAGCTCAGAATATTTGAGACAAAAAAAGTTGAAGCAAAGATTGGATTAACAATTTCTTAACTGTCCTTTACCCAAATTCACATTATATATCCTTGAAACTCAAATATTTCCAATTCATCACCCAAAGGCCTCCTACAAGCTTAAACCATCCACACACACTAAATGTTTAGGGTCCTGCCAAAAGAGAGAGGAAGAGAAAGTGGTAAGAGGAGAAAGGGGGAAATAGGAAAAGACGGAAGGGGTATGAGAAGGAAACACTGGCAAGAAGAGAGTTCTCTCCCCAGTTCACTGAATACGGATGGCAGTTGATATTTCTCTTTTTCCTCCCCTGAGTTCAAAGCTTTTTTTTTTTTTTTTCTATTCTAATGAATTAGAGAGACTGGGCATCAATTCAAGTTTTACTGTAATTCTGCTGACTGGAAATTTGATACCAAATAAAAGATTTATTATAAGATAAGCTTATAACAGCAAAACAGTGTGGAAATACTGCATTTCATCATAATGGAATTTTACCTCTAAAAGCTTCCTCACACTAATGAATTGTAAAATAAAAGTACAAGTATTTGAAGTTCAGAGAAAATTTTGTTCAAAAGTGATGTGATGATTACACATTTGGATTAGACAGTGGGTACTTATTTTATTCATTATTATAAATAGACTGCACTACCATGATATATAATGTAATTACCATGAATTATTTTTTAATGTGAAACATACATTCACTAGTCTAATGTAAGATAATTAATGCATTGGTGGAAAAAGCAATGGGCATAGATTTAGTTTTTTCCAAGATAAGAAATGAGAAGTTTCAGAACACATAATTGTCTTTACCATTGAAAGGGCAGTTTTATTGTCTTGTTGTGTTTTACACAAAACAATACTACACAAAATTTACATTTTATCAGAGTTCTCAAAATTCTTCTTATGAGATTTTTTTTTCTCCCTGGATGTCTGAGCAGGTCCAGATTGCTGACATATTTTTGGTGGCAGACCCAAAGGGTCTCCCTCGGTACCTTTTGGAGAAGTGGGTGGCATCCTAGACTTCCTACCAGCTCTTCTAGGGCATAGACGGTTAGAAATAAGGTCCATCTAATATGATTAATTAATAGGTATGTTTTTTTCTGGTTTTGTCGGAACAAAGATCTTTCACAGGAATTTTGAAATTTGTACTTGTCTTATTTCTTACAAAAATGTGCAGTTCACTTTTCTGAAATAGATGCAAAAGGATATTAATGTGACTTCATGAAAATAATTATAAAAAGTCATAGCTTCTTATTTCTATGTTTATCTGAAAAGAAGGGGGTGACATTAAATACAGAGCAAAAGGAAGCTTCGGGACTAACAATTTGAGCAACTGTCTCCTACACTATTTAGTAACCTGTGTCTTAGCCTTGACCTAATATGACACCTTAATAATAATCATAACCATGCATAATTATGTAACCTTACAGTTCACAATGACCTTTCAAATCTATCATTTTATCAATATAGCACTACTGTTGAAGTAGGCATTGTAACGTATTTTTTTACTTGCCAGAAAACTGACACTAGTTCTCCCATGTAAGTAAATAAGACTCATCGTTTGGATTTAGGAATCCTCAGACCAAGTTCTGTGCTGTATAAAAAAGTGAAAAATAGTAAAGTCCACAGTAGTAACATCTGTCCTATTGCAGACTGTGGGAGGGCCACTGAATATTGAGCATTAAAAAAAAAAAAAAAAAAGACCTGCCATTGCAGTGGGATTTCAGAGAAAAACCCTTCTGTTGTTTTTCTCTCCCTCCCCATACTGAAAGAGATTCTCAGCCACTGATCGTGCAATTGCTCAGAGATTTAAAAGCAATGTCATTGTTGTGCTTCATGGACAAACGTTCCTCAAAATCCTATTTCCTCTTCTTTCATTCCCTAGTGTTATTTGTACACATACACCCTCTTCCAATCAGATAAGCCCTGATTTCAGAGTCTCTTTAATTTTTCTTATATACTTGCATCAGTGCCTAGGCTGATATAAATTTTAAGAGATCTTCTGAGAATAGTATGGGTACTTTCTCTAAGGGATCATTCCCTCTTTGTCATAATCAGCTCAGGCTGCTATAACAGAACATCATAGACTGGGTGAGTTAACTAACACCTAAAATCAAGGTACCAGCTGATTTGGTTCCCGATGAGGACACACTTGCTGGCCTGCAGATGGCTACCTTTTGGTTGTGTCCTCACATTGCAGATTTATATAGAGAGACCTCTGGCCTCTCTTCTCTTTTTATAAAGGAACTAATACCCTCATGGGGGTCTCACCTTATGACCTCATCTAAACCTGATTACCTCCTAAAGACCTCACCACTAAATACCACCACCTTGGGAATTTAGATTCAACATAAGAATTTTGGAGGGACACAAACGTTCATTCTATAACACTCTTTAACCTAAGTCTTCACATTTTGAGAAGTAAAACATATAACTTTTTTTCCCTGCATGTTTCGGTACCAGATCCTTGGACAATGATCAGGTATTTCTAAAAGGAGATATCTGTCTGATGGGCATAGTGGTAGAAAAGGTTACTGACAATGAAGAAAGGTAATTTCTATTTGCCAAGCATGTCCAGGAGGCAGAAATAAGATAGACATATCTCATTCTTTATACGGTTTAATCCTTACAGCAATTCTATAAAGTATATTATCTTACCTCAGGTTTTTATATGAAGATATCACTATTTATGAAGTTTGAGTAACTCTTCCAAATTACTCATCTTTTAAGTAGCACAGACCAGACTAGAAATATACATCTATATATATTTAAGTATCTGCTTTTATCATTTGTTGCATAGTATATAAAGTGGGACTCAACTTAGGGTTTTGGCTTCTATGAGGATAGTTTATAGTTTTCAGGTCACAACAATCTCTCTAATGCAGCCATGTCTTAATAGCAGTAGGAATTTTTACAGGGTACAATGGACAGAGTGGAATTGATGAGTTATCAGAGTAGACTTTTTGGAGAAGGCTGACTCTGAAATGGAATTTAAGCAAAAAATGGAGGGACTCCATTCCACATTCTAAGAAGAAGTAATGTCGTGAGCAGAGGCATAGAACTTTCTAGCATATTTTCTAATAAAACAAGCACATTTTTCATAATGATGGGGGTAGTGCTGACAAAAGAAAAATTTCAGAAAGTTACCAAGTTCCAGTGATTATACTTCTATAGCAAAAGGGGGAATATATATCTGGGAGAAAAACAAAAAACAGAAAAAGAGATGAAACAAATCCTGGAAATGCAGTCATGACGTCTGTGTCGGGATAGTATCTTAGTAGTGTTATCACAGGAAGAAGCAATAATCACAGAAATGGCGTTTCATATTTTTTAAAAATAAAATAAGATGAAAAAAATATTAAGATTTAAACTAATTAAGCACAAAGTGTTAATAGGTTTTGTTAGAATTTTTTCTCAGATTTTTATAAATTTAAATACATGCAGAAATAGATTTTGCTTTTGTAATTTTAATATGTTTAGGAAATGAAGGTTTAAAATGCATAAAGAAATAGAAACTAATTTTCTTAACAGTTCATCATCTAGAATGGCCAAATATTCATTTGGTCATTTTACTTGCAACTTCTTTTTCTTACTAAAAGAATAAATATGACGGATAAATCTTTGTTCCTTTTTTCTACTCTTCTATACTATTTCTCCATGGCCCTTAAGGGCAGTTCTCAAACTGACACATATATGGGTTTTTTCAGTCTTTGTTTCTAAATTTTATAGTTTTACTACTTATATGTATTAATAAAAACATTTGATACAATATTGCTTGAAATGTAGATAGGTGATAAACACAGGAAATTTCCTTTCTTCCCTCCTTTCCATCTCTTTTCTTTTCTACCCAAAACCCTAAAACTAAAGCCTCTCCTTTGATTCACTTTGGAGTAAAAAGAGAAATGAAAGACACAGAGATTTTCTGACAGCAAAGAGACCTATCTAATAAAGGAGTAAGAGCAAAATATCTAAAAGAAAAAAAAAATGGATGGAAACATCTTAAATTTACAATGGCCTGGTAAGAAATATTCAGATGACTATCCATCCATATGTAAGATAGTAAAGGCCAGATTATGAGACACTCAAGATGAGTCAGGATGAATAGATCAAGGCCAAAATGAGGTAACTCTTTTTTTTTTTTAACATCTTTATTGGGGTATAATTGCTTTACAATGGTGTGTTAGTTTTTGCTTTATAACAAAGTGACTCAGTTATACATATACATATGTTCCCATATCTCTTCCCGAGGTAACTCTTTTTGAAGCCTAATCAGGTAGTTAATTTATTCAAATGTATTATAAGGGACCTTATAAACACCAAATTCTTTTGAATTTAGAAAAGCCCATTTTTCAGTGAAGTGCCTGGGTCTTCCTGGCATATGCTGCAGTTAATAAAAGGCTGCAAAATTGAGAAATACTTTTATAACGTGGCTACGACCTACTCAAATCAATATTCCCTTGTTGAAAACATGGCATTTGATTTCTTTGTTGTTTTGTAAAAAGAGTTCTATATTGTTGTTTAAATCCCATAATAAATACTGTTTAAGAAAATGAAGAGGGTACATAAAATACCTGGAACTCTAGATATCTGAGCCATAACAACTTAGAGACACAATTCAATAAACCTTGTGTGGATACACGTTTCTTCTGACTTATTGAAACAGCATTTGCAACTAATTAAGAAATTATTAACACTCATTAGTGTAGTCTATGATATGTCTTTTAGGGCTAATTCCTATGGAATTAATTTACTTCACAAATACTTATTGAGTGCTCTCTAGGTACTAGGCACCATTTAAGGTGTTGATCACACCACAGAAAATAATAATAACACAACAATGGTAATAAATATATTTCAATCCTTGTGGAAGTCTATTGTTGCATAATAGGTTTGCAAATTCAAATACTTTCATACTTCCATAAAGGTTAGTGCATTTGTACAGATTTCACCTAACTAAAATGTAATGGTGAATGATTGAAAGAGCAGTTCCTCTACCGTATGTCCAGTGCTAAGATATATGAATATAGGAACAAATAAGTCATTGTTATTTGAGCATTATTAAAGTAAAATAAATTTATTGCAATATTTCCTAATATGTTTTCTTAAACACTATTTTTTTAATGCTCCTACAAAATTTTTTCTCAAGAAAATACTGCCACAATATCACTCTCTAGAAAGGTTACATTGCACAATAGTAGACTAAATCCTTAAAGGAAACATGAAGGAAAAAATGTACATTTTTTTCTTGATACCAGTATTTCCCAAATATCTTACCCTGGGATCTTTTGCGTACGTATCAGCAATCTCAGGATATCACTAATCCACAAAAATTTTGAAGACTGTTTCTCCAAACTTAAACAAACTTTGGGATCCTTATAGCTTTAGTAACAAATGTCATTTGCATGGACCCTACCAATATCCACAATATGCATTCTTGCCTTTAAAAAAAATATTCCTTGAGTTTTACCTAGAAGCTTGAATGCTCAGCCAGGATACACATTTCTCAGCATTCCTTGCAGCATTTTATTGCCATATGCAGTAACTAAATTTGGGCCATGTGACTGAGGTTGGGCCAATAGGATTTATTTTAAAATAACGGGTACAGTTTCATGACATATGTTTAAAGACAACCTGCTTATCCTAGACTTTCTCCTTTTATTCCTGCTGGTTGTGAAGTGGTAGCGAGAATAGCCTCTAGCTGCAGAGAGGTTGATAGAATTGTCTAACTAGACTGAGTCCATTGATGAACTTGTGGAAGAACTTGCTCTTGATGCACTGTGATGAAAGAAAGAAGTATATTAACATCAATGTTATGTGAACCATTATATTTTTATGTATCATTGTTTTAGCAATTTTGTATTTAACCTAAATATTATAGTAATAATCTTTGATTCTTTATTTTCAACATTTTTTTTCACTTTGACATTAAGCCCAGTCTTTCATTCCCATGTGGGTTAGCTTGTTTAAAAAATTGGCTACTGGGCTTCCCTGGTGGTGCAGTGGTTGAGAGTCCGCCTGCCGATGCAGGGGACATGGGTTCGTGCCCCGGTCTGGGAAGATCCCACATGCCGCGGAGCGGCTGGGCCCGTGAGCCATGGCCGCTGAGCCTGCGCGTCCGGAGCCTGTGCTCCGCAACGGGAGAGGCCACAACAGTGAGAGGCCCGCGTACCGCAAAAAAAAAAAAAAATTGGCTACAATTTCCCCTCCCTATATATCCACCCTTTTGCAATGTGATTTTGTAGTTATTCCCCTTAATGTTTGAATGCAGCTGTCTTTTTTACTGATCTTGATACTACCTTTTTAAATTAATGTGTATGAAGACCAGTAAAACATTATCCTCCATGCAATCATAAAATTTTACCAAAACTAGGTAAAATTAGGATTTAGGTAATATTAGTCCTTTGTGTCATGCGACTTGTTGTGTTCCATAATCCTAAAATGAACATTGGTCTAGTCTTCCTTTCAGATACAGATTTTCATCAACTTCAAATATTTCAAATTCCAGTAAAACAATTTGTGACCAATAGACTGACAATCAGTAGTGTATGGATCCCCCTACACCTCCTAATTTGTTACTAATGCTAAACATGGTCCCTAACCCTTTGGGTAGTATTCTAAAAGAGGGGCAGTAAACTTTATTAACAGCAACACTGCTTTAAAATGTTCAGACATAATGCTCTTTGTAATCACTTTTCATCACCAACTACTCTTTTTTGTTTTTTGTTTTGTTTGTTTTTGCGGTACGCGGGCCTCTCACTGTTGTGGCCTCTCCCGTTGTGGAGCACAGGCTCCGGACGCGCAGGCTCAGCGGCCATGGCTCACAGACCCAGCTGCTCTGCGGCATGTGGGATCTTCCCGGACAGGGGCACGAACCCATGTCCCCTGCATCGGCAGGCGGACTCTCAACCACTGCGCCACCAGGGAAGCCCTCCAACTACTCTTTGTGTATTTCTATTCCTTCTAGCATAAATGTTGTGTCATTTCAGAGAAAATAACAAATCCTCCTCATACAAAGTTCAGCTAGAGCTTTTCTGTTACACTGAGATTAAGTCCCATTCAGTAGGCAGTAATCTGTTCTGTAAAATGGTATATTGCTGTTTTGAGGATTGAATGAGGTAATCACATGAAGTACTTACTGAATGTTAGACTGAATACTTCTTATAAATACTAGCTAATAACTATCCGCGTCATCATTGTCGTCATCATCGTCATCCTCACTGTCACTTATAAGTGACTCTTGAGATCACAGTCTTCAGTTTTAGCCCAGTCCAAGGTCTCTGTTGCATATTTTTTGTCCTTCCACATCTTTTCTCTTTTCTCTTCCTGTAAAATCCAACAACATTTTTCAAGCACAGGACAAATCTTATCTTTTCCATGACCTCTGTGCCAATGAGTCTTTTCTTCCTTGTTACTTTCATAGAGCTAGTTTAGTATGTATTACCTCTACCTCTGTTCTTTGCTCTGTTATGTATCTATTTACTTTTAGTTGCATCTCTTTAATTAAGCAGCTCATTTTCTGTTTGTTAAGATAATTACAAAAGAGTAAATGAAGTATATTCATCTTAAGTGTACAACTAAATGAATTTTTCCTCGTTTACTCCGAAAAAACAAGCACTCATATTAAGATATGTCACTTCCAGCAGCCCAGTGGATTCGCCTGCACACCTTCCCAGTTATATCACTCACTTCCCCTCCCACAGGGACATCAACTTTTATGACTTATATAAACATATATTAGTTTTGCCTGTTCTTGAACTAATGCATGGGATTTATCATTCTAGTATTTTAAAAATTTTATTTAGAAGTAATTATAGATTCATAGGACATTGTAAAGAAATGTACAGGGAGGTCCTGTGCACCATTTACCTAGCCTCACCCAATATTAACATCATACATAACTATAATATGGTATCATAACCAGGAACTTGATATTGGTATAATAAACAGATTTCACCAATTAGTAATGCATGTACTGAATTTTGTGTGTGCAAGTGTGTGTGTTTCTATGCAATAAAATTACATGTGCAGATTTAAGTAACTAAACCACAAGACACAGAAGTGTACCATTACCACGAGGCTCCCTGGTGCCATTCCTTAATAGCCACACTCATGCATCATCACTACACCTCTCCAGCCTAAATTCCTAAAACCCTGGCAAACATCAATCTGTTCATCGTCTCTATAAACTTGTTATTTCTAGTAGAATTATACAGTGTGTATCCTTTTGAGACTGGCTTCTTTTCATGCAGTGTTACCCCCTCGATATTCATCCAAGTTGTGCGTATATCATTAGTTTGTTCTTTTTTATTGTTGAGTAGTATTCCATGGTACACCTGTACCATGGTTTGTGTAACCATTCACCCATTGAACACTTGGATAGTTTCCAGTTTGGGACTGTTACAAATAAAGCTTCTATGAGCATCAGTGTACAAATATGTGCAAACGTAAGTTTTCATTTCTCTGGGATAAATGACTGAGAGCTCAATTACTAGCTCATATAGTAAGTTTAGTGTTACATTTTTTTAATAAACCACCAAACTCTTTTTAACTGTGTCTATAATATTTTACATTCTCATCAGCAGTGTATGAGTATTTGGGTTTCTCTGCATCCTTGCCATCATTAGAATTGCCACCATTTAAAAATATTTTCGCCATTCTGACTTGTGTGGTTTTAATTTGCATTGGATCAAAGTTTTAATTAGCATTTTCATAATGACTAATGGTGTGGAACATCTTTGCAAGTGCTTATTTGTCATCTGTGTGTTCTCTTCAATGCACTGTATGTTCATATGTTTGTTTTCTCATCTTTTATTTGGACAGTTGTTTTTATTGAATTTTGGGTTTGGGGAGTTATTTAAATATTCTAGAATACAAATCAAGACAGTGTGGTATTTACAGAGTGATAGATACATAGAACAATAGAACAGAAGAGAGAACCCAGAGAGAGTCATAAAAATATGCCCAGATGGGGCTTCCCTGGTGGCGCAGTGGTTGAGAGTCCGCCTGCCGATGCAGGGGACACGGGTTCGTGCCCTGGTCTGGGAAGATCCCACATGCCGCGAAGCGGCTGGGCCCGTGAGCCATGGCCGCTGAGCCTGCGCGTCCGGAGCCTGTGCTCCGCAATGGGAGAGGCCACAACAGTGAGAGGCCCGCGTACCGCGAAAAAAACAAAAAAAAAAATCCCAGTTGACAAGTGTGCAAAAGCAATTTAATGGAGAAGGGATGAACTTTTCAACATATTGTGCTGGAGCAATTGGACATCTATAGTAAAAAAATGGACTTTGACCTAAATCTCACACTATATACTAAAATTAATTCCAAATGGTTTTTGAAGTTAAATATAAGTCTAAATCTAATATCTGGTAAAGAAAAACATAGGAGAAAATCTTTAGGACCTAGAGTAGGCAAAAAACTCTTACACTTGATGTTAAAGGTATTATTCATGCAAATAAAAGTTCGTAAATCAAATCTTATGAAAATTACAAAATTTACCCCATGAAAAACTTTGTTAAGAAGATGACAGATATTTGAGAGACTGGGAGAAAATAATTTCATTTTTAAGGGCAGGAATTAGATTTGTGTCTCTCCTTATACTTCATCTACAAAGAATGCCTGAATATAAATAGTACACAGTCATTTTGAGAATACCTGTTGAGATAAAACATGAAAGTTGACTGAGAGAGATGTTCTCTTTCTACTTTGGTATCAAAGAGGGCACATTATTCCAGAATGCACAGGGAAAAGTCTGATTTGGTATTACAGAATTCATGAAAGAAAATGCAAAACTTTTTGAGAGCCCCAGTTTTTGTGGACCCTGTTTAACACAACGTTTCTCTGAAAATGCTGTGCATTGTTTACCATGCATGGGTCATACTCTAATGTCCTTGTTGACAAGTGTAATTGCAATGGAACTGCTCTTGACAGGGCTTGGTCTGCTTGCTTTGCAGAATTTGTCCTACCACTGTGTTGCTTCAAGTCAATAGGAAAAAATTACCAATCTTCTGAAAAGTCCTTTTATGTATATCCTGGCTATCAAATGTCAACACAGCTGACAAAGTGGCCAGCAGGCTGCAAGTATGAGATATCACACGGTGATTATAAAAATTTACAGCTGTCAGCTAAAATGAGAATGTCTCCCATGGGTGTGAAAGTAAAATGTGAAGATTAGCTGATAAAGCACTCTGCTTTGGCTTTTTACTTCATGAACTAAGATCGACAGGGATGTGAGAATGTCATCCACAACATTCAACAACACGTTCACCAAGATTTAGAACATGATATTGGATTTTTTGCAAACATCTTTCTTATGTAAGACAAAATTTTTACTTTGAAAGATAGGGTGAAGTTGTTAATTGGCAAAATAAACTCAGAAAAGATTAAAATGAACTGAAAGTAGCATCATACATTTAAACAATGAATTGCATTCCCAAGTAATCATTAATTGTGGCATGGGTATTGCTGTCATGTTAAAGATACCGCTAATTTGAAGATGAGTAGGGTCATCAGTTTTCAATCACGGCTAGAGAGGTCAAGGGTTTTGACAAGAAAAGTAGGGCTGTGACTAAGTTTTGATTTGATATTTGCGCTCCTCTAAAAAGGAAATTTTCTTATACATCAGTGTATTCATATACATGTTTGGGAACATGCCTTTATCAGTAAGTCTGGATGAATTCGAGGCTTGGTTATTAGACTTTTGTCTGAATATCAGTGGCGTTGTTAAAACAGGGAAGTGCCTAATTTAGAATGGTGTGTGGATCAGCAGAAAATGCAGAAATATCCTAGAGGTGAAGCAGACACAGATAAAGAAAGAACAAGAGACACATAAAGCAAATTTACAAATTACTCTCTCAAGCCATCCTACTGCCATATTTATGAGATCAATGTAACTTCTTAGTTTACAGCTTTCTAATCCAATAGCTACAATTCAATACTTTATTTCCTCTCTTGGATGTGTGCTACCTGGATTTCTCTATCCTCAGTTTCTTTCCATCATCTCTATTACCAGGTTAATTTTTCTAAGGCACAATTCTTACTACGATAATTTTAGACTCACAAATTTGATTATCAAGTAAAGCCATACTAACTTAGTATGACGTTCAAACTCTTTGCCTCTTTGGCCTCAATATATCATCATAGGAATATTTCCCATTCTTTCCTATCAGTTATCTAAATAAATTAGATATGCCATGCATAATACCCCATCTTATTGCAGCCTTTTTCACTGGAATTTTCCTGCTAGCATGTATGATTTTTATTTCCAGCATATTAAACTTGGAATCAGTATAAAACTTTGGAGAAGCCACTTCTGACAATATACTAGGAAAATATGTAGTACACTGAGATATATGTAATGACTTGTTGAGGAGAGAGAATCTGGTAAAATTAAATTTTCTTTTTCAAAAATGTGAGTGGGAGGGCTTCCCTGGTGGCGCAGTGGTTGAGAGTCCGCCTGCCGATGCAGGGAAACGGGTTCGTGCCCCGGTCCGGGCAGATCCCACATGCCGCGGAGCAGCTGGGCCCGTGAGCCATGGCCACTGAACCTGCGCGTCCGGAGCCTGTGCTCCGCAGTGGGAGAGGCCACAACATACAGCAAAAAAAAAAAAATGTGAGTGGGAAAACATTAAATTGGATGAGTTTATTAGCAGTGGTAGAAGTTAGCTAAAGTTATAAAGAAAGAGAATATATAAATGATTAGAAACAATGAGAGTGCATCAGTGTACAATAGTCATGAGGAAAAGATTATTAGAGAGATGCCAGCAGACATGATAAGAGGATACTAATTCCTGTACTGGAGCAAAACTAGGTAAGAATTCAGCCACATAAAGATGGCTCTACATAACAGGAATTCTGACAGTATTGTCAGTCAGAGGGAATCTTTCTTGACTCCAGTCCCCATGGTATTCATCCTGCTGATAATGATGCCACCTAATTGGGTTAAGGATTTTGATTTTGTTAGGTTTTGTTGAGAAATTACATTTTCTATTTGCATAGAATAAGTCCCTCCTCACCCTTCAAAATGGTTCTGGAGATTTGGGTTAGGTTCCTACTTCCCATGATGTGCACTAATGTGGTAACAACCCCAGAGTATGCTATGTTCTTACTTAGAGACTGGTCCATTTCCAATGTCACTAGCAATTGCAGAAGTTACGCCATTCTAAGTTTATTCCTAAAATAAGCCTTAGCATTATTGTAGATTCCATCCAGCAGGTTTAGAGCAGGATCCGTTTAGTAGGTTTAGGCTTTTTGTTTGTTCTTTAAAAATTAACTATAACAAATCAGGCACAAGTCAAACCTCACTACTACAGTTACTTCTTGAATGGCTCAACTAAGAAAATGTAGCATACTAGACTTCCCTGGTGGTGCAGTGGTTAAGAATCCTCCTGCCAAAGCAGGGGACACAGGTTCGAGCCCTGGTCCGGGAAGATCCCACATGCCGCGGGGAAACTAAGCCTGTGCACCACAACTACTGAGCCTGCGTTCTAGAGCCCACAAGCCACAACTACTGAGCCTGTGCTCCACAACAAGAGAAGCCACCACAGTGAGAAGCCCGCACACTGCAACGAAGAGAAGCCCCACTCACTGCAACTAGAGAAAGCCTGCACGCAGCAATGAAGACCCAATGCAGCCAAAGATAAATTAATTAATTAATTAATTAAAAAAAGAAAATGTAGCATATTAAGTAAACCAGTCTGTATATAATAAGTCCCTTTTTAATCCTTAGTTCAAGAATATTGGGATGACTCCAAAATATACAGAGAGTAATGATACTGCTCAGCATCATATCAGCATCAATTATCTACCTAGAAAACCAAAATTCTCAGTAAAGGAATGATATACACTAGCAGGCATATACAATTAACAGAAAATAGCAGTGAAAGGGACAAGATATTAAAATACAAGCATTTGGTGTTTGCCTACATTCTCCTATTATATGTATTTATCTCTTTATTTTTAAACACTGGCAACAAGGGTTTTTTTTTTTAACAGTTTTTACTTTTATTTTTTAATTCTATTTATTTATCCATTTATTTATTTTTTGGCTGTGCCACGTGGCATGTGGGATCTTAGTTCCCCAACCAGTGATCAAACCCGCACCCCCGCAGTGGAAGCACAGAGTCTTAACCATTGCACCACTGGGGAAATCCCCAAACTTTTTTTTTTTTTTTTTTTTACAGTTTTTAAAAGCCATTGGATAAATGTGATATTAATATCTATTATACCATTCCAAATTTCTAAAAGTTTATTGAGAAGACAGAAAAGTACAACATTACTGTCAGGAATCATCACAGATTTTTAAGACAATCCATAAATTTCAAGTGGAATATTTTCTATCTATATTTTAAAAAGATTTTCTGGGATTCTATAAGCACCAAGGCTCAAAGTCCAAGTTTCAGGTTGGATTATCACAAGTTCTAGGTGCACATTTTATTCCTCTTGCATTTATATAGTGCCCTCATACTTAAAAATTAACATCTAGCTATATCATATCCATTTTCATAAGTTTTGTTCTAACACAAAACAAGTAATTCAGCACGTGATTACTATAAAGTGTTTCAGAGTAAATAACTCGAGGTCAATTAAAGGTAAGCTCTAGAGTCTTTATAGATTCTTGGACTTTTCTGTCATTGACATTTGGAGGATGGGGGTGCTAAATTCTCCTCTCTACCCCTTTTCTTTCCTATGTCAGAAACCATAGTTTTAAATCAACTTGCATTTATTCCTTAAGGCCTAGATGTGCTATTTTGGAGCAGCTAAACTGGACAGTTATTTCAATAATTTCTCTTATTATTTCACTTGGCTTTAGCTCAGGAAGGAATAAAGACAATCTCCATAAAAAAATAATGGTTGTTGTAGCAATCTTCACAGTTGTAAGGATGATAGTGAGGTGATGACAGATATGTTCAGTGCAAAGAACTCAACAGTAACAAAGGACACATGTTCCTTTACTGTAAGAAAATGATAAAAAATTACTTAATTGTATGAAAATGGTTCTGCATATTACTAAAAATTTACAAATTAGAAAGTAGCCTCTCTGATCTTTAAATTCTATTAACACACCCAGTTATGGAAGTATAATTGCAATCAAATACTTCAGGAACCTTCCTTTGCAATGTTTACCCTCTTGGTGCTATCAGACTATCCTGCGGGCTAAACAGAATATTGGCTCTAGAATACAGGCCATGTAGACTCCTGTATTACTTTGCTTGTCTGGATCTGTATAAATGTGTCAGTGCTCCAGGATAAATTTCAGGATAAATTTGGACAACTGTGTGAACATAGCTTTGGACAACATAGCTTAATCCCTTCTTTTCTTTTTTTAAGTAAAATGATCAAAAACTATAAAACAAGGAAAATCTTACATCAGTAATGAACTTGAGACACAAAATGTTGCTATCTGCCTCTCTGAAACAGTAAAAAATTTATCTTGATAAAATGCAGATGGAATCTGATAGAAGGGGATATTTAAAGCTGACACCAAGTTCTTCCTGCAGCTGAAAGATGAGTGTACCTCAGCAATAAATAGATGGCACACCTGCCACATAGCACTAGTACTTCTAACACCAGAAGCTGATATGGCAGAGGACTTATTCCAGGAGAATCCTGTGAAAAGCAAGCAGACTCTTCCTGAAGTGACAGTCTCAATAATTGGACAAAATTGGCTCGAAATAGTATCTTAAGCTTTAAGTGGAAAAAAACTCAGTATCCCTTATCTGAACCATAGTGTCTGACATAACATAGATGCACAAAAAACATCTACTGACTATATGTATTGAATAAACTGTATTCAAAATGGTATGCCAAAAGTTTGAAATCCCATATTGTGGAACATTTTTTAACATCGTAATAGGAGGATGTAAACTAAATAAACTGTCATAATTTTAACAGAAAATAGTGTGGTTAGGAAAAATTTCACAGTATGAAATGAGAAACAGCATTTTTGTTTTGAATACTGAAATAAACAAGTTCCACTGTCCAAAACATATAATTTGATAGGAAATATCGCTAAAAGTCTCATGGTAAATTTGAAAGTACTGCAATCATCCACCATCTGGTGATTGTTTATAAGATTAGCTGTACAGGGATCTAGGCATTTCTATTGGGATTCAATGAGTTAGTTAGAAGGAATAAGAAGCACAAAATATTTTCTACAAATATTATAGTGAGGTGGTGTACCGATTTCACACAATAAATATTACTGGCATGTGGATAAAATGATACAATACTATTCGACTTTGTTTCAGCTTTGTAATATGTATGGCTATTACATCATTCATGTTTCAGACCCAATGCCTTTACAGAAGTTTGTGTTTGTGAAAGGGTTGAGTGGGTGGGATATTCAGGGAAATATTTAAGGACTGTGAAATTCCACTTTGAAAAATCCTGGTCAGGATTAAGTAACAATCATGCCATAAAATTAAATAAATTTGTTCTGGCAAAATGATAAAGATGGGTTTTCAATATTGAAAATTTTCAATGTTGAAACATTAATTTATTGAAATTTACATTTTGTCTATTTTTCCTTTTCTCTGCTAGAAAAGAATTCTCCATGTTCTCTAATTAAATCATTAAAAAATAGCAGTAAATTTGACTGCTTCTATGAATAACTTGAGCCTCTTTAACTTTATGCTTTTCAGTTAATGTTAGAGTCAGAAATTACGTTTACCCAGAGGATAACTGGAAAAATTAACATTGCTCTCTTTCACTACCATTGTGAATTTATCAGTGATTATAGAATGAAAAAAAAAAAAACATAAACATTTTGGCAAATGTCTCCAGACATCTGATGATAACTGACATAAGATGTGTTAAGTTTTGTCTCCAATTTATCAGTCAAATCATGCCAACTTCAATATCCTTTATTAACTTCTCTGAGCAAACATAATCTAAGAATGGGGTTATACCTAAGGTAAAAATTATTCCATTTAAAATTCTTTACCTCTTTTACAAACTTAGCTATTTATACCAACATAGCTAATTTTACAGGAAAATGAGGGAACATGCATATAGGTTACAAGAAGAAAATGATTATTAAAAATAGTAGATACAGTAGAATCAAGACTTGTGTACAGAAGGAATAAATCTATTATGAACTAATTAGCAATGTGAAAATATTAAATATCACTATATGTGTATGTATTCTGTCAAAATCATGATTATTTATTAATTAAATCTTAATATTTGGCATATGGCCTATTCTCTTCCCCTCAGGAATTTCTTCCATTTGAATGAATATGAATGAAAATGGAATTGCGTTGAGTAGCACTGAGACAAAATATTACATTGTGGGGCATTGTGGGTCTGGAATGAAGCTCTACTTTGGGACCATGGGAGTGAAAGTGCTAGGACTACTTGTCTGACAGTGGAAGATATTATCAACTGAGCTTTATCACCTCAGATGTTGCATAGTCTACATAAATGGGCCTAGTAGAGAATTTTCCTCTGTATTATTTTACAAGCCATTGTTGCTTCCTAAGTCTATGTCTAAGGATGTTGATAATGATATTATAACTATTTAAATATAACTAACAAATTTGTTTTATATTTAAACAGGGAATAAGGCTATTTCAATTTTTTTTTTTTTTTTGGAGACAAAATGTGATTACGCCTTCCCAATTTATTTCAGATAAATTTT
Organism: Monodon monoceros; assembly: GCF_005190385.1. Lineage (NCBI taxonomy): Eukaryota > Metazoa > Chordata > Mammalia > Artiodactyla > Monodontidae > Monodon > Monodon monoceros. The sequence goes on along the minus strand of NW_021703770.1, from coordinate 22,355,692 downwards.
ATGCCTTGCTGAGCATCTATGTTTCCAGTAAGCTGCACATGTGCAAAACAAACAAATCTCTGTGTACTATTACACTTGTCTGATTTTAGAATTAAAGATAAACAAAGTCAGCCTAAGGCAAATTTGTGATGAAAGAGATGAAATTCTACATCTACTGATCCATTTCCTTCTGTTTGCTTCCAGAATGAAACATCTCTCTTTCTAAGCTTTGACACCCCTTTTTCTCTTTTCTATGCTCTCTATCATGTGATGGATTGACATACTTGTAAATCCCATAGTTTAATATTTGAAATGAAAGAACATAAATAGAATAATTAATGGAGAACACCTGTTGCTTTGTTCTGTAGCCTTAGGTGTACTTACTATGCAATTAATAAAGTTAAGAAATATTATGTCAAAAATCTGTCTTGGGAATTAGAGGTCATGAGAGTGGTCTCACAGAGTCCTAGATTGTAGTAAAGTTTGTATGTGTACGTGAGAAGGACTTAATAGACCTGAACTTTACCTTCTCCTAGCCTCTTAAAAATTGCCCTATGTTATGAAGTACAATAACTTTATCACTATTAGTATATAACCTAAGTACATATTATAACACCTTTATTTACTAAAGAGTTTCTTAAAGTGGGATTTGCATAGGACTGGTGGGCCTAGAGATCTTTGTCAAGATGTCCACATGCTCAAAGCTATTTTTATAGTAATACTAACAGGTTGTCTTTTCTACTCTGTTAACATCTCCACTGATGGTGCAAAAACAATGGTGCATAAAACTACCGGTGGCTTAGTACAAATCAAGGTAGTGGCCCCAAACCACTTGTAACATGTTCTTCACTGTCAGGAACTTGCTGTAAAAGAAAAATAGTTCAGTTTAAGACTATCCTTGTTGAAAAAGAAAAATTACTAAGTGTATTTAACCACAATTTCCTTAATGTAGGAAATTTGATTATTAATTAAAATAAAGTGGGTTTTTTCATAATATACACAGTGAATATTTTATGGATTACTCAGTATTGCCAAGTAATAGAAGGGCAACCTAACAGAAGGCAATAAGACATTGCATCAAGTGTTTTTGAAAAAAGATATTTATAAGTTATACAGGGATTAACCCCCAAGCTGTATGAATCTACTATATATATTGTGAGTAGGAATTTGTATTCATCAATCAATGTGTTTTCAATTGTCTAAATAATTCATGTTATTTTTTAAATAAATAGTACCATTAAAATGAAAAGAAGTTTAGTAGCCCTTGGTTCTTCAAGAGAGTAGAAGAAATAACACAAATATGGATAACATATGCACAAAAATGTGCAATGCATCCACCTTACATGGTGAAGAGATGAAGAGTTCTCATTGTAAATGCATTTTTCCCCCATTGGCTTCCCCTGCATAAAAGGTACAAAAGACCATTTTAGGTCAAACTGAAATAAAGCAAAAAGTTTTTAATTTATAGTCATTTTTCTCATGTATCTCTGATTCTTTCTCCTTGTAAAGGACACAGAGTAACGCTTTGTATTGGGTCACATTATTGTAAAAATTTAAAAAGTGGTGGTAACAGATAGGATATTTTGTGCCTGATTAATTCTGCTTCCATCATGTAGGTACAGGCTTACTATGTCGATCAATTGTGTGGCAAACTAGGTGAGGTGCAACTTATTCTGCCCCCTACAGGGATGCAACATCAGTCCCTCAAGTTAAACCAAACAGAGAACCTAGTACCCCCTTTTTAATCTGGGGTGCAATTATTTGTCTTTCCGTAATACAATGTTTCTCAACTGGGAAGATTTTGCTTAAATAATGCCTATAGACATTTTTGGATGTCTCAGTTGAAGGTAGGGGTGTTGCTACCAGCATCTAATGGGTGGAGGCCAGGAATGCGGCAGAGGACAGCCTATAGTGCACAGGACAGCCCTCCCAACAGAGAATGACATGCTCCACAATGTTAACAGTGACGAGGTTTGGGAAATGCTGCCCTAGTAGGCTGTGAGTTGTCTGTAGGAATTTGAGGTGTTTCTTGTTGCATCTACAGAACCTAGTACAATATCTGCCATGGCTAGTGCATCTAAAAACACCTGTTGATTTTTGATGTTTCTCTGCAGACAGTTTAGAAAGAGGCCTTCTGATACATATGAAGCTAAAGGGATTATTCCCATTATACTCTAAAAGCTCTTCTTTAAATAGATTGCTTTATTCAAAATCTCAATCCCTATCAAACCATGATTAAAAGTGTTCAACAGTTTCCTTTAGCCTCGGGATAAAAAATGTTCCCTCGTTCACCTCATCTTTTACTACTGTCTGCTATTCTGTCTCCCCTTCATGTACGCTAACCTTCTTTTAACTCCTCAAATGCTCAAACTGAATCTAGAAGGACTAATATAAGCAGTCCATGCACAATTAATAATGTACGATTTTTCATTAGTCCCATGTGTTAAGTAGCACTTTAAACACACGCACACATTTATGTGAAGTCATAGTTACTAACTGCAAAAATCTGATATGATGGTGCATTATTATCTCCGTGCCTAGAATTAGTAAACAGGAGCATAGAAAATTTGAAAGTGACTTGCCTGAGGATACTCACAGAATGTAAACAAAGAAGCTCTTAAAGCACAAGGAGGAGATTAATGCATTCCAGTTTGAGGGGAGACACAAGGAAAGACAGAATGACACAGGGAACATAGTCAATTTGAAAAACTGTATGTAATGAATATGACTGAAGTAAAATAGGGCCCACTGGAGCATGTCTCACAAATAATTATCGAATGATACACATGCTCACTTCATTGTAGACTGTCCTGTCCAATACCTACTCCCTTGACTATCAAGACCCAAATAACCAAAGATAGACAATATATTATATTATATTATATTCAGGCATCTTTCTTCATTTAGAAATACATGTCCTAAAATGTTTAAAGATTATAGAAAAAGATTTTCTGAAAATTTGCTCACATGCAATCAATGTTGAACTAACTGGAATTCTCAGGTATCACTATTATCCCTATATTTAGTAATGTCTATTTCAACTCTGAATAGCCATGCCAGTTTTTTGCTGTTGGGTCCAATTGTTTTATGAATGAGATAATGTCAATAAATAAAACATCGCTGATAGCCATTTTAGGCCTTTTGAGGAATGAGGTAATTTATATATATAATTGAATGCATTAAGTGAAATCCAACAAGTATACAATTTTATAATTTAGTCATGATGATAACACATTCTGAGAACTGACCAAAAATGGTTAGTCTGAGAAAATGGATTGTTTATGGGTGAGATATTTTATTAAGTTCCTAATGTAATGAAATTTATACTGTCTTTTAGTGTATGACTGTAATGATACTGTGTGAAAATTAATTGTGTAGATGAAATGAAGTGATTCCATGTAATTTATTAAATTAGAAATATATAAGTAAAATCTTAGAATAGCAACATAAATTTCTTTGAAGTTATTTTTCTGATTTTCACTGAATGGATGTTCAACTTGAATATGATAACTTCCCAGTACAAATTAAATAAGATATCATAGAAATGAAAAATCAATCCGAGTAAGTTTTACAGCTGTTTTCTTTTGAACCGTATTTACTGTTCACATACAGTAAGCTTGCACTTAATGTGATCAATTGATTAAAATATTTTAGACATAAACTTCACAATTGTGGGAACTTAAAAATTAGTAATATTCTTGGGAGAGGAAAACTAAAAATAGTTATTCAGAAAATACCAGACTACTCTGAAAATAATGTAGTTTCTCAGAGTTGTCTGTTTCATCTTATGTGTGATGAAAATTTGCTGAGTGCCTACCTAGCATCTATTTCCTCTTTCATATACACATAAGAGTATCCAGATATTTTCCTTGGGTTTCCTTCTCTTCCAGCACTGTCCTCATGCTGGCTGACCCCAGTTCTGGGAATGAGCCTTGATTAGCCTAAGCCAACTGGTAATTCAACCTTAAGTGTCACACTCAGTATGATTTCAGATTCTTTTTTTTTTTAATTAATTTGTATTGGAGTCTAGTTGCTTTACAATGTCATGTTAGTTTCTGCTTTACAGCACAGTGAATCAGCTATATGTATACATATATTCCCTCTTTTTTAGATTTCCTTCCCATTTAGGTCACCACAGAGCACTGAGTAGAGTTCCCTGTGTTATACAGCAAGTTCTCATTAGTCATCTGTTTTATACATAGTAAAGTATATATGTCAATCCCAATCTCCCAATTCATTCCTCCCCTCCCCCCCTTGGTATTCATAAATTTGTTCTCTACATCTGTGTCTAAATTTCTGCTTTGCAAGTAAGTTCATCTGTACCATTTTTCTAGATTCCACATATAAGCGATATTATATATTTGTTTTTTTCTTTCTGACTTACTTCACTCTGTTATGATAGTCCTAAATAGACATTTCTCCAAAGAACACATACAGATAGCCAACAAACACATGAAAAAGATGCTCAACATCACTAATTATTAGAGAAATGCAAACCAAAACTACAATGAAGTATCACCTCACACCAGTCAGAATGGCTATCGTCAAAAAATCTACAAACAATAAATTGCTGGAGAGGGTGTGGAGAAAAGGGAACCCTCCTACACTGTTGGTGGGATAGCACTATGGAGAACAGCATGGAGGTTCCTCAAAAAACTAAAAATAGAACTACCATATGACCCAGAAATCCCACTCCTGGGCATATACCTGGAGAAAACCATAAATCAAAAATATACATGCAAAAAAAGAAAAAAAGAAAAAGATACATGCACCTCAATGTTCATTGCAACACTATTTACAATAGCCAGGATATGGAAGCAAAATTATGTCCATCAGTAGAGGAATGGATTAAGAAGATGTAGTACATATATACAATGGCATATTACTCAGCCATAAAAAGGAACAAAATAGTGCCATTTGCAGAGGCATGCATAGACCTAGAGGCTGCCATATAGAGTGAAGTAAGTCAGAAAGAGATTTCAAGACTACTGCTTGGATATTTCATTTTAGTTGTTTTGTATGTGTTGATAGGAAGCCTGAATGAAACTATTTTGCCAATATGAAGGAAAGATAGCTTAAGACAAGCTAACACTGAGGAGGGCAGACATGGCAGATGAAAAGAAATTTGGTCCTTGAAGACACTGAGCTGCTGAAACAAAGCAAATTAATTTTCAGACTTTTTGGTTTTTCAGCCAATAGCAGCTCACCACTCCCCACCACCACCCTGTTTTCTGTTTCTTGACACAGATCTTCCTGACTGATATATAATATAATGATAAAATAATGCTTGTGGTACTGGGATTTTAGAAATGAATTTGTGCATATACAAGTGATGAACTGTGAGAATAATTAATTATATGATCAAGAAATAGAAAAGGTAAATTTCACAAAGACAGAGTGGTTCTTGAACAATCTAGAAAGATAGCCCACCTCTATAGCATAATTTTACCCATCAGGTGGGCTGCAAATTATGCAAGAATCAAGATGATAAAATTAGGGAATCCAAATTGTAAGAGATAAATTCCACTTATGCAATGAGAGATACTAACATGTAATGTAAAGGTAGAATAAGATAAACAATAAATTATAATGAATTCCTTCTGTTGTCATAGAATAATGATTAAGTGATACATACATGGTAGTACACACACAGATAAAGTAAGGTCACACGGATAGGAGGTTACCAAATAAATCTGTTGTGCTTTGAATTGCTCCTATTCTATTTTCAATTAATCTGGGAAACTCAGGTAAACAACCAGTACGTATTTGGTAAATCAGAGATGAGCATGTAGAGTACATGTTTACTAAAATCTTTAGTATTATTGTATGTTAACAATGTGCACAACTGATTGTGAGTGCTCTGATTTTACTCTAGATAGAACATGTATAGAGCATTATAATGCTTTATTTTCCCATTATCATCATTATTATATATGTTTTCTGATTAAATGGCACTAAATAAATTGGGAATACCTTGGTATTGGGGACAATAATGCTTGAATTCATACTGTCCTTAGGAAGTGGGAAATCTAATGGCAAGTTTAACAAGTTAAAATTTAGAGGTAAATCATGTGAGATTATTCTCTTAGGTAAGAAATACATTATCTAAAAATAAATCAGATATTATCTATACTAGGATTTACTGTGATTTTCTTATTTCAAATACACGTAGCTTATGCTACTTGAAGAAAAGCCAGCACAGCCTTGCTTTTTTGTTTTCTTTCCCTGAATAGAGAGCAAATTAATTAAAGTGTTTACTTCTACTTTTTGTTATCAGATACAGGCGTGGAGAAGAATTCATACGCATAAATCAATATATTTGGAAATGTGAGCCATAAATATATATTTAATGGAAATTTGAATCATAGAATCATAAATTCAATTATTCAAAAATCTTGCAGCAGAGTTGAAGCTTTAGACCAAGGAAAGGCAACAAGGTCTGCTCTACTTGGGTTTGGTTAGGTACAGTCAAAAAAAAAAGAAAAAAAATTCAGAAGCCCCAAAAACTAGTCTTGCAGCAAAGAGAGGTGCAGAGAAATCTTCTGAATTCTGGTCATTGTGCATTTCTGCATGGGACCTTGTTGTATAGAAAGGTTTTCATATACACATATAGGATTGTCTTCATCTGCATGAGATATATCAGTATCTATCTATCTATATATGTCTTTCTGTAGCTGTTGCATTTAAAGACTTCTTCTATTGAAAGACCTGTAGCCAAGTTGTAATTCTCCTACTTACTGACAAAATGATTTTATCAAGTCAATCTCCCTTTAACAATGATCCAGTGGGATAGTAAATGTAACTCTAATTTTCCTGGACTTTTAACCACAAATGATATCTTCAAGATCATTTGCATAAGACAATCTAAGAAATTACGAAACCTACTGTGTGGCTCTTAGTTTATCACCCATTTCTAAAGATTATAAAATAACTGAGAAGATTGATTAAGAAATAACAGTAGTGGGGATTCTTTACAGGGAATGCTCAAAATAACTAGGGTGAGCTTCAGAAAAATTTCAAGGCAGCTTGACATTTGTTTCCTTGAATTTGAGTGAATCATATGAACTGGCTCTTAGTCAAATTTTCAAAAGGCTAAAGATCAAGGGCTGGCTAAAGCGATCCATGATTTCAGTGAGAAGGAAGAAGGCTAGAATGAAAGTACAGCCATCATAACAGCATGACAAACATTTCTATTTCCTATAGGCAGTATATAGATACCAAGGATGAATGCTGAATTGAGTTGTTTTGAAAAGGACTTTCAACCAAGGGTATAAAGGAGATATAAGTGACAGTAAAAAGAAAGTTTGTGTGGTATGGTTAGCCAGATTTTTGGGTGTTTGGGGGGGTGAGGTTGGGGGAGAGAGGAGTAGTAAATAGTCAGCAGTGAGAATAATCAACTGCATGACCAAGAAGTAGAATATGCAAGTTTCTCAAAGACTGGGTTTCTTTTTTTTTTTGCGGTACGCGGGCCTCTCACTGTTGTGGCCTCTCCCGTTGCGGAGCACAGGCTCTGCAGCCTCTACGGCATGTGGGATCTTCCCAGACCAGGGCACGAACCCGTGTCCCCTGCATCAGCAGGCAGACTCTCAACCACTGCGCCACCAGAGAAGCCCAAAGACTGGGTTTCTTAATAATCTACAAAAGCTTTTGGGGTGAGGAAAAAGATTGCACTTGGAGAGCTACCATATCTGAGGGTGTTTGACTGCCAAGAGAGAACAATTGACATGTTGCAACATAGTGAATTTTTTTTTTTTTTGCTCTTCCCCCCTTTTTTGTACCTATCCATTCTTTGACAGCACAGAGAATGGGGGTAAATGGTAAAGTCAAAAAAAGAAAGAAAGGAAAAAGAAAAGGAGCACACCCATTTTCTGTCTATCCCCTGTAGCCTTTGGAGCCTGGTTAAGCCTGAACTTGAAGGGAGAAAATACTTAAAATAGATAAGAGGTAGATATTAGATTGTATTAGACTTTTAGGAAGTGAAAAAAAAAGGCAAGTTGGTATTATTGTGAACTTATTGGAAAGTCTTGCTTAGATACAGCTATCAGCAGTGATAAGAAAGACTAATGTTGCTTTGTAGTTTATACATAATAAAATAGTACAGTGTTTCTCCCACACATACTCTCCTCTTGAAAGATTTAGTCAGTTGGTTTTGATAATAACAAAACAGACCTTTATTAGTTGTTTTCTGTTGCTTATTAACATAAATGCTTTATTATATGTATATAGATCTTTCAAAAATCATAAAGAGGTGAATATGAATAATATCGCATTTGACAGAAGCACAGGCTGAGACTTGGAGTGATTAAGTGATACTTCTGAAGGTGTACAGCCAGCAACAGAGAGTGCCTGCATTTTAATCAAAGTCCATTTGACTCCAAAGTATTGATGACCATACTCCATTAGGTCATTTCTCAGTCTCACTTCATGTACTCTCTATCCAAATACACTACTAGCCAAACTTTACAACTAGAATAATTTATACTGTTCTAACCTGACTCCAGAGTAAAATTTTAAAAGGGGCACAATCTTACTGGCATCACTTTTATGCATGCCTTTCTCCAGGGCTGACTTACAAGCTTATTATAGGGAAGAGATACGGGGTGGGACACGATAAATGTCAGCTGGGAACCTCCATATCAGTGCAACATAAAAATTCTACTGAGGAACTTCTTTTAGAAGCAGAGCCAAGAGGACAATGTGGAAATATTTATGTTAATAAATCATGGTTTAGGAAAAATATCAACCCATGCAGCAGGTTTGGAAAGTTGTATTAGTCTATATTTCTACTTGATCCAGTATTGCTGTAAATAAAATCTCAGACTTCATCACTGAAACTTAGTAAATGATAATTAGGTTTTGAAGCAATTTTCTCAGTTTACTCTGTTACCCATCATTGACATAAAACCAACATGGTGCAGTATTTCACCTTTCTAGTGTACTTTTGCCAAAGATGACTTCAAATGGAACTAAGTTCATTTCAATATTAAAGGGATATTTTATTTGAAGTAATCAGACAGTCTTTTCCAAACTTTTACAGCAGGTATCCATCAGAGTATAGTGCAATCAAGACATATTGTTACAACATAAATTTCTGAAATAACACCACTAAAAATCTAATTTACAAACCTGCACGATACTTTAAAAATTTTTCTTTTTAAGGATTTCAGGTGCACAGAATTGGCTTAATCAAAATCCTTTCTTCCTGAAAGATATACTCATTTTCCATGAACGGTGTTATTTCATTTCATTGTGTTTTATTTTACTTTTTTAGTTATAGAATGAATACCTATGTATCCCAAACCAGAATATAACTGATAATTTATATAGACTTGTGTGCTCATTTTACCATCTCCTTGCATCTCTCTCATACTAACCATTAGTCTAAAATTTGCTTTCATCATTTCCTTGCTTTGTTCCTTTTTCGGATTTATCTCACATGCATGCATGTTTATATGATATATGTAGTTATTGCTTTTTGTTGTTTTTAAACTACATATAAAGTCTCTAAAACTGAGTCCTGTCCACAGGACTCCTTTTCACTAAGTATTATGCTATAAAATTTGATCACTGCTATCATGTGTCATTTAAAATCACTGATTTTCATGGCTGTGTAATGGTTCATTATATACATATAATGATTTTGTAATTAAATTTTCTGATTTTTAAAAATATTTATTTTTACCTGCATTGGGTCTTCATTGCTGCACGTGGGCTTTCTCTAGTTGCAGTGTGGGGGGGGCTGCTCTTCTTTGTGGTGCACGGGCTTCTCAATGCGATGGCTTCTCTTGTAGCAGAGCATGGGCTTTAGGCACATGGTCTTCAGTAGTTGTGGCATGCGGGCTCAGTAGTTGTGGCATGTGGGCTCTAGAGCGCAGGCTCAGTAGTTGTGGCACACGGGCTTAGTTGTTCCGCAGCATGTGGGATCTTCCCGGACCAAGGATTGAACCCATGTCACCCATGGTGATTCTTAACCACTGCGCCACCAGAGAAGTCTCTGATTTTTTTTTTACTATTGCAAAAGTAATTATAAGAATGTTATCATATATGTCCCCTGATGTATATGCACAAGGAGATATGTGCCTAAAAGTGGAATTGCTGAGTTGTATGGTAGGCAATATCCAATATTATTCAAAGATGATCTTAGCAACTTTCAAATATGCAGTGCAGTGTTGTTAACTATAGTCACCATGCTGTATATTACATCCTCAGAACTTACTTATAACTGGAAGTCTGTACCCTTTTTAGTTTCTTTTTTTTTGAAATATTTGATATAGTAAGATTTCTGAAATTTTTCCAGCTGACTAGATGTAGAATATTACGTCATTGTGATCTTGATTTGCATTTTCCTGATCACCGTGAAGGCTTAGCATCTCTGTAAATTGATTTGCCATGTATTTTATTTTTGGCAATTTTTATTCACTTCATGTAAAAATTCTAATAATTATACAGAATTATTCAAAACTTGTCAGAATCTGGTGATTCTCCAAACACATATTAAATGTTTGGATTAAGTACTGCAGAAAACAACTAAATATGAAATAGTCTTCAGGTAAAGTAAAGGAAAATTACTTTACTTTTTGGCTACTCACTGGGCCAACAAAATACTTCCATTATTTTCTGTAAATGTACTTGTTATTTGAGGGAATATATACCATCATTATAAAGGCAGTTTATAATAATTCAAATATAGCTATATGAAACAGCAGAATAGATGAGAATGGAAAGTATCTTGTATGATAATGTTTAGATTCGAATAAAGAAAGCACTGCAAACACATGGTTAAGTGAAGGTGTATTAGTAGAGGATACTGAGAGGTCTTGCTTGAGATATGAAAAACTGAATTGGATTCCCTCTTTTTTCAGACCTAATGTTAACCTTAATTTAAAGCGATTAAATAGATAACTGTTTGAAAATTAACAAAGCTATTAGTAAAAGAAGGAAATAATTTAATAGTCTTAGATATGTATGATTCTTTTATTGTGTTTTTAAATGTTACTGAAGTATAGTTGATTTACAATGTTGTGTTAATTTATGCTATACAGCATATTGACTCATTTATACATATATGTATTCTTTTTCATATTATTTTCCATTGTTGTTTATTACAGGATATTGAATATAGTTTCCTGTGCTATACAGTAGGACCTTGTTGTTTATCCATCCTATATATACTAGTTTGCATCTACTAATCCCACACTCCCAGTCCTTCCTTCCCCCACCACGCCTCCCCCTTGGCAACCGCGTCTGTTCTCTATGTCTGTGAGTCTGTTTGTGTTTCATAGATATGTTCATTTTTGTACTATTTTAGATTCCACATATAAGTGATATCTCGTGATATTTGTTATTCTTTTTCTGACTTACTTCACTTAGTATGATAACCTCTAGGTCTATCCTTCTTGCTGCAAATGACATTATTTAATTCTTTTCTATGGCTGAGTAGTATTGGATGGTATATATATATATACATACCACATCATCTTAATCCATTCATCTGTCCATGGACATTTAGGTTGTTTGCATGTCTTGGCTCTTGTAAATAGCACTGCTATGAACATAAAAGGTTCATGTATCTTTTCCAATTACAGTTTTGTCTGGGTATATGCCCAGGGGTGGGATTGCTGGATCATACGGCAACTCTATTTTTAGTTTTTTGAGGAACCTCCATACTATTTTCCATAATGGCTGCACCGATTTATATTCCCACCAACAGTTTAAGAGGGTTCCCTTTTCTCCACACCTTCTCCAACATTTATTATTTGTAGATTTTTAATGATGACCATTCTGACTCATGTGAGGTGGTACCTCATTATAGTTTTGATATGCATTTCTCTTATAATTAGTGATGATGAGCATCTTTTCAAGGGTCTACTGGTCATTTGTATGTCTTCTTTGGAGAAATGTCTATTTATGTCTTCTGCCCATTTATCGAGCGGGTTGTTTGTTTGTTGTTGTTGTTATTGAGCTGTATGAGCTGTTTGTATATTTTGGAAATTAAGCCCTTGTCAGTTACATCATTTGAAACTTTTTTCTCCCAGCCTGTAGTTTGTCTTTTCGTTTTGTTTATGGTTTCCTTTGCTGTAAAGAAGCTTGTAAGTTAGATTAGGTCCAATTTGTTTATTTATGCTTTTATTTCTATTGCCCTGAGAGAGTGACCTAAGAAAATATTGGTACGATTTATGTTGGAGAATGTTTTGCCTTTGTTCTATTCTAGGCGTTTTATGGTGTCAGATCTTATATTTAACTCTTTAAGCCATTTTGAGTTTATTTTTTTGTGTGGTGTGAGGGAGTGTTCTAACTTCATTGATTTATATGCAGCTGCCCAACTTTTCCAACACCAATTGCTGAAGAGACGGTCTTTTCCCCATTGTATATTCTTGCCTCTTTTGTTGAAGATTAATTGTCCATAGGTGTGGGGGTTTAGTTATGGGCTCTCTATTCTGTTCCATTGATCCATACATCTGTTGTGTCAATAGCATGCTGTTTTGATTACTGCAGCTTCGTAGTATTGTCTGAAGTCTGGGAGGGTTATGCCTTCCACTTTGTTCTTTTCCTTAAGTATTGCTTTGGGAATTCTGGGTCTTTTATGGTTCCATACAAATTTAGGATTATTTGTTCTGGTTCTGTGAAAAATGTCATGGGTAATTTGGTAGGGATCACATTAAATCTGTAGATTGCTTTGATTAGTATGGCCACGTTAACATATTAATTCTTCCAATTCAAGAGCATGGAATAACTTTCCATCACTTTGAATCATTTTCAGTTTCCTTTATTAATATTTTGTATTTCTCATCATATAAATCTTTCATCTCCTTGGTGAGGTTTCTTCTCAAGTATTTTAATTTTTGCTGTGATTTTAGAAAGGATTGTTTTTTTACTTTCCTTTTCCAATATTTCATTGTTAGTGTAAAGAAATGCAACAGATTTCTCTCTGTTAATCTTGTATGCTGCTACCTTGCTGAATTTGTTAATCAGTTCTAGTAGTTTTTGTGTGGAGTCTTTTCTATATATAGTATCATGTCATCTGCATATAATGACAATTTTACCCCTTCCCTACCAATTTGAATACCTTCTACTTCTTTTTCTTGTCTGATTGCTGTGACTAGGAGTTCCAATACTATGTTGCATAGAAGTGGTGAGGGTGGGCATCCTTATCTTGTTCCAGAATTTAGCGGGAAGGCTTTCAGCTTTTCACCATTGAGTACTATATTGGCTGTGGGTTTGTCATAAATGGATTTTATTATGTTGAGATATGTTCCCTTTATACCCACTTGGGTAAGAATTTTTATCATGAATGAATGTTGAATTTTATCTCGTGCTTTTTCTGCACCTATTGAGATGATCATCTGATTTTTGTCTTTTGTCTTGTTGATGTGGTGTATCACACTGATTGATTTACCTATGTTGAGCAATCCTTGTGACCCTGGGATGAATCCATCTTGGTCGTGGTGTATAATCTTTTTTATGTGTTGTTGAATTAGGTTTGCTAATATTTTGCTGAGAATTTTTGCAACTATATTCATCAGATATATTGGCCTGTAGTTTTCTTTTTTGGTAGTGCCTTTGTCTGGTTTTGGTATCAGGGTGATTGTGGCTTCATAGAATATCTTTGGGAGTGTTCCTTCCTTGTCAGTCTTTTTGGAGGAATTTGAGAAAGATTGGTATAAGTTCTTCTTTGCATGTTCGGAAGAATTGGCCTGTGAAACTATCTGGCCCTGGACTTTTGTTTGTAGGGAGTTTTTGGGTTTTTTTTTAATTACAAATTCTATTCCACTTCTAGTGATTCATCTGTTTAAATTATCTGTTTCTTCTTGATTCAGTTTTGATAAGCTGTCTGTTTCAAGCAAGTTGTCTGTTTCTTCTAGGTTATCAAATTTGTTGGCATATAATTGTTCATAGCATTCTCTTAATTTTGTTGTTTTTCTGTTTTTTGTTTTGTTTTGTTTTTGTATTTCTGCAGTATCAGTTGTGATTTCTCCTCTTTCATTTCTCATTTTGTTTACTTGGGCTTCTCTCTTTTCTTCTTGGTGAGCCTGGCCAGAGGTTTGTCAATTTTGTTTACCATTTCAAAGAACCAGCTCTTGTTTTGTTTTTTTTTCTATTTTTTTTTTAATCTCTATTTTACTGATTTCCTCTCTGATATTTACTATCTCCTTCCTTCTGCTGACTTTAGGTTTTGTTATTTCTTCTTTTTCTAATTCCTTTAGGTGGTGAGTTAGGTTGTTTATTTGAGATTTTTTTTATTTCTTAAAGAAGGCCTGTATCAATATGAACTTCCCTCTAAGAACTGCTTTTGCTGCATTCAATGCATTTTGTATGGCTGTGTTTTCATTGTTATTTGCTTCCAGGTATTTTTTAATTTCTTCTTTGATTTCATCATTGACCCATTGGTTTTTTAGTAGCATGTTGTTTTTTCTCCATGTAATCATTTTTTCTCATTTCTCTTTCTGTGGTTGATTTCTAGTTTCATGCTGTTGTGGTCAGAAAAGATGCTTGAAATAATGTCTATCCCCTTAAATTTGTTGAGGTTTGTTCTGTGTCATAGTAGGTGGTCTATCCTAGAGAATGTTCCATGTGCACTTGAAAATAATGGGTTTTCTGATTTTTTTTCAATATAATTTCCTGAAAATATTAATTAAGTCAGTCTAACTGTAAGGATCATTTTTGCATTATTTTTTTTCTGTCTGGAAGATCTGTCCATTGATGTGAGTGGGTGTTAAAGTCTTCTACTATCATTATATTCCCATCAGTTTCTCCTTTTATGTCTGTTAATATTTCTTTTATGTATTTGGGTATTCCTGTATTTGGTGTATATATGTTGGTGAGTGTAATATCCTCTCCTTGTGTTGATCCTTTTATCACTACATAGTGTCCTTCTTTATCTTTCTTTATAGAGTTTGTTTTAAAGTCTGTTTTGTCTGATATTGAATGTGATTATTTTGAAGCATGAATTTATAAAGAATTACATTGAAATTATTAATATAAATTATTAGTAGTTATCTGCATTTAATAAAAATTTGTATATTTTTAAAGAACATAATAAGTGCCTAGTAGATGAGTAACAGAGGAGATAAATAGGCAATTTTCAAAGAGAAAATCAAAACAAAACTAACAAACAAAAGGAGGTGAGTGATTAATGTTTATAGTCATCAAATAAAATGCAGACTAAGCACAAAGTATAATTTTATGCTTATTTAGAAAAATGGATCCTAAGACTCACTGTAAGCAGATATTAGTCAAGCAGGTATCTTGTATATTGTTATTACTGGCTCCTGGGTGCATAATATTGGAAGGAAAGCATGTTATTGATATAAATTAGGAACAGTAAATATTTCATAACCTTGGTGTAGGAACTGATTCCTGGAGACTGTCTTAAAAACATAATTTAAGGAAAGAGAAAAACTGTTTGCAGGGTAAAACATATCATGGTTTTAATTTAATTTTGAACAACTATATATAAATAGCTTAGATATCAGAAAATATATGCAAAATTAAAAAGTTAAATTATCCCTTTAGGCAGAATCCTTCCCTTCATTCTTCAACTATGTAATTTCAGTTATCTCTGGCATCATTTAACTCAGGAGTGGTTTTCTGACATCCTCAACCCATTCCAATCCTTTGTCCCAAACCTGATTTACCTGTCTTTTCTATATGGCCTCATGGTAATCTGTAAATGACTTATGTTCTTTACAGTTTTCATGGAACTTTCTTGAAAATAATGCAGATGACAGCTGGGTCCTCCTTGTTCTTTTATATCTAGGTAGAATTATCATTTTTTTCAGTTTCTCTACTTGGAGATGCAAAACAGTTCTCAAAATTTATGGAGAAACTTACTTTCTCATGGTTAGTTGTAGACTGCTGCCCCAGGTAAGCCATCTCTGGCCAGAAACTAATATAAATCCTTGATTTCACAAATTTCCACTAATCATCTAGTATATTTTTCAGGAGTTATGAGTTTACATTTCAGGGAAGAAAATATTTCAAATTGTTCACAAGAAATTCCTTTCTGCCTTCCTGCCATTCTGTCAAGGAATTTCCACAACCTCTTCCTTCAGTCAACCTAGTCATCTGACTGTTAATCTACATAGCTTTCTCTTAATGTATTTATCACTGCCCTTTTCTTCTCAGGATCAAAAACTACATTGCTCTTATTGTTCCATTTTACCAGGCCAAGTAATTTTGCCATCTCTTTTCTTACCTTAGATACTCATATATCCATATCCTGGGGGTGGGGGGTCTCACTTTTTGTCCCAATTAGCTTATAAAGTTATTTTTCTAAGCAGACAACTGTTAAAAAGTAATGTTTTTTACTCTATGCTTATAAATATATGTTTACCTGTCCAGTTCTCTTATTCATTATGAATTCCATGAAGTCAGATAGCACTACTCTTTTGATATTCATGAAAACTGGAAAGATCTTTTTTGTATAATAGGTGCTCAATAATTATTCATAGATAATAAATAAATGAGCAATGTTTGGGGTGATTTTTTCATTTAATTTTAATTTTATTTATTTCATGTTTATTTTATTGATCTCCAGGCTGATTCCATGTGTGCTTTGTTATATAAAATAAATTAATGATTAACATGTAATGATTAAATATACATGTCATAGTAAATGCTATTTAGAATTCACAGAAAAGCAAGATTCAGAGAAAATTACCATCCTCTGGTGGATGACATATACAGCATCGTGTAATGATTCACTACTTTTTTTCAAAAAACTGATTTCATAACTATTAAATAGTAAGTGTGGTATCATTGACATATATACCTGCTAAGTTCAACTGAAAGACTACCTAGAGTTTGAACCTATTAGCTGAAACCCATCTTTATTGAGATTTAGTGTGATGGAAAAGAACATTAACCTACAACTGAGAAGACCTTTATTTTATGTCTAATTAAAAGACATTATAAATTAGTATAGGTCAGTACTTTCTATTTTGGACTAAAATTCTCTATTTAAATAGCATAGAATTAGATAAGAGATTGAAACAGAAACTGGTTCAAGAAGGCGCTTAGAGAATGCCTGTGTGACACATGACTAAATTAGAGCACAGAGCTTCCATTTCTTCTAAAGAGATACATTTGTTGTAAGAATTAAGGGAGGAGAAGTTTATGTGAAAGCATTTTCCAAGATTATAAGGACATACAGGTTTAAAGGAAGAGGCATTAAAAAGAGCATGTAAGTAAGGACAAACGTGGACTGGGAGCTTGGAGTTGGTAGATGCAAACTATTACACTTAGAATGGATAAACAACAAGGTCCTAATGTATAGCACAGGGAACTATATTCAATATCTTGTGATAAGCCATAATGGAAAAGAATATAAAAAAAGTCTGTGTATAACTTTCACTTTGCTGTACAGCAGAGACTGGCACAACATTGTAAATCAACTATACTTCAATAAAAAAAAATGTTAAAAAAGGTAGTGGGGAGAAACAAATGACATCATGGCAGGAGAGTAATATAGAAGTCCTGGCAAGATGGAGAAGGAGGCTCATATGCACTTAGCATAAAGTCCTCCAGGTTCATCCATGTTGTTGTAAACGGCAAGATTTCCTTCTTTTTATGGTTGAATAATATTCCATTGTATAGAAAGACAAATGCTTTATGATCACACTTATGAATGGAATCTACAAAGGTCAAACTCATAGAACTAAAGAGTAGAATAGTAGTTGATCAGGGTTTAGAGGGTAGTGGAAATGGGAAGATGTTGGTGAAAGGTTACAAACCTTCAGTTATAAGATGAATAAGTTCTGGGATCTAGTATACAGAATAGTGATTATAGTTAATAATACTGCATTATATACTTGAAATTTTCTAAGGGAATAGATCATGTGTTCTTACCACACACATGCACACAAAAATGGTAAAGATGTGAGATGATGGATGTAATTAACTTGATTGTGGTATCATTTCACAATGTATACATGTTAAATAATCATATTACAAACCTTAATCATGTTGTTCAACCTAAATATATCCCATTTTTTAATTTGTGAATCATACCTCAGTAAAACTTAGGAAAAAAATAGCCTCATATTTCCTAAATCAGAGCACTCAATTGCCATGGAAGCAAAGGAAATATTTGTAGGTTTCAACTTGCTGTATATCATGACACTAAAAGCAGGGAGTTTAGAAAATTGATGAATTGCATTTTTGAGAATTTCATTTAATTTAAAACAATATATCTGTGAGATTGCTGTTTTAGGTTTCTCATTAACAAAGAGGAAAACTTCAGTGAGATTGAAAAATACCAGGGAGCTTTATTTCCAGGCTAGGTTCTAACACTAAATAATTGACCTTGATCAAGGACATAAGCTTTTTGGGCCTACGTCTTTTCATCTTAAAATGAAAATGTTGGATTTTTACTATTTTAATGTTTTTTAGCTCTCTCATAATCTTAGTAAATTATGCTTAATATGTATATGCATATTTCTCTGTTTTTCTCTCCCTTATTAAAACTTTGAAAAAGGGTGATGTTTGGCAATTATGTGCCTGGTGAATAAAATTTTGTAGAATAATAAAGAATAACAATTTAACTATTGAATTATTAGCACTTTGTAAACATAGGAATATCTGTATTATATAAAGAGTATTTTAAATTGGGAATTTTACCCACGGTTGCGTTGTTTTAATTTTATTTTTTCTGTTGAACTAGATCTAATTCATTTATTTACATGTCATTCACAAATATTTTAGATACTATGAATTCTATTTGAAGAAACATTCTAGCACATATTCTAGATTAAGGTTTCTGTTAGCTTTCTATTTTTTTTTTCATATCCAAACATATAAAGACATTACTCATATACAAATTTATATAGGGGACCTTGAATGACATAATGGAAAATGTCCTCAGCAACAGTTGTAAAATAGATGCTGAAATAGTTCCCATAGGGCTGTTCCTTATAAAATTCTTAATAAAAGCAGAGTGTATAATTTATTATTACTCAATAAAGGTGATTATGATGTGGAAGAAAATAGTATTTATTGGCCATTATGTGTCTGGCATTCTACATTCATTACCTTAACTTTCAATATCATTGAGACATGGGTGGGATATCCCAAGAGAATAGTGGGGAGATGTTAGGGGTAACGGATAGAATATTGGCCAATTTGGGGCTTGAATCCAGATTTATCTAACTCCAAAGTACCTACTTTTTTCCATACAGTCAAAGTACATCCACTTCCCTGGCCTAAAGCAATGTTCTCCTTCTGACATCCTAGTTAGTTAAAGATCATTAATTTCTGGAGGAGTGGATGACTTTATTCTACTAATAATGAATTTTGGCTTCCATCAGGGCTTGTGGAAACACTGACTGCCGGACTGGACCTCACTTTCAGAGGTTCTGGTTCAGTAAGTGAATGGTGGGGTTCTTGAATTTTCATTTTTTACAAGTTCCCAAAGGTTGGTGCTGCTGCTATTATGGGGACTATGCTTTTAGGACCACTGGTCTAAATTAATGCACTCCATTGTGTAGCAGGTGACTCCAAAGAAAGGAACTTAGAATTCTTAAAGTAATTGATAATCCTTTATGGAAATAGAGAACTCAAATCAATAAAATAATAGTAATAACAATAAAAACAGCAAGGAAATGATTACTCCCTTTATTGTAATACATAGAGCAAGGATTAGTTTCTCTTGAGCACTTACCAGGTAAAAGGTACTAAATGTTTTACATGAAAGATGAAGTCCTCAAGGTATATACAAAGTAAATAAGTGTAGATAAAATGGCAGTCACAGCATGAGTGTAATCTTTGCAAAGTATGGAGTTTGTCAGCTAAAGGTCCATTTGCACAAAGGAATTGGCTGATGCTCTTTGCAGGAGCCAGAAGCACAGCTTCATCCAAGGCCTCACTATTTGGATGAGATGGCTTATTTTGATAGACACTTGACTGCAATATTCTGATTTGTCTTCTGGTCCAACATTAGTTTTGTTTCTTTTTCGTTTTTCTTCACTTCCTAGAAAAAAGAGTGAAAAAAAACTTAAGTAGTTGTTCTTCCTAAAATATATATTCTTATTTTCCTCTTACACTTCTGTAACACTCTCCTCTCCTTATTCTCAAAACCTTTTCATTTTTCTTGTCTCCCTAAACCTTAAATTAATCATGTTCTCTAGAGTTTTATGTTCAACCCTTTTCTATTTTCTCAATAAACCTCTCACACCTCTAACAGATCTAAAATATGATTCTTTCATGATCATTCATGTATTTATGCCTTTGAACTTTCTGAATAATGTTCCTGGGATGACCTTTTTTCTTTCTATTCATCCAGCATATTACTCTTCAGCTCAATTCTCACTCCTACAATGCCACTCCAAACTCCTTTAAAAATTTCCTCTGTAATTCCAACTACATTTGCGTATATCTTGAATATTATCTACATTAATTTATATTATACTTATTTATTTATGTCTCTGTCTCTTCCAAATGACCCTGAAGAGTGGTTCTCATGCCTTCTTAGTCTTTGTGTCCTTCCCTTCATGGCCTCTGAGAATATTTGTTCCACTCCAGTAATGAAATGAATAAACGATTGATATCGTTTGCAAATTGCAAATAATATATAAACATGCTCTCACTACGACATGAGTAAAGCCCTTAAATAGGAATAACTAGCATATTGAAGGTGGTCACTTATTTTACCACTCATTTGGTGATAGACTGACTGCTGTCCAGAATACTCCTCTACATGACTCTAAATCTCTCTATACTGTGTTTTCTCTTTCGTTGTCAGATTTGTTCTACTTGTGCAGGAGCCCTGGGAAAAACCCTGTTTGTGGTGAGGGGATGTATTTCTAACACTTAATGTCCATTTTTCAAAGGATTACGCTAGTAAGTCAAGTCACAACTGAGATGAAAGGAAATCTAGACATATAGGGAAACTATTAACGAAAACCCAACAAGTCTAATGTAGGACCAAGTCCATGAGTATGCACCAAGTATATACTCATACATAGATGAAGCAGGAGGTACAGCAGTGGGTAGCAGAGTTCCAGAAATGGTAGTAGGGATCTAGAACCAGATATTCTAGACCAAAGTTAAGAGTAGAGACTCCAGTAGAGGAACAAAAACATGGTGATCAAATGAAGCTAGTCTTGTTTTGTGGCTCACAAGTGAATCTCTCCTATCTAATATTAGCACGTGTCCTGGATTTGTGTGCAGAAGTTTAGTGAGATGAAACTTCTGGATAATGGCCAGAGGAGAGGAATGTCAGACAACCTCAAACATATCTTGGCATCTTTTCTTTAGTTGTTATGTGTACACCACAAGGGTTTAAGCTAGAAAGATCTATAACTTTTCATTTTTATGGTTTAGTATACAGCATATGGAAGATTCTCAACAAATATTGTATTAAAATAAATAAGTAAATGAATAAAATAATAAAAGTACTTGGCTTCTCACACTAATGCATTCACCTCAGTCTTTTCATATACAGGTCCAACAAGCCCCTCAACCCAGCATTTTGTTTGTTTTTAATTTTGTACTTTCATGCTGAAAGCAGTGCCTTAGGAAACATGCTATTTTCTGTGAATTATAGGCTTGAGATGAATTTGAGAGTTCCTCGGATCCATTATTGTGCCTCAAGGCCGCACTAGGACTAAATAGACTGAAAGAAAGTATGGAACATTCTTAGTCTTGTGTCAAAACTTAGTTGTTTTACCCGGAAAAATAGTGTACTTCACACTTTTCTTTTCTTTTTGATTGGTGTTAAAATCATTTTCAACGTCACCAATCAATTGCCTATGTTCAGTGACCCAAACCGTGTTACTATAAAATGAATGCTATTTTTTATCTGACTTTAGACATTGTTTTCTCATGGCTAAATTTCAAGTTTTATAATATTAAATACCTCATCTTGCAGAGACATAATTTCATTTCATATCAACATTTAATTTGATCTGCATTTCTCTTGACAACACAATATCAGTGATCCAGTGTGTTAAGTTACTGCAAAATAATTGTTTCTAAATGGCACTGATCATTTTAAAAAACTGTTTCTTCTCTATATGTTC
Organism: Monodon monoceros; assembly: GCF_005190385.1. Taxonomy (NCBI): domain Eukaryota; kingdom Metazoa; phylum Chordata; class Mammalia; order Artiodactyla; family Monodontidae; genus Monodon; species Monodon monoceros. Next base: position 22,333,697 of record NW_021703770.1, on the reverse strand, counting down.
TGAAATGACTATATGACATGCTCAGTTGCACAGGAACTAGCTAAAACTGCAAAAAACATGTTGGCAATAATTTTAGAAGTAATTAAGAATTACGTGAAGATTGAGAATTGATTACTTCAAGAAATATAGTGTATTATGGAGGTACATATATATATATATATATAGAGAGAGAGAGAGAGAAAGTGTATAAATTTTATATCCATAGAACTTATTTGTGACATGTATTAATTATGTACACATTCAAAATATTAGTTGCAACTATCATCAACTAAAATGTTTAAGCATTTTGGAAGAATATAATTTTTTTTTTTTTTAGTTTCTAAATTTTTACTCAGTTCCAAATACTGTGCTTGACCCCAGGGATACAAGTTCAGGTAAGACCAAATTCCTGATCTCAATGATCATAATGTATGAAAATATACACATAGGTAATTTTCATATAATATTATAAATAAATCACAACTATATGTATAAAATTCCTAAGCCAGCACAGGAGTTCTTAAATTGTTCTGGGTTAGGGTAGGTAGGTAGAGATAGATCAAGTAGATTTCAAGGAAAATGGTAATCCAGAGTGGAATGTTGAATGAGTATTAGGAGGTAACCAAAAATGACGAAACCCTTCTATCCACTTTTCCATGTTTGCATGTTTACTGCCACTATCCTAGCCCACATCCTCATGTACCTGTATTATTTAAAAAGGTTTTTGGTCTCTTGCCACCCTACACCTCATTAATTCTATGGCTGCCAAAAAATAAATGATATTGTTAAAATGTAAATAAGACAATGTTTCTACCCTATGTTTTCCAATAACTTCCTGGAACTTAAAATAGAATCTGAATGCTTTATGGACTACTTACTGGCCTAAAATATTCTAAAAAATTATGGTCTCTGCCTACTACTCATTTCTCCCTATACTTAAGCAATTTGAATTTTTTTTCTCCTTCTCAAAGTTAAAACGTGTTTCCTACTTTGAGACTTCAGACTTATTTCTTCCTCTGTGTTAATTTATGATTTCCTCAAGGCTGACTTTTGGAGGTTTTAAAATATGGCTCCACTTTTTTTTTTTTCTTTTGGCATTCCTTCTATAAATAAGTCTATGTCTTGACCTCCCAAATCAAAGGGCTTGTTTGACCAACAGAGTGTGCCAGAAGTGAAGCTATGTAACACTCAAGTTTGCGTCTTGAGTTGTCATGTAAGAAGTCCAACTATTTTGAGACTGCCTTGCTGTGAGGAAGCCATTTAAAATTGGGTGCCATCACCAAATTTTATTAAACATAATATTCATAACCATACTATTTGTAGCTCAAATCTGGAAATAACCCAAATGTTTATCTATAGTTGAAATAAATGTTGATAAATTACACAGTGGCAGATTATACAGTACTTAGAATGGAGGATCTATATTCACATGCAAAGTCATTAATGATTCTCCAAATAAAATTTTGAACAAAAAAAATCAGGTGCGAAAGAGTACTTTTCGTGTGAATTCTTTTATATAAAGTAAAAAAACAGGTGAAACACCCCTTGTACTCTTTTTACAAATGACAAGAGGGCAGCTTCTGGGTTGCTGGTAATATTGTGATCTGAGTACTGGCTGCAATTTGTACACTGTATGCATAAAATGCAAGTCTAAGTATTGGCCTTCAGTTATTTCCCACTTTTATAATACGTTTTTGTTTTTCTTTATAATTTAAATTCTTGAGAATTATCTGGTATTATCAATATAATTATTCAGTTATAACTCTGTTGTCACCCTTCCAGAATGCATTGAGAACAGAACCTAGTCCCGTTTACTTTTTTGTGTCTTTTGTCAGATGAAGTGAATTAGTGTCAACCTGTAGAATATTAATATTATATAATTATTTGTAAATTATATTATAAGATTCTGTTATATTATTTGATATTAATTTAGAAACATTTAAAGGAAAGAGCTTTTTGGAGTGAATCAGTAGATTCTGGAATTGAATTCAAGAGTACTTACTTTTTAAAATCAGAAAAACATATAAGCTGGAAACTACTGTGTCCTATCATAATTAAACAAAGCTAAAGCACTCTTTTACACTGACATTGCAGGTTTTAAGAGAAATGTAACAAACTAGGGTATCTTCAGAGAAAAATAACTAGAGGATTAAAAAAATTCCAGAACTTATACTGTGCAAAAAGATTGAAGGTCGCCTGCTCTCACTTGAAAATCTGTCTCTTATTTTGTGCTTCTATGAATCCTACTTCTTCTAAAAACATAGCAGTTTTCTGTTTCTTCTTGTAAACAGAAAACCCATAGTGAGTTATTAATTCGATCATTCATTAAAGATAAAATCTCCAGACACTCAGCACGTGAAGTTTGATCTCTGTCTCCTCATCTCAGTGAGAGAGAGAATGCTGGACTCTGCTTGGTTTCCCTCTCTTTCCTCTATATTCTCAAGACTACCACTGGGCTATAAGATGGAGCAAAATTGGACTCACTCTGTTTATTCCCCAACTCTTAGGGACCAAAATCCTGTGGTGCCTTTCCAATATGTGAAAACAGTTTTCTAGTTGTTTATAGTGGGAGGACAAGTTTAGTACCCATTATTATATCACAGTTGGATGCAGAATCATGGCCAAAGTATTCAATTAAAGGCGTATTTTTGCATTTACTTAATATCTGCTTCCATCCTTAGATTGCAGTCTCCAGGAGACTAGATTCCTACCCATCTTTAAAAATCAAAACAAACAAATGAATAAAACTACTTCTTAGCCTGTGTCTAGTACACTGCCTACTGTGTAATTGGTGAAAAGTAAATATATGCTGAAATAACGAGTTAGTTGCTAAAATATATATATAAACCCAAAGAAAGACTGCTTTTACACCATTATTCCTTTGGTTATCACAGGCACAAATACTTTGAAGAGGATAAGTAATATATCTAGATATTTTATGTAATTATTAGTTACCAAGATTCACCTTCCTACAAAGCAAAAGAAATGAATATATATCCTTCCACATTAAAAATTTTATTTAGTTCCACAATAGCCCTATGTAGAATTACTATACCCCAAGAAAAGCGAGAGCCAGAGAATTTAAATTTGAATAATTAATGGGTCAAAACTTTAACATGAACTTATTTCTTTTTGCTTCAGTATGCTACCAAACTTATCTCTTACTGCAGTAACATGATTTAGTATATCAACTATACCATTCACTGTTTTTATATTGAAGTTAATTTTTATACATCAGTTATTTCTTAGGAGTAGTATAGAGTATGAATGTGAACATATTGGATAAATTTATAATTATTTTTGCAACCATATTGTAACTCTTTCAATGGCAAGAATCATTCCTTACTAGCCATATACCTATATAAAATGTGTGTATGATATATAAGCAGTTAATAAGTATTTTGTTTAACTGATCATGTAACATTATATTAGAACTGTTATACTATTCTTCATTGATGCTATATATCTTTTGCAGTAAACTGTGTATCTTTGGCTCTCACATTTACCCACAACTGATGAAATTCCATTCACCTCACCCCTCAGAAACAGAAATTGAGGTGTCTGATGTGCTTAAACTAGGGAGACTGGGGGTATACCATGCGTGCATACTATATCTACTTTTCCAGCTTTAATGTAGCATCTGCCCTTTTTCCATACTGATCTAGACTTCTTTCATGGTGTATCTACCAAGAGCTCTTTTACTAGCAGGAGCCCTTTTACCCTGATGACCACTGTCACTGCACACCATAAGCATGCTAATGTTTCAGATAAGAGATCCTGTCTCCTAATGCCCAAATGCTACTTGTTTTGCCTTTCTTCTTTAACACTGATTACTACTGATGCAAAATTCATGCTGAACTAAGATATGTGCGATAATTCCTCTACCCATATGGTGGTTTTCTCCTAAATGTCCAGGCTCTTGTTCATTTAGGCACTGGCTTTCTTACTATTGAATCAGACAAGTGGGAATTACAAAAGTAAAGAGTTTAGATTTAAACTGGGAATCTAAGTGCCTCTCATATAAACAGAGTGATAGCTGCCAATATGTCATTCTCCATCATGCCTTTGTCTAGATTCATTTTCTTGTACTCGTTTTTATAACAGACATAGTCAAAATAAAGCAGTGAGACAAAGGTAATTAAAAAGTGACAAAGATAGATGAGTAGCGTTCAGTGTGGCTTTCTTCTCTTATTTAAATATTTCTTTTTCTACAAAGCAAAATTGGAAATATCATCCATCAGATTATCTCAAACTTGTCATCTGACTTAATTAGTTAGTTAATATGGACTTCTAAATGGGCATACTTCTATTTTTACAGGAAGGGTTTATATAAAAGAAGCTCTCTATTTAAATTAGCTAAAGTCTTTCATCAATCTCTGCCCAAATGTGCACAAGAGAATACTAAAACAAATCGCCTTTATGTGATAGTTCCATGGATTCTGGAGAGAATCAATAAATATTCATTGCAGTATTAATTGAGTCATTTGAGGTGAACACACGTAGGGCACTTTCCTGGGTGTCACTTGCTTAAACTATTCATTTATTGTCAACCCAGGATTTTAAAAAAAAAGGTTGACAAGTCAGCTGCAAAACAGAAGCACAGTACATGACAAATACTTGAGCACTCTTCTAGGCAAAATTAAATAGGTTCTTGTGGATACCTAGGCATATGTGAACTGACTGCAAGAAGTCTGTGAACTCTCTAAAAATGCATGTAAATTTTTAGTTATAAGCAAGTGCTTACATGCATATTTCTTAAAAGAGCTTCCATTGCTTTTAACGCATTCTCAAAAAGGGTCATGAATCATTATTCTACTTTGATTCTGGTATAATCCCATCTAGAAGTGTTTCAACAACTCATATATGCTCCCTATCTATATATAAGAATAAATCAAGAATAGGATATGTTTATTACTTTAATTGTAGTGATGATTTTATGGGTATATGTATATATCCAAACTCACCGAATTGTACACATTAAATATGTGCTGTATTTTGTGTGTGTATATATATATATATCAATACAGCTGATAAAAGAATCATAAAAAAAATAGGATGCTTGCATTCTTTTAGAAATAGGAGAATGGAGAAAGTCCTAGTCCCATGCAATTTTTTGTTTCTCACATTTGTGTTTCTTGTCATTGGGAAGACCTCAAATAGAGATTGCTGATTTAGTGCATATACCATGACCAATAGAATAGGCTATATACTTTTTAATATACAGAACCCCAGCAATTCCCTGGAGAGTAAAAGAAGAAATAAAAAGAATATCAAGGCCACTTTTGAAGTAAATAGATATAGATAAATAAAATCATTAGAGACGTTATGGATAGGCTTAAGTAGTGCTATAAAGCAAACAGATAAAATTGTTTTTGACAAAATGATATTTACTGGAAACAGAAGAAGATCTCATGAAAAGAATATCTCATTTAACAATAACTGGTAATAACGAGTTGAAGAAATGGAACTGAAAACTATATAAACATGTAATAATCTGAATAAATTCCTGAGTTACTAATATGAGGAAGGAATTCAATAACACTGCTAAACAGAAGCCTTCTTTGAGAATACTGCAATGTTTGAACTTTGAAGGAGTGTTCTACCTTGATTTAGAAAGAGGGATTTTTATAGGACAGGAAAATTTCAGCTGGTATCAGGAAGAGTTGCTAAAAAATGGTTTGGGGAAGAGGTTAAATTTTTCTTGTGATTTAGCAGCCATCGTTTGTGCAATTTGATTTTATTGACAGCTTTGAGGAAGAGTTAAGGTCATGTGCAAGAGGGTGGGGAGAAGCAGCTGCAGAGGCCAAGGGAATGTGAAGGCCTCTGTGGATACCTCTCTTGGTTAACAGGGAGATGAGTCCCATCAGTTTACTGTACTTTGGTTTGTTTAGAATTCCAGATCTAGTGCTGATGGCAGTCTAGGACTCACTGGAGATGACTGCTGTTGTGGCTTCCTGTGACTTTTTCTTTGCATTTCAGTCATGTATCATGAGGGGCTAGAAACATTTAAAAATTTGGAGAAAACCTAGCAACAGACAGTAGAGAAAACAAGTATTAACTGGAGAATTGCTAGCAAGTCTTGAACAGTACCTCTTAGCCAAAATCCTGCTATTGTTGGTATTAGGTAGGTTCTTGTCACCACCTTGATCAGTAGAGAAGGGCACTTTGATATTTATGGATTTGCAAAAACTTTGTTTACCTTCTTGAATTACTCACAGAATTAAGATTAGTGGAAAAAATATTTAAAAATCACACTTCTGCATTGAAAAATTTTAAGGCAAATCAGTAGGAAACTAATATTCTCAGAAAGCAAGCAAAAAATGATAAAAAGAATGCAGAATCAGTGACAGAATCATGTGTGGGTCTTATTCCAAAGTCTTGGGCAGAGTTATGCTATCAACAAGTCTGCTGCTTGATCTGAGGTTTTGGGAAAGCTGCTTCTTTCATGATGGTGACTTCTGGAAAAACTTGAGACAGTCTCAGTTTTAGATCTCCTATTGACATAGAAGTCCAGGATATCTTTTTGACTGGAAAATATGAATACAAAGGTTGATTTTCAGTTTCACTGGATTGTTTGTGGCTAGCAGTACATGATAATATATCTCCTAGTGAGGTTACTGAAACTCCTGCTATTCAGACTTGATGTGGAGATCTTAAGATTTAGGTTGGCAGAAGTCTCCATTAACTTGGAGGTTGCTGCAATTGTGCAAAAATAGGAGGGTAGACTTCACTCCAGATTCAATAAACAGTGGTGTCTTATTTTTATTGTCCTGTTGAGATAGAACCCCAAATCTTATCATGATCTTTTTATGTACAAATAGAAAGAAAGATTCATGGCAATGGGTAAATACAGAATAAGGAAGTTTTCAAAGGGAGTCTTTCATATTACAGATAGAGCTTTTATTAAGTCTGTCCAGGGCAAGGACTTAGGTGTTACTGTTTTTGTCAGATCAAATATAGGCCTAGCCTGCTCAGGAAAGTTAAGAATCCAATGTCAACAGTGTCCTATGAGACTAAGCAATCCTCTAAGGTGTCTTTTGGTAATTAGCCAGGAAAAGTTAAGAATAACTTCCAATCTTTGAGCACAAAGAAACACTCCAATATGTGTGGCAGAGGGTGGCAGTACAGTGGGCTTTAGTCCTTTAATTGTCTTGCTTTTAAATGAGTAATGGGCCAGTTTCAATAATGAATAGCCAGATTGGTTGAGATCTTTAAGGGTTTACTGTCCCTTATATGTCCCATATCTGTTTTCTTTAGCTCCAGTGTTATTGTGGCAAGATTTAAAGTGTAAGATATTGGTAGGGGAGGCATCAGATAGTAAAAATCAGACTGTGACATTATTCAATTATAGTCTGGGGATTCTTTTCCTGGACATTCCAGAAAGAGGCCTTCTGGGCTGTATTTAATAGTAGTACATGTATGCAAAATAGGCCAACTCTTTACAGATTTAACAGAGAGTGATAGTTGATAAACTAGTGAGAAAGCCCAGAGAGACAGGCAGTAGCTGAGACAAATGCAGTCTGAGAGTCATTTGACATACCTACCTATAATACCTGTTTGTTTGTTACTCCAAGGACAAATAATGGAAACGTAATAAGGTTTATGGTGGAGAGGGTGGACACAGTATCAAGTAGAAACAGAACATGTTGTGTTTGCAGTTGTACAGAAATGTTTGCCTTTTTGATGAAGGAAAATTGTGGGCTGACCAGAGCAGCTAATTCCTCAGAGGGGCGTCATCCTGTCAGACAAGTCTGTTCTTTGTGAACTTAGATTATGTCTTTCAAGTGCAGGCAGGATAATTGCTCTTTCAGTGAGTATGTTCTTTACAATAACTACAGGTATATATGTCTATAATGATTTAGACATGTACATGAGTTTATTTAGATGCTTAATCAGAAGAGCTACTAATTAGAGCTTAATATTTCTTTCTAAATCAAAGTATTTTCAAAGTGCTCAGCAATCTCTTGTCATTTCTGGATTAAGACCATCGACAAAGAAGGTAGATAGGCCAGTTGTAATATGTTCTCCCTCAATCAGAGTAGAATATTCTCTGAAGGTAGAAATGAGATGGCCTCTAAAATCTTGAAGCTACTTTTTCCCTGTTTACAGCATTGGATATTGATCAATTCTGACAGTAAAGATCTCAGTGTTAGATACTAAGAGGTCTTCTCCTACTTTTATACTTGTCTTATAGCCCACCCATGGTCAAATTTTAATATATATATTTAGTGTCATTTTGGTTATCAATTCATCTTGCCTTCTCTAACCAGCTTTTTTTTTTTTTTCCATATCTCTTGTGCCTGTAAGATGATGGATTCATTTTAAGACTTTCTCTAAACTGCTAGGACAATCCTGTATTCTTTTGTGAACTTCTATCCTTCCACGTGAGAGTTTGAGAAGTTCTTAACTAAATTACAGAAATCTAATTTAACCAAGATTTAATGTTGTAAGACAAGGAAGGTAGGTTATCATCTCTGACTACATTATAGGACATTGGGAGGGGACTACTGAGAGGGTACAGTGGAGGAAGGGGGAAAAAGCCAGGTGAAAATGCTGAAGAAGTTGGAGTTACAAAGCAATGTATGTAAGAGGAAGAATTCTAGATGGCTCACATGAACTCCTGTTGTTACTTCTGTGATTATATTATGTTACATGGCAAAAGAAATTTTGAAGATGTAATTAAGGTGGCTGATCACTTGACTTTAGAATAGGGAGTGTATTAAGGTTGGCTTAATCTAATTACATGAGCCCTTGAAAAATAATTTTCTTTGGCTAGTGACAGAAGAGGAAATCAGAGACATTTGAAGCATGAGAGATATGGATGTGCTATTGCTGAGTTGGAGATGGAAGTCACCTTGAGAAAGGAAAGTAGGTGGCCATTAGAAGCTGAGAACAGCCCCCAGCTGATAGCCAGCAAGGAAATGGGGACTCACTCTTCCAATTGTAAAGAACTGAATTCTGCCATAGCCTCAATAAATTTGGGAATGGATCCTTCTCCAGAACTTCCAAATAAAAGTGCAGCCTGGCAGACAACCTGACTTTGGCCTTGTGCGACTATAACAAGTGGAGCCCACCTGGGTCTTACAGATCAGTGAAATAATAAATGAACATTGTTTTAAATGGATGTACTTGTGGTAATTTGTTATGCAGTGATAGAAAATTACTATGAATAGGCAGAGAAAGTTGAGTTATAGGGGTATGGTGAGAGGCGAGTCTGGAGTTGAGTCAGAAGAGGGAAGGGAGAGTTTGAGTTTTGACTGTAGATCCTCCATATTTGTGTTAGCCTTTTGTCAGGAGTCCTTCAGGGAAGCAACTTGAGAATTTGCCCATCTTTTAGAGGCCCCGTCGTATCAAAAAGCAATTATGCTATCCATGGAATATTTGGAGTCTTTGTGTTACCAAACCAAACTTGGGTCTGCTCACCCACGTGCAGTAAAGCCAATAGTGACACTGAGTTTTGGTGAAGGAAAGTGCAGCGTTTATTGTAAGCACCAAAGAAAGAACACAAGAGGCTAATGCTCACAAGACTCCAACTCCCTGTCAGTTTTCAGGGAAAGGTTTTTAAAGACAGGGTGAGGAAGATGGTTGCAAGGTGCATGATCAGCTGGTGGACATTCTTCTGACTGGTTAGTGGTGAGGTACTCAGGAGTCAACATCTTCAACCTTCTGGTTCCAACCTGTCTGGGGTCTACATGCTGGTGGTCAGCATGCTTCTAATTTCTTCCACCTGGTAGGAGTTTCAGTATCTGCAGAAAAGTTTAAAGGATATGGTTCAGAAAATCACCTCTAGCCCCTGAGGAGGAACTAAAGGTTCTTGAATTTGTTTAATGGCTAAACTATTATTATTTTGCTTTGTTTGACTATTTTCCTTTGTTTCTGCATTTTCTCACTTTTCTGATTAAATTTGTTCTTTGGAACAATGGGAAGGCCTAGATAGCTAAAGTTTTTCTATAAATAAGAGGCAGGAAGAGGACATGGGGGCAGGGGTCTGTCCAGGAAAGGCCTCTGCTCAGTTACATTTGAACTCTTTAAATCTGTGACTTATGTGAATTACTTTATTCATATCTGAAGTTCCCCAAAGTGGCCACTGTAATTCTAAATTGTTGGTAAAATCCTGTAAGAGCTTCAATATTTAGTGCTGTGGCACTAAAATGTTTGTACATGTAAGATGCTAGGCACTGAATGGGAGTTTCACTGAATGACTGTTGATCACCCATAATTAAATAAAGGAAAAAAGAGGGATAGATAAGAAGATCCCATTAATATCAATTCGACTTTTTACTTCATCTGTGGGAGTCCTGAGTAGTGAAAATGATTTAAACAAAGAGATCCATACCAAGAACTCTAAAGAGGAGGAGGAAAGGTTTAGGTGGTGCTCAACGGGAAGAGGTAGGGCACTGGTCAGAAGGTCTGAGAAAGGAAGATAACAAGGGTATATTGAAGAAGTGACCTTGGCTTAGAAGCAGCAGATCTAGTCCCCTCCCAGTCACATCACAAGCTGTAAAAGCATATTAACTAGAGCATATGCCTCTAGGCGTAAGCTTTTATTCAGAATGCCAGGACATCCTGACAATGCCTAGAAAGACTGATCTATCTTTGGGAAGAAAGGTAGACTTTAGCCAGAGGGATAAGCTGAAGTTCAGCCAGTTTCTGTAACAGTTCTTCAAAAACAGTTCTCAGAAGAGGATCAATTGTTCTTATAATTTAGCAGCAGTTGTGTGGGCAATTTGGATTTGGAAAGAAAGGTAGAAGTTGGGGAGGAATAGTTGTGAGGCCTGAGGTTACCCAGGGGTCATGCTGGAAATTTTTCAGTCTGTCAGGACCTTTCACAAATAAGTCTGTAACATATCCCCAGAGAGAAAATTATATGGATAATTAACAAAGACTATATATATATCACAGGAACACTGACAAATACCAAAACTACCTTTTCTTCTCTTTTTATCTCTTTCTTAACATGTGAATAAACTGATATCTGGGATGAAGTTCACTAAATATTGAGGTTAGTTATTTTGGCTTAGGATGTCATTTGTCGTTTTTTTCTTAGTTTCTATGTGATTGAAGGGTCTATTTTTATTACTAAGTATGCATCACTATTAAGGCAATAATATTTTAATAAAATTATATTGATGGATATAGTATTTAATCATTTAGAATGATTTAGCCAATAAATGATGCCTAATTACATTATTTTGATTGCAGTTTTTCTTTTTAATTTTGTCACTTTTGTGCATTTAAAAATTTTTTCTGTTTAAATTTTTTGGTCTTTCTTTTCTACATTCTTTTAATGGAATACTTTTCTATCTATGCTGTTCATAACAATGGAAAGTTAGAATTTTAGTTATCCATAAAAAGGGATTACATAGAAACATGCACAGCTTCTAGAATTGGTATACATCTTTCATATATTAAAATAGCACACATAGCAGTATAATTCTATAATCCATTTCTGGGAGAAAATAGTAATATATTCATAGGCTTCCCTGTGGTAACAATTGAAATTCTTCTCTGATGTCCACAGTTGTGGGGAATTAAAATGCCTAAAAAGAAGCATCATTTTTACCCTTAAAGTTATATTTCCTCTAATGAGTTCTGATCCAGTCTTAAGAATGCATTTCTTTCATTCTCTCTCTACTCTCTCTTTCTCTCTCTCATATATATATATATATATATATATATATATATATATGTTTAATGTGTATTTAATGACAATGAATGACAAATAAGCACTTAATGCTTATTTACAGAAAGATATTTAAAAAGTTATATGTCAATGTTATCAGTAGTTGTTTCTATAGAGTAGGATTATTGATTTTCAAACATCTTTTAATTTTATAATTTTATATAAAAAGAAGGTATTGTTTTTGCAAAAGTTATAAGATAAACAAATAATAAATAAAACAAAATGAGAAATTACATTTTTAAATAGTTTTTTTCTGAATACATGAAAATCCAGACGTGCTTTTTCACCATTTTTGTTAGAAATTAGTTCACTCCAAATAATTTTCTTTGTTGAACATTCAGAGTTTATAGATTTCTTTAATCACTCAGGGTTTTCAGAACATTTAGGATAATAAAGGATGATAAAAAGAAATATTTGGTTGAAAATAAATTAAAATCAAAGGAAATAAAAATAGTGTGAAATTTCCAAAATTATTAAAGTGAGCACAGTACATACAGATGAACAAAGAGTTATGAAACTGCTCCATGTTAGACACACACACACACACACACACACATTGAAATACAAAAAACAAATCATAATTTTTACCAAATTGCCCTATTTATCAATGTATCATTTTTATTCAGTTTTTAAAATTTAAGCCAAAAAAAAATGTTAAGGCTATCTTTTAAAAGCAAACTGTAGCATAAAACTTTTAATGTGTAAATTATTTCTAGTAGTGTTACCTTCCTTACAAGCAGTCAATATTTAAGATCTGGTACCAGCCATCTCAGTAGCTGTATGAATGATATACCATTAATTGAATGTCATTATGCTCAACACTGAGTAACTAGTATGTTAGCAACATTTTAATCCTATCACTTCTACAATGACATACTACAAATAAAATTAAGGCAAGAAACATACTGAGAAGGGGAATTCATAATAAAGAAGTATATGGATTTTGCTTTGATTTTATTAGCCCTTCATTTTCAGTATATTACCCAAACTACTTGTCCCCATACAGTGTGAAAATTGTGTTAGATTCTCCATTTGTGAATTCCCTGCTTATATAGTAAGATACTTACTGATTCTCTATTAATATCAATGAGATTTTTAAACATGTATTAGAAGTTACCTCTCCTGATTTTCTGTTTATTTTGACTTAAGAAGTTTCATTTTAAAAAAGTTTCTTTTCTTAAACTGATTAATGTCAAAATAAGAAAGGTTTTAATGAATGACATGTAAAATTTTGGAAAACAAGAAACAATGAGATACTGGGTCAGTTTTTTTCCCATTATAAAAGAGCCTTTATCATCTCTGATAAGTGGGGCATAGACTACATTGGGTAATCAAAAACTTAACAAGAAATGACTGGGCTGCTTGTTTTCTAGGGAGCTGAAGATACATGATAACAATTGGCATGAGGGATACTTCACAGAATATTGTAGTTTAAGGGGGCAACTGACATGTTATCAAAGCTAAAGTAAGAATATAAAAATTGGGATGTGTCATTTTAACTTGATTGAACCAACTTTCAGGAATGTGAACAATCCAAAAGCTTGTTCAGATACATTATTTCTAGCATGTTTCCATCACTAATAGCCTTTTAGGTTTATAGAGTCCTTAATGGAGCATCAAATATTTTCACATACATTATTATCATCACAAACATCTGCTTCTGATATAATCATAGGTGCCCCCAACTTAAAGCTGAGGGCATGGACCAGAGAGAAAGATTGACTGCTGCAACATCACTCTACCCACCTACCCACCCAAACAAACAAACAAACAAAAAGCTTGATTTGAAGTAGGCTTTTTGCTTCTAGGGCTAATAATCTTGAATTGACCTTATATGTCACTCAGTATTCCCCTAATTGTTTGAAAATGACCCAGATCTCTTCATTTCTTTTAATCTGGCCCTGAGTCATACTGTGGCTGGCATCACCATCAGTAAGAAATTGCAAAATACTTTCTTTTTTTCCTACTTTTTCCCCTTTCTTTCTTTTTGAAAGCACTGCTCATTAACAACTTATCCCTACTAAAGGACCTTAATTATAGATATTTATATAAAACAACTTATGCAAGTAGACACCATCATACAAACCATTCAAAAGCATTCTCATGAACAAATTGATATGACATTCACACAAGCTTCAGTGTTATCTTTTGAATAACTAAAATCTTTGTAGGGGTATTTATATTTGCCTTAATAGTTCTGCCTAGGCAGTAAAAATATAAACTATGGATGGTTCATCTGCAGCAGAAAATACCCACCCATTCACCAGTCCCTGCCATCCCCAGAAAAAAGTTTAATCACTTACTGGCCAGGCTAGGTTTCCCCTGGAGAAGTGCTTTTAAAGTGGTCTTCTGTTCTATACAACTGTACAGAAGTACCATGGGGACTTCTTTGGAATGGGACATTGGACAAACTTCTGGGGACCCTTTATTTAAATCATAAGTTCTGAACGTGTTCTTGTTGGGAGGAGAGGAAGAATTCTACTGCTAAAATAAAATTTGGAAATAATGTCTTATAACATAGATTGAAAATAAAGACAAGATGATGAATCAAACTTTAATTTCCTAAAATATATGGATGGCATTTTTAAAAATTTTTCATTAGCCTTCATCAGTTTATTTCTATAATCAATATGGGTGCAATGTAAGAATGTATCAATTTGTGTTTTTTAAAAGCAATACAAATATAAAATACTTAATTTTTTTTTTTTTTTTGCGGTACGCGGGCCTCTCGCTGCTGTGGCCTCTCCCGTTGCGGAGCACAGGCTCCGGATGCGCAGGCCCAGCGGCCACGGCTCACGGGCCCAGCCGCTCCGCGTCACGTGGGATCCTCCCGGACCAGGGCACGAACCCGCGTCACCTGTATCGGCAGGCGGACTCTCTACCACTGCGCCACCAGGGAAGCCCTAAAATACTTAATTTTCATTTGAGTCCAACAGACTCGAATATTTATTCCTCATTATAGTTCATTACTTTTCAGGAAAAGATTATATGTTTTTAGGAAATGTTCTTCTCTGCATCACTGTCCACTTGAATCACATCTTGAAATAATAATTTGATCATTTTAAACAGGGGAGGTCCAGTGGGAATGTGTATGACACCTTACTCTCAGGTGTCAAATGGTCCTCTGAGAACACTGCCGTCTTGTGGTTACTCTCTTAAAAAGATTCCTGCCTGTCTGTATAGGTTGCAAAACTACCAGTAAAGACCAACTTCAGTTAAAATGGCCAAGAGTACTAGAATTTTCAAGTGAATTAGCTCGTTACTCAGTAGGAAATTAAACAATACCAGTGCTAAAGAGAGTAACAAAGGTCGACAAAATACATTTGTTTTCAAGACAAAGCTAGTTACTTAAATACAGTCTAAAAGTGTAAATGAGGAGAACGCAGCCAGAATATGTATCTAAATATGAAGACACTAGTAGATTTCTACTGTCTGTATAATAACAATAATAGCTAATGTTTATTTAGTGCTTATTGTTTATGATGCTGAGTTCTAGGTTCTTTATAGCCAATAACACATGTAATCCTCAAGTCCCTTAGTAAGGTAGTTCTTGCTCTCTCTTTCTCTCTCTCTCTCTCTCTCTCACACACACACACACACACACACACTATATGCTTTATGTTAATATAGCATTAGATATTCTAAGTATAATAGTTTATGTATATATTATCAATAAACAATGTTATCAGTCTTACAATACACACACATATGTGAAAATAATTGGATATATTTGAATTTACTTGGTAGCAATTTTAATTAATACAAAAAATGTATAATGTTTCTCCCATTCCTGCTCTTCAGTTTCCCTTATCATAAATGAACACTCTTACAATTTCTTGGTATGTTTATTGTGGATAATACATACTCATATGTGTGTCTGATTATATATAATACTCATGTATATGTGTGAGTACACATGTATGCACTTGCATGTGTATACTATCTGGGAAAACACACTTATTTATTTTTTTATATGTTGAACTTTACATTCTAGCTCTGGGCTATATACCTAATATTCCTATGCCTTATCTTCCTTTTCTGCAAGATGAAACTAAAAATGTTACCTACCCCATGGAATTATTGAAAGAATTAAATAGTAAAATTCACATAATGGTAAGCTCTCAGCCTATCTCCTGGCATTTGAGTGAATTCTTATATTAATAGATACATTTTGCTGCTGCTGCTGTTGTTGTTATTATTTTCTTAACTACTATTAAGGTAATAGAAAAGGACTTTCAAGTAATTTTCTCACATCAGTCTGATTATAGGAAACACATCATAGAACTACCTATTTTATCAAAAGGACTTTCCTGTGTAGTTGCACAGGACAGTCTACCATTTCACATGTGATTTTCTTATTGTTCGGGGCTGTTGTTAACACGTTAACTCTAGAAACTTGGAACCACCAATGTTGAAAACCCTTATAAATATTTTCTTCAGTTATATAGAGATAAAAACACTTGTGTGGATGATATGGCAAGGATTTTTTTCAAAATTATGTGTGTTTAAGTCATATAATAATATCAATTTAAAATTATTATTTTAAATAGTGTAACTTTTTTCTGATTATGACTGTAGCTTTTTAAAATTTATTTTTAATAAAGATAGGAAAAGATTTTGAAGTTACTATAATGCACATCTCTTCATAAACGTATAATGTGTTGATGGCAAATTACTGATTATACAAAATCATGAAAAAATTTTCTGACCGTCTCCTTAACCATGATCTTAACTATCTCTAACTTCTATGAGGTGTTTTTATTTCTGATGTTAGCAAATGTGTCATTGCATCATCTCTAAAGTCTCACCAGGGATGCCAGAGCCTGCCAAGAGGACACATTAATTTCCGGGAATCAAATCAAGGTCTTACTAAGGTTATCAGGAATTGCTAACAACTAGAAAATGGTACAGTGTCTATATGTATACCTGTGATTCTTATTTTAAATAGGTCTTATTAAATCTTGTCTGTCAGTCTTATTTAAACACCATGATAACCCTTGTGTACTTGACCAGTCACAAGCACACTTCCAATTCCATAAATTACAGTTTTTTTCACTACACAGGTTTCTAACATATGCATCATTTTGCCATTTTGGTATAAAACTGGGACATTTCAAAACATGAAATTTCAACATACATTTCAATAATTAGCATTAAATGTTTAATAATATCAATTGGCATAGAAAAAGTAAAAACAAAACAAAGCAAAAAGAGATTATTCTTTTCATAAAATTGAAAAATGATTATAAAATTAATTCATTTCCCTGGAGTCTAGTTTTCCCAACTGTGTCCTGTGCAGCTATGTTACCTTAGCACAAGTATCAAAGCAATTCTGAAAAATAAAATATAAACAAAATACACCTTTCAAATACAGATTATGATATATTATTGTTACTATTCCAAAAGGCAGGGATCTCCATGGTCACACACAGTTGTATTTCTAGAAAAATATTTTGTGGGCGATTAATGGTGAACAAGCTTTTGATTCCAATTGTGAAAATTATCAAAATACTATGGAAGTTTGTCTCATTGACATAATTCCCCAGCCTATCCATTTGTAGATATTTTTAATCCAGTTAATATGAAATATATTGTTTTTTTAGTTCGGACTGATATATATTCATATTATACATTATTTCAATAGACTTTATATTAAACTGGAAGTGGACTGTTCCTCAAAATATTTACAAAGATAATGAATGACCGCGTAACACCACATATTGTTTAGAGTTGAAATAAACATCACACCTAATTCACACAGATCTCGTTGAAATCACTCAGCAGCTGTGTTAGAAAATTGTCTCTCAAGTGGCCCTGGCTGATTATGACTTTACACTGAACACTCTGCCGAGTGTACAGCATTCCATTTACTCTGAAAGAATTCAAGATGAAAAGCAAAACGTAAGATATGTCTCATCTAGTTATGGGATTCTGAGGTATCGTAAGAAAGTCAAACCAACATATGTGCAAAATGACTTCAAATATAGCAGAGATGTTTGACCTGTTGTATATATATTTTTATCTCCTTTTGTTTTCAAGTACAATATTTTATGGTTACTTAATTATCATGTTTCAAATGACTGAAAGTCATAAATGCTGAAGCTAAAATAACTTTCCTCAAACTATTAGACATCTTTGGAAATAACGTTTGACAGTGCTTTTCCAGGTGAATGTTTTGGGACACTAAAGTTACTTGTAAAGGGATTTATAAAAAGGTGGCATACTTAGAGATAAATATTTGGCATCTTAATTCTACTGGCCGTCTGATCTATTCATTCAACAAGTCCTATCACAGATTATTTCTTCTGCAGGGAATTTGATGGCACAAAATATTGGCATAAAGTTCAAATTATTAGAAAGAAGCTTTTTTTCTATCATTCATCTGTAAATTACAGATTATGTAACAAAGCCATTTCAATGACACCATCTATGTTCCACCTGTATCTGAAGGGGTTTGCCTTTTGATAACATTAACAAAGGGGTGATTGAACAGACAAAAGAGGAAAACTAATGGAGGAAGAAGAGTTTTGAAGGGAATACCTCAAGCCAAGATCCAAATAACCTACTACAAACCATGTCCCTTTATATCTAGCCTTGTTTTGTCTGTTAAGAGTGTATTAGGATTTAGCTGTGGCTTTCCAATCAAAATGTGAATACCACATTACTTAGGATAATTAAAGTCTTACTCTTACATACCCCTGTAAAGTAATGATCTAATTCTCACTTCTTTAGGGGAAAAAAAAAAATGTCTGAAATATACATCAATGAGAGTGTGTTTTTATTTAAAGATAAACAAGATTAAACTTCAAATCCAACAGTTTTCAAATAATTATTGAAACTTCTAAGGCCCTCCTCTCTTAATTTTCTCTTTCTCTGATCTCTGGTTCCCCTGTATCCTGTCTGCCCACCCAAAATGACTGCACCCCTAGGGTTGTCATAACACAGGCAGACTCACTGCCAGGAGTGCATTCTTAAAATTTAAATGATGCCTTGGTTATCAGAGAAGAAATAATTGGTCAATAATATGAAGTCGATTCACTCTTTGGAAGATTTTAACTTTTATTTGTTATTTACTAGCTCACAAAATGTACCATCTTTCCCCACATCTACAGCTAGCAGGATCCTAAAATGCAATGGTAGTTGGGCAATGTTGTTACATCTTTGTTGAAGTTTTCTGGCAGCTGGATTTCTTTTAACTGTAAAAGGAAGAGAATCCCGTTGATTCACCGCAAAGCAAAAATAACTCATATAAACACTAGTGTCAAATTGAATAATAGGTTTCAGGCTAAAATGCTCAAAAACACAATTTAAGATAATGAAATATTTAGTAAATTTACAACTCACATTATAAGTAGAAATTTATATTTTTTAGCTAATTCACTTTTTATTATATGTCTCTAGTACTGTGCTTTTCAGAAGGAATTTTATCAAATAACATAAAATATTAATTTTTAAAATTTTGTATTTAGTTTAGGATTTTTTTCTGTTGTTGCTGTTAACAACTAACCATTTTGGTGAAAAGACAATAATAGTACTTATTTCTGGCAGTGTCTATAGTTCTCTCTATGTCAAAAATTCCAACTACTTCTAATTGGTAATTTAGGGATTAAAACATTGTACATGTTTTGTATCTCACTTCTTTGCTTTGATAACCAAGTTTTCAATTACCATACACTCCAATTTAGAAATATCTGGTGATATGAAAATTAAGAGCAGTTGTTAAAATTATGTAGAAATATTTCATGCTTGGTAAAAATATATTTGAAAGCAAAATTACACTGTTGAAGTACCGAAACAATTGAATTAATACAGAAGTAAATTATTTCCAGTAACAAGTAAATTTTTTATAAATATGTTGTTACCAGAATACTTCTATTAAACAAATAACTCTTTGAGAAGCACCAGGAAAGTGATTTGGTTTCTCTCTTTCAAGATTTGTTTCACTGTATATTATGGGGCAGAAAACATTTATCTTAGGAAAATTAATGGCTTAAAAAATATATATATAACACCTATCTGGCAGTTTTATTTAATATATTAATAATGGTGGGATTAGAAAATGAATACAATATTTTCAAACTTTTAGCCACTAATATAAAATATTTAACCTTCTTTTGTAGAAATGTAAATGTATTAACTAAAAGGGAAACCCCTTTATTTAATTAAGTAATAAAATAAAGAACCTCAGGAATTTATGTTGTACTCTATGAATATCATTTGAAATATCCTATATTCCACTACTTTGTCATTATCTTTCTAAGTTTGTTTTAGTTATCTAGAAATGATTAATTTATGGCCAATATGTGCTTCTCTACAAAGTAGACTAATAGGCAAAAAATAGAAAATATATTTTACACACTATACAGATGGCACATTTTAATAACCTTTTGCTTATCTAATTTAAAATTTACACGAGAAAACTTTTTAAAATGAAGAGTAGAAAAATTTATAGATGGAGGTACTCATTTACATGCAGTTTGTCAATATGGAGGGATATTATAGTAAAATCATTAGCAAATATCTCTGCAGTGCTTACTATGTGCCAGGCCCTGCTGTTCAGTGCTCCAAATCTTTTAGTTCATTCATTGTTCACAGCAAAACTATGAGTTAGGTATATTTTACTAATAAAAGAAATGTAGTTAAGTAACTTGCTCACTTGGCTAGTAAGTGGCAGAGTTTATGTTTTCTACACTATATCATCAAACTTACAGCACATTTGGTCCTGGCTGAAACACCCATGAGACATCTGGTCCACGCCAAAAGGACCTCGAAATCTGGTTCTATCCAAGATGTCTATGAACGTGTTTGGTCCGTGCCATATGGTTTGGACAGGACCGAATACCCAGGGCCTTTTGGCGTGAACCAAGTGTTTTCTGGAGGTTTTAGACAGGACCAAACATCTGCTAACCTTTCATAGCTAGTAAAACACAACTTCAAACAAAAGTAAAAATAAACAGTTCCCTTCACTTATGTGAATTTAATAACAATAGCAACAACAAAAAGGAGAGTGTAGTGAAGTACAGTGATAGTTAGTGGGCATTAAAATGTACAGAATTCAAACAAGAAAAAAACTCCATAACTGAAAATTAGAAATAAAAACAAAAATGAAACCAAAATGAAGAGAGAGTTGAAATTACAATTTCGTCAATGTAAATGAATTTAACTTCATGTTTTGCTATTTGATTTAGATTAAAGTCATGTCATTACATCACATTATTGTAGCAGTATCTTTTGGACGCAGTGGATTTTAGAAAATCATTCAAATCACTACAAATTCAACAATATGTTTGGCTAATTAAATGCCATAGAATTTAAAAACAATAATGATATGGAGCACAATCTGTTTCTTACAAGAATCACATTAACAAAATACTCTTGAAAAATAATCATTATGGGTTTCTTTCTTTTTCCAGACTAGCGGCAAAAATTCAGAAAACAGTCAGTTAAATTGAAAGGACTATATTACTAAATGTATATAAGACAACAACTTAAGAATCATCTACTTCAATTGTATTGACTATTAAGCCCCTGGTTTATTGTTTAATGTGAAGGGAGCACATACTTTCTCAGTCCAGTTGAGAGTCATTAGTCTGTTTTTATTGTACCACCTCAAGCAGAAGTGGCCATTTGAATATGAACTTTGTGCAGAAGCATATCTACCCTTAGTCCACTAATATTAATATATTTTATAATATGTGCTCAGTAATCTTCTTAAGCCTTAAGATATAGCAATAACTGAAATAAATTCTATGTCTTCAAAGAACTTTCTCTCCTCTGGGAGAGAACGGCCGTGCACACCATGAAGCAATGTGGGCTCTATAAGAGTTGTGTGAAGAGTGTTATGGAAGCAAAAGGATGAATAGGCTGAAGTTCTCTTGATAAGAGGAATGTGGAAATGTTAGGGCAAATATCTTCACTTGGTCATAAAATAGACATAACAATAGTACTTCACAACCAAGGAGATGGATGTTTTTTAGAAGCCACAGCATATTCAAAAGCAAAGGGAAGTAAAGGGGCATTATAGATTTGGAGAAGAGCAAGATATTTTGTGACAGTGTACAGTGAGTTTTATGACTCATTTCAAATTGTTTAAATCCTCTCAGCCTTAGTTTCCTCAATTATACAAATTAGAGTAATTCCTGAACTCATATCTTATTTTTGATGAGTATAAATGAGGTATATATCTACAGCATACAACCTGGCTTAATAAATGTCAGCTATCTTTATTACCACTATAAAAGTACAGAGTAATAATCTTCTCTGAAGAGGAAAATTCAAAATGCGATATAATCCTTACTCTTAATAAAATTAAAATTCTATCCTAGTTATCTTGATTATGTTTGCATTTATGTAGATTAAAACAGAAGTTGTGATGTAAGTTGCTAAGTGGACCAAGGTGAATTTAATGATTCTCTCAGCCTGACTAAACTTCAGACAGGCTTCCTCCTGACTCTAGGCCATGACCTCCTGTTATGTAGAGCATTTCTTTAGAAAACTTGTAATTGTGAATTCCTTCTCTGCACATTGAGATGTTATAAACCTTTTTCAAAGCTTCTTGCCTGTTTCACAGCACAGGAATACCTTTGCCAGGGACCTGGGAGCCATCTCTCTGAAATGCCATTGTCAGTGGAGATAGCATCCCCAGTTCACAGTCTCTATGGGAGGGTAAAAGCCTAACTTCTGCAGATGCTTTTCTCCAATTGTAAAACTAACCCTGTCATGAAGATAGGAGCTGCTTACTTTCCTTTGGATAAAACCAATTAGTAAACACAGATGGCCTAGGAACCCCCAGCCCAGCTCTTAAAAATTCTCCAGCTCATTCTTTCAGAGAAGTTGAATTCAGAATGAGCTCTTGTCTCTCTGCCCTGTTGAAATAGTCTTGAATAGTCATCCTTGCCTGTTTAACTTTGTCTGGTGTAATTTTGGCTTTGACAAAGTGAATAGAGCATCATTTATAGTCAAAATCAACAGATGATTTTTTTTTTAATTAGAAAAAAGAAATAGGTGAAGATGCATATTACTGATTGTATAGAAATAAATGCTGGGAGAAACAGCTAGAAGTTGTAAAAGTAATTGTCTTTAGGGAACAGAATAAAAAATTGTGCAAATTTGGAGCAGGGGGCAGGAATTTTTTTATTATAAGCCTTGTAGAACTATTTTTATTTATAAATTATGAACATCTATTACATGTTGAAATTTTTTAAATTAAATTTTAAAGACACCAAAGCAAAAGATTTCAGTTAATTAAGCACGTGGGAAATTAGATTAAAATAATCTCATAAAATTTAACATATATTAAATCATAGTTAACTTTGCATAATACTTTTCTTGCTTACTAATGCCTCCCTGTACATACATTCTAATTTATGCTTCTTTTTAAAAACATTCCCAATAATAATAATGCCATCAATTATAATGTGCATTTTCTAGTCCTTTTCATTTTACAATGTGCTTTTATATAAATTTTCATTATAATTATATTGGGTATCTCCTTCACCAAGCTAACAAAACAGAAATATTTTTTAAGAGAGAGAAGGAAAGAGAGACAGAGCAGATAGGTAAGCAGCATATACTGAGAAGGCTACCTTTCTTTCAGTGCATTGCAGGGTAAATGGTGAAATAACTGAAATGTGTGAGTCTGTTTTAGCCACTGTCTGCTTAACACTCCTGCCTCTTTCCTCTGTGGCTTAGTTTTTCAGGATGCTTGAAGTCATTTGGTAGTGTCTGCACAGTCTGAAAGTCCTTGCCTTTGTTTTCTGCCACATAAGCACAACTCAGCTGTGGAGAACTCAAATAAATGATCATTGTTACTTGTCTGACATCTCTCACCCAACAAAAGAAATAAAAAGCAAATGAATGTGTTGCTTTTTAGAATGAAGGCAAAGTAAGTTACAACATGTGCAAATTATATAGTTTGTTATTAGAAAAATAATTTGGAAGAATTTGATGCTTCTTTTTCAAATAGTAAACTACAAAGTTTGTTTTATATAGCAAGTTCATATGATTGAATGGTGTGTATGTTCTGTATGCACTTGACTATGATATTATATTTCCCAAAGGCTCAATTTTCCTATATCTAAAGCTAGCACAAGGAAAGCAATTTATAAGACTTTCAGATAAGTAAAGCTATAACATATTAGGTTTTCTCAACTCTAAGTGTACTACATTTAATAAAATCTATTCTTAATTTCCTCATTTGAAATACAATAAAAATATATATCTTACAGGGGTTATTTTGAAACTTGGATTAAATTATATTTTAAAAACACATTTATAACCTGCCAACTACAAGAATTTTATTGTACTACTGGGTAGGATCTTTCAGTGGAATTCCTTTTGGTGCACCTCAACTGAATACTGCTGTAAAGGAAATAGTATTATGGAAAATGATGAGGGTAAAAATAATAAATATAGCCTTTGGAAGAAAAAAGTCAACTTTTGTCCTTGAAGCCAATGAAATTAATACATTCATTTATTAGCTCAGAAGGAGTAAAGAGTGTGCTCCACAGTTTAAAACACTTGACATGAACCCATCCTCTTCTAAACTTCCTAATCCCCAATTCTGATACGATTCTTATTCAACTCTGAAGCCCTATATCTGCAAATTCCTTAATCCTGCCTCAGGCCAAAGCCTTGACTTTTGGATTTAGTACCTCTAAAACTGCTTCAATAGATTTATAATTTATTATGTATTCCTGGACTCTTGGGTAATTAACGGAAAAAAAAAAAGGGATTATTTGAAAGCTACTATGAGAGAAAGATACCATATCTATATATCTATCATCTATACCTATCTATCTATCCATCCATCCATATAGGTGTATATATTTTATATGTTATACATATTATTTTCTCTTAGAATTTGTATCTGCTTGTTTGTATGTCTGTGTACAGCAACTGAAATCAAAAGGCATTATATATAACAAGAAACTAATGCATATATTGTATATATTATATGCATATACAGGTTCATATGTACACATGTAAGTTTTACATAGCTTAGACTTAATTAGAGACTGTAAGTCAACATTCAAAGAAGGAAGGAATATATTACTGCATATTGTAGATTTAAATATTTGTTTGATGTTCCCATAAAATAATATAAATTAAAATATTCAATACTTTTGAATTTTACAACTGGGGAAAAAACCCTTAATCTACTCTTTGATGTCTGCTATCCTTGAACATAGAACTTTTATCACAATATTACTTTAGTATTTTAGAATGAGTTTATGTACAAACTTTAGTATTTTAGAATGAGTTTATGTACAAACAGTGTAATTTACAAATAAAAATGGACCTCAGAGATGCATAGTTATATGTCCAAGGTCAATAGTTAATTAACAAACAAAGCTAAAATTGGAATATATTTTTCCTGACTTCATTCTTTTCTTTTTTTGAGACATGTGGAATATTACAGTGGAGTCTTGGTAATATTAGTACAATAATTTTTCTTCTTCTTGAATGAATGAAACGCAGGACTTAGAAAGCTCATAGACCAAATACAGGCTTAGACACTTACCTTGAAATCCACTCATAATAAATGTTATGAAAGTCTGTGATAGACAATGTGTTTATAGCTGTCATGCACCTAGCAAGTAGTTACTAGAACTGGAGGCTGTATTTCCATGTATAATGCATGAACTCTCAGGCTGGCGAACCCATGTATGTCAGAAATGCAGTCATACAAAGTTTTATGCTTTCAGAACATACTGCATAACTCACCTTCACCTTCAGGCATCCTTTAGATGGATTCAAAAAGCTGGAAGAGGAATTTGTTCATACTAATAGTCAACCATCCCACAAGTAATGTGCATCAGGAGATGAAGTTATATAGAAAGAGATTATTCTCCTCTAGGCATATAACAAAATTGCTTTTTCTTTTTTTCAACCACTGTTAGAGAGGCTTAGAGATGGTGACATAAGCTGTGTTGTAAACAGTCATAGAGAATATGTTAAGCATTCCATTTTGTCACAATATACAGAACAAATGAAAGTTTCCAAACAGTTGATGCTTATTCCCTGCCTAATGACAACATAGATTTTAAGAATTTACCAAAGCATTTGATATTTGGTTTAGCAAAATGGTTAAGTGCATGGACTCTGGAATCAGAGTCTCAGTTCTAAACTTGCCTCTGCAACTTAAATTTTACAACTTTGGGAAAGTTCCTTAAAACTACTCTATCATTTAGTTTTCTCTTCAGGAAAATGGGGCTGATAATATCTACCTCATAAGGTTGACTTAAGTATTGAGTTGTTACCTTTGCAATACTTAGAGGATGTCAGAAATAAAGTAAATGTTCAGAAAATTTTAGTTTTTCTTATGAATATTTAATGAGTCTCTTAACTCAAAAATGTAAGGTAATGTAAACTCAAACACAGCATTTATGCTCAAGGCAGAGCTGTCATTTCCTACTTTAGCACATTGTCTGCTAAAAACCAAAACAATATCAAAAGAAATATAAACACAGAAAATTAAAAAGATATTTATATGCTTAAAAGCAAGATTAACGTATCCATGAGCCAGAAATAAAGTAGAAGCTACAGGAAGTGAATGGGTCTGAAAGCACTGCACTGCAGGTTTCTGAGCTAGAGACCTCCTGGGGACCAGGAGATCATACAGACCAAACTGTACATAAAATACGGCATACTGCAGCCAGATTCACTGCTTTAGGCAAATGTATGTAGAAGGCCTCATGCCTGATGGTGAAAAAATAACATGACTACCAATATAGGGCTTTGATTTTATCAGAAACTGTGGATACAAGATAAGCTAAGGCCAGGAGGGAAAGGCAAAACACATACTTGAAAGACAAATTTAGCCAACTCCTACTAATTTCATGATGACTGATGATTTGTAGTAACTATAAATATATAAGACTTCATTCTAGATTGGGGATTTATCACATAGAAGAATGCAAAATGGCTATCAAGAAGGAAAGAGTAAATCAACTGTACTTCAATAAAATTTTTAAAAAGAAGGAAGAGAGAAAATAAATAATACTAACAATAGCAATACAGAATAAAGACATTTCCCACACAAAATTAATTTGCGAACCAAAACTACAAAACACATGAAAGAACAAAGTGCTACAAACATATCCTACAAAAATCAACACTTGAGACATGAATTTACTTAAGATGAATTTCATTTGCAGGAAGCAATCTGAGAAAGATTTAAAATAAGCATAATTAGCAAACTCAGACTGACAAAGAAGACCATAAAAATAAATGGTGAAACTGACATAATTAGATATGAAGGAAGGACTGATAAGCATGAAAAATTTAATTCTTTTTTCCTGTGAAGAGGTAATTAGTGAATTGAAATATAATATTTAGTAATTAACTCAGAATTTATTACAGAGAATTAAAGATATAAAATAAAGAAAAGGTAAGAGGAACAGAAGAGAGACTGGGGTGTGCCTACATTCTTAAATAAGAGTTCCAGAGAATGTAAGAAATGTCAGCATTAACAATGTTTAAAGAGATAATTACCAAGAGTTTAGCAGAATTAAAAATCAGAGAAATGAATTTCAAGTGTGGGACAAATATAAATATATATTCACACCAACAACACTGTGGAAACACTGAAGGAAAAATCACATATAAAAGAAGAAAACCTTTAAAAACCTACTTTAGAGAAAACATTATTTTCAAAGGAATTGCAAGTGCACTGCAGCAGATGGATGAACAGCAACTGGTTTCACTTATCTAATATTCAAATATTTATCAATTTCCTACTGTTGGCCTGACAGTGGTATTCGTGCCCTGGAGAGAGCGATGAACAAGAGACAGAAATCCCTGCTGTCATGGAACATATTACATTCTAGTAGGAGAACAAGAAAAAATAGAATATATAAACATTCTAGGGCAAATAACTGTGAATCTACTGTGTAAAAAATAAGCCATTATAAAATGATAGGGACAATAAAGATACTTTCAGACATGTGAAAATGAAGATTACATTTTAAAAATAACCACATTACAGGAATGATTGTACATTTATAAAATCTACTGAGCCACAATACCAAGCGAGGAAGAAAAATATGTGGTCACTTCAGCAAACACAGAAAGAAAATCATTAACATACAATCATTTTTCATGAATTCAAAAATTTTCTAAACTATATGTTTATTGAAGACTGTAAAGTGACAAAATTGTGGCTGATATGACCAAACTCACAACATTATAGTATTAAAATACATACAATATCTGACATTGATGTTAAGGTAATAAAACTGATTTTATGTGCCACAAACAAATTAGGATTCTATTTGATAAAATATGCTTTCAGACTTCTAATATAATTAATACAATAAAGAAAATATGCAATGCCTTGAGGAGAAAAATGTGTGCAACAATCTTTTAAAAATTTTCTCTTCATTTTTATTCTTTGTATTGAAATATAGTTGATTTACAATATTACATTAGTTTCCAGTGTACAACTAGTTTTTGAAAGGTAATTGCATGGAATTAATTACACATTATGGAAAAGGCTGAGAAGCTAATCAGGAGACACTGAAGCAACCTTAAAAAATGACCATAATAATCATAATAATAAAAAGCAGGAAGTCATGACTGTCCCTAGATATAGAGGTCAAATGGAGGAGATTGTGTTAACTGAGAAGAGGGACTGACATCAACTTACAGAAGTTAAACATTCTGGAGCTGTCTAGCAGGAACTGGTCCTATAAAGAGATGCAGCTGCTGCCAGTGACATCTCCCAAGCACAGGAAGAAGGGAAAATATCAGTCCCTTCTCTTTCAATTTCCTCCTCATGTTTTCACCCAGCCAGAAATAGGCTGGCACTTAGGACTCACAAGAGTCAGACCCCATTTCAAACAGAAATGAGAACCAGAAGAGGTAAGAAATGTGTTTCAGAGCAAACAGTGTGAAAAGAAAAGGAAAGAAAAAATGATCCTTATATTATATGCACAAAGCTGAGTTCACATTACTGAAAATCTAAATGTGAATAGTAAAACTTCAGAAGTATCAGATAAAACAGTATCATTTTAATCTTTGCTGGGAAAGTTTTCTTAAATAAAACAGAAGCATGCAAATTATAAATAACATACTGATGTACTTTGCTATATTACTATTAAAATTTACTTTTCAACATAAACAAAATTTAAATATATATATATATATCTGTAAATTAGAAGAAACCTTTTCAATGCATCTAACTCCTATTGAATTACTATCCAGAATATAGAAAATCCTAAAAATTAATGAGAAGAGATAAATAGCCTAATATATAAATGGCCAAAAGATGAAAGGAAATCCAATGTGCTGATAAAATATAAAAACATAAATATACTATCAACACAATACACATTCATTCCCCACTCATCAGGTTGGCATCAATTTAAAAACCTGAAAACATGAATATTAATGAAAATATAGAGCAAAGAAAATGCTCATAAACTGCTGGTAAGAATGTCAGAATAACTATTATGAAAAGCTTGGTGTTAGTGAAGTGAAAATATATTGAATTGAGGCACAGCAAGATGATATAATTTGCTGACAGTTCACAGTCTGTAAGTGGGGAATGTGGATTTTTTTTTTTTTTTTACAGTTTTCTCAATGAGATGATGATAACTGTATTTACTGATTGCTTGCATATGCTAAAAACTCTATTAGGTGATGATATATACATGTAATCCTATGAACAGCCTGTGAAATATTAAGATGTTTCTTTTTTTAATTTTTTAATTTAATTTTATTTATTTTTCTATACAGCATGTTCTTATGAGTCATCCATATTATACATATCAGTGTATACATGTCAATCCCAATCACCCAATTCATCACATCACAATCCCCACCCACTGCTACTTTCCCCCCTTGGTGTCCATATGTTTGTTCTCTACATCTGTATCTCAATTTCTGCCCTGCAAAACGGTTCATCTGTACCATTTTTCTAAGTTCCACATATATGCATTAATATATGATATATGTTTTTCTCTTTCTGACTTACTTCACTCTGTATGACAGTCTCTAGATCCATCCACGTCTCAACAAATGACCCAATTTCATTCCTTTTTATGGCTGAGTAATATTCCATTGTATATATGTACCACATCATCTTTATCCATTTGTCTGTTGATGGGCATTTATGTTGCTTCCATGACCTGACTATTGTAAATAGTGCTGCAATGAACATTTGGGAGCATGTGCCTTTTTAAATAATGGTTTTCTCTAGGTATATGCCCAGTAGTGGGATTGCTGGATCATATGGAAGTTCTATTTTTAGTTTCTTAAGGAACTTCCATACTTTTCTCCATGGTGGCTGTATCAATTTGCATTCCTTCCAACAGTACAAGAGCATTCCCTTTCCTCCACACCCTCTCCAGCATTTGTTGTTTGTAGATTTTCTGATGATGCCCATTGTGACTGGTGTGAGGTGATGCCTCATTGCAGTTTTGATTTGCATTTCTCTAATAATTAGTGATGTTGAGCAGCTTTTCATGTGCTTCTTGGGCATCTGTATGTCTTCTTTGGAGAAATGTCTATTTAGGTCTTCTGCCCATTTTTGAATTGGGTTGTTTGTTTTTTTAATATTGAGCTGCATGAGTTGTTTATATATTTTGGAGATTAATCCTTTGTCCGTTGATTCGTTTGCAAATCTTTTCTCCCATTCTTAGCATTGGCTTTTTGTCTTGTTTATAGTTTCCTTTGCTGTGAAAAAGCTTTAAAGTTTCATTAGGTCCCATTTGTATATTTTTGTTTTTATTTCCATTACTCTAGGAGGTGGATTAAAA
Organism: Monodon monoceros; assembly: GCF_005190385.1. NCBI lineage: Eukaryota > Metazoa > Chordata > Mammalia > Artiodactyla > Monodontidae > Monodon > Monodon monoceros. The sequence goes on along the minus strand of NW_021703770.1, from coordinate 22,303,274 downwards.
AAGATCTTGTGATTTATGTCAAAGAGTGTTCTTCCTATGCTTTCCTCTAAGAGTTTTATAGTGTCCAGTCTTACATTTAGGTCTCTAATCCATTTTGAGTTTATTTTTGTGTACTGTGTTAGGGAGTGTTCTAATTTCATTCTTTTATGTGTAGCTGTCCAGTTTTCCCAGCACCACTTATTGAAGAGACTGTCTTTTCTCCATTGTATATCCTTGCCTCCTTTGTCATACATTAGTTGACCATGGGTGCATGGGTTTATCTCGGGGCTTCCTATCTTGTTCCATTGATCTATATTTCTGTTTTTGTGCCAGTACCATATTGTCTTGATTTCTGTAGCTTTGTAGTATAGTCTGAAGTCAGGAAGTCTGATTTCGCCAGCTCCACTTTTTTCCCTCAAGACTGCTTTGGCTATTCGGGGTCTTTTGTGTCTCCATACAAATTTTAAGATTTTTTGTTCTAGTTCTGTAAAAAATGCCATTGGTAATTTGATAGGGATTGCATTGAATCTGTAGCTTGCTTTGGGTAGTATACTCATTTTCACACTATTGATTCTTCCAATCCAAGAACATGGTATGTCTCTCCATCTGTTGGTATCATCTTTAATTTCTTTCATCAATGTCTTATAGTTTTCTGAATACAGATCTTTTGTCTCCCTAGGTAGGTTTATTCCTAGGTATTTTATTCTTTTTGTTGCAGTGGTAAATGGGAGTGATTCCTTAGTTTCTCTTTCAGATATTTAATTAGTGTATAGGAATGCAGGAGATTTCTGTGCATTGATTTTGTATCCTGCAACTTTACCAAATTCATTGATTAACTCTAGCAGTTTTCTGGTGGCACCTATAGGATTCTCTGTGTATAGTATCATGTCATTTGCAAACAGTGACAGTTTTACTTCTTCTTTTCCAGTTTGTATTCCTTTTATTTCTTTTTCTTCTCTGATTGCCATAGCTAGGACTTCCAAAACTATGTTGAATAATAGTGGTGAGAGTGGACATCCTTGTCTTGTTCCTGATCTTAGAGGAAATGCTTTCAGTTTTTCACCATCGAGATTGATGTTTGCTGTGGGTTTGTCATATATGGCCTTTATTATGTTAAGGTAGGTTCCCTCTATGTCCACTTTCTGGAGAGTTTTTATCATAAAGCGTGTTGAATTTTGTCAAAAGCTTTTTTCTCCATCTATTGAGATGATTATATGGTTTTTATTCTTCAATTTGTTAATATGGTGTATCACATTGATTGATTTGTGTATTTTGAAGAATCCTTGCATCCCTGGTATAAATTCCACTTGATCATGGTCTATGGTCCTTTTAATGTGTTGTTGGATTCTGTTTGCTAGTATTTTGTGGAGGATTTTTGCATTTATATTCATCAGTGATATTGGTCTGTAATTTTCTGTTTTTGTAAGTACCTTTTTCTGGTTTTGGTATCACGGTGTTAGTGGCCTCATAGAATGAGTTTGGAAGTGTTCCTTCCTCTGCAATTTTTTGGAAGAGTTTGAGAATGATGGGTGTTGACTCTTCTCTAAATGTTTGATAGAATTCACCTGTGAAGCCATCTGGCCCTGGACTTTTGTTTGTTGGAATATTTTTAATCACAGTTTCGATTGCATTACTTGTGATTGGTCTGTTCATATGTTCTATTTCTTCTTGGTTCAGTGTTTGAAGGTTATACCTTTCTAAGAATTTGTCCATTTCTTCCAGGCTGTCCATTTTATTGGCATAGAGTTGCTTGTAATAGTCTGTTAGGATGCTTTGTATTTCTGTGGTGTCTTTTGTAACTTCTCCTTTTTCATTTCTAATTTTATTCATTTGAGTCCTCTCCCTCTTTTTCTTGATGAGTCTGGCTAATGGTTTATCATTTTTGTTTATCTTCTCAGAGAACCAGCTTTCAGTTTTATTGACCTTTGCTATTGTTTTCCTTGTTTCTATTTCATTTATTTCTGATCTGATCTTTATGATTTCTTTCCTTCTGCTAACTTTGGGTTTTGTTTGTTATTCTTTCTCTAGTTTCTTTAGGTGTAAGTTATATTATTGATTTGAGATTTTTCTTGTTTCTTGAGGTAAGCTTGTATAGCTATAAACTTCCCTCTTAGAACTGCTTTTTCTGCATCCCATAAGTTTTGGATCATCGTGTTTTCATTGTCATTTGTCTCTAGGTATTTTTTGATTTCCTCTTTGATTTCTTCAATGATCTCTTGGTTATTTAGTAACGTATGGTTTAGCTTCCATGTGTTTGTGTTTTTTACATTTTTTCCCTGTAATTCATTTCTAATCTCATAGCATTGTGGTCAGAAAAGATGGTTGATATGATTTCAATTTTCTTAAATTTACTGAGGTTCGATTTGTGACCCAAGATGTGATCTATCCTGGAGAATGTTCCATGCACACTTGAGAAGAAGATGTAATCTGTTGTTTATGCACGGAATGTCCTATAAATATCAATTAAATCTATCTGGTCTATTATGTCATTTAAAGCTTGTGTTTGCTTAGTAATTTTCTGTTTGGATTATCTGTCCATTGGTGTACATGAGGTGTTAAAATCCCCCACTATTATTGTGTTACTGTCCATTTCCTATTTTATAGATTTTAGCAGTTGCCTTATGTATTGAGGTGCTCCTATGTTGCGTGCATATATATATATATATATATATAATTGTTTTATCTTCTTCTTGGATTGATCCCTTGATCATTATGTAGTGTGCTTCCTTGTCTCTTTCTTTATTTTAAAGTGTATTTTATCCGATATGAGTATAGCTACTCCAGCTTTCATTTGATTTCCATTTGCATGGAATATCTTTTTCCATCCCCTCACTTTCAGTCTCTATGTGTCCCTAGGTCTGAATTGGGTGTTTTGTAGACAGCATATGTATGGGTCTTGTTTTTGTATCCATTCTGCAAGCCTGTGTCTTTTGGTTGGAGCATTTAATCCATTCACATTCAAGGTAATTATCGATATGATGTTCCTCTTATCATTTCCTTAATGTTTTGGGTTTGTTTTTGTAGGTCCTTTTCTTCTCTTGTGTTTCCCACTTAGAGAAGTTCCTTTAGCATTTGTTTTAATCTGGTTTTGTGGTGCTGAATTCTCTTAGCTTTTGCTTGTCAGTAAAGCTTTTGATTTCTCCATCAAATCTGAATGAGATCCTTGCTGGTAGAGTAATCTTGGTTGTCGGTTCTTCCCTTTCATCACTTTAAGTATATCATGCCACTCCCTTCTGGCTTGTAGAGTTTCTGCTGAGAAATCAGGTGTTAACCTTATGGGAGTTCCCTTGTATGTTATTTGCTCTTTTTCCCTTGCTGCTTTCAATATTTTTTCTTTGTCTTTAATTTTTATCAATTTGATTACTATGTGTCTCAGCATGTTTCTCCTTGGGCTTATCTTGTATTGGACTCTCTGTGCTTCCTGGACTTGGGTGGCTATTTCCTTCCCCATGTTAGGGAAGTTTTCAACTATAATCTCTTCAAGTGTTTTCTCTGGTCCTTTCTCTCTCTCTTCTCATTCCGGGACCCCTATGATGCGAATGTTGTTGCAATTAAAGTTGTCCCAGAGGTCTCTTCGGCTATCTTCATTTCTTTTCCTTGTTTTTTCCTTTATTCTGTTCTGCAGCAGTGAATTCCACTATTCTGTCTTCCAGGTCACTTCTCCATTCTTCTGCCTCAGTTATTCTGCTATTGATTCCTTCTAGTGTAGTTTTCATTTCAGTTATTGTATTGTTCATCTCTGTTTGTTTGTTCTTTAATTCTTCTAGCTGTTTGTTAAACATTTCTTGCATCTTCTCGATCTTTGCCTCCATTCTTTTTCTGAGGTCCTGGATCATCTTCACTATCATTATTCTGAATTCTTTTTCTGGAAAGTTGCCAATCTGAACTTCATGTAGTTGTTTTTCTGGGGTTTTATCTTGTTCCTTCATCTGGTACATATCCTCTGCCTTTTCCTCTTGTCTATCTTTCTGTGAATGGGAATGTGTATTTTCATTCCAGTTGTGATCTTAAATTTCCATAGCTATACTCTGTGATGATAAATAAAAATATTTATTGTAACGAGCAGTAAATTCCAAAATGATCAATGTTTGAATTATTGAAAAAAATTTTTTACCAAGGTAAGAGACTGTGTAAGCGTGGGTAAAACTATTTTGAAGATGGTGTAAATTGAGGCAACTCTATTAATCGGAAAATATTCTGGTCTATCTGAGAGGGATAAGCGTTTTCCATTCTTTTTATTTTCTTTGTTTGTCTTTTTAATAAAATTTTTAAAGATTACTTTCCATTTAGAGACATTACAAAATATTGGCTATACCCCCCATGTTTTACAATACCTCCTTGAGTCTGTTTTATGCCCAATAGTTTCTATTTCCCATTCCCCTGTCCCTAAGTTGCCCCTTCCCTGCCATTGGAAACTACTGGTTTGTTCTCTGTATCTGTGAGTCTGCTTCTTTTTTGTTATATTCATTAGTTTGTTGTATTTTTTAGATTCCACATATAAGTCGTATCATACAGTATTTGTCTTTCTCTTTCTAACTTATTTTACTTACATAATGTCCTCCAAGTCGATCCTTGTTGCTGCAAATGACAAAATTTCATTCTTTTTTATGCCTGAATAGTATTACATTTTATACTTTTACATTTACATATATATACATACCACTTCTGCTTTGTCCATCCACCTATTTACTGCACTTGGTTTCCTTCCATATCTTGACAATTGTAAATAATGCTCCTGTGAGCTTTGGGGTACCTGAATCTTTTTGAATTAGTGTGTTTAAGGTTTTTTTTGGGTATATACCCAGGAGTGGAATTGCTGAGTCATATGGTAGTTCTATTTTCCATTGTTTGAGAAACCTCCATGATGTTTCCCACAGTGGCTGCACCAATATACATTCCCACTTACAGTGTATGAGGGTTCCGTTTTCTCCACATCCTTGCCAACTTTTGTTATTTGTATACATTTTGATGATAGCCGTTCTGAAACAGGTGTGAGGTAATACCTCATTGTGGTTTTTATTTTCATTTTCTCTATAATTAGTGATGTTGAGCATCTTTTCATGTGCTTGTTGGCCATCTGTATGTACCCTTTGGAAAAATGTCTTGTCAGGTCTTCTGACCATTTTTCACTGGGTTGTTTGTTTTTTTAATGTTGAGTTGTACAGGTTGTTTATATATGTTCAATATTAATCCCTTATCAGTCATATCATTTGGGAATATCTTCTCCCATTCAGTAGGTTGTCTTTTTGTTATATTAATGGTTTCCTTTGCTGTGCAAAAACTTTTAGGTTTAACTAGGTACCATTTGTTTCTTTTTGCTTTTATTTCCTTTACTTTAGGAGACGGATCCAAAAAAAGATTGCTGCAATTTATGTCAAAGAGTGTTCTATGCTTTCATCTAGAAATTTTATAGCATCTGGTTTTACATTTAAATCTTTAATCCATTTTGAGTTTATTTTTGTATATAGTGTTATAGAATGTTCTAGTTTCATTCTTTTACATGTAGTTGTCCAGTTTTCCCAGCACCACTTATTGAAGAGATTTTCCTTTTGCCATTTTATATTCAAGACTCCTTTGTCATAGATTAATTGACCATAAGTGCATGATTTTATTTCCGGGCTCCTTTATTCTGGTCCATTGACCTATGTGTCTGTTTTTGTGCCAGTACAATGTTGTTTTGATTCCTATACCTTTGTAAAATAGTCTGAAGTCAGGGAGTGTGAATCCTCCAGCTCTGTTCTTCTTTCTCAAGATTGTTTTGGTTATTTGAGGTCTTTTGTGTTTCAACATAAAATTTAAAATTATTTGTTCTAGTTCTGTCTGAAATGTCATTGTTATTTTGATAGGGATTGCATTGAATCTGTATATTGCCTTGGGAAATATGGTCATTTTAACAACATTAATTCTTCCAATCTAAGGACACAGTATTTCTTTCCATTTGTTTGTGTCATCTTCAATTTCTTTCACAGTGTCTTATAGTTTTTGGAGTACAGGTCTCTTGCCTTCTAAGGTAGGTTTATTCCAAAATTCTTAACAAAATACTAGCAAACCAAATCCAACAGTACATTAAAAGGATCATACACCATGACCAAGTGGGATTTATTCCAGGGATGCAAGGATTTTGTAATATCTACAAATCAATCAATGTGATACACCACATTAACAAACTGAAGAATAAAACCATATGATCATCTCAGTAGATGCAGAAAAAGCTTTTGATAAAATTTAACATCAATTTATGATAAAAACTCTTCAGAAAGTAGGCATAGAGGGAACATTCCTCAATGTAATAAAGGCCATATATGACAACCCCACAATTAACATCATACTCAGTGGTGAAAAGGTGAAAGCATTTCCTCTAAGATCAGGAACAAAACAAGGATATCTACTCTTGCCATTTTTATTCAACATAGTATTGGAAGTCCTAACCATGGCAATCAGAGAAGAAGAAGAAATAAAAGAAATCCAAATTGGAAAGGAAGGAGTAAAACTGTCAATGTTTGCAGATGACGTGTTACCCTACATAGTAAATCCTAAAGATACTACTGGAAAACTACTAGAGCTTATCAATGAACTCAGTAAAGTTAAAGGATAGAAAATTAATATAAAGAAACCTGTTGCATCTCTATAAACTAACAATGAAATATCAGAAAGAGAAATTAAGGAAACAATAATCCCATTTACCATCACATCAAAAAGAGTAAAAATCCTAGGAACAAACCTACCTAAGGAAGAATTTTCCTTTCTTAATAAAATTCTCTTTAACAGAGCTCCTTGGAAGTCTCCCAAACCAGTTTCTGTGTGTATATTTTACATATCACACATTCTCTAATCAGATGCTATGGCTCCCTCCCCTCTTTACCCATTCTTCTCATGTCTGGGACTAGGTGTCTTAGAAGCTCTATGATTCTAATGGCTGTCAAGATTTTTTTTTCTCCCCTAACTGTAAGTCTCCGTTACATTGTTTTTTTTATATTTTCAGTCACATAAATATTTTTTCCTTCACTAAGTGTTTGTTTCTGGTGGAAATACTTCTTTCCTAGCTAAAAATACTGACATATTTTAACAGGCTAAGAAAATAGGGACCCTTTCATGCTCAGATAGTTTCTAAAAACAGTTTAAGGGTTTTTGTTTGTTTGTTTTGTTTTGAATATATTTATTATTGGCTGCATTGGGTCCTCGTTGCTGTGCAAGATCTTTCTTTAGTTGCGGCGAGCAGGGGCTACTCTTCCTTGCGGTGCACAGGCTTCTCATTGCAGAGGCTTCTCTTGTTGCAGAGCACAGGCTCTAGGCATGCGGGCTAAAGTAGTTGCATCACGAGGGCTCAGTAGTTGTGGCTCGAGGAATCTAGAGCACAGGCTCAGTAGTTGTGGCACACAGGCTTAGTTGCTCTGCAGCAGACAGTTTTGGTTTTATAACATTATTTTTTCGGTGCATTATTTCCACCTTCTATCGTGTTGTATCCAGGGAAATTGTCTTAAAGTCAAAATTAAGCAGAAATAACTTCCACAAAAACTCTAACAAGTATTTTATATCAAGAAACTGAAAAAAATCTATTTGTCATGAAGCACTTCCCCTATCATTAATTCACATGAACCATATTTTTGTAACCAAACCTGGGTCTCCTAAATCCTATGGATTGCAATAAAATGTGTGTACAAAATCTTGTATAAGGATAAAAAACTTGAGCAAATGTATTTGCTAAGGATTTTTTCAGCTCTGAGGTCTGTCATTCTGTATTTCTCTCAACTATAGCCATTTGTTGCTACTAATTGTATTATATTAAGCAGTGGCTTTACAAAAATAATAACACTGACAGTAGACCACAGTCACTGCTCTGCTACAGTACAAGTTTCCAGGTTACCTACATTCACAGCATTAACTCACTTGTTCAGGACATTTTATAGATTAATTTCCATGCTTAACAAAAATCTTAAAATTTAATAATATTTAATGTTAAATTGTTAAATATCTTCATGAATTATAACATTTGTTTCAGAAATATTTGAAAAAACACATTTCTACTTGTAAATATTCATACATGCTTCAGATAAAGTGGGAAAATATACAAAATTACTAATTATGATCTACTGACTTGTAATTAAGTCATTCAAGAATGTGTAATTCTATCTTAGCAAATGACCTAGAAGACAACTCATTTTTAATTCAAATGCTTTGCCAAAGAAAATGTACTAAGATAATTTGTATTTATATATTCCTTCATATAAAAGCAAAATATCCCTTTAATATTAAATACACCATTCTAAAAATAATTTGTTTTCAGGTTAAGGATTGCCACATTATATGTTTATTTAACCTTAAGGTGGAATATTCTGATAAGTGTTGTATCATCTTATCTTCATGTCATGAATTTGAAGGTAAGCTGACCTCCCCTGATATGAGATTACTTCAGTGCCAGCAGGAATGAGTTCCCTGTGGTGAGCACTTGGCTCCTGACAGACTTGTTTTCTATGTATTCTGTGGATTCTTAGCAGGGTGGGAAGCAATTGGAACAGACAGAACCATCACAGTTGACAAGAAACTCACTTTGGTGTTCAGTACAAAGATGAACTTAAGTCATTTTTTCCTCAGAAAATATAATTACATCACATAACTAAAGAATGTCTACTTCATTCATCTCACTGATGAGTAGTAATATGCCTTTCGAGGTTGGTAAAAAGAAGGAAGAACACATGAATTATTGGCCTGTTTGGTCACCTTTTTAAGGAAAAAGTTCTGATTTAAATGTGCATCTGCATTACAAAGTTTCAGTACACTTTCAAAATGATGTCTATTTTACTGGAAAGCTACTGGGTATCTGTTAAAGTTTATTTATGATATAATACTATGTGTTGTATTTTTTAAAGTAGTGTTCATTAATTAGAAGAAGGATAAAAGATCAATCTTTGGAATCAAACGGAATTAAGTTTAAATTTAGCTCTGTCACTTAACTTCTATAAGCCAGACATTTCTTCATCTGTGAAAACATCAACATTGTTAATATTGGCAGGTTGTAATGTTATGAGATTTAAATGGGAGGACACAGACTCAGCGCTTAGCACAGTGAATGGTATCCAATAAACACAAGCTATTAGTGGCGTTATTATATTTCCTCTTAAATTATAACAAATTTAGAGAAAATGTGTATGCATATTTGTAGTGGACCTTTAACTTTTAGCTGACATTCAAAGCATATTTTAAATACAGAAGAATGAACACATGATTCCTTATATATATATGTATATATATTTAGTAGAGGTGGTGAGAATGACACAGGTTAATTTACTTGATAAAAAAGTTAAGCAAGGCCACATATATAACTAAAAATGTAATTGTAGACCTCTAGATTTATGAACAAATATTTTAATCATTAGGCCATTTGACCTTTATATCGCATTAAAAACATTAGTTAGTATATGTTGTACTAAGGTTTTATTTAAATTAGTCTCCTTTGTTCTTGCCTGCTAAGGAGCTTTTTAAAATTTACTTGTAGCTTAATTTTAAAAAAAGTATAGCCAGTCTTTAACTTGTAAGTGTACTTTCTTCTCTAATTGATTTTGTAGAATTTGTAATATTTTCCTATAGAAACAGCACTGTAAACATATCTTGCTGTTTTCCAGAACTAACCCTGACAAGCCCATGTATTCAATGGTAGTACTGAATAATAGTAATAACAGTATTAATCTCAGTTCTGGTTTCTGTACAGATGTGATATAAAAGAAAGGGGGAAATAGAAGGCACCTGTGCTTTTTCCTCACCCTCTCTCATGGAGCAGCATGAACAGGAGGAAACTTCTCCTCCCCCTCCCCCTCCTTATTCTTCACTTCACCGTTGTTGTTATTATTTTCATATGACCCTAGTCTTTGACTCATTTTCCCCTCCCAGCGTAAACCCCTCCCACCTCTTGTGGTATCTTCTGCTAATTTGTCAATGAATCCATACCCTGGCAGTGTCCCCTCTACCACAATACCAAATCTACTCTGTACCCCAAAGCAACCCAGCCTCCAAAATTATGTTTTCTCATCTCCCTCTCAGATCAAAAATCCCATTTCCACTAGGCAGATCTGGAATTAGGAAACCATGTGCCTGGATTTAATTCATGAAAAAAGGGGAGGGATTTTAGCCCCTTAAACTTTCTAGGGGTATTTTACACTTAAAAAGGAACTCATCCAGTCAATTGATTCTCTAAATATTAATATTTTAGAGACTCTAATATAAATGATGTGACTGTGACCAAGGAGTCTTGGGAGAGTAATTTATTGGCATCAGTAGCATCAGAAGTCAGCCCAGGCTTTTGAACGTCTGTTCCTAGGGGGCCCTCCCTAAGCTCTTCCTGGTTTTCACAGATTTGTCTACTGTGCTTGGCATATGAAGCAAAAGATGTTGATTATACAGGGGAACAGGGATTCTTTTGGGAGCAAACAGATATTTAGGGCAGTCAATCAGGGAAAATAACTGCAGGGAACCAAGAGCAAGAGGTCGTGAGAGAACAAGAGGCAGATGGCATTAATTTGCATCCTGACTGGTGGTTTGAAGAAATACTATTTACATATATAAATAGAAGTTTCTTCAGAGAATTACGTTTCTTTCACAGTCAGTTATTAAATGTTTATTTCGCTCATTCATTCAATCACTCATTCAACAATTATTTATCAAGCTCCTCTTGTGTGCTGTGTACTGAGGGTATAGAGGTGTTTAAAACAGACACAGTCTGACTTTCAGAAATCACAGAGTCTAACAGGGAAGAAAGAAAACTGAACAGTTTTTTTAAGGAATGTTTTTATTTTGAACAGTTTTAGATTTATAGGAAAAAATGCAATCACAGTGCAGAGAGTTCCCATATACTCCACACCCCATTTCTCCTATTATTAATACCTTATATTAGCATAGTGCACTTGTCACAATTAATGAACCAATACTGAAATATTGTTATCAACTAAGGCCCATAGTTTATTCATATATTCTTAGATTTTACTGAGTATTTTATTTCTGGTCCAGGATCCCATGCAGTTTACCACATCCATTTGCTCTCATGTTTTCTTGGGCTACTCTTGGCTAGGAGAATTTCTCAGACTTCTTGTTTTTGACGACCTTGATTGTTTTGAGGAATAATAGATATTTTGTAGGATTTTCTTTATTGGAATTCATCTTCTGTTTTTTTTCCCATAATTATCCAGGGGATATGGGTTTTGAAAACAAGACCAAAGAGATAAAATACCATTTTTATCACATCATATGAAAGGACCACACTATCAACATTATATTGCTGTTAATCTTGATCACTTGCTGAGGCAGTGTTTGTCAGATTTTTTCACTGAATCTTTTCACAGAATTTTTTCACTGAATCTAAAGTGAATCTTTCTGTCACCTTTCCATAGTGTATTCTTTAGAAGAAATGACTATAAACAGGTTTTAAACTATAAAGTGGGAATAATGATAACATAGGAAGGTACAGAGAGTTGTGAAAATGTGCATAAGGATGAAATAACATAACCAATGGCAACAAGGTTAAGAGATCTCCCTCCTTAAGAAATCATGCTTATATCATATCTGGAAATGGAAATTAATTAGCCAATAGAAGTATGAGATAGAGAGGGCAGAATAGGTATGCAATTATATTTAGTGTTTTTAATATTTAACACCCTTGTATAGTCTAATGATCTCTTCAATTTATAAAATTTTATTATCTAAGGTCAACTTAAGCCCAAAAACTGTCTGAATAGATAATCTGCATGCTGAGTTTTCTATCTACATAGAATATTGTACCCAGTGGATGAAGATAAACTTATGAAATGTATATAGGTTTAGCTAAATATATTTTTCTAACTTTATTGTAGCTTTAGAAACTCAATCAAGTTAATATAAACTATTGGCAAGTGTTTCTACTCAATTCTATCTATTCTTTGTAATCTTTTAGAGGTAGGTGTTAACCCTGGTGTTTTGAAAGAAAGGCTGATAATTACTAGGAAGGGAAAATGATTGATCCTGTACAAATGGGATGGGTACTGAAGGTGAGGTGGCCTAAATCCATTCTTCTAATTTATTTGTATTTAACCCCAGAAATCAGACAGAGATGAATACCCTGGAAAAATACAAACAGGAGAAATACGTAATTGTCAAAATATGCAATTGTTCAATCATTCAGCAGTTATTATCCAGAGTCTACTATGGAGCAGCATAGTTTTTTCTTTATTGGAGTTCATATGATGAGCATAATCAACTCAAGTACTTTAATGTTATAAATACAAATATACCTCAAGGACTTGGTTTTCACATTGTGCTGTTTAACTACCTATGTAAACTTAAGAGAATTAAGCTAAACAGGATCACTTCTCCCAAACCTTAGAAAGCTACATTTTTTGAGAGCGTACCGAGGGACTTGTGTAGAATAGAAATTGTAATAACATATAACAGGTTTTCTTAAAATATCATCCTCTAATACCTGCTTCAGAACTAATTGGTCTGGCATGGGTTATGGAAGATAAAAAGAGAGAGAGAACCCACAACAGACACAAAGAATAAGAATTTCTGAGGGGCAAGGCTGAGAAAGAGGATTTTTGAATAAGTTCTCCAGGTGATCACAAAAGCACTAAATCTTGAGCCCCCCTTGACTGGATCCAAAAATATAGCAATAGCAAGAAAGAAGAAAGAAAACAGAGGAGAGTGGAACAGTAGAGAACAGGAGAAAAAATACTTTATTCATTATTAATAGGCATACTCAGAGCTCCCAAATATTTAAGAAGTAGCCAGAAAAGAACTTTTATATAATCATAAATGTGTTTATGTCTCCTGAGGTAGTTTTAGTGCATATGGAATCATGGCTTTTTTTTCATCATCAGGAAATGGAGATATGTAAATTCAGTGGGCAAGGGCATAGGTGTGCTCTGGGAAATGGAGAGCACAGTTAGAAGATATTGAAATGTTAATAAAAATGCCACCTTTATTCTCTGAAATGCCAGTGGAAAGTTAAGTATGTACAATTCAAAGAAACTTCCATGTATACTCACAATTCATTTCTTCTTGATACTTAATTTTCTACCTCTTGCAAAGTCTTTCCCTTCAAACTCACGACATCTGTTTTAAAATTCAGACGTAGTGAAAGAACTGGTTAAGCCTTTTTAAAACTCCATATGCCCATTTATTCCTACCGGCCAGCCTGTTGTCTTCCTTCTCCTTTAGCTCTTCCCCTTTTACTTTATTTCTCCCTTTAAAGGCTCTGATTGGTGGGATCATTTCTGTCTTCCAAATGAGAGCTCTTGCCCGTTGCCTGGGGGCTTGGCCTCAGCTGTTCTTTCAGCTCATCCTTAACTTTTGTCAGAAGCATTTACAGGGTTCAGGGTCTGAATCTATTCTACGCTATGCTAGGCTGATGTTCTCATTCTTTCAAAATGCAATAGTGAGCCTTAACTGTGGCAGAGTCCAAGCTCAGTACTAAAAATGAAGGCATCTAATTACCAGCTGTACCTGGAAGAATAATATAACTGTGATAATTGTCATATTCCTCCTCAGGAAATAGAAATAATAATGCTACATTATAGGATTCTGTGAGAATTAAACAATAAATGTGACGTGAGTAGCTCAGTGTCTGACACTAATAAGCGATCAAGCAGCAGTGGAGACCATAATTACTAGCACAAAGTGGAAGTATTAGAGATTAGCCGTTCTAGTGAATGTCTTCCTGTGTTATTACAGCATCTCTGAATCAATTTGTACTATTATTCCTATGTTTCTCTGTCTTTAAAACTCATTCAGAACCACAGTCTCTCTGGGATTTAAGCCTAGTTTAACTGTTTAATCTCATCAGGGACTCCAACCCAGATTATACTTCCATGACCAGAACTATGATAATTTCAATCAGTGTATGCCACAAAGCCACATGGTCCAAGGACCATCTATATTAGAATTATTTGGGAGTAGAGTTATATGTAAAAACTGCAGAGCCCTGTACCACATCCTAGAAATACTGAATCAAAGTCTCTCTAAGTAGAGCATGAAATTGTGACTTTATGAAAGTGTATTAGCTGAATGTTGATGCACTGTTATAGATTGAGTTTTATTGCCTGACTCTGTCCACCTATCACCTACGGCAGGGCTGGACTTTAGAACCAGCAAATAATTGGCAGACACAAGTAGAATCTAGGTTTCCAAATTCCAAAGTAGTGTTATTTTCCATACTTCATGCTACTTTTCGAAAGACAAATTATTCCTGCTATAGAATTTTGTAAAGATTGTCACATTGTGACTTTTTAGGGATATTGATACTATCACTGAATATTTTTTCTTGTGAATTTCATCATTTTAGATAGGGTCAAGCATAGGATGAAGGGAGTGAGGCACTTACTTCACATATAAAATTTAAAGGGGCACTAAAAATAAACTCAGTAATTCAGATAAATACCATTTTAATGCAATGTTTCAAAAAATCAAAGTTAATGTAAAAAAAACCCGATAAATAAAATATCAAAACTTTAAAGACTTGATCAATATTAGTGATTTTTCCATTTGACTCAGGTTCTAGCATGGCTTGATGTAACACTAATTCTAGAAGCACATAATTAAAATCGTTCTATTATTTTGTGGACATATACATAAAAAGACACAGCTTTTGTCTATGGGCAGTTTACAAATTTGTTAAGAAACAGACAATTCAACACAACACAACTGAAAAGATATTTATTGTATCTTAAGTACTTAAGAGTGCCTGTCATGGACTGAGTTGTGCCTCCCCCCAAAATTCTTATGTTGAAGCTCTAACCCTTGTATCTCTGAATGTGACTGTATTTGGAAATAGGATCTTTAAAGAGGTGATTAAGTTAAAATAAAACCCTTAGGATGGGCCCTAATCCAATATGACTGATGTCCTTATAATAGGAAATTAAGATACACAGAGGGAGATAACAGGGATGTGTGCACACAAAGGAGAGGCCATGTGAGGAAACAGCAAAAAGGCAGCAGTCTGCAAGCCAAGGAGAGATGCCTCAAGAGAAACCTATTCTGCTAGTGCCTTGTTCGTGGACTTCCAGCCTCCAGAACTGTGACAAAATAAATTTCTCTTGTTTAAGTCTCCCAGTCTGTTATTTTGTTATGGCAGCTCAAGCAGGTTAGGAAAATGCCTATTTGTATGGTTGTGGTACACATGTCACGAAGTGGTGACATTAGAACCTTTTTTGAAAAAGTAGTTAACAGTTGGTCAGGGGGAAGGTACAGGAAAGAGAATTTGCTAAGTGGAGAAATATCTGAATGTTTTAATGAAATTAAAAAAGAATAAGATTAATGAATGCACCAGGTAAAGAAAATCACATAGCCATATATATTTGTATCTCATGACCTTACTCTGTCATTAAGCACACTGCTTATCATCAATGAATTTATACTGAGAATTTCAAATATGACATATATAAAATTAAGTGTAATTCTATATCAAGCAATTTTTTATTCAAAGTGAGCTCTTGTGGTCCCCCTGATCCTGTGAGTTTTTACTATATAAGGAGAGCCCCATGGATGAATGGTATGAAAATTGACATATTTTATTCACATTCATTCATTAGGCCCACCCCTGAAAGAAAAATGACTGGTACTCTTTTACAATTTGCACTTCTTTCTTAATAGGAACAATTTGTTGTATGTAAGTAGAACTTGCTTTATGACAGAGTGGGTCTTGAAAATCAGAGCAAAAATTGTGGTAATCAATACATTTTGTACCAAATATTGGCTACTCATATAAATCCTTATGCTACACCATAAACAAAAATAAACCTCAAACAGAATAAGAACTCAGTTGGAAGGTAAGACCAACAAAGAAGAGGTACAAGACATTTTTTTTAAGGAACCAGATGAAGGGCACGGGTACTTAAACTGTATAGAATAAACTTACAAACTACACAGAGCAAAATTGATAAACTCAATAATATTAAAATCCTTTCTTTTTATTTATTTATTTATTTTTTAACATCTTTATTGGAGTATAATTGCTTTACAATGGTGTGTTAGTTTCTGCTATATAACAAAGTGAATCAGCTATACATATACATATACTTATATCCCCATATCTCTTCCCTCTTGAGTCTCCCTCCCTCCCACCCTCCCTATCCCACCCCTCTAGGTGGTCACAAATCACGGAGCTGATCTCTTGTGCTATGCGGCTGCTTCCCACTAGCTATCAGTTTTACATTTGGTAGTGTTTATATGTCCATTATTATTGAATTAGAGTTGGTGTACAATATTACATTAGTTTCAGGCATACTACATAGTGACTTGACACTTGCATGCATTATGAAAAGATCGCCACAGTAAGTCTAGTAACAACCTATCCACCTACAAAGGTATTGCAATATTATTGACCATACTCCCTATGTTGTATATTACACCCTGTGGCTTATTTATTTTATAACTGGAGGTTTGCAACTCTTTTTTCATTGAGGTATAGTTGGTTTACAATGTTATGCTAATTTCTGTTGTACAGCAAAGTTACTCAGTTTGGAGGTTTGCGCCTCTTAATCCCCTTCACCTATTTCACTGAAACTCCTCATCTCCCACCCCTCTGGCAACCACCCCTTTGTTCTTGGTATCTATGAGTCTGGTATGATACGGTATTTGTCTTTCTCTGACTTATTTCACTTAGCACATACCCTCTAGATCCTTCCATGTTGTTGTAAATGACAAGATTTCCATGTTTCATGGCTGAGTAAATTCCATTGTGTATATACACCACATATTTCTTATCCATTCATCTATCGATGGACACTTAGGTTGCTTCCATATCTTAGCTATTGTAAATAATGTTGCAATGAAGATTGGGTTCATAAATATTTTTGAATTATTGTTTTTGTTTTCCTTGGGTTAATACCTAGCAGTGAAATTTCTGGATCACATGGCAAGAACTTTTATTTTTCAAATAATCATATAAAGGCATTGAAAGAAAAACCACAGAGAAAAATATTTGTAATAAATACAAGCAACAAAATAGAGTTGATTGTCATTACTTGCAGTACTGTGTTCTATAAAGTTATCCAAACACAGATTTAACCAATACTGAAATTTGTTCCAAGGGAAGATATAGAGTTATGTTCCTATTAGCCTCTGGTCAAAAGGTTTTCATCAGGCCATCCATATACAACTTTGTTTAATGTGTGTTTCTGTTTAGTGACACCTTATTTAACACATATTATTGATTCATTAACATTAGCTCATGGTTACCAGCACTATAATTCTTGCCTGATCCAAGGTTATCTAGCATACTTCTTTGTAAAGCACATGACATCTTTCTTGCACTTAGGAACAACACTACACTGAACTTCAGGACTATGCTTGAGAACCATTTAAAACAGTAAAATTACCAACAAACACACAAAAATGAATAAAAGGTGGCACTAAATAGACAGCAAAAATGACAGAGCAGAAATAAGGAGCTAGAGTGTTATCTTACTCTACCCTAGCAGGGACCATGCATATGTATCAAGCAACTCAATTTTTTGCTGCTCCATGAATGTTTTGAATGATTGTGAAAGCATGACAACTGTTTATTTTAGTGTTATAGATTAATTTTAACAGTAGGAAAATTCAAAAATATGAAATCTGCAAGTAATAAAAATCAACTGGATTAGTATTTGGAATATATAAATTATTCCCTACAAATTTATATAAAAAAGTAAAGCAGCCCTGTAGAAAATGGGCAGAACATACACAAAAATTTGACGAAAGGGGAAAGACAAACAAACAAACGTGAAATATGGCCAACATCATTCATAATGAGGGAAATGATAATTAAAAGCATTAAAGCATTATTAGATAACCCTTCACAATGATTACCCTAATAAAAACAATTACTGGTGAGAATATAGTACAATGGGAACTCAATAATATTGCTGTTGGTAGTATACATTGTAATAACCACTTTCAAAACAATTTAATATTTTAAATAGTAACTTTGAATATTCATTTTCTATACTAAGCAACTCCAAGCCAAGGCATACGCCAGTGAGAAAGATTTTGAACATGTACACCAAGGGTCTGATGTAACAACATTTAGACCAGTATTTGCATAATACCAAAAATCTGGAAACATCCCAATTGTCCATCAGCAATAGAACAGATAAATAAATTATGCCATCTTGATATAAGGGAATACAAGAGAATTTACAGCAGTAATAATGAATGAACTGACTCATCAACATGAGGGCATCAACCTGAGTAGATTTAAAAAATGTAATGCAGGGAGACAGAAGCAAAGAACTGAAGAATACATATAATTTAATCCAGTTAAGCAAATTTATAAAATAGATAAATTTAAACAAATATTTGGGAATAAATAATGCAAAAGTCAGTTTTGAATGATGGAATGAAAAGTGAAGAGTGCAAGATTGCTAAGGTGGGCTTTCATATGCTAATACCATGCTATTTCTTGTCCAGTGAGTCAACAAGTATAAAGGTTTTTATTATTTTACTATGAATTTAAACTATAACATAAGCTTCATAGTTTCATGTGTTTGTACTATATAGATCATAATAAAAACAATAAAGATGAAATTACCTGAGGAAAAAAAGACTTGGTTCAATTCCTAAATTTGTGAAAAGCTCTAAGACTTGTGAATTATTTTACCTACGAAAACTAATACGAATCAGATTAAAAAATATATAAAAGAAAAATTTGGATCTGATTTACATAAGCTTTGTACAATAGTCAGTTCCCCATGAGGTAGGAAACTGCTTTGTGTTGTTTTTTCAAACACAAGAAACAATATTCTCGATCACATCCCCCCAAAAGTTAAACTGTAAAAAATGCTTCCATATTATTATTATCTGTTAAGATGAAATGAGGTGTCTTAGATAAAACACCAAAGAAAGCTTAGCTGTATTTCAGTCTGACACCTATTTCTTTTCTTCCATACTTCTCTACCAGCTTGCTCTGAATATCTTTGAAATCCCACTGTCTTTGCAAAATCAATTCTTGTTTAGTATTAAGTTAAAATCCTTGCAGTCAGAGCAAGAAACAAAGGAGAGGAAGTATGTAACTTCGGAAAAATCAATTCAGTTGCCTCTTTGCTAAATTTTTTAAATTGGTGTGTACTTAATTGGGTTAATGTAATAATTAAATATATCCTCATATCTAAAACCCAGTACAACTGCAGTCAAAGATGAGTGCTCAATAAATAGTAGGTATTATCTGTAGTACTAGCTGCATCTGCAATGCAGAGAGTCAGTAATCAAGGATATTTCTCCAACTTTTGGTAATGATAAAATAGTAAATAAATGCTAGTAAAGGTCTATATCAGTTCCTTAGAGGAAAATTATGTGCATTTGTTTATATTATTGCCTGTTTTATGTAGAGCTTCTTTTATTAATGAGCTTGTACATTTCCCAAGGGAAGTTACCATAACTCCTTAACCTTCCCTCCTAAGCTCTTGGCATATTAGTGACCAGATGAAAAGGATTGAACAACTGGAATAACTTCCAACAAAACATAATTAATCCAGTTAGAAAGAATCAGAATATTTATATATGAAGTATATTTCTAAACCACTTATTTTACTAAAGAATATTTAGAAATAACAATGTTTTCAATGTTTGTAAATCCATATTTATACATGGAAATTGTTTTAAAACACGTATAAGCCTATAAAAGCCAATTCATTTTAGAACCTATTGTTACATTATATTAGGAATGATATGAATAAGGTGATTGATAACATTGATTTTGGCTCCACAGAGCAGTATAAATAATTTTAAAGTTTAACCATGAATATGTATTCAATGAGGAACAGTTCATTGTATAATGTCTTAATTTTTATTTGGTGAGTAATAGTGTGTAATGATTCAAAGGGAAACCTTAGATTATTTAGAGAGCAAAAATGTCCTTTATCATTGTAATAAGTATGATTCTTTGTCTTATAAATGTTCACTAACCTTGTATTCCATTTACTTTACTTAAGCCCTTAAATTGTAATGCTCCAATATAAGAAATAACATTGACAACTTTACCCAGAGTGCCATCTAATGGCACTGATGTCTCAGTTTAAATCAATCCAGTATGCTGCTTTGCTTAACTAATTTCAACTGAAAAGAAGTGTATCAAGCATTAGATATTATTTTGCTTTCCTAGTATTGGTTTTCCAGTTTCTCTTTACAGAAAGATGAAGTAGAGAAACTATTATAAGGATAAGTAAAAAAGAAAATATAAAATAAAGACAAAATACAATATATACCAGAAGGTTGCAAAGATGTTTATTTCTGACAGTGCCAAAGTAAGCTTATTTGTGTGCACAAATCATTAATAAAAATTGCAAGTTGAGAAGCACAGAAGCAGAATTAGTGTTAGGCAAGCATTTTTGAAATAGTAATTTGAGAGAAAATATGAAAGAGCAAATACTTCACCAAATTCTGGCAGTCTTGATTATTATTTAGCCTTTATCATTAATTAGCTGTAAAACCTTTGGGAAATGCTCAGTCTGGCTTATCTGCATCCTGATGTGTACAATTACGATAGTGATATTTTCCCTAACCAATTTTTGTTACTATTATGATGAAAGAATAAAAGGGAAACCTCTCTGCAAAACTCAAAGTGTTATATAAATATAGAGATTATTTTCAGATCAAAACAAAGTTTATAAGAAGGAAATGTATAAAGTTCAGTAATTGGCCAATTATACAATGGCCTTTATACAATCTATGTATATGAGAAAACACAGCAAATTATCTTTAAATAAGTCATGTCTTAGGCTACAGATACCCTTTTTGCATTTTTTGTGTATTTATTTGTTTATCCAGCTTTACTATTTGTGTGGAGTACTTTCACAAGTACTCCATACGAAGTACCACTATTAATTAATACCACTATTAGTTGCCATGTCTTTTAAATATATATGATTTGAGGAGAAATAAACTATCCTTTGCTTCAGCAACAAAACTTGCAATAACATCTCACACATATATCAAACTTCTGCTTTCTCTCTTATCCCTTTTCTTTTCCCTGAGGGTTTGTATAAGAAATCAAGCAATTATATAATTCAATATATCAATGACTTATAGACATGGCTTAGCATGGTTTGCTTTTAGTGCTTTTAAATGGAAACAGTTGTGTATGAGCATCATTTCAGTAGGTACCTATCTTTTTCCTGGGCTCTCATTTATTTGTTTAAATTAGAGTTCGGAACTTTTCACAGGGAATCATCACTTAAAACCACTAAATCTAATCAAGAAATATCTTCATCTTCCACCTTCTTAAATTCTAACATAAGACTCAAGAGCTAGCCTGAGTTTTCTAAAATTTTATACTTGATTTCTCAAAATATTGATTCTCTCTTATCTCCCTGAGTCTAAAAGGATCTCTCTCTAACTGGCTTGAAGGAATAGACAAGAATCTCTTCTTTACTGATACATAATTCAACTTTGATTATATTTTTAACAAATTTTAGTTAAACTTTTAGGCATTATAACTTGTTAATTTTTTAATTGGTTTTAGACTTTTTCTCTTAAATAAGAGAAATGAAGAATTGAAAATAAATAATTATCCTCCAAGCATAATAAACTATTGAATGGGTCTATAAAAATGTTATTTTAATTTGAAAAGGCTTATTTATATCTCTTAATATATGTCTAATTTTTTGAAACAATAATTTAAGCACATATTCTGAGAAAGGATTTGTTTCTGATGAGGAAAAAATACAATATGAAGACCAATTCAATAATCCTATCTTGATTTTCCGGGGTAGATTATCATAATAAATAGTTTAATGATCATAAAAATGATGAAGTGAAGGATAAGTTTTAGAGAGTTTCTAAAAGATAACATTTAAAAGAAATAATCTCACTCTTCTCTTAACCAGTTACATATCAATTACTATTATAGATAATATGATACTAATTAAAAATAACTCCAAAGAGATATGATAGCGAAAGGAAATATTTATTTATGCAGAGTTAATAATAGTAATAGAGTATCTATTTACATATATAATGATATGGTAATACAAAATTTTAAAGTAAACTAATTTTTCATTATGCAAAAGCTATTCTCAATAATATAGGAACATTTTTCTGAGATCGAAAGAGAATAACAGATGGTAGTCAGCATATAGAAATATGTCGCCGTTTTGAAAAGTATATCTGTAAGAAAGGAAATTACCTGGATAATGGGAATTTCTATAGGTATATATGTGTAGGGAAAATTTACAAGAACTAACTAAAAAAAGAGTCCAATATATAGGCAGAGATAGTTTTAAAGTGAGGCAGAATCAATTGAAATACAGGTAATGAATGAATGGATTGCAGATCAGGCCTCATTACATATGGTAGCTAGGTCACAATGTTCAGCATACGTAAATTTGGAGAAATCTACTTTTATGATGCTTGGTAATGAAAAGGCCTCTGTTTTATGATGATTCATAGACCCTTTTACAGTGATAAAGTAGAAGAGTGGCTTAGCAATTCACCGAACTTTTCACAAAGGAATCAAAAAGGAGAAATGGCACAGAGAGGTCCATCTGTTCCCTCTCTCTCACCCTGGCAGGACCACACATAAACTATTCTAGACAGGATTATTTGCTTCTGAAAATGGAAGTAAAAATATCTGGTTGGATAAATATGGGACAGTCTCATCTGACTTTTGGAAAGAAAACTTTTATTTTTTCCCTTTTACCCTTCTTCAAGTTTCAATGGCAGAAAAAAAATTAACATTATAACCAGAAGTAGAATGGAATATAGATAACTTTAAAATTCAAAAATGGAGAAAGATTAAATCCCCACCCACCTAATTTACATCAACTGTTTCTGTAAATAAATAAATGATATCAATATCTACAGGGTACAGTGAACAAGGTATTATTTGAAAAAAAGATCAGAGCACCATAGAATAATTGTTACATAACTCTTTCCAATTGCTTCTCAAAACTAAAACCTGTAACAGTAGACCAATAAATAAGCCAGATAAATTAATAATTCAACATATTAGCAAATTAAAATTACCATGCAACTATTTAAAAACAAGAGTATAGTTGAAAAATTACTAGTCTCTGAGTCAAGAGGTCTGAAATAATGTAGTGGTTCTTCTAATAAGATTGACATTATATATATCAATCCCTTTTTATGGATTAGCCTTCTCAATAAATAAGTGGAATAGACTGGGTATTTTTTAAGACCAAATTCTAATACAATTTGTAGATATATCAAGGATTTGTAAACAGAGATTAGAATGATCAAAATTCTACTGAAATAATGAGAAAAGATTATTTTCTTTTCTGATTTTCTTTTCTGACAGGGTCATTCTAAGGGTTTTTTGACTTACTGGAGTCTTTGAGGTGGCCTAATAAATATTATACATGTTCTTAACCTTAGTTTTGAACCAAAATGTATCAGTAGGTGGATACTAAAAATATAATCTTTAACATTTATAAAGTCTAGGTTGAAGGACGCATCTTAATGTCAGAACAAAACTGTGTTTGGTAATTGCCCTTCCTCCCCAGATTTGAAATGCCCTATCTGAAGTGAAACTTGAGAATTGATGACAAATGCACTTGCACAGGCAGCAGACTGCCATTGGTCATGGTGAAGAGGGAGGAGAAAAATAGCAAATCCTCTGCACTAAGTTCTTTTAATGAGTGATTTACTCAGTTGAGAAACCAAGATGAATGTCTGCTGTTGACCAATCAGATAAGTAGCTCTCTCCGTGTCAGGAGTAAGTGATGGGATAAAGAGACCAAAAGCATATCCTCAACTCATATAAGCAAAAGATATGGGAGTGAGGTAGTCCTTCCAGCTTAGCTTAAAGACCATACTTATTTGTCCTACTCTATCAAATGTAATAAGTGCTGTATGAAGCAACATATAAAACATTGCTGTAAGAAAGTATACTTGAAATATCAAATAATTTTGATGACTTTTTTTGAAATTTCAGAGAACAATAGCAGATAACTGAATAATTAGAAAATAAAAACTAAAGGAAAAGTTAAAATTTTGGGGATAAAACATTGTGGAAAACAGAAGACAAATATGATGGGTATGGAAGATTGGTAATTATGAATATAAGTTATTTTATGATTTTAGATACTAGTTAATACCAGTGATAATATTCATACTATAAAAAATGAAATTTAAATGAAATGCTTTTATTCTTCTGGCTAAGATAAAGTAATAGGGATATGATTTATATTTCTGCCTGAAACAACTAAGAAGTTTTAAAAGTGTATATATCAGTATATAAATAAATACACATGTATAATTATATATGTATATTAAATGTAATGTATGATACATATACATATTTTCAAACTAAATGAAAAGAACCCAAACAACCCAGTAACAAAATTAGCAAAATACTTGAACAGAAACTGAACTAAAGAAAATATACATATAGAATATAGGCATATGAATCTCAACATCTTTATTCTTTAGGTAAATGCAAATTAAAAACATATGAGACAACACTACACACCTATGAGAATAGCTACAAGCAAAAAGCCTTTTCATATCAAATCTAAGTGAGAATGTAAAACAGTATAATATTTTGGCAATTTCTTAAGCATACAGAAATATGTGTTAACAAGTATTTTTAGAAAATTACAGACAATATAAAAATAGAATTCAGTCTTTCTACTCCTAAGTATTTACTAAAGATAAAATCTATGTCCATAGTAGGATATGTATACAAATGTTCTTAGCAGCTTTATTTGGAATAGCCCTAAATGGAAAATAACCCAAATATCCATCGAAAAGTGAATGGATCAAATATTGTGGTATATCCACAAATGGATTAGTACCCTACATTAAACAAAATAAGTTAAAGAACTGTTACTGCATTAAAGATGTCTAGGTTTCCAAATAATTATGTTGAGTCAAAGAGACCAGACAAAGAATGTATAAGATTTCATTTATATAAAATCCCAGAAAATGCAAACTGATCTTTAGTGATGGAAAGCAAATCAGTGGTTTCCTGAGGAGCAAAAGGGAAGGACTACATAGGAAATTTAGGGGAAATTTAGGAAATTTATGTATATTTAAAGTGTACATGATGATTTAACATACATATACATTGTGGAATGATTACCAAGATCAAGATAATTAAAACATCCATGACCTGACCTAGTTAAGTCTTTTCGTTTTTGTGGTCTCAGCAACTTTTATGTAATACTGTATTATTAACTATCATCACCATGCTGTACATTTGAGCCTCATGATTTATTCTTATAACTAAAAGTTTGTATCCTTTAACCTACATCTCCGCATCCCCATCTCCTCAGCCCCTGGAAAACACCATTCTATTTTCTGGTTCTATGAAATGGGCCTTTTTATTTTTATTTTTAAAATTCCACAAATAAATGACACCATACGGTATTTGTCTTTCTCTATCTGGCTTAGCATAATTCCCTCCAGCTTCATTCATGTTATCCCCAAAGGCAAGATTTCCTTATTTTTATGGCTCAGTAATATTCCATTCTGTGTGTGTGTGTGTGTGTGTGTGTGTATAAAATCATAATTTCATTATTCGTTCATCTTCTGAAGGACATGTAGGTTGTTTCCATATCTTGGCATGTTTGTTGTGAATTATGCTGCAGCAAACATGAGGGTGCAAATATCTCTTTAAGATACTTTATTTCCTACATGTACATATTCAGGAGTGAGATTACTGATTTAAATGGTTGTTCCATTTTTAATTTTTGGAGGAACTGCTGCCATACGGTATTCTATAATGGTTGTACTGATTTACATCCCTATCAACAGTTTACAAGGGTTTCATTTTCTCCACATCCTCACCAACTTTTGTTATCTCTTGTCTTTTTGATAATAACCACCCTTACAGGTGTGAGGTAATACCTCCTTGTGGATTTGATTTGCATTTCCTTGATGATTGGTGGTGTTGAGCACTTTTCCATGTACCTCTTGGCCATTTGTTTGTCTTCTTTGGAAAAATCTCTATTCAGCTCCTTTGCCACTTTTTAAATTGGGTTTTTGCTTTTTTGCTATTGTGTTATATGAGGTCTTTATGTATTTTAGAAATTAGACTCTTATTAGACACGTGGCTTGCAAATAGTTTCTCTTATTTTGGAGATTGCCTTTTCATTTTATTGATTGTTTCCTTTGTTGTGCAGGACATCTTTAGTTTGATGTAGCCCCAGTTGTTTATTTTAGCTTTCGTTGCCTGTGCTTTTGATATCTTAACCAAGAAATTGCCAAGACCAATGTCCAGGAACTTTTTCCCTATGTTTTCTTCCAGGATTTTTTGGTTTTGGGTCTTACACTGAAGTCTTTAATCCATTTTAAGTTAATTCTTGTGAATGGTGTAAGATGAGGTCCAGTTTCATTCTCTGCATGTGGATATCCAGCTTTCCCAGAAACATTTATTGAAGAGGCTGTCATTTCCTCATTGTGTGTTCTTGGTGGCTTTACTAAAAATTAATTAACCATATATGCATGGGGTTATTTCTGAGCTGTTTATTCTGTTCCACTGGTCTATGTGCCTATTTTATGTCACTATGATAGTGTTTTGATAACTATTGCTTTGTAATATAGTTTGAAATCAGGAGGTATGATGCCTAGAGCTTTGTTCTTTCTCAATATTGCTCTGGCTATTCATATTTTTTGTGGTTTCATACAGATTTTAGAATATATTTTCCTATTTCTGTGAAAAATGCCATTGGGATTTTGATAGAGATTGCATTGAATCTGTTGATCATTATTGGACAGTATGGACATTTTACCTTTTCTTTGTGGAAGAATATTAATTCTTCCTCAAAAATAATAAACTGCTTAGGAATAAATTTAAACAAGGAGGTGAAAGTCCTGTATACTAAACTATAATTCATTGATGGAAGAATTGGAGAATATATAAATAAATGGAAAGATTTCTCATGTTCTTGGATAACTTTGTTAGCGCATGGAGATCTGAAGTACACAGACCCACATATCAGTTTACTGGAGATTTAGTGGACCTAATACTTTTTGAGGTTTCTAGGGTTGAAATTTTAACTCATATGTGAGTTATAATTTTATGAAGAAATAATCGACTCAATATTTACTACATCTAGTAATAGGTGGCTCTAAGAGGAGGATTTGAATTATCTTATAAAAGAAGGAAAGTAAAAGAAAGGGTACTGAAGATTATGTTACCATATGTCAATGGAGAGACAGGGCTCCTAGAACCCAAAGATAAAGAATGAAAACAAACCTACTCCATAATGTTTTATAGCAATACAGTTGATGTAGTGCAGGCCCAGTGAAAGTTTTATTTTTTTATCCTCAATTAAAAGCATATTTGAGCATACAACACAGTTAGCCATGTGGATGAATCTGAATTCTGTGAACAGAGACAGATTTTCTAGATGATGTATTTCTAGATTTCTTTTAAACTTTACATTCTTTTGAGAAGCTCTTTTTAGAACAGTGAGTTTTGCAGAATTACTTAGAATAGTACTTTGAATAAAGGACAACAGAATACAGAATTTAAAATTCAGATGGATGGTGTTTTGTTATCATTTTATAATTAAATTCAATGACATATGAAGTAGTTATATTGGCATTCGAAGCTTAAATAGTACGAAAAAATAAAATTTACAGATCCATGGCTGTTAGTGGATTTACTTTATTTGTATTAACTTTGTGAAAAGTAAGAGACTTTACACTTTATGCCTCTCCATCATAAACAACATCCCAAGTAATATCAATTATGTTTCAGTTGAAATAATGGTATTAGTTATTACATTTACTTTTAGTATTACTAATTATGGTCTTTTTGAAACAAAATACAAGGCATTAAAATGAGCATAAAAGTATAATCCAGGAATGACAGATCAGCAGTAACTTATTAACGGGCTTCCCTGGTGGCGCAGTGGTTAGGAATCCGGCTGCCAATGCAGGGAACCCAGGTTCGAGCTCTGGTCCAGAAAGATCCCACACGCCGCAGAGCAACTAAGCCCGTGTGCCACAGCTACTGAGCCTGCGCTCTAGAGCCCACGAGCCACAAGTACTAAGCCCGCACGCCGCAACTATTGAAGCCCGCGTGCCTGAAACCCGTGCTCCGCAACGAGAAGCCACCACAATGAGAAACCCGTGCACCGCAACGAAGAGTAGCACCCACTCGATGCAAAGCCCGCGCGCAGCAACAAAGACCCAACGCAGCCAAAAATAAAATTACTTACTTAATTAAAAAAAAACCCATATTACCAAATAATATAGTTTTATTCCAAAGCTAGTCTAAAAGTTATGATGATCTCTAGAGTTAAATACGGGGATAATCATTACCTAAAACTTGTCTGAAATTTTGTCTGACGGACACTGAAATTTGAAAGCCTTGTTCTGAAAAACATGTCTGAAAATAGAAGGCAAACTGTGGTCCCAGGGTTATGGTTTTTGGAGTCTGCTTACACTAATCGTATCCAAGATATTACATATTACTATTTAGTACAGTTTGATTCAATCATAAGCTAATTTGATAAAAATATGATTTCATTAGAAAGACTATTTCAAAGCATAACCTTTCTGTACAGGGCAATGAAGTTAACGGAGTTTGTAAAATGTATTTTGGTTATGCCCAAATTTGACTGAATCACAATCAAGTTAATTAGTGTACATCTTCCATCCTTGCGGAAATGATGTTTTATTTTCAACACCTGAATTTTAAAGCATCTTTTCTTAGGGAGTGGGTGTGGGAGGGGATGAGGCCATTATAGAACTTGAAGCCTAATTAGCAAAACTAAACTGTTAAAAGCACATTGGAAGCTGTTTCAGGCTACTGATAGCTGTTAATATTTAGAAGTCATTGCAATATAAAAGTAATGATGTTGTCAGAGCCGAACAGTAACTCCTTTCCCTAGTAAAAGCAAGGAAGAAAGAGAAAGGTAGTGCATTTGTAAAGATGGCACCTCTTCACACTGGTATGGAGCTCAAACTGAGCTTTAATTTTTATAGGATTGAGAATCTGATATTCTATATTTACAATAAAGCTAGTGTATCATTCATTTTCTAATTTTTACCATCTGTTTCCTCTCATAATTACTGCTTAAAAAAGAAAAGAGTTGGGGTGGGCAGAGAATCATCAATAATGTGACAGTTTGCACCAGCATGTATACTGGCTCCCAACATAATATAAGAAGACTACACTACATAATAATAGTACGTTGTGCTGTTTACATGCAGATAAAACAAAGTAATGCAACAGTATATCCCCAAACTTGATAAAGAACATTTTAACTCCAGCTCTATCAGCAGCCCCAGTTCTGTCTGTGGGCTATATGTGAGACTAAATTTAGATTGCCTCCTATGATTTTGATTAAAGTTACCTTATTCCTGGATGCAAATGGAAAGTCAAGGTGGTAAAAAGTTTGCCAGAATTTCAGAAAGATTGTTCGTAAAATATAAGTATGGGCTCCTTTGGTGTGATGATAGTCCTCTACCATTCTTTTCTTCAAGACGTTTAAAGTCTGTAGGGATTAGTGATGTCCTAATAAAACAACATATGTTAGGCTCTTTTATAGATGAAATATGCATACAATGTTCAACGTTGATGATTCTTTTAATTTTTTCATAACAGTATTTATGACTAAAAATGTAATGATAAGACATTAAGAGCAAAAATTCATTTCTGGCTAATAAAATGGAACTTGGTTGAAACCATGAAAATTACTAAATGAAAAGGTTTTAGTCAAATATATTTATTGCCCTTGGTTTAGTCACAATTATTCCTTTTTTGTAATTGAATTATTTTTAAATATCATGGAACTTAATTTAGTCAAACTTCGTATGTTTCATTCTCAACTGAGAAAGCTCACTCCTAAGAGGAAATAAAAATAAGTAAAAGGAATATCTAAATCAAAACTTCTCCAGTCACTGAAACTTGAAAATATTAAAAATTAGTGCTCCAGTTTTCATACTAAGCTTTCCCCGCGTACATCTTAGCAATCATAATGTTTTACCTTGAAATATATTTTGAGGGAAAAAATTACAATAATGAGTGAAAGATAATTCCCTTTCTACAAAAGTGAAATGTAGAAAATACTTTAATTCCTTTGTGATTGAGAGCAAACTCCATCAGAAACAAAATTCTAATTTCATATATATATATATGTGTGTGCATATATATATATGTATGTGTATATAGAGCTTTAATTTTTATAGGATTGAGACTCTGTTGTCAATGAATAAAAACTCAGTGACTAATTATCTGACCTGAGAAATCAATACATTATTCTCTGTCTTCTCTCAACTTAGGCCTTTAAAAAAAAAAGTGCTCTTTTTTTTTTTCTTTTACACTCTAACTTTATCTCAAAACGGAGAGATATTTTTAATTAAAAAAAAAGAAAACATTACCAAATAATTATGCTTGTCTATTAATTATTTATGTCATTTCTTTTCTTTGTTACTGGAATAATTTAGCTTTGGGTCTGTAAATATTCTGTTCTAGCATGTTTTTGAGGGTGCATACCCAGCAATTAATGGAACTTAAGAGCTGATTCTCTACATTTCTAACTTTTAGTTTTTCTTTAAAGTCATAGGGAGCCTAAAATGGGATATTATTTCCATTTAAAGGAATATTTAAATATCTCGAACACAGAGGTCCATATAAAAATTTCAACTTAATCAGATTAAACATTTTTTAGAGAAAATCAGAATGAATTAAATGATTTTAATTTTTTTTAAAAGAAATCCACTTTTTTATCACTAGCTTATTACATCTTTTTTTTTTTTTTTTAAACATCTTTATTGGGGTATAATTTCTTTACAATGGTGTGTTAGTTTCTGCTTTGCTTATTACATCTTGAGATGATTTATTTTTCCAGTTTGGGTACTTTTCAAAATAGAATTTTTATTCAGCATTTTTATTTGTGAAGCCAAATAAAAAGTTCTATCGAAATGTCCATATTTTTTAAGTGGGAATGAGGCAAACTTCAGATTTTGGATTTTATGAAATGCTTGATGTATCTGTTATTTAATAGAGGTAAATTTTCATTGAAAGTATTATTATTTAAAAAATTTTAAAAAGTCAAGAGTAAGCTTCAGGATCCATTATCTAATTATGGCTGGTGATGCAATTTTTTCAAAAGTATGTATGTGAGTGTGCATGTGTGTGTATACATATATACATAAATGTATATATCTATGGATATATTAATATATATTATATATAAAACATTTAATTAAATTCAAATACAATAATAGTTAACATTATATAAACATATACATGCCAAATATTTTTTAAATTATCAAAGAAATTTGCCAAAGTTGAATTTATATAAAAAAAAATTATTTTCTTTTATATATTATCTTTTCTATGTAGCTATTCAGAATTTTTAAAAGCATGTTATATTTTAGAACCTGGGTAGGAAATATCTGAACTAAGATCATCTTTTAGTGTCAGAATGTAAAGAAGTACTCAAAAAAAAATTCACTACAATGTAGATATGTCAGAGACACAGAAGCCAATGTCCAAAGCTGTAAAAGCAAGAAAATAAAGTAGCATTGGATAATAATTTGAAGTATAAAATAAATATCTATGAGTCCACACTGATATGAATAAATAGATGGAGGAGAACAGGCAGATCTCCCACGCAGGAGAACTTATGTAAGTACTTTGTCCTCAAAAAGGTAGAGCTTAATTCCTCACGTCTTACGTGTGTGCTATACACACTTCATTCCAAAAAGTACAATGTGGAAAGAAGAAAGAAAAGGGTAACTTTATAGTGGAAAAAATTGACAAATAATATCTCAGCCAGGTGATCAAGGTCAACATCAACATTGATAAGTCATGTAGAAAGTATGTACCCTTGATATGATGTGATGAGAATGACACTTTACCACTGTGGTCATCTGTCCCAAAACACATCACTTCATTATAATCTTGATAAAAATGCCTGACAAATCCAATTGTCTGTTAATCCATAAAATTACTGACCAGTAATCCTCAAAATTGTCAAGGTCATCAAAAACATGTAAAGTACAAGCAAATGTCACAGCCAAGAGAAACCTAATGGCACACATAGATAAACTAGGTAAAATGCATCCTGGATAGTATCCTGGAACAAAAAAAGGACACTAGGTAAAAATTAATGAAATCTTTATAAGACATGGGATTTAGTTAATAATAATATATCAATACTGCTTCATTAACTGTGAACAATGTACCATAGTAATATGTAAGATGTTAATAATAGGGGACTCTAGGGGTGGTATACATGAGAATTATCTGTACTATCTTCATAATTTTTCTTCAAATTTTATAACTAAACAACACTCCAAGTACTAAAACTAGAGGAGAAAAATATTAATCACACAATATTCATGACTTTCCTCATGAACAAAGATCACAAATAATTTAAGCCATATATTCTGCAGAAATAATTTTAAAATTTCTATTATGAGAATATTACTTTCCCATCTAATTCCAGAAAAAAAAAATAGTTGTTTTAGTTAGACATTTCAACTAGGGTAGGAGAAGACATTGTGTGCCATGAAATAGGAGCAGAACAAAATGTGGCAATTTATACTGAGTCACTCAAAATCAAAAAAAAAGTGTCTTATTATTCTATTTTGTTTGTCTTTGAGCTATATTATTTCCACTTTAAGACAGATAAATGAGGCACTTTATTCATATAGACATTATTAGAGATAGGACAGTATTTACTTCTGATCTGGTAGACTCTTGTAGAATATGAATGATTCCGAATGGCAGAGACTATAAAGAATTTATTTTAGAAAGCATGTTGATATTCTCAAGATTTTTCCTTTTCTAAGTAACCCAACGTGAATGGAACAAAATGTTTCCATGGTGGCCCACTTCAAATGTAACCGTCTGTACTTTTTAAGATGTAAATTATAAACATGGTAGAAAGTGTGTCTACTATTTTAATCCAAACACAATTAAACCAGAGTTCATTCCTGTGGTTCTACAGCAGTAGTCCCAGAATTCTGCACATTTTTTTTTATCATCTTATGAACTTATTTCTAGCCTGTGACACTTTTCCCTCCCACATTGACTACAAATTCTTTCTACTTTGCTCTTAATGTCTCCAAAACATGTGCCTTTGAGTATTTTGTTTTTATGTTTGTTTGGGGTGCTCTTATTAAATTACAGATATTCACATGTATTTTTTGCAATGCAGTTTTCAGAAAATACTCACTGGGAAAATTAAGAAGTGCTTTACTCCCACTCACTGTGCAGCTATGTGCTGCAGGCCAAACATAATTAAAATTATTGCAGTCCTCTGAATCCTAGACTCTTTTCTAACAAATTAGCATTAAAATGCCAGAAAAAAATGAGCCAAGCTGACACTGCTAGATGAAAACCATTGGTAAGCTTTCTTTATTTCTGCCTTCGTAAGACCCTTTCAATTCTGAACTCCTAGCAGTTCGTTAAGGTATTTACAGAAACGTTGACAAATTAGATTGGACCACAGAATTTGGATATTTTTGTTCTATTTCTTTTAGCTAATTTATGCACTTGTATGAGTAGACCAGAACCCCAATATCTTTTTGTCCTATTCATAACACAGGTAATTTCTTATTTTGCAATCTCACTCTCTTTTTAATTTTATAGATTCTTTATTTCTTTTTATAACTTTTTATTATGATGGTACTTTGGCTTATTTAATCATTCAGTATATTTTAGTAAATTCAGATTATATATCAGGTGTACTATGAAGTGCTAAGAATCAAAACAAAAAAACACAAAAAAATACAATCCTGTATGGCAGGGAGCTCACAGTCAAATGTGGCACAAGAACAAAGTAGATAATTAAAATAACTAATTGAAAATTAAGTAATATACTTGCAGTTCTTTGCATCTTTTCCCTGTCTACTGACTAATATATTTTTGACATCTCAAAGCTTTCCCTCACCTTAAAATTACAGACATCATCTGGCTCAAACTAAAATTAGTAGTAACAATCAGAACAGGCAGACCAACAGAGATTTTCATGAAATGATGAGTTGCAAGTGAGATCTTCATCAATCTTAATTTCAAAATTCAGTGCTGTCAGTATTGTTTACCTGGATCCTCAGTAGCACTCTATGAACAGTGCTTCTTAATCAGGGTAAATGTTCTCAAGGAATATTTCAGTCCTGTTCATTCACCACTGGCTCCATTCTAATTGTACTTCCCTGGCCATTCTACCAGCAATAATAGGTTGCATTGAAAAATACATCGCCTTTAGAGTCAGATGAACTTGGGTTTTACTCCTAGCTTCATCATATTGCTAGTTGCACCTTGGTTGAGGAAAATTATGAAAATTTCCTGAGAGTCTGTGAGAGTTCTTAGTTTAGAAAACAGTGATTCTCAGTCAGGTGTCATTTTACATCCCAAAGACATTTGGTAAGATCTAGAGCCATTTTTGATTGTCACAACTGAAGGGTTACTACTGATATCTGGTTCATAGAGGCCGAATATGCTGCTTAACATTCCACAATGAACAGGATAGCCCCTGTCAGCAAAGAATTACCTGGCCCCAAATGTCAGTGGGCACGAACCGGTGTCCCCTGCATCGGCAGGCGGACGCTCAACCACTGCGCCACCAGGGAAGCCCCACAAAGCCATCTTTTAAAAAATACAAATCATATCGTTTCACTCTTCATTCTGAAGGCTTCCGGTGACTTTCTGTGACACTGAGATTAAAAGCCAAAGTCTTGACCTTGACCTGCAAGGCTGGACAGGATTTGTTTCCTGCCTACTTTTCTTGTCTTCTCTCTTAAAATTATTTCTCTTGCTCACTAATCTTCCTAGGTTTGTTACACTAGAAACACATTCTAGATTTGTTATATTTGGGGTTTTTGTTGTTCTTTTTTCTGAGCCCTAATGGCCACATGGCTGCTACCCTCTCATGGCTATTTCATCTGATGCATTACCTCTGAAGAGAAACCTTTGCTAAGTGAACATCTAAAATAGTTTTCATATGATCATTCTCAATCAGATCACTTATTCATGACATTTTTAGCCTGTTTATTGGTTTGTGTTATGTTCTGTCTCCCCCAATAAAATGTAAACTTCATGAAAAAAGACCTTACTTATCTGTTCTTCACTGTATAAACAGAGTGTATAAGAGTAGATGGCAATTTTTATATGGAGGTCACAGATTATTAGCAAATGATAACATTATTCATTGTAAAATATCTATCAAATTGGGTATTTCATAGATTTTTAAGAACATTGGAAAAATAATTTTGGGGAGTCTCAATAAATTATCTTTTCAGAATATCCCTACAGTATTTTAAAAGCTAGTTTTTATGCATTCACAAATGTTTAGTAATTGTAAGGACTGTATAAAAATTGAAGTTTTTAACCAAAGTGTGCAATTTTCTTTCTTGAAGGACTTAGGAATGATGTAAATAAGATAAGCATTAGAGAGAAAAAAACAATGAAAATCTAATTGATTAAATCAAAGTTATAGAAACCATCTTAAAGGGACAAAAATAGCTAGTAGGCCTAAAAGGACTTAAATATTAGTGGAGAATGTGTAAATTTATATAAAGTGTATACATAACAGAGAAATATCACTCAGTCAAATAAGCACAGGAGAGGAAATTCATAGAACAAGTATTAGCAATGACCATCCATCCTGTCAGTGTCTGACAGGAGTGTGTACTAATTTAGTAGATCTTCAGTCAGGTGGGGTCCTAAACACTTCTAAAGAATATATAACAATTTCATTAATACTAACTGCTTTCATCCTTGAATCTGTGCTAACCAAGCAAAATTTTGTTATCTCCCTTCCATATTGGACAATTTAGGGGGAACAAATGGACTACTTATGCAGACTTAAATATTCCAGCATCTGTGACAATATATCTCATTGTAAATTAATATATTGGCATAAGACTTGTATGCTTATTTAATGTAAATCCACTCACGAGAGATGAATTTACTCTGTGTATGCAGACAAAATCAATTTCTAAGCTAGAGGGCAAGATCCAGGATTCTGACAAATGTACCAAGGTAATGAAGGCCACT
This sequence comes from Monodon monoceros, assembly GCF_005190385.1. Lineage (NCBI taxonomy): Eukaryota > Metazoa > Chordata > Mammalia > Artiodactyla > Monodontidae > Monodon > Monodon monoceros. Next base: position 22,267,375 of record NW_021703770.1, on the reverse strand, counting down.
TGTGTTACCTTTGGGAGATGATCCTAAGGTCTTTACCTTGGGGACACACAGAGCATTGACTTTTGCTGAGTGTATTATAGCATTTTCTTATTTTAATTTCTGGTGTGTCTCTCCTTTAGAAAAACGTGAGACTACCTTTTACTGATAGAAAAAAAGGAACACTTTGAAGTGAGTTCTTAAAATTTGAGTGCATTCCTGTCATTTTGTAGTTCATAATACCAAGTGACAAGAGTTTTATTTATCTATTTTACTCATTCTTTCATTCATTCATTGAATAAACATACCCTTATTTAACCTCTAATACAAGACAGACATGATCCCTGCATTCACAGAGTTTATGTTTCAGTTGCATAAGTGGAAGTTATGCAAATAAACTAATTACACAAATAAAACTTTATGAAAACTCTTATACAACAGAAGTATTGGGGAGATTAATAATATTTTAGGCCCCAGGAACTGTAATTTCAAAACCTTTGCATAGAAAGAGCACAATCTATTTGAAGAACTGAAAAAAACTTGGCTAGGGAGAGTGCACTTAAAATGGCTTTTATGATTAGAGGGATGAGACACTGTAAACTGAAAAATTTGGAAATGTGAAGTTATAGGAGTGAAAAGTGCTTTGAATTATGTGATTTCCCTCTTCTAACTTATATAGCATGACAAAAGGAGTTTCGTGACCTGAATAAATTAAAGATCTTGAGATGGGGAGATTATCCAGCACTGTCCAGATGGACCCAATGTTGTCACAAGAGTACTTACAGGAGGAAGGTATGAAAGACAATGTTAGAGAGAGAGGAGTTGGACAAAAAAAGAAGGGACTAGAGTGATGCCCTTTGAAAATAGAAGAGTCCATGAGCCAGGGAATGCAGGCAGCTTCTAGAAACTGTAAAAGGCAAAGAAACACATTTTTTTCCTAGAGCCTCCAGAAGAAGCAAGCTCTATGAACATGTTGAAGACTGATTTTGGACTTCTGTCTTCCAGAACAATAATATAATATATTTATGTTATTTTATGCCACTAAATTTATGGTAATTTGTTACAACCGGGATAGAAAACTATAACAAATATTATGTGGTTTGAGGTTCGTTCTATATTGTTAAAGATGGAGTGTTTTATATTATTTACTATAGTTAACTAAAATAGTTAACTAAAACTAGAATGTTAGCTCCCTGAAGGATGAGGCCATGTTTCTGACTTGCCTAGGGTCAAGCTATGTCCATAATATATCACATAATTTACTTGTGTTGACCTGAAACAACTAGACTGCCAGTTATTGCTCCCGCAAAGATGGATTTATTTGGGATCAGCAGAGAATTGCAATTAGGGGTCTGCAACCATGGCGAGCCAGTGTAAGTCCCCGCATGGCAAGGAAAAGAGAATGCTTTTATAGAGAGGAAAAGGAAGTCGGGAGGGCTATAGTAACTAAAGAGTCCATGGCTTTTCATTGGCTGAGTCCTTGCCAGGGAAGGAGTCTTTCTTCTTCCTGTGGGGCCCTGTTATCATCAGAGGGTGTGAAAACTCCCGTATTCTGGTGTCCACACTCTATTTAGTAGAGATTTCTGTTTATTACCTTTTTACCCTTGCTTTATTACTTTTTTACATTTGCTAATCAATTTAACGTCAACAAATTGAAAAAGAAATAAACTTAAAATATGTTTAAGCTATCAATCTGCCTCAAAACCAAATTTTAGTTTTTACTCCACTTCTGACTTTTATCATTTATATAGGTGCTGTCTAAGCTGATTAAGGAACTTCAAGCCAGCACCAGAATGTAAAGCTCTCTTTTCTTTTCTGTCCTTTTTTGGCAAATATTTTTCATGGAAGTTTCCCATAACTTTTTTTTTTTTTTGCAGTATGTGGGCCTCTCACTGTTGTGGCCTCTCCTTTGTATTACTTTACAGGAGTTGCCATAACAAAATAGCACAGACTGGGTGGCTTAAACAGCAGAAATGTATTTTCTCACAGCTCTGAAGGCTGGAAGTCCGTGATCATGGTGGCAGTGGGTTTGTGTTCTTCTGAGGCCTCTCCCCATGGCTTGCAGATGGTCACCCTGTTGCTGTGTCTTCACATGGTCCTTCCTCTGTGTGAATGCATCCCTGGTGTCTCATCTCCTTCTTACAAGAACATCAGTCATATTGTATTAGGGCCCTACCGTAATGGTCTTATTTTAACTTAATTACATCTTTCAAGGCCTTTTCTCCAAATACAGTTATATTCTGAGCTACTGGGAGTTGGAACTTCAGTATATGGATTTTGAAGGAGCACCCTTTAGCCCATAATATCTTGTCTAAAACACTGACTCGTCTATACTCAACCTTCTGTTACTATCTCAGTAAACGATAACTCCTTCCTTTCAGTTATTCAAGGCAAAGGCTTTGGAGTTATCCTTTGGATTTCTACCTCATGTATTTTCTTTTTCTTGTTAAGTTTTGAAAGTATATCCAACATCTGACCACAGGTTTTTCACTGTTACCATCCTCGTCTGAGCCACCATATCAGCTAGCTGTTGTTAATAAACCACTAACCACACAACTTCAGTGGCATACATATAACAATAAACATTTATTCTTACAAATTTGCTGGTTGGTTGGTGAAATTCCACTCTAGACTGTGATGGCTGGACATTGATAAACAAGTAGGGCTCAGCTCAGTAGGCCAACACCCTGTGTCCCTCATCTTCCTCCTGAGACCTGGGCTCCAACTGAGACACACTGTTTTAATGGAGATTGCAGATGCATGAAAGAACAAAGGGGAGCTTACAAGATCTCTCAAGGCTTAGGATCAGAACTGGCTAAGCCCCACTTCAAGGGGTGGTATGGTACCTTCCACGCATGATGATGTTGCAGCAGCAAGAGTTTGATGTGGGAAGGAATGAAATATTTTGGCCAAACATTTAATCTATCATAGTAGTAGAAGGAGAGTCATGCCTCTGGTATCTATGAGCAAAGCATCTACAGAAGAATTTATACTGGCTAGTTTGGAGTAACTTGACCAACTCAGAATAAATCATTATTACTAGCAGGATGGTATCAGCTCTTGGCCACAGGACCTACCCAGTGGCTAAGAAAGGGTAGGCTTAGCTAAAACCCCCTAAAATGAAGTACATTACATAGAGGAGGTAAGATTTCTTATATTATGAAGTGGAAGAAACTTAGTTTCCTTAGGAACCTTATTCTCAGAGTATACAAAGCAATGAGATGAGTATAATTCAAGTTAAAAAAAGAAAAAACAACTGATGAAGATGTTAATAGTTTACTTTGTTGTGTTCTCCAAATAAATCTAGAAAAAATAAAGCTTATAAATATATATATAATATATGTGTATATTTAATATTTTAATCATACATATATTGTTTCTCCAATCTCCTTCACTTAATTTATTCACTAGAAAATAATATGATCAGCTATAAATGAAAGATTTTTGTTTTCCATGGTTTTAAAAAATATTATATTTGGGCTTCCCTGGTGGCGCAGTGGTTGAGAGTCCGCCTGCCGATGCAGGGGACACGGCTTCGTGCCCCGGTCTGGGAAGATCCCACATGCCGCAGAGCGGCTGGGCCCGTGAGCCATGGCCGCTCAGCCTGCGCTTCCGGAGCCTGTGCTCCGCAATGGGAGAGGCCACGGCAGTGAGAGGCCCGCGTACCGCAAAAAAAAAATGGCTTTGTCTGCTGTCTGGAGAATGGATTATAGAAAAGCAAGAGCTAAACGAATGAGTCTTTTTGGGAGGTTACTGCCACCATCCAGATGACAGAAGATGAGAACTAGAATTATGGTTGCAGTGGTAGAAGTGGTCAGGTTTGAAATATCTTTTGCAGCTGGAAAGGACAGGACCACGGGTTAGCTTGTTGTGGAGCCTGAGAGCAAGCACAGGGACAGGAGTGGTTCGTGGATGGTGTCATTACAATATCGCTCTCCTTTATGTCCCCAAGACTTAAGTGCAGAGTCCATGTGACATCTGAGGGATGGAACAATCTAAGTTACTAACAATCTAATATTACTTCTATTCACATGCCTCAAATTGAGATAATCATTGTTCCGCCCAAATACTCTGCACTTTGGTATTTCTGCTTCTCTCTAACACACTTCACTCTGCCTAGAAGGATCTTGCTATTCATCCCTGCCTCTCAAAACTCTATTCATTCTTTAAAAATTCAAACAAGTGCTAACTCTTTTTTTTTTTTTGGCTGTGTTGGGTCTTCGTTGCTGCACGCAGGCTTTCTCTAGATGCAGCGAGCAGGGGCTACTCTTCGTTGCAGTGCGTGGGTTTCCCGTTACAGTGGCTTCTCTTGTTGCAGAGCACAGGCTCTAGGTGTACGGGCTTCAGTAGTTGCGGCTCGCAGGCTCTAGAGCACAGGCTCAGTAGTTGTGGCGCACGGGCTTAGTTACTCCGCGGCATGTGGGATCTTCCCGGACCAGGGCTCGAACCCGTGTCCCCTGCATTGGTAGGCGGATTCTTAACCACTGCACCACCAGGGAAACCCCACGTGCTAACTCTTATCAAAACTTTTCTGAACCCTATAACTGGTATCTTTCTCTTTAGAATACCCAAGAACTTGACTTATAACAACTCTTAAATTATTAATAGTACAATGCATTGGAGTTATTTGAGCAATCATCTCTTCTATTATCTACTCAGAAGAATGAGTATTGCTTTGCATTTTTATACTTTATATTTTTGTACATTATAATAACCATTCTTTTTATATCCTGGATATTCAGAAAAAGTAGGATAAGTAAAATAAAAGTCCACAATCAGTTCAGAGTTTGTCCCACTATTTTGGCAAAAACGAAAATTTTAAACTGGCTTAATAGCCTACTGTAATTCATTTTTGTATAATAAGACCAAATACAAAGAATTTTTTTTTTGTTTTTAATTCAGTTATAACTGAGGGAGCTGTCAGAAGAATTTGCCTCTCATCAGAGGCAGCCCACGCCCAATTAAATTTAAATAGGAGGAACAGGGCCAGCCACAGTAGGGTAAGAAAGCATAGCCATTGTACGTGAATTAGAGCCAACTCTGAAAGGTCTTTCCAGCTCCAGAGCTTTCTGTGGAGTTGGTGTTTAACACCTTAACCACTGTTCAATTTCTATCTGGACCGTCCTGTTTCTCATAGTCTCTTACAGGTATTGTTACTAAGTATGCTTCTAATAAATCTTCCGCGCATGAGTCTTTGCCTCAGAGTCTGTTTAACAGGGAGCATGACCTCAGATACAAATAAATCTAAGTAAAATGAAAGAAGCAAAACCTTTGAGGCAAAATAGTTATCACAAATTAAAACCTGCAGCTTCATAAACATTACATTTATGAACATTAAATTAAGTCCACTCAGAACAAATGACTTTAGAGCAGTGTTTTAGTCAGCTTTTGTGGGGTTTTATTTAGGTTTTCCAAAATTATATATCTGTAATTTGTCCTTTATCCTGCTGAATTAGAAAATTCTAACTCATATTTATATGACATTACGAACCGTAGCAAGCAAGCATATGTGGATATCGATATTCTGGTAAAATATAAATGAAGATTTACTTTTTTTTTAAGTAAACAAGGTAACAAACAAACAATCAAACCTGGAAATGTAGATGTTTCAGATATTAGTAGGGAAAAAAATTACTAATTTGAACTTCAGTTGCATTAGCATTTTTCTTTTTAAGTTTGTCCAATCACATGCCATTAGTTTCTCTGTGTAGTGAATGAAGAGAATTCTGAAATGTTGGAAAATTGTCAAGCTCTTGAGTCATTTCCTAAAATACTTGATTTTATGCTTAAAATTAAATGAACTTTCAGCCATGAAGTGAAATGTTAAAAATTATTCAAGATCCTGAATCTTTTGTTAAAAAGCAACACTAAGCAAGGCTCTTTAAAATATAGAAATAGACTTGACTCTCACCAGTATTGCAAAATGATTTTTTTCATCTCATTCCACTTGTCAAAATTTCGTGTAAGTACATTTCCACACAACAGAGGACAAACTGAACATTGATAAAGCAGATTGAATTCCCTGTCCCTTTCTTTTCCTCATAAACCAGAGAAAATATGCTTCAGTCTCAATGCTTTAATGGTAGTCACAATTTTCACTAGATTCTTCAAAGTTGTCCCTCGCCTTCTATTCTCTCATAATAAATTATTACAAAGTGGTCTTTGCATTAGCTTTCAGGAAAATTCCTTTTCATCCCTAGTAAGTCTTTATAATGAGGGATATATAGTGGTGCTGTAAGCTCTTTAGTGAGTTAGTCAGACTGAAGTGACTAACAAAGTTCCCTGGTACATGTGCCAGTTTTAAGACAATGATGATTATTATTTAGAGTGACTTCTAAAACTATATGTTATTATAGTAACTTTGTTTTTTTATATTTATATATACCAATATACTTATATGTTATATATAATTATATAAATAAATTATGTTTATAAGGTATATTTATATATACTTATCAATATATAAATATAACATTTTAATCTTTACATATTATTCATATTACAGAGTGACTTCTAAAGCTATGCATTATTGGTGGAAATGTAAAAAATTTAGGGTCTTTGAGAAAATTAACTTGAAAGTAATTTTTTAAACACTAAAAACATTTCTTCTACTTAACAATTTTATTGAAGAATTTAATCAAAGGAGATTTAAGACATGGAAAGAAAGATTTGTGAATAAACATTGATTTAATAACACTAGAATGGGGCTAAATAAAATATGTCAATGTGATAAAATATTCAACCATTAGCTATTGTAGAGGAATAATTATAACACGAGATAAAAATTCATGAAACATGAACACCAAGATACAAAATTATTCATACTCGTATGCAATCTAATGGAAATGGATATAGGAATGTTTGTGTATGTGTGTGTATTGGGGTGTGTGCTTAGTTGCTGGTTTTCTTTTTCTTTCCACTGTTATATAACATTTCATGATGTGGTTTACATCTATTATGTAAAACAGTAACACTAAAAGTTCTGTTTTATCAAGAGAAAGACTTGCTGGTTTCAGAGCACATTAAAGATTAGCTGAAATTTTTTTGAAAACTGGGGAATGCCTAGTATAGGGGTAGAATAGAATAGGAGAGAGAAACATTCTCCAAAAAGATGCACTAAGAGCGGTGATATGGACAGAGTTAGACTAAGGGTTATTGATTGTGCTTGTTTTCTTGTTGTTGTAGTTGTTATTTTCTAAAGGCATATACATACATACATATATATATATAAAACAAATGGATTCAAAAGCATTGTAATTTGGGTGTTTATTTTATATTTAAACTCAATTTAGCCAAATTATTTTCAGATTAGAGAAGTTATCATTTGAACAAAAAAACTAAACTGTAAATAACTAGTGAACAAAAGTGTGTGTGTGTATATGTATATATACATATAAATTGTGTTTCAAGGAATTGACTTACACGATTGTGGGGGCTAGCTAGGTGAACTGGAAACTTTCAGGTAGAGGAGCTGAAGTTTCAGTCCACAGGCAGAATGTCTTCTTAATCAGGAAAACCTCGGTTCTGTTTTTGAAGCCTTTCAACTGCGTGGAACAGGCCCATCCAGATTATGGAGGACTCGAAGTCAACTGATTGTAGATGTTAATCAATTCTGCAAAACACCTTCATAGCAACACCTAGGTTAGTATTTGATTAAATAACTGGGAAATGAAATCTAGCCACGTTGATGCATAAACCTGACCATCACAAGCACTGTGAAACATGAAATAGTGCACTTGAAAAGCAAGAATAGTAGGAAATGCTAATATTGATTTACCTTGCTTGATGAAAATACACAAACCAAAACATTTTGGTTATATGCAAACAGGTGGAAAATTCACATTTCAAGGCTATAATTAGAATTTTTATCTCTACTAAATTGGCAAATCTGTTTTTTCCAAAACTATAACTTCAAAATATCACTTCTTAAATGATCATATTTAGTTTGTTTTGTGGTAGAAAAGTCATTAGGCTTGGAGAGAAAAACAAAAAAAGCTGGAGTCAAATGAAAATATAATAACTTTTTAAGCTCTGTAATAAAAAAGAGCGATGAATTCAGCTGTGGTTATATGAAATTTTGTATATATATATATATATATGCATATTTATTTTTAAATTTTAAATTGAAGAAAACATGTGAAATGCTTTATGTTATTGACCCAAGCACAAAATCTTAAAAGACCAACCAATTTATTTATTAGTCCATATCACAGCATGTAACAGTGGATTTCTGATTTGGTTTAATGTATCTTTATTTTGGTTAAATATATCTTTAATATATCTTTAAATAATTGTATTCTGTTCTTAATAACTAGTAATTTGAACTCGGCTGACATTGATTTGCGGGGTAGTAAGCCTTGATTTGGGGAGTAGTAAGTCTTTTGTGGTTTTCTTCAATTTCAGTACTATAGAATCCTTCTGAGCATGTATCATGTATATAAAGTTATTGCAATTAAAACTACTACTAATTCATCTCAAGAAATTATATACAAAATATATAAGAAGTGGTTGTTTTAATATGGTTATTTTTGCTAGGGGAGTTACTCCCCTGGGATCTCTATGCTCAGAACATATGTCTCATTTTCTTAAATCTCACAGAGGTGACAGCACACTGAAACACTGTCATGAATATAGTTCATTGATATTAACTATTTTGGTAGCAGTATCTTGAAGCTACATAATGTAACTTTTTTGTGTGTGGGTTTAGGAGTGAACTACATATTACAAATCTGAGATAAAATGTTCACATATAGCCATAAACAAATACTCATTTATGTCCCAGGATTCCAAATTTAAACTCTAAAAACGTCAGCTAGCAATTTCTGAAGTACAATAAAAAGGCTTGGGGGGCAAGTAGACACAAACACATGCGTCAATATTGTATTTAGGTAACATTTTACTCCTTGCGTGAGACTAAAGACAAACTTTTTCATTAATCAAAATAAGTCTTAAAATGTAATCAATTCATAATTTTATTTCCTCTTGGACTATATAAGACATCAGGTCAAATAAAAGTGAAAAAGAATGAGTAAGTAGGCTCTGAGCGGCTATCAGCATGGATCCCAGAGATGGGCATGAGGCGCTAAGGCTGCTGCTGCAGCCACCAAGAAGCCTGTGCGCAAGCACAGGTCACTATCCATACCTCCCCTCCTGGGAGCCTGTGCAGCCCGCCAATGCCAGAGTCCCGTGACCCAGGGACAACTTCCCCGGGAGAACACATGGCGCACCTCAGACTGTTGAAATGTCAGGCCAGCCTCTGCCACCGCAGGCTCACCCCGCATTCCGTACCCCTCCCACCCGCCAGCCTGAGGGAGCCAGAACCCCCTAATCAGCCGCTACTTTCACCCCGTCCTGTCTGGGTGGGGAACAGACGCCCTCAGGCGAGCTACATGCAGAGGTGGGGACAAATCCAAAGCTGAACCCCAGGAGCTGTGCAAACAAAAAAGAGAAAGGGAAATTTCTCCCAGCAGCCTCAGGAGCAGTGGATTAAATCTCCACAATCAGCTTGATGTACCCTGCACCTGTGGAATACCTGAATAGACAATGAATCATCCCAAAATTGAGGTCGTGGATTTTGGGAGCAACTGTAGACTTGGGGTTTGCTTTCTGCATCTAATTTGTTTCTGGTTTTATGTTTATCTTACTTAGCTTAGTATTTAGAACTTATTATCATTGGTAGATTTGTTTGTTAATTTGGTTGCTATCTTCATTTTTTTAATATATATATATTTCCTTTTTCTCCTTTTGTGAGTATGTATGTGTCTGCTTCATTTTGTGATTTTGTCTGTATAGCTTTGCTTTTACCTTTTGTCCTAGGGTTCTGTCTGTCTGTTTTTGTTTTGTTTGTTTTGTTTTGTTTTAAAGAAGATGTTGAGGGTAGGAGTTTATTAATTTATTTATTTTTGCTGTGTTGGGTCTTCATTTCTGTGTGAGGGCTTTCTCTAGTTGTTGCAAGCAGGGGCCACTCCTCATCGCGGTGCATGGGCCTCTCACGATCATGGCCTCTCTTGTTGCGGAGCACAGGCTCCAGACGTGCAGGCTCAGTAGTTGTGGCTCACGGACCTAGTTGCTACGTGGCATGTAGGATCCTCCCAGACCAGGGCTCGAACCTGTGTCCCCTGCATTATCAGGCAGATTCTCAACCACTGTGTCACCAGGGAAGCCCCTGTTTTGTTTTTTAGTATAGTTTTGAGCACTTGTTATCATTGGTGGATTTGTTTTTTGGTTTGGTTATTCTTTTCTTTCTTTCTTTCTTTCTTTTTAAGTACTTTTTTATTTTTTTATTTTTAATAATATATATTTTTATTTTTTATTTTAATAATTTTATTTTCTTTTTCTTTCTTTCTTTCTTTTTTTTTTTTATCCCTTTTCTTCTGGGCCGTGTGGCTTACAGGGTCTTTGTGCTCCAGCCACTTGTTAGGCCTGAGCCTCTGAGGTGGGAGAGCCGAATTAGGACATTGGCCCACCAGAGACCTCCCAGCCCCACATAATATCAAATGGCCAAAGCTCTCTCAGAGATCTCCATCTCAATGCAAAGACCCAGTTCCACTCAACGACCAGCAAACTACAGTGCTGGACACTCTATGCCAAACAACTAGCAAGACAGGAACACAACCCCACCCATTAGCAGAAAGGGTGCCTAAAATAAGTTCACAGACACCCCAAAACACACCACCAGACATGGTCCCACCCACCAGAAAGACAAGATCCAGCCTCATCAACCAGAACACAGGCACCAGTGCCCTCCACCAAGAAGCCTACACAACCCACTGAACCAGTCTTATCCACTGGGGGAAGACACCAAAAACAACAGGTAATGCAAACCAGCAGCTTGCAAAAAGGAGACTCCAAACACAGTAAATTAAGCAAAATGAGAAGAAAGAGAAATACACAGCAGATGAAGGAGCAAGGTAAAAACCCACCAGACCAAACAAATGAAGAGGAAATAGGCAACCTACCTGAAAAAGAATTCAGAGTAATGATAGTAAACATGATCAAAAATCTTGGAAATAGAATAGAGAAAATACAAGAAACATTTAACCGGACCTAAAAGAACTAAAGAGCAAACAAACAATGATGAACAACACAACAAATGAAATTAAAAATTCTCTAGACAGAATCAATAGCAGAATAACTGAGGCAGAAGAATGGATAAGTGACCTGGAAGATAAAATAGTGGGAATAATGACCACAGAGCAGAATAAAGAAAAAAATATGAAAAGAATTGAGGACAGTCTCAGAGACTTCTGGGACAACATTAAATGCACCAACATTCGAATTATAGGGGTCCCAGAAGAAGAATAGAAAAAAAAACAGGACTGGGAAAATATTTGAAGAGATTATAGTTGAAAACTTCCCTAATATGAGAAAGGAAATAGTCAATCAAGTCCAGGAAGCACAGAGAGTCCTATACAGGATAAATCCAAGGAGAAACACGCCAAGACACATAATAATTAAACTATCAAAAATGAAATACACAGAAAAATATTAAAAATAGCAAGGGGAAAGCAAAAAATAACATACACGGGAATCCCCATAAGGTTAAGAGCCGATCATTCAGCAGAAACTCTGCAATCCAGAAGGGAGTGACAGGACATATTTAAAGTGATGAAAGAGAAAAACCTACAACCAAGATTATTCTACCCAGCCAGGATATCATTCAGATTCGACAGAGAAATTAAAACCTCTATGAACTAGCAAATGCTGAGAGAATTAAGCACCACCAAACCAGCTATACAACAAATACTAAAGGAAATTCTCTAGGCAGGAAACACAAGAGAAGGAAAAGACTTACAATAACAAACCGAAAACAATTAAGAATATGATAATAGGAACACACATATCGATAACTACCTTAAATTAAATGGATTAAATGTTCCAACTGAAAGACATAGACTGGCTAAGATCCTGTATATATGCTGTCTACAAGACACCCACTTCAGACCTAGGGACACATACAGACTGAAAGTGAGGGGATGGAAAAAGATATTCCATGCAAATGGAAATCAAAAGGAAACTGGAATAGCAATTTGCATATCAGACAAAATAGACTTTAAAACAAAGACTATTACAAGAGACAAAGAGGGACACTACATAACGATCAAGGGATCAATCCAAGAAGATATAATAATTGTAAATATTTATGCACACAACATAGGAGCACCACAATACATAAGGCAAATGCTAACAGCCATAAAAGGGGAAATAAACAGTAAAACAATCATAGTAGGGGACTTTAACTCTCCACTTTCACCAATGGATAGATCATCCAAAATGAAAATAAATAAGGAAACACAAGCTTTAAATGATACACTAAACAAGATAGACTTAATTGATATTTATAAGACATTCCATCCAAAAACAGCAGAACAGAATACACTTTCTTCTCAAGTGCGCATGGAACATTCTCCAGGATAGATCATATCTTGGGTCACAGATTAAGCCTTGGTAAATTTAAGAAGATTGCAATCATATCAAGTATCTTTTCTGACCACAATGCTATGAGACTAGATATCAGTTACAGGAAAAAATTCTGAGAAAATTACAAACACATGGATTGTAAACAATAAACCACTTAATAACCAAGAGATCACTGAAGAAATCAAAGAGGAAATGAAAAAATACCGAGAAACAAATGGCAGTGAAAACACAATGACCCAAAACCTATGGGATGCAGCAAAAGCAGTTCTAGGAGGGAAATTTATAGCAATACAATCCTACCTCAAGAAAAAAGCAACATCTCAAATAAACCACCTAAACCAATTAAAGAAAGAAGAACAAAAAACCCCAAATTTAGCAGAAGGAAAGAAATCATAAAGATGAGATCAGAAATAAATGAAAAAGAAATGAAGGAAATAATAGCTAAGTTCAATAAAACTAAAAGCTTGTTGTTTGAAAAGATAAACAAAATTGATAAACCAGTAGCCAGATTCATCAAGAAAAAAAGGGAGATGACTCAAATCCATAGAATTGAAATGAAAAAGGAGAAGTAACTGACACTGCAGAAATACAAAGGATCATGAGAGATTACTACAAGCAACTATATGTCAATAAAATGGAAAACCTGGAAGAAATGGACACATTCTTAGAAAAGCACAACCTTCTGAGACTGAACCAGGAAGAAATAGAAAATAGGAACTTCTAGGCCAATCACAAGCACTGAAATTGAGACTGTGATTAAAAATCTTCCAACAAACAAAAGCCCAGGACCAGATGGCTTCACAGGTGAATTCTATCAAACATTTAGAGAAGAGCTAACACCTATCCTTCTCAAACTCTTCCAAAATATAGCAGAGGGAGGAGCACTCCCAAACTCATTCTACGAGACCACCAACACCCTGATACCAAAACAAGACAAAGATGTCACAAAAAAAGAAAACTACAGGCCAATATCACTGATAAACATAGATGCAAAAATCCTCAACAAAATACTAGCAAACAGAATCAACAGCACATTAAAATGATCATACACCATGATCAAGTGGGGTTTATCCCAGGAATCCAAGCATTCTTCAATATATGGAAATCAATCAATGTGATAAACCATATTAAAAAATTGAGGAGAAAAACCATACGATCATCTCAGTAGATGGAGAAAAAGCTTTTGACAAAATTCAACATTCATTTATGATAAAAACTCTCTAGAAAGTAGGCATAGAGGGAACTTACCCCAATATAATAAAGGCCATATATGACAAACCCACAGCCAGCATCATTCTCAATGGTGAAAAAGTGAAACTATTTCCTCTGAGATCCGGAGCAAGACAAGGTTGTCCACTCTCACCACTATTATTCAACATAGATTTGGAAGTTTTAGCCACAGCAAACAGAGAAGTAAAAGGAATAAAAGGACTCCAAATCGGAAAATAAGTAAAAGTGTCACTGTTTGCAGATGACATGATACTATACATAGAGAATCCCAAAGATGCTACCAGAAAACTACTAGAACTAATCAATGAATTTGGTAAAGTTACAGGATATAAAATTAATACGCAGAATTCTCTTGCATTCCTATACAGTAATGATTAAAAACCTGACAGAGAAATTAACCATTTACCATTACAACAAAACAAATAAAATACCTAGGAATAAACCTACCTAAGGAGACAAAAGACCTATATGCAAAAAAAGATATGACACTGATGAAAGAAATTAAAGATGATACAAACAGATGGAGAGATATACCATGTTCTTGGATTAGAAGAATCAATACTGTGAAAATGACTATACTACCCAAAGCCATCTACAGATTCAATGCAATACCTATCAAATTACCAATGGCATTTTTTACAGAACTAGAACATGAAATCTTAAAATTTGTATGTCGGCACTAAAAACCCCGAATAGCCAAAGCAGTCTTGAGGGAAAAAGTGGAGCTGGAGGAATCAGACTCCCTGACTTCAGACTATACTACAAAGCTACAGTAATCAAGACAGTATGATACTGGCCCAAAAACGGAAATATAGATCAGCGGAACAGGATAGAAAGCCCAGAGATAAACCCACACACATATGGTCACCTTATCTTTGATAAAGGGGGCAAGAATATACAATGGAGAAAAGACAGCCACTTCAATAAGTGGTGCTGGAAAAACTGGACAACTACGTGTAAAAGAATGAAGTTAGAACAGTCCCTAACACCATACACAAAAATAAACTCAAAATGGGTTAAAGACCTAAATGTAAGGCCTGACACTATCAAACTCTTAGAGGAAAACATAGGCAGAACACTCTGTGACATACATCACAGCAAGATCCTTTTTGACCCACCTCCTAGAGAAATAGAAATAAAAACGAAAGTAAACAAATGGGACCTAATGAAACTTAAAAGCTTTTCACTGCAAAGGAAACAATAAACAAGATGAAAAAACAACCCTCAGAATGGGAGAAAATATTTGCAAACAAAGCAACTGACAAACATTAAACTCCAAAATATACAGGCAGCACATGCAGCTCAATATCAAAAAGACAACCCAATCCAAAAATGGACAGAAAACTTATATAGACATTTCTCCAAAGAAGTTATACAGATTGCCAACAAACACATGAAAGGATGCTCAACATCACTAATCATTAGAGAAATGCAAATCAAAACCACAATGAGGTCGCTCCTCACACTGGTCAGAATGGCCATCATCAAAATATCTACAAACAATAAATGCTGGAGAGGGTGTGGAGAAAAGGGAACCCTCTTGCACTTCTGGTGGGAATGAAAATTGATACAGCCACTATGGAGGACAGTATAGAAGTTCCTTAAAAAACTAAAGCTAGAACTACCATTTGACACATCAATCCCACTGCTGGGCATATACCCAGAGAAAACCATAATTCAAAAAGACACATGCACCCCAATGTTCATTGCAGCTCTATTTACAATAGCCAGGACATGGAAGCAACCTAAGTGTCCATCGACAGATGAATGGATAAAGAAGATGTGGCACATATACACAATGGAATATTACTCAGCCATAAAAAGAAATGAAATTGAGTTATTTGTAGTGAGGTGGATGGACCTAGAGACTGTCATACAGATTGGAGTAAGTCAGAAAGAGAAAAACAAATACCATATGCTAACACATATATATGGAATCTAAAAAAAAAAAATGGTTCTGAAGAACCTGGGGACAGGACAGGAATAAAGACACAGATGTAGAGAATGAACTTGAGGACACCGGGGCAAGGAAGCGTAAGCTGGGACGAAGTGAGGGTGTGGCATGGACATATATACACTTCCAAATGTAAAATCGATAGCTAGTGGGGAGCAGCCACATAGCACAGGGAGATTAGCATGGTGCTTTGTTGCTTTGTGTCCACTTAGAGATGAGATAAGGAGGGTGGGAGGGAGACGCAAGAGGGAGGAGATACGGGGATATATGTTTATGTATAACTGATTCACTGAGTTACACAGCAGAAACTAACACACCTTTGTAAAGCAATTATACTCCAATAAAGATGTTAAAAAAATAGCAAAAAAAAACCCGAAAACAAAAACAATGAGTAGGCTCTTTTAACTGAAATTCTGCAAAGGAGATAGCAGCTCCGAATTGGAATGTAGATGCAGCGGAGTAACTAATTAGACAGCCATCTGGCACCATTTAGATCAGGGCAAGAAGACCTCCACCTATTCATAGTCCTTTAAGGCATCATTTTCTTACTGCAGTGTGCTAATTGATAGTCATGTGAGGGCCCTGAGTTAGAAAAGAAGTGTTAAATTATGCTCTGCATATTGTGATTAAGACGATTAGCAAATTACATTATAGGGAGTTGTCAAACACAATCGTAAATGTTTCCAAAAATGTCAATAATTATAACAGTGAGACCCTAAGTACAGAAATGCCTTGTGAAAAATTATTTTCATCAGAAATATTACCACCGTCTCCCTCTCTTCCATCGCACTTCTTTATTTGTCTTGAAAAGTTCAAAAACATAAGAAATGTCATGCCCTATCAAACTGTATTATTGGGGAGAATTGTGGAAGACACATAATTTTTCTTTTTTAATACCTAGCATTGTAGATGAGCCTCCAAGGTAAAAGAAAAGTGACAACATGACTGAAAATGCCCTTCATGTCTTGAACTAACTCTGGAATTTGGGCACAGCCTGTCAAGATCATGTGAGGGAGTGAGTCCTGCTTTCCTTCTCAAACACATGATTGCCCAGCAAATCCCAGTTACCTCACGAATTTTACCATTTTCTTCTATATTCATTTGTCAATCACTGCTGCATTAGTGATTTTTCCAGCTTCTCTGCCGTAATTATCCATAAGTAGGAGAGACAAGGTACTTTTTTCTTTTAAGGGTCATCATTAGAATAGCTTTAAAAAAATGTTGGAGGAGTATCAGGAAGTAAAATATGTATTTTTAAAACACAAAATTGTTCGGGCAATTATAGATCCAATTATTAAATAGAACACTCTAAAGTATCTAAAATATCAGTTATTGTGAGGCAAAATGTGCTTCTCCCTATAAGATATAAACTGACTTTTCTGTTCCTCAAAGTCCTTTGGGGACTATTTATCTATGGGCCATTGTCTGGCAGGCAGTTCTTTTGCTAGGGTTTATGACTAACTTCCACATTCTCCCCTGAGGATTACACAGACTGGACATTCCTATCAGATTGGATTTAGGTGCTTTAAAATGACCTGTGACCAGTAAAGTGTAGAGGTGTCCACTCAACAGGCTCTAAATCTTTGGAAGATTATTTTTAAAGCAAATCCTTTAAAACTGCTATAGAATGATCTCTTTTATTTAGAATGATGGGAAAGAATAGTAGAGAAAACCAGTAAGGATCACCTTTCTGATAAACTAATGGAATATGGCTTATTCTCAAGCTGTGGATAATGCAACTAATTCTATTAAGGAAAAAGCTTTAATCTAAGAAATACAGTCCTAAAAGTATTCATTCACTACATCTGAAAAACACAACAAGAATTCACTCTCTAAAATATGTATTAGTCAGATATAATGTAGGAATTACTAGGTTTTCACATGATACCCCCTTAATGCTTAAAATGTGTCTTTAGGTTCATGTATCTCTGGTGCATATTTTCTTTGAAATAGAGAAAATTAACTAAGTACCTATATGACTAGCATAGGCAATTAACTATTCTTATACCAAGATCTAAATTATTTCTTATATTTGTAAAATAGAATACTTTAGCTCAAATTATTTTCAGAAAGCTAGTACACCATTTCTAACTATTAATGTAGGAGATACTGCTTACATCTTAATTCTGTTTATGACCAACTATTGGGGAAAAAATGAAATCCCTCCAGTTTATAATTGACCTATTTTAATATTTTAATAAAATGTATTTTTTTCTATTTTTTTGGTAATAAAATTGTTGCCATTTATATATTAACACAGAGTTTTTAACTTAGTTTTAATTTAGAGTCTTAACCCAGGGTACACAGACTAATTTTAAGTTATACAATGGCTTTTTCTGAATAGATGGCCAAACTTCAATCACACATATTGAGAGCCCCTGCCATATAGGCATGCCAGATAGGCATCCATGATCCATTCACTCTCTTTCAGTCACATGTATTATATAATACCCTTACACAGAAGAAAATAAGTTCCACTAGAGTTATCTATTCTAAGAATTCTAGAACAAAAAGGCAAGACAGTCTGAGTTATTTCAGTATTTTTGTTGGCATCTTGTCATGAACACTGTTACACTTTGCTGATATATAACAGTAAGTAGAAGAAAGCTTTTTATCCAGTCTGTGTTATGAGCTGAATTGTGCCTCCTGGAATTCATATTTTGACATCCCAATTGCCAGTAACTCAGAATGTGACTGTGTTTAGAGATAGGGCCTTTTCAGAGATGATTAAGGTAAAATGAGGTCATATGGGTGGGTCAAATCCAATATGACTGGTGTCCTTATAAGAAGCAATTAGGACGCATACATGTACAGAGGGAAGGCCATGTGAAGAACTGAAGGGAGATGGCTATCTACAAGCCAAGGAGAAAGATTTCTTAGAAGAAACCAACCCTGCTGACATCTTGATCTAGAACTTCTAGCCTTCAGAATGTCTGTTGTTATGGCATTCCTAGAAAATTAATGCAGCCTGCATTTATGAAATACTGTCTTCTAATATGTGCTCTGGAGAATAATCAGTCAACACTCAAACAGTACATTCAGCCCACCCACTAAATGTCAACCACTGTGCCACAGCATCCTGGCAATGCAATGATGAGCTAGAAACATAGGTCCCTGCCTTCGTGGTGCTTACATTTTAATATGGAATACTTATATGAAGCATTCTTTACCCTCCTGCAGCTTGGAATTTTGAGAGAGTTTGTATTCCTAGTTTGTATTCCTATAGGAAATAGTTACATTGGCAATGAAGTGAATCTATAACAGTGTACTAAAATAACAAGGAAGAGATTCTTAAAGCACCTGTGAATTCAAAGTCGCCCTAACAAAATTAGAAAGGAGTAAAAAAGACAGAGCCTGAATGGTGGATAATATGTGGATAAGTGACAATGAGGAGAGGACATTCAGGATAGGAAAAGCACATAAGCTGACTTGGAGAAAGTAAAAATGTTAGGGGAAAATTTGAAAGACAGCCAAGAAGAATAAATTGTAAGTGACTTAAACTAGCCTTCTGGAGTTTTAAACTCACGTATCTTCTAATCTTTTTAACTCACTAACGCCGCATAGAAATACTCTACTTGAGGCAATTCATACAACTGACAAAGAACATACTTTGAACTTCATCTTTGCCCTTGTTCATTTTTTCTACATCTCTCAAACTGCTCCCATTCTAAATATGAATTTATTACCATTATTTTTATGTTGATATGATCTCTCCTTGAAAGAAGAGGAAAGGGAAATAAATAACAAGTTTGTTTATGAAACAATTACTTTGATAAGAAAACAAAAATAACTAAATTATGTGGCACGTGCAGAGCATTTAAATAGTAGAATTAATAACCTATGATCCTAAAGCATAGTAGCTCTTCAGAGCAACTACGCCATGAGAAATGAATCCCTACTTATTTCATCATGGAGCTGGGCAGAATCACTTTAGAACCCAGCCATAGTTAACTAACGTGCCATTTGAACGTTTGTCTTAAAACAGGTCCTTTGTGTTGCAAGTAACAAAAAAAAATTCAAACTTAATTGAGTAAAAACAGTAGATTTATTATAAGGCTTGATGTGTGTTTCAAATATTACAGTAGGAGGAAAATTCCCAACCCTCAGAGAAAATCATTAGCCAGACCTTAGAAAGCTGATTGGACTTGCTGTAGCTCTTACATCCATTTCTCTCTGATGTACTCCTCCTTCTTCTCTTTACGTAGACCAGGTTTCTGTGCTCCCTAGTCTACCTGGTAGAAAAATGTACTTGCTAACTGATCTGGGAATATCTTAACTTTAACTCTCAGTTGCTTAAGAATAAGCTTTTATTGGGCCATGTTGGGTCACTAGTCACATCTGGAACAACAAAAGTAGCATGGAAGTAAGATGACGATTTCACAGATATAGTTGTGGGACATTCACCGCATTCACCCATGTGCATTAGACTTGTGTAAGTGCAAGAGGGGGATGGGGAGAGGACAGTTGCTACAACAGAAGTGATGGAGTAAGAAAACAGCTCAGGAAGTGTCCAATAAAACATTTCTTATGTGTATCAAAACCAAATGGATTACTTACTCCTTGGAAATACTGAATTGTACTTTTGAGCCTGAAGATGTTCTGCCTCGAATTATTGACTTTTGCATTTATGAGTTTATGCTTTATCTCTTTATCACTGCTGAGCGCTCTTGTGCTAAATACTGTCTTAAATATGGTATACTGCCTCCTTCACTACCGTTTCTTGGGCTCAGTATTTCACCAACACAGTCTTACAGAACATTTACTTTTCTACACACACACACACACACACACACACACACACACACTAATACACACACACACCCTTTCATTATCTAATTCTTCCCATTTGTTTCTTTTTACATTTGGCTATTTCTGTTTCATTCTTTCTAATTCTATAGCACATGTTTATGTTTGTTTGCTTTCTTGCGTTCTTATTGTCTCTCCTACATGATGACTCAATTTTAATGGCTCTCATAAACTCTTAAACCTCATCAAGAGCTGGATGAGCATATCTGTTGAACTGCTTGATGGTCTCTTAATTTTCCTGAATGGAGAGTACTTTTGTCATTAAGATTTAGGAAAAGTACAAAATATATAAAAACTCAATTCTCTTAGTAGGAAAGTTAACTGCCTTCTAAGGAAATTTTGCCAATTAATGTCTTTTCTAGAGTACTTTGCATTAATTTTTTTTTTCATAAATCATTTTCTAAGCAACAATTACTGCCCGACAGTAGAATATGCACAGATAAAATGGTGAGTAAATTCTGGGTTTTATGGCCTTCAGAAAACCTATTGTCCAATATAAAAGAATGATAGTAACCAAATAATAAATAAATTAACAAATAAATAAGCTGATTTTAATAAAAGCTAAAACAAATAATAGAGTAATATATTCTACAGAAGAGGTAAAATTATTTTCTAAAGTTCAAGGGGCTTATAAAATATATATAAAAAAACCAAGTCACAAAGAAGATTTAAAAATATCTAGTTTTCACAAATCATATTTTCTAACTATTATTTAATGGTTTCCAATTAGTTGACTTACTTGTTCTTTTCTCACTGGTTTCTATGTGTAAGACCTTAAACCAAGAACTTAACAGACATTTATATATCACCTATCCCCCTCTACCTTTTCTTTTCTTTTGTAATTTTTATAATGAAAACATTGAAACTTCATAGTAGAGAAAATAGTATTATAAATTTACATCTAAGTATCCATCAATTTATGGAAATCTATCCCACCAAGGTCTTTCCCAGATTTCTTTATTATATTGAAGTAAATTCCAGATATGTTATTTTATATGTAAATATTTTAGTACATATCTCCAAATGGTAAGTTTTTTTAAAACACAAGCAATAGTATCACTATCACATTTTAAAAATCAATAATAACCCCTTAATATCATCGTATATCTAACATCATTTATGTCATTTATCAAGTGTCAAATGATGAGTGTACCTAATCATCTCATACTTCCCTTTATACTTTGTTTGAATCCAGTTCCAAATTAGATGATATGTCTTGAGTCTCTTTAAATCAATAGATCCTTCTTTCTAAACATGTTATCCTTTTTTTTTTTATTCTTAAAATGTAGCTGTTGAAAATTGATATATCATTTTCTAATGGAGTTTCCTATGATCTGGTTTCTGTTTATTGTATGCATTTGGTATCCTTTAATACATTTTCTCCCTTGTATTACTTATAATTAGGAAGATTCATCAAAATTGTACTTACTATTAGACAAGAGGAAATCATAGGTAGTGGCACGTACTTCCATCCAGAGCCCTATGATGTCAGGAAGTGCCTTTGTAATATTAGGAGACATTGATAATTATTGTCCAGATTCATTTAAAAGATTGTAAGTCAAGGATGTATGAATTCTAAATTTTGTGTTTTAATTTTATTAGTTGGGAGTGTCCTCTAATGAGAAATTTTCTCTCATTAGTTGAATAATGTGGTAATTTCCTCTAGGAAATGCAGAATAAATTCTTAATTCTTTCTATTTATTTACTGGCTTTACAAATAAATATTAGTTCTCAAATATTCTTCAAAGATAACCAATGAGGTTTATCTGTTTTCAAAATTAAACTTTTTTGTATGAGATATTAATTTACTATTTGATAAGTTAAATAATATTTAAACTCAATTCTTTCCATATTTTCAACTCAGTTATTTCAACACTATCTTAAATAATTCCTTGATCAAATATAAAATTGAATACTTAATAAACACAGTGCCTAGAGACCATCATAAGTAACAACCTCAGCTTTCAGTGAGGTGCTTTTCTCAAGAGAAATTCCTAACCTCATATACATTTATCTTTGGGAAACAAAAAGGTAAATAGCTATAGCTTAGTAAACTATATAACTAATAAAAATGAATATAAATAAAGTAATAAGAAATAAGCGTTCAAAGTTCAATAAAAATAACGAATTGGAAAACAGAAAAAATTAACATGTCAAAAAGAGTATTTCAAAAATACTAAGAAGATGGACAAATACCTGACAATATTAATAAGGATATAAAGATAGACAACAAAATACACATTGTAATTTAGAAGAGGCACATAATTCAATCCAGAATAAATTAATCATTAGAAATTAAATAGGATATCACATTTGAAGGCTTCACTGCATAGAAAATTATTCATTTATTTATGCATCACAAAATATGATTAAAGTTGAATTAGAAAACTTGAATAAACATCGAGTCTTAAGAAAGTGTAAAATGTTTTAAAATTGTGACTGCTCATTTCTTGGAGATCATTGAGGGGACATGACCACTGGTTGACCCAAGAGCTGGCCCAGGGCAATCAGAGGCTCCAACCACCCGCCTATCCTTGAAATGTATGCTCTGTCCACCATTCCCATAGTAGGAGCCATTACAAGATACAGCGTTGAGAGACTGTGGTGTTGAAACCATCTGGACTGAATGTGTAATTCCACCCAGTTAAAGCCTGTATGTATAAACTATTAAGGTCTAGAGTGTGGGTGTGTATATCTACTCATATTGTGGTCACCCAAGACAAGCCTCCTCTGTAAATCCCCTTGCATATTGAAACTGCCACCTACCAATATGGTGTGGTCTATCTGTTTCTGTGGTCTCTCCTTATCCTCTGTGTATGAGGGCCACTTTTGAATTTCACCTGAGGAGTTCCCAATGTTTCCAACCAACATCCTTTTTCATAAATTACTTCTTGGAAGCTTTTTACAAATTATCAAGAATTTATTCCATATCATACTACTTAATTACTAGAGATTATAAGAGTGGGTTTGCTAATTCAAGTTATTTTTTAAGCCAAAAAGCCTCCTTAATTTAAATTTAAACCATTTTATTCTTTATATTAAAAAGTGGAAGCAATATATAAATTTTAAACATCTGCAAATAATTCCAAATAACACCAGCCCAAATTGCTGATTTTGCTATCCAGTGAAATTTTTTCTAGGTCTTACTTTAAAAGATGAGATAGGATAAATAAAGAACTAATGAGAAAATCTATTTTATTATAAGATTACAATAAAATTAGATTAGGCATGCTATTTTAATTTTTCCTGATTTCTTCTTTTTTTCTTCCTCCAATTTTATTGATATTATGACATACAGCACTGTATAAGATTAAGGTGTACAGACTAATGATTTGACTTACATATATCATGAAGTGATTAACACAAGTTTAGTGATGTCATCTGATATAGCTACAAAATTAAATAAAATAAATTTTTCTTGTGATGAGAACTCATGGGATTTACTCTCTTAACAACTTTCATATGTAACATACGACAGTGTTACATCCCCAGTACTTGCTTATCTTATAACTGGTTGTGTATACCCTTTGACTGCCTGCATCCAATTGCCCCTCCCTCAACTCCGTATCTCTGGTAACCACCAAACCAATCTCATTTTCTATGAGTTTGTTTGTTTAGTTAATTGTTTTTGAAGTATAATTGACCTATAACACTATATTAGTTCCTGAAACATAACATAGTGATTCAGTGTTTCTGTACATTTCAAATTGATCACCACAATAAGTCGAGTTATGATGTCACCTTACAAAGATTATATAGTTATTGACTGTGTTCCCCACACTGTACATTTCATACCTGTGACTCATTTGTTCTGCAACTGGAAGTTTATACCTCTTAATCTCCCTCATCTATTTCTTTCTTCCCCCTGGCCCATTCCGTCTAGAAATAGTGTTTGTTTTCTGTGTCTATATCTCTATTTCTGTTTTGTTATGTTTGTTCATTTGTTTTTTTTAGCTTCCACATCTAAGTGAAATCATACAGTACTTGTCTTTCTCTGTCTGACTTATTTCACTTATTATAATATCCTCTAGTTCCATCCATGTTTCACAAATGGCAAGATTTCATTCTTTTTTATGGCTGAGTAATATTTCATTATCCATTTACCTATTAATGAACTCTTAGGTTGCTTTCATATCTGGCTATTGTAAATTGTGCTTCAGTGAAGATAGGGATGCATATATCTTTTCTAATTAGTGTTTTGTTTTCTTCAGATAAATGCCCAGGAGTAGAATTGCTGGATCATATGGTAGTTCTATTTTTAATATTTTGAGGACTTTCCATGATGTTTGCCATAGTGGCTATACCAATTTATATTCCCACCAACAGTGTACAAGGGTTCTCTTTTTTCCACATTCTCGTCAGCGCTTGTTATTTGTTGTCTTTTTGATAATAGCCATTCTGACCGATGTAAGCTGATTTCTCATTGCAGTTTTGATTTGCATTTCCCTGATGATTAGAGATATTGAGCATCATTTTATGTGTCTGTTGGTCATCTGTGTATCTTCTTTGGAAAAATGTCTATTCAGATATTCTTCCCATTTTTTAAATTGTTGCTTATTTTTTGGATGTTGAATGATATGAGTTCTTTGTATATTTTGGATATTAACCCCTTAACAGATATATCCTTTGCAAATATCTTCTCCCATTCAGTAGGTGGCCTTTTCATTTTTTTGATCATTTGCTTTGCTATGCAAAATCGTTTTCGTTTGATGTAGTCCATTTGTTTATTTTTGCTTTTGTTTCCTTGCCTGATGAGACATACCCCAAAATATATTATTAATACTGAAGTCAAAGTGTGTACTTCCTATGTTTTCTTCTAGAAGCTTTAAGGTTTCAGATCTTACATTTAAGTCTTTAATCCATTTTGGAATTTATTTTTGTGCATGGTATGAGAAAGTAGTCCAGTTTGATTCTTTTGCGTGTAGCTGTCCAGTTTTTCCAGCACCATTTATTGAAGAGCTGTCTTTTCCACATTGTGTATTCTTGCCTCCTTTGTCATAGATTGACTGGCCTTAACTATGTGGGTTTATTTCTGGACTCTCTATTCTGTTACATTGATCAACATATCTGTTTTTGTGCCAGTACCATAATGTTTTGATGACTGCAGTTTTGTAGTATACTTTGAAATCAGGGTGCATGTTACTTCCAGCTTTACTCTTCCTTCTCAAGATTGTTTTGGCTATTCAGGGTCTTTTCTGTTTCCACACAAATTTTTAAAATATTTGTTCTAGTTCTATAAAAAATGCCATTGGTATTTTGATATGGATTGTATTCAGTCTGTAGATTCCCTTGAGTTGTATCATCATTTTAACAATATTCTTGCAATCCATGAATATGGTATATCCCTCCATCTGTTTGAGTCTTTTTAAATTTCTTTCATCAGTGTCTTATGGTTTTCTAAGTACAGAATTTTTAACCCCTACTTAGATTCTCCCTAGGTTTTTTATTCTTTTTAATGTGATCATAAATAGGATTGTTCCTTAATTTCTGTTCCTGCTAGTGTATTGTTAGTGTATAGAAATGCAACATATTTCTGTACATTAATCTTCTATCCTTTAACTTTACTGAATTATTGATGAGCTCTACTAGATTTTTGGTACCTGCCCACTGATAGGTGAGGCTGGTCCCAGGTCTAGTGCCTTCCCACTGATGGGTGGAGCTGGATCCCAGAGTCTCTGGCTGTAAGGCTGAGGGTCCTGGGACTAGTGCTGGCACAGGGGTATGTGGGGCCAGTACCTGGGCTCTCTGGTGGACACAGCCAGGTCCTGAGGCAGCTGTGGGCTCAGGGAAACTTAAAGAAGTAGGCCTGCTGGTGTGTTGGGCAGTGTCTCTGCCCAGCTATTTTCTTGACCTGAGGAGTCTCTGTACTGGTATCAACAGGTGGTAGATGAGGGCCAGATTTCAGGATTAATAAGCTAGAGGGATAATTTCAAACTGGTGCTTGCCAATGCCACTGTCTGAATGGTAGACTGAGCTTCCAAAAATGACTGTTGCCCATGTCTATGTCCCCAGGGTGTGTTCAAGCTGCCTCCTGCCTCCCCAGGCAGATCAACAGGTGGGTTTGACCCAGGATTCTTTCAAATTCCTGCTTCTGCCCTGGGTCCTGGAGCATTTGAGATTTTGTGTGTGCCCTTTAAGAGTGGAGTCTCTATTTCCCATAGCTCTCTGGCTGTCTTGAAAGTAAGCCCCACTGGCTTTAAAGTCAAACATTCTGAGGGCTCATTTTCCCAGTGCAGGACTCACACACTGGAAAGCCCAGTGTGGGTCTTGGACCCCTTACTCTTTGGGAAGAACCTCTGCAATTATAATTATCCTCCCATTAGTGGGTTGCCCACTCAAGAATATAAGTCTTGAGAATACCACGTCTCCACCTCTCTGACCTGTCTCCTTGTGATTCCTTCTTTATATCTTTAGTTGTAGAACTTTTGTGCTAGTCTTACAGTCTAATCAATAGTTGCTCTGTAAATAGTTGCAGTTTTGGTGTGTCCATGGGTAGATGTGAGCTCAGGGTCTTCTTATGATGCTGTCTTGGACACTTTCTTGTGATTTCTTCTTAAATTCTTAAAAATAGCGGGCCATATTAAGCTTGCCAAAACCATCACCCCTTGCACAAGACAGCACAGCTTAGAGCTAACAGAGATCTTTCTCAGCCTGTGACTCCTACTGCCCCTCCAAGTCTTCATCTGAAAAACTGAGTGCATTGAACTGGATGTGATTTTAAGTATCTTTCAAGTCACATTATTAAATAATTCCATCTTTGATTTGTTCTTTTTGGGAATTAAAAGTAATATGGGGTAAAACTGCCCATATAGATACTGCGTTTTAAATAAAAATAATGAACTCTCTTTTTCTCAAACTAAGAAAAAAGAAAATGGAAATAAGACAGTTAACTGAAATTAAAAGTCTATCAATCAAAAAACATATTAGTCTTAAAAGATTTATTGAAAATTATGCGGAAGACTGGAATTACTGCATTGCTTAATTTTTGTACTAAATAGGTGTTCCTTTAAAAGAAACTCCAATTATTCAATTATAAATGAGATTATCTTCTTATATGCATTCATACCTCTCTCACCTGAGTACAATTTCCCATATTTATATCACATTTATTTTAAAATAGTCCACATTTATTTTAAAATTTGCCCAAATTGTTTGGTCAAATTCCAATATTTAGGTTAATTGTTTGCCTACCATAATTTACTGTGACATAATTTTACTATAGCTGTGGTGGTATTTGTTTTGTTTTTGTTTGTTTTAATTCATCCCTTGTTTAACTGGGTTTTAGGATTCAGTAATTTCTTCATAAATGTGCTCAAAGTGGTTATATATTGGGATTGCTGTGATGTTTGAAAATATCTTGATTTTGCCTTTTACTTGAATGAAAATTTGACTAGGTGTAATTCCTGGGTTGCATTATTCTTTCAAAGTCTGACAGTTATTCCATTTTTTTCTAGGCTTGACTGCTGCCTTGAAGAAGTCAGAGTCAACAATATTTCCCTCCTTTCACTGGTAAGTTTCACATTAAACAATGTTTCCTTAACCTTTGATATTCAGTAATTTGTAAGAATGTGTTACTCAGGATCTTTTTATTTCTTTATCTATTATAACATATTATATATTTATTATATAGTCAATATATGTTTATAAATGTATATTTTATATATATTGTTGCTAACACATAAGAAAAAATGTTCAATAGCTTACTTTCTTACATCTTGCACTAAATAAATGTCAGTGAAATAAGACTTGTATGTATTAGAAGACAATGAGGTACTAACCTTGGAAGGAAAATGTCCTAGTTCCCTAACTTATAACACATTTTTAACCCTTATAGACCTACTCCATTCCACATCTTGCCCCAGGATCCAAATTCATGTCCTTGAGAGTTACTTGAAACCTGGGCTCTAGAATCTGATCTAGATTAAGAAGTCTATGAAAATTTCTCACAAACAGATAGGAAAACATATATTTAACTGAATTTTTTGTTACAAAGGGCATGGATAGTAATTAATCTTATATAGTAATGCATTTTTCTATAGCTTGACAGGTGTAAGTGATAAAGAATTAAAAAGATAAACTGAGAAATTAAACATTGAATAATTAAAGAAAGCCCACAGAAGTAGTTTCAAACTAAGAAGGCTTTGAAATTAATACCTTAATTCAAAGTTTTATATCTTTATAAAATTACATATATCCTAATCTTAAAATTGCTGAGCATTAAATATTTCACTTCTATTTTTATTTAATGATATTCAAGTATAACTCCTATATTTAAAAATAAATTTCATTCCCATTATCTTTCCATGATATTGCAAGAGAAAAACACAGATATGTTTTGAATCCATTTAAAAGCAAAGCATGCTGTAGTTTGCTTTATGTTCTCACTGAGTTAGAATCTAATAAAATAGAACTAATATTTCCTTTCAACACATCGAAACACATGTCCTTTTGTCCTTTATATTAGAACTATTACATGAATTGATTGCTTTCTTTAAAGCTTTAACTGAAAAGTTAAACTCAAGTTTGAAGTAATTCCAGAAATATAATCTTTAAAATATAATTTTCTTGAATATGGAGGAGAGAGAGAGATAATTAATTAAATAATAAATGAAAGAATAGTAGCTTTTGATATGAACAAAGAAAATGAAATATTCATTGGAGGCCTGAAAGAACTAATGCTCTTTCCTAAGCAGCTAAAGTATTATCGAGTATGACAATAGATTTTGGGTAGAGATGAAGTTAGTCAGTTGGCAAAAAATAAAATAACATAGCATCCAAAGCCTGGACAAGCTTTATAAATGTGCTACAATCCTAGGAGAGATTATTCACATCATAGTGGTGACTATTTCTTCTTGATTTTTTTCAGTCAATGATAAAACAATAGTTTTAGTAATAGAATATGGGCTTAAGATGAAATATTCAGTGCAATGCATCTTTCTACTAAAATTGCTATAGTCTTATGCTTCACCTTTACCACATGTATCAAATGCCAAACCTGATTTCTAACATACAAACCTTTAGCACCTATCTACTTAAGTAATTTCTTTCTTAACATCTAAAATCTGTTTATTTTGAATGCAAAGGATCACTTTATAACATAGGCACTTTTGTAATTTCTGCTTAGGGAAAATTTGAGAAAGGGCACATTTACATAGTCTAAGTAGAGTGTGTGTCTGTAAGAAAGTCACACATTGCATTATATATTGCTTCACTATTTAGTTCAAAGGGAACTTTCCAGAAGCTTAAATATATGCACAATACTAATGAGGAGAGGGGAAAAAATGAAGTACAAATGATCACATATGTGGGAAAGTAAATTAGTCAATTCCTAGAGGGAGTGAGCTCCTTCACTTCGTGTTTCTAAGCTGTGCTTGAATCACCATCTGTCGGGTTTTGTGAATAGAATCCCTAACTGAATGGTTAGTCCTGTTATGAGTGGAAAAAAACCCCACTTCTTCTAAAAAAGAATAACAGACTTATTAACAGACTTTATTTCTTAGAGCAAGTTCAGATTTACAGACACACTGAATAGAAAATGCAGAGAGTTCTTATGTACAACCTCTCCCACACTCTTCACCGTTTCCCTTGTTATTGATGACTTGCATTGGTTTGGTACTTTTCTTACAAATGATGAAACAATATTAATATGTTTTTATAATTAAAGTCCAGAGTTTGCATTAGAATTCATTTGCTGTGTTGTATAGTTCTATGGGTTTTATCATTCATCTACCCTTATAGTAGCATATAAATAATTTCACTGCCCTAAAAATTTCCTAAGCTCCACGTGTCCATCCGCTCTTGTGCCCCCGTCCCAATTCCTGGTAACCACTACTTTTCTCACTCTTTCTAGATTTTTTTCAAAAATGTCCCTTTTATGATTCAATGCTATTTTACTTTTAAGTTTAAATACTACCGAGATAATACATACTTAATACGTTTAAGCAAGAAAGCATACATGAAAATGGAACTGATATATTTTCCAAACAAGACTCTACCCATAGTCTGAAAATTTTAGAAAAGGATTCAGGTCTGTAATATACGGGGCAGAAATGGTGAAATTAAAATCTCCATAGCTGTAAAATTTTGAGATATCCAGAATTGAGGGTAAAGAGAGATTTCCTATAATTCCATGAAATTCTTATGAAATATAGCAGGTACCTACCCAAATAAAGAGTAAGCCTTGTTGTAATAACTTTCTGAATTGCAGAGGAAGTTTACTAGTGCTTACAATTTTTTTCTACTCTAGACACTGCAATCTTTATCAAAAGATATTTTATTTAAAAATTTTTTCAAGGCATTCTTTAAATTTAAATGTTATGAAACAAATAAATGTCTCATTGAAAATGACTAAACCTATAATACTAAATAGAAACTATGCATTTACCTATATTGTCAATTTAAACATAATTACGTACAATGAATTATATTTTATAACTTATGGATTACATATATATATATTTGTGATTCTACCCTCACAAATATATATATATATATATATTTGTGATTCTACCCTCACAAGGATAATGTTGAAACAACTTCAAAATAGATGATAACTAAGATAAGTATTACTGTATTGGTTAGGGCTAGATTCCAATATTTAGATTTTCCAAACTCAGATTCTTTTCTGCGTTTGCTCAGCAGTACTTTTACCCATCTTGGTCAGAGACAGAATGTTTCTTCCTTGTACCAGAATCTTAATTACCAGAATATACATCATTTAGAGCAGTGGATGTGTGGTTGGAAATGGGAACCTGCACTGACTCTGTGGGTCATCATGCATGGTCCCCATGGAGATGATTTGGATTTTTCCCACCTCTTCAATATTTCTGAAGTCACACTGAACTTCTGGCAATTGTTTCTTCCAGCTTCTCATCATACACATTTTAGACATCTCAGGTAACTTTAGCATTTCTTAAGACCTTCAAATTACCAATGGAGTTCCATCAATTAATCTTTGATCACCAGCTGATGTTTACCCTCTGATTACTACACCTGTTCACCATAGGTGTCTTGAGCAGCCAAAAACCTTGCACTTTATCTGACAGCGTGATACTTTCCCTTGTTTCTGTGTGGAAGGTCCAGTGGTATCACATTTACCCCTCTTTTTGTCATCGGTGCTCATACTATTCACTAGAGTACAAGTTAAATGGGAGATAGAGAAGCTGTAGTGAAATAAACAATACACAATCAACTCAGGATAGTGTATTGGCTGGGCACATTTGCATATGAAACATTCCAGCTCTCGAGCTTGCCATGCCAACCTCTGTACATTCTGGCATACTGAGTCTCATTGCCTCTAAGGATACAATAATATAGAGAACATGAACAAAATACAAATACTAATACACTATAGTTATTTTTAGAAAAATATTTTTGGAAAAAAAGTAGCTGAATAATGCTTCTGTGCCGTGTTGGGTGGCATTACGTGAGGTATATGTAAGTCTGATTTTGACCTTGCTCAAAAAATCTAAGGATAGAAATTTCATAAGCCCTAACGCTAAATTTGCTTTCCTCCAAAATACTCAGCAAAAGGTCTGCCACTTATGCTACTGCAATGAGCTTCTTTCTTTTTGGGTAGTGTTATAAATCACTCCTAATCCCCCTTGCTGTAGCATTGAGGAAATTACAGTTAAGCTGCAGTATGTATAAATGAATATAAATAACAAATCATTAGAGAAATTATTGTTGTCATTTTATTTCTGATTAGGAAAATAGGAATTCTTCTAAAAAAAGCAATGGTAATGATAGTATTAATAACAACAAAAATAAAATATAATACTTATACTTAAAAAAATAATAAACCAACGTTATCTGAGTGCCAGGCTCTTCCTTGTAATTTCATTTTGTTCTCATATTATTCCTTTGAAGAATGATATATTTTTCACTATTATAAAACAGAAGATGCTCAGAATTTGAAATGTTAAATTGTTTGTTTAAGAACAACTGGCTACAAAATGGTAGAGCCAAACAGAAACCTTAGTCCATGTTTACTCCAGATCACACACTTTAATATCTTTATTAAACTAGATACAATGATATTATTTTTAAATGTGAAATTAATAGAAGAAATTTACATAGATGACTTGGCATAGTCACTTAGCAATGAAATATGCTTTATGCCATTCCATGTACTTTTAACGATATGAAATATCTATTTGGAAATATAATTTATTGTATATAAATATTAATCTATAATTCTTGGATATTTCTATTATCACTATTCTACAATGAATATTAAAGAAAGCATTGCCTTCTCTCTTTTTATTATAAAATCATACATAGTAATTTCATAAATGTCAAAAGAACTGTACTAAGAATTTTAATCATTCTACCTAGTAGTTACCGGTAATATTTTGCTGAATTTTATTCCAAGTTTGTACTCATTCACAGGCGCACACTCCCATTCAAGTATATAATCACACAAGAACATAAAATATATAATCATTCCACAATATTTTAATAGTGCTTAACCTTACTACTAATAATGAAAAATACATTTAATAAATACAAATTTTTACCCACTGATTAAGAACTATTAAAATGATTGATAGCATCAAATGTTGGTGAGGGTATGAAATTATAACCTCCCTCACATTTTGTAGACATAAATTTGTGAAATATTTTGGGAAGGCAGCACTGTTTGTCTGCCTTTTGACTCCTCATTTCTATTTCTGTGATCCTAGTTTTCAAAAATACGTGCATACGAGCATAAAAATACATGAATACAATTGAGCTTTGCTTCATTCTTTTAAAAATCAAATAAGAAAACAAATAATCATTAATAGAGGAAAGGTTAAATAAATTTGATATAACCATTGTAAGTAGTACTATGCAGCTGTTAAGAAGAAATGAAATCAAGCCAAATGTATTAACATGGAAAAATCTTGAAGACATGTATTAAATATTAATAGTAATTGTAGTCCAATACATAATATGGTGCCATTCATTTTAAAAGATGTGCATGTATATCTGTCTGTTCTTAAATTCATAGGAAAGAGTGCTGTAAGTGGAAATTGTATAGAGTGTACTGCTGGCTGACTTTCTAGCACTCTGACAAATTTCCCAGTCCTATGTTTTAGTCTTGGCTTTGGTTTTGTTCCAAGGGTGAGCCTTTTACGATTTAAGTCAAATGTCCATGAATTTATGATCAAAACTTGAACATGTTTCATAATGAGTGGGGCACTATTAATAGTTATGCATATTAAAAAGTATAAACCATATATCTCCCAGCAAACTTCACAACTGTCTCAGCAAATTGTGACACATGTTCTCTATAGTTGATACCAGTTAGTGAATTTTACTCCCTCTTTACCATTTGTTTTGATACATGCACCTAATCTAAAGAATCATTTGGGAAACAAGACTTCTGCAGATACTAGAAACCAAAAAAATAAATAAATAAACAAAAAGAGTCCACTTTCTTCTCTGGACCTAGGAAAAACAGCTTCCCTTATGTATGAAAACAAGGAGTTTGGAGGTGAGGTCTGCAACTGCAACAGTTATTATGACTAAGGAAAAGCTTGAATCTGCTCAAGGACCCTGTGTGTTCCCTGGATTTTGCTGATGCAGTAGAAGATCATAGAGACAGAGAGAAATTAAGTTACTGACATTTTTTGGAGGCACTTAATCAAACCTCACTTGAAGCTCCAGAATATCATCTGAAGTTTTTAGTTGCATTAGTCAGAAATTTCTCTATTTTGTTTAGGTCAATTAGAGCCTGGTTTTCTACTTTCTATATACGTAGTACTAAAAAAATATTCACTCAGAATCATCCTTAATGATGGTCGCCTTTCATGCAGAGTCTGGGAGTGGGGTATTCATGGAGCCAAGGTTGGAAAGTTTCACATTTTGCTTGGGTTCTTTCAATACTTTTTACATTTTTACCTTATTTACCATTTACAAAATAAATTTCAAGCAAAAACTTTTTATGCGATATTTAGATTGAAAGATAGCATTATATATTTTGATTTTATCCTCTGCAAGTTAGGAAAAAAATATACACTATGATTTCTCCCTGGAGAATCCCCTATTTTGAAATATCCTTAATAGAATCTACTTATTTTATTTCCTTGGCTTACAGTTAGTGAGTTTTTTTAGGTTGTATGATTATTTTAATAAACATTTCCATTGCTGGTGTAGCCAATTATGTTTAATAATGTTTAACAGATGTTAATGCTCATTATCCTTTATTAAACTTGTATCATATTGTACAGTATGATTCATTTCATTGGCTGCAATACATCTTCAAATATTTTTTTCAGTAGTAGCTCGTCTATTCTCTTGAAGCATACTCTATTTAAAACTCTCATCTTTACACCAAATAGAAAACTTGAGTTACTATAGTTTTTTTAGTTACTGTTTTTTATTAGATCTTATGCTGTTTATTATTAAATAAATAGGAGACTAGTTTTCTAAAGGTTTATTTGAAGCTTAAACTATCTTTTCTGTCTGTATGTTTGAATTATATTTTATCTTTCATTTATGATCTAAAATCCAGAATAAATCAAGGTAACATTTATTGTATACTATATCCTGGAAAAGGACTATGCAAGTGAGAGTCATTATAAATTTCTTCAGGCATTTTCTGAATTAAGAATGATTATGAATGAATATATTTAAATTTATTTATTTTGGTAAACTTTTAAATGTAAATACTCATACTTTATGTTCAGACAATGTTTCTGACCATTGTTCTGAATATTGTTAATATCCTGATTTTATAATGTATTTCTACAGAACAGCTTGATTTTCACAGGCTAAGCATCCGTTCTCTGTCCTTCGTATCTCTCATCTTTTTCTGCATCCTTTGTGACTCCTCTATTCTACTCTACATGTTAGAGCATCTTATTACATTTGCTCTACATATCACTGATTGGGTTTTCTTCCAAAAATTCTCTTTTTAAATTTCTTCATTATGTACTGGAAATATGCTGTTGCTTTATAAATTTCTTCAGCATATGTATCTCTCATGACACTTTATCCTGTGATATTTTCTATTCACTTTCTCCCTTTTATCTTTACCATTCCATTCCGCTGTGGTTTCTTTTTTTTAATTGAAGTATAATTGATTTACAATGTTGAGTTTGTTTCAGGTGTAAAACAAAGAGGTTCAGTTATATATATATATTCTTTTTCGGATTCTTTTCCCTTATAGGTTATTTAAAAATACTGATTATAGTTTCCTGTGCTATTCAGTAGATGCTTGTTGGTTATATATTTTATATATAGTAGTGTGTATATGTTAATCCCAAACTCCTAATTTATCCCTACCCTCCCTTCCCCTTTCCCCTTAAGTAACCATAAGTTTGTTCTCTATGTCTGTGAGCCTGTTTCTGTTTTGTATATAAGTTCATTTGTATCATTTTTTTTACATTCCACATATAAGCAATATCATATGATATTAGTCTTTCTCTGGCTTACTTCACTTATTATGATAAACTCTAGGTAGTTCCATGTAACTGCAAATGGCATTATTTCATTCTTTTTGTGGCTGAGTAATATTTCACCATATATATACATATATATGTATATATATATGTGTATATATATGTATATATATGTGTATATGTATGTATGTATGTGTGTGTGTGTATATATATATATATATATATATATATATA